>NC_035435.2:153960489-154570489 GCF_002127325.2 Helianthus annuus | reverse complement strand
TTCGAAACCTGAGGTCACTTTGCAACCCGTAAGCTTGTTTTACGCATTTGTGCTCAGTTTTATTCAAGGAACAATACCCCTAATATAATTTTTGCTAAACATCGTATGTATTCCTTGAATTGGGGTATTATAGAAGTTAGGGTTTATAAGCAGTTGATTTGGGAATAGGGATGAATAAACATCGTATGTATTCCTTGATGGTGGTGCCAATGGTTGTTGTGCAGCAGTTGTTGTTGTTTGGGTAATGGCGGTGGCGATGGCGATGGCGATGGCGATGGTGGAGGTGGGGTGATGGTGGTGCCGATAGTTGTTGTGGCAGCGGTGGTGGTTGTTGGGGTGAAGTTAGAGATGGTGGTTGTTGGGGTGATGGTTCTTGGGGTGATGGTGGAGGTGGCGGAGCTGATGTAAAGGGATTTGGGTTTTATTGGATTTTGATTGAATTTGATTAGTTGGAGATGATGTTGAAAAGTTATTGATGGAATCATCACCGGAGAGAGGTGATTTAGGTGGGAATTGAGGGTTTTAGGAGCTTCGAGGGATGCAGTGGCTGACGGATTTGGGGGTGCTGCCCTGTTCTTCGTCTGCTGATGATGTTCTTCGTCTGCTGATGATGTTGCCCTGTTCTTTTAGTTTCTGATTCGTCTACTGATAATGTGTTTGTATAATGAGAGATGAGAGATGAGAGAGTGCAGTATGTATGTATGTGTTGTGTGTATGTATGAGCTGGCTCGATCTTGTTAAGTGAAGTTCTGGATCGAGCTCGTTTAAGATCGACTCGTTGTTAGTTTTTTTTCAATTAAATCTAAGTAGCTCGCGACTAGGTTGACTTATTTACACTTTCTTCGTGGTTGAACATAGTATAGATATAGCTTAAATAATGATAAACTAAAGTTTTTTTATACCTATATTTTTTCTTTAGATATATTATATAAGTATTATTTATAAACTTATTAGTTTTTATAAATTTATCTTTCATCAAATTACTAAATTAGTGATTTATTTAATTTTGTATAATTTAAATTTATTTAATTTTGTATAATTTAATTATAGAAAATAGTTCCAGCTTAACATTTTCACCCAATTATTCTTCCCCCCAACCCAATTCCCGCTTAACATTTTCATATTTCACCCAATTACTCTTCCCCCCAAAACTAGGGCTATTCCAGTGCCTCCCATCTCAGACTACACTTCACATTTTGCAAAGCTAGGATTACTCCTGTCTCAGACCACCGTCCACCGTCGACCATCTATTGTCGTTTATTTCTCTCCACCACCGTTTGTTTGTTGGCTTCCTTGCTGTGACGCTCGCCCCTCGACACACTCGACCATCACTTGTTTGTTGTTGTCCAAAATATCAGGTATACGGTTGTTCATAGTCTTTATTTGCTTCGATTACACACTAATTATTGCTTGTTTGATTCGATTATTTACAAAAGTATCAATTTCACGATTTGGAACCCTAGCACTTGTACCAGCGGCTCGCATCTCGACATGTACCAGTGCCTCCTACTCAGAGCACAGACCTTGGTCTATCGTTTGTCTTCTGGCCAAAACATCAGGTACTCGTTTGTTCATTTACTTTGTTTGTGTTGAATTCCCATTAATTATAGCTTGTTGCTTCAAATTTTGATAAGGTATATAGAACAGACCTGTTGCTTTAACATTGCCTAAGCTGTTGTGATGTCCATTTTTTAGTTAAATTGTAGGCAAATATTGATTGGTTTTGTAGTTTCATGAAGAAAAAATTGTTTATTAAAATAAAGCTCGTTTGTTTATCGAGCCTGAGCCCGAGGCTCACATGTGAAGCTTGTTAGGCTCGTCGAGCCTTATCGAGTCTTAGTGTAAACGAGCCGAGCTTATTTAAACTTGTTTACAAGCCGGCCTCGAACCTAAAAATAAACTTATTTAGTAAACGAGCCCGAGCCCGAGCTTCACTTATCGAGCTCGCGAGCCTAAAAAGTCTACTATTTATATTATTTTTATTTAATATACTAATTAATAGATAATAAACGAACCGAGCCCGAGCCGAGCTCGAGCTTGAGAAAATACAAACGAGCCGAGCTCGAGCTTTGAGAAACAAAGCTCGAATAGAGCCGAGCTCAAGCCCGAGCTCTCATAAGTTAATCGAGCTCGAGCCTGGTCGAGCTCGGGCTCAGCTCGGCTCGTTTGCACTCCTGGTCACCATGTCCTGACTTTATTATTATTATTATTATTATTATTATTATTATTATTATTATTATTATTATTTGTGGCAATTTGATATTGTATGTTGCCACAGACTTAGAGCGAAAAGTATTTAGGAATTATTATCTTTCAAAACTCTTGATCCCATATAAAAATCTAAATGTCAGACACAGTCTCATAGAAAAGACATCATATTATCATTTACTTGTAAAAATTAAACAACAAAGAATCAACCAATAGGAATAGGTAACTAATCACACAGCAAACTAGCACACTGAAAGGTAATTTATGTGAATCGAAACAATTTAAAACATATAGAACTTAGAAGTGATTAAAGAGATTTTGAACACAAACAATTTACTTGCATCTGGATGACTATAAACAGATTGAACATAAACTCAAAAGTAATTATAGGAGAGGAAGAAACTTATGATTAGAGGAAGAATCGAAGAAGACATGAACCAATGTTTAATTCCAAAGTAAAAATTGAGCCGCCACTACAAAAAAACCTAAAAACTCTGTACGTCGCTATTTATACTTAAAAGGAAAAAAAAACTCCCGCTAATTTTTACCTCATCTGTATATCGCCCCGCTTTTCTCAGAATCTGCCACCTAAATAAATAGAGGCATATGTACCAAAACACCCCCTGTGGCGCTGGCTCATATTCGGTTAGTTGTTGCTTTTGTAGAATAACGATTTTATTGTTCAATTAACGTTCTTCCACAGGCATTTAAAGAAAGAGATCCTTCATGCTTGTCTTATTGCTCGGCTCTTTTATACCTAAAGGTATTTCAATTAGAATATAACTTCTTTTATGTATATGTATATCTCTATAGATTTGTATTTCATGAAAATTGTTACCAAATTCTTTTTCTTCGTCATTGGCTTCTAGAACTTTCTTTGACGTGAACTGCTAAATTAAATGGCAGTTATTGAGTTTATAATACTTTTGTATGGTTACCATTCTTTACAAACACATTGAGTAGCGCATGCATTGTGGAACCAAGGACGCAAGGTGTTGGCTCTTGCACTACAAAGTCGAGTTAGCGAGGTAACATTTGTGTAAATGTGGTCAATTTATCTTATTTTCGGTACATTTTTGTAATTAATGCAAGTTGCTTTTTATTTACAAACTTCTACTTCTGTCTAGGTATTTGGAGTCGATATACATCCAGGTATTGTTTCAAAAATGATTTCCTAACATAAATACTATATTTTTATTGGATTTTACCAATAACTGTTTTTCTTGTGTGTTCACAACTGCCAAAATCGGGGAGGGGATATTATTGGATCATGGAACGGGCTTGGTTATTGGAAAAACTGCCGTTATTGGGGATAGAGTTTCACTAATGCAGGTAACTTCAGTTTATAGCTAATTTAATCAATTAATCTGCATGGTCAGTAAAGTTAGCCATCTCAACTATACACTTGTGAGCGTAAATATTGTTTTTTACAAGGTATAACCTTGGGGGGAATTGGGAATATTAAAATTGGTGAAGGTGCAAGGATTGCTTCCGGTTCCCTTGTTATTAAGGATGTTACAAATTTCTGGGCACGTGTGATTGAACAACTTTTTAGGCTCAAGTTATGCGAACCCGAATGGTTGATTTTGAAGCTCGGGTTGAAGAAGAAAGGAATCTACTTGCATCTCGTCTTGAAGAAGAAAAGAATCTACTTGCAACTCGTCTTGACGAAGAAAGGAAGCAAGGGAAGAACTACAAAAACAACTTCAAGAATTTACGATAAATTGGCGTGCTCCCTCTAGTTAGTTGTAGTTTTTTATATCTTTTTGGAATTACATTGAATTGTATTAGCTTACGGTTTAAACGTATTGGATCTTGCGTTGTGACGCATGATTTTTGAATTTATGTCATAACTTTGGTGAATTTTGTAAAACAGGTTTTTGGTATTACATATTATTTCTGGAACTTTTCGCTAGAAAAATGCAGCAATATTAATTATTTTTTTTGCAGTATTTTTTTATTTAATAAATTAGGTGGTTGGAAATGTGTCACAACATAAATAGCTTTTGTCGGAAAACGGTCAAAAATAGTAGACCTTTTTTCTTTATTTTGTCAGAAATTTGTCACAAAACATACTCTAGTTTTGTCAAAAAAACCATCACAAAAATACCCAGTTTTCGTAGGAAATTTGTAACAAAACTTCTTATTTATTTGTTGGAAATGGGTCACAAAAAATACTCAGTTTCCTCGGAAATTTGTAACAACATTATTTGTAGAAAATTGGTCACAAAAAATACTCAGTTTCCTAGGAAATTTGTAACAATACTTCTGATTTATTTGTAGGAAGTGCGTCACAAATAATGTTGTATTAAAATTCGTTAAGTTTTTTTTGTTTTTTTTTTTTTGTCAGAAATGTGTAGCCAAAAAATAAATCCTAAAAGATAATAATTAAATATATTGTAGGAGATTCGTAGCAATTTGCGACGTAATAATTTCGTAGAAAATGTGTAGGAAGTTGCGTAGGAAATGCGTTGAAAACAGGTTTCCTACGAGCTGTTTTCCTACATCAGGTGTTGGTCATAAATGCGTAGAAAAGCCAGTTTTACGAGGCATTTCCTAGGAAAACTGGTGTAAGAATTTTCAGATTTTCTAGTAGTGGCTCCTGTCGTAAAAAAATATAAATATGAGGAAATAAGGAACAAGGATAATAAAATTTATTAATGATAAACCTTGGCAGTCTCTGTTAATCCGTTGTCGCCTGGTAAACCTTTCAGACGAGACGTTTTCCTCTTCCTCTTCCATAATAATCTTCCCCGCCCTTAGCACAATGTTTGCGTAAAAAATCTCCTCTTCCTCCGAAGACGATGACCACCAAGAATTAGATTGCATTGTGGGTGAAAAGATATATATATTTTTTTTATAAAAGAATGGTATAAAAACGGGAGTGTTTTGGGTTGAAAGTGGGAAGAAAATGGTATAAAATGGGATTTTTATAGAAAAGGGTTTTTTTTTTTAATTTAATAAACTAGCCGTTACAAACGGCTATATTTTTGAAAATAGGCACGTCGCACACGTCTTTGGGACGACGGAGAAGCCGGGACAAAGCATAGGGGGGCCGGTGTGGGGTGCGGCGCCGGGCCAAGGCCGGCCCGCATACCGTTTAGTCTTTAGTAGTTTTGATCATGAGAGAGAGTTTGAATGATTGTTGACATGGAATAGTCAGAACCTCACTGTGTCAACATTAGTTATGTTTTGACAATAATTTGAGATGAAATAGAAAACTTTGTTTGTAGCGAGAAGAGAAAACAAAAGGTACAAAATTGTACCATGGTGAAGTACATAAAGCTAGTATCTTTTATTGTACCATGGTGAAGTACATAAAGTATCTTTTAAGAGGGTTTAAAAGTTTTCCTACGTACCATGCATTAATTGTTGATGTTATGAAATAAAAATGTTGATTGAAGACATATCAGTTGTTAGTTGGATGTATAGCCACATGATCTGCCGGAATGTCATCCATTGATCTTGTGTTAGGTGCAACTACGATAGCGAAAACCTCATATAGATTTGTCATGTGAAATGCAAAAGTTGATAAAGAATTGTGATAACTAATCATAAAGTCGAGTTATTTTACGTTGCGATGCTGTGGCAAAAAGTAATGGGTAAAATTACTAGTTGCAAAAAGAAAATTAATAACATCTTATGACCTACATATGGACTAATGCCTAATGGGATGAAATTGTTGTTCACCAAGCAAATATTTTATAAGTTAATTATTGAGGTAGGAATGCAGGATCCTTGGATGCGCCCTTTATTTGAATTTCATATTGGGTACTTGCATTTAGTTAATAAAAAATCAGATACTCTATGATTGCCAATCTAGTCTTTGTTCAAACAACTACCTACCCCCAAGAGTGTATTTTTATCTGAACCCAAATATTGAACCCAACCTGATTCCTCAATTAACCCGAACCTGATTAAGATGAAACATGAACAACCGAACCCAATTAATTAAGATTAAACTCGAAACTTAAAGTAGTATTCGATTTGGAAATTGGGTTACAAAAGGTTAAGCTGGTTAACCCGAATCTACTTATAAATAATCAATTATACATATACATTACTTATAAAAAATCAATTATACATATACACACATGACTAAGTGAAAAGTCCAGTTTTCCTCCCATTTATTTTATTTATAAAGTGAACATGATGTTTTGTTTCGTTGTTTATATGTATATACATAAATGTTGTTATTGTCTTCCACCCAAATATATTAACCTAAAATTTTCGGTTTGGTTGACACAACTTAACGTTTTCCTTTGAGATTATACGACTGGTTGATAGTTTGGTTTTGTGCTTATTTTATTTCACATTTTTTAGTTAACATATGTGTTTACCGCATGAGTTTGTACAAAAGATTATATTACGAGCGTTTTTATTTGACATTTTATGTTATCTAAAGAAGATTATGTTAAGTTAAATGGTAAAACATGCATTGCAACTTTTACTTAAAAGTTAAAAACCCTAATAATGATTAACCCAACACGAATAACCAAAAACAAAGCAACCCAAAACCATTTTAACTTGAATCTTATTTAGTTCGGTTAACACTTAGGTGGTGTTTGTTTATTCAGATGCAAAATGTCTGCAGTCTGCGGACCACATCTGCAAATGTCTGCACGAGAAGAGGTGAACCAAATGTCTGCAGAGTGTAATAAAAAGAGTGTTTGATTATCTCACCTCTTTACCCCACATTTACAAACTTTTTTTCCCTTTCCCTTCTCCCACACCCCAAATCAGCCATAAATTCAGCCATAACCCCAATAAATTCAGCCAAAGGGTCGAAGAACCAACTGTTAGGGTTTTGAAAAACGTGAAACGCAGCCACAGATTACAGGTTGTTGTGAGCCCTAACCAGTCTTCGCCGGTCAACTTCGTTGGAACCAATTATTCTGGCGAAGCGGTGGTTCCTCAGATGTGCTCTCGGTGTTCTTGATAAGCAGGCTCAGACGCTGAAGATTGTTCAGATTGAAGCTAATAAGGTATTATTATGGCATGTAATTTATGTTTGTAGATGTTTCCGCCGGCGTATGTGATGGTTAAGGGGATCCGACGTTTGTTGAGGGTGAATGAGAGGTGAGAATTGGGAGTGTGTGTGGTGAAATCGAAGCAACCAAAGAAATCGAAGAACCAAGGATTAAAGACTGTGACGAAGATAAGAAGGAGAGAGCAGGGGCGGACCTGAAGTATACCGAGCCGTAGCGTGGGCTACGGCTCAACCTTTTTATCAGTAGTGTAATTTTTTTTCGCTTTTTATACAAATGATACCATTGAACAACTACGAGGACACTCCTAAAAAAGCCTGTAAGCCCAAATTGCAGTTTATAAACTTAGTTTCAATGGCGGATCCAAGGGCGTTTTGGGGGTCCAGAACTCCCTCAGTTTGGATAAAATGAAAAAAACAGTGGAAATTTTGTATGATTTAAAAAAATAGTGAGAATTAGTGAAAATCTACCAAAAGGAATCCGGTGGAAAAAAATCTTGGATCCGCCACTGCGTAGTTCCTACTTCTTAGCCCAACCCAAATATCAGTTATAAGATTATTACAACTTATAAACCTTATGTTATTAAAGCCCAAATCACTTGAAGATTGTAAATAATAAGCCCAATTTTTTAACAACGCTATGATTTATGCGGTCGAAAAAGATTTTTTTACATGAAGTAAAAGACGACGACGTGATGGAACGATTTCAAGCTATGAAAAAAATAAGAGGACAAATTAGCTATTTGTTTTACTTTATTTATTTATTGTCTTTTTTTAATATTGTATGATTGCACGGTGAATATTTTTTTTGGATACACCTGAATTAATTTCTAGTTCCGCCACTGGGAGAGAGGGTTGGAAGAGGTTGGAAGAGGTGAGAAGACATTGGACCATGTCTGCGTGAGGAAAAAGACGCATAGAGGTTTGAAGACATTTTTTAATAAAATGTCTTCTAAAAAACAAACGGTCTGCAGATCTAAACGTTTGCGCGTGGTCTACGCAGCGCACACATAAAAGATTAGAAGAGCTTTTTCTGAAAGAAAAAAAAACAAACACCCCTTTAGATTCCCCTAAAAAAACCAAATAACCCGATTAAAAAACTCGAACACCACCCATGCCTACCCCTTAGATTTCGCCATCTTCCCATCCGATCTGTTCATTCTATACAATTTAAGTGGGGTCCTCAATATATATTAACTTAATGAACGTGCAAAAGCAAAAGCAAGAAATCAAATTCTCAAATCTTTAACATATTAATAATTTTCATTTTATATTATTAAACAGGGTTAGGTAAGAAATCAAATTCTCAAATCTTTAGCATATTAATAATTTTCATTTTATATTATTAAACAGGGTTAGGTAGCAAATTAACAATTTAACCATATTAGAAAAGGGTAATGCACGATACCCCTGACCGTCAGAGTAAACCCACTCCGTGAGCCGCTTCCGACTGCTAAGCTCGACGGTAAATATCCCCAGTCTTGAGACCCCGGTGAGCAACATGTCTCGAACCCGTGACCTCAAGGTTGAAGTAGGGAGTCGGTGGCCACTGGGTAGTGACGAAGCTTGAGATTTCCGAAAGAGGGCGGAAGTCATCGGACCTAAAAATTTCTATAAAACTAAGGGGTCGAAAACATATATACTCAAAAATTTATATACGAAAACTACATACTATTCATTATTGAGCAAAAAGTTCCCTCGGCCGCACACTCTCACCCCTTAAAAGCTTCTTCCCACATGGGGTTAGGTAGCAAAAAATTTATACGTATTAACTATTCTGAAAATCAGATTTACATACAAACTTCTATAAATAAACATGTGCATGCATGTGGAAGTGTGGAAGAAATACAACAAAACAATATCATGTATTCAAACAATAAAATTTACCAAACCTTCCTCCAATACCTCCATCAAGTATCACCGGAACCCGACCCGGAAGTTTCCTCCGTTGTCCACAGCCCTAACTTCAACTCCACCACCTACACCACCATCCTCCGGTCTAACATCCGAAACCGCCGCTTCAACACCGCATCTACACCTAAACCAACACTCATTATCACCCCAACCAAAGAATCCCACGTCCAAGCCGCGGTCCTGTGCGCGAAAAACCTCGGCATTCAGCTCTTGACGCGCAGCGGCGGACATGACTACAACGGAAGATCATACGTTTCCCATGAGAAAAGATTCATCTTACTCGACATGTTTAATTTACATAACGTGTCTGTAGATATCGCCACAGAAACCGCGGTTGTCCAAACCGGAGCTCAGCTCGGCGAGCTTTATTACCGGATATGGGAAAAGAGCAAGGTGCATGGCTTCCCAGCTGGAGTGTGTCCAACAGTTGGTGTTGGTGGACATGTAAGTGGTGGTGGTTATGGCACCA
Source organism: Helianthus annuus (assembly GCF_002127325.2). Lineage (NCBI taxonomy): Eukaryota > Viridiplantae > Streptophyta > Magnoliopsida > Asterales > Asteraceae > Helianthus > Helianthus annuus. Next base: position 154,560,911 of record NC_035435.2, on the reverse strand, counting down.
TGATTCGAAAATACGGGTTGTCAGTTGATCATGTGGTGGATGCGCGTATAGTCGATGCTAACGGTCGTGTTCTGGACCGTGAGTCAATGGGTGAGGATCTTTTTTGGGCCGTTCGCGGCGGTGGAGGAGCTAGTTTCGGTGTAGTTTTATCCTACACTGTTAAACTAGTTCCAGTACCCAAGATTCATACAGTATTCTTGGTAAGTAGAACCATAGCCGAAAATGCCATTGATCTTGTTTATAAATGGCAGACGGCTGCACCAACCATAGATAGAGATTTATTTATCAGAGTAATGTTAATGCCGAAGGTGTTGAACAACAAGAAAACCGTCCAGGCTTCGTTTATAGCACATTTCTTGGGCGATTCTGAAAGATTATTAAAACTAATGAACGAAAGCTTCCCGGAATTACAAGTTAAAAAAGAAGATTGTTTGGAAGTAAATTGGGTTGAATCTGTATTCTTCTGGGCAAATCTTGATTACAAGTCTCCAGCGGCGGTCCTTCTGGACCGCCACTCGGACACTGTAAACTTTTTAATACGAAAGTCTGATTATGTGCAAACGCCTATATCTAGACTCGGGTGGGAGTCTATATTCAACAAGTTGTACGAGTTAGGTAAATGTGGTTTTTACTTAAACCCTTATGGTGGAATAATGGAGGAAATTCCAGCGGATGCAACTCCGTGTCCTCATCGTGCTGGAAACTTGTTTAAGATCCAGTACTCGATGAACTGGACCGAAGATGATCCGGAACTGGATGGAAAGTATTTGAATGAGACTCGAGTTTTGTTTGAGTTCATGACTAAGTTTGTGTCCAAGAATCCAAGAGGTGCGTTTTTGAATTATAGAGATTTGGATATTGGAGTGATGGTGGGAACCGGTGAGAGTGGTTACCACTCTGGTAGGGTGTATGGTGAGAAGTATTTTAAGGAGAATTTTGATAGATTGGTGAAGGTGAAGACAGCGGTTGATCCAGACAATTTTTTTAGAACTGAACAGAGTATCCCACCACTTCCTAGAGTGAAAACGCCAGAACAATTTCTGTTTAGTAGAATTTAGTTTATATCATTATCATTGTGCATTTATTTTATATGAAGTTTTGAATAAAATTAAGGTGATTGTTTTTTATTGTAATAAAATTTGAATATACTACAATTTTAGGAAATTTTCGTATTTTCTGAATATATCCTGTGTTTTTTTTCCATGTTTGTTTTTTATCTATATTTTCACATAAAAAGTTGTCCGACATAACATATTACTACAAGCTTTTAAATCATTTTCATATAGGTAAAACTTTTTTGGGTAAAGATACTGTATAAATAGCCTTATCGTACAAAACGTATGAAAGACATGAAAAGTTAAAAAATCGCAGTGGCATTTTCATAATTATTTTACTCGTAATTATTATACCGGATCAAAATTACCCTACAAGATAATTTATAGAGTAATTATCATACTTTATAAAATTACTCTATAATATCAAAATTACCTTACAAGATTATTTGTAAACTAAGATTTAACTGCCATTTTCGTCCTTCTGGTTTGTTGGAAAATGTCATTTCAGTAAAAAAATTACGCCAGTTCTGTCCTGAACGTTTTTTTGAACGTGACACTTCAGTCCAAAAAGATAACGCCTTGCGCCAGTTCCGTCCTCAATGTTTTTAACGGCGCGTTATCTTTTTGGATTGAAGTGGCACGTTTCAAAAACGTTGAGGACGGAACTGGCGCAATTTTTTTTTGGACTGAAGTGGTATTTTTCACCAAACACAGTGACGAAAATGACAGTTAACTCGTAAACTAATTATGATACTCTACAAAATTATACCCTTATACAATTAGCAAAGTTGTGTCTGTTTTATTTAAAAATTACACCTTTCATTTTACTTAGGTTGCCTCAACACACCGTCACATCATTTGAAAGGCACCGGATCATTTAGTATAGCACCGATTCATTCATATATTAAACTAAAACCGTTGCAATAGTTGGATTATTATTTTTTTAAAACTAAACCGCTCGAAGAGTTTTGGTTTTAGTGGCTGGGTGAGAAACTTTTAATAATTTAATTGCTGTTTTAAGTTACGAAGGGCATTATAAGTTTGACTTTAGTTTTGTATAATTGTTGTTAAATGATGAAACAGTGGTTAACCAGCGGAGGTTAATACACTGGTCTTGTCAAGTATGTTACGTGAAGAATAATAGTTTAGGGGTATTTTACTAATTATTAGTATTTTAGGGGTGTCTTATGTAAGTTTCTATCTATTTATGTGGATGTTAGGTATGGAATGAAATCAAGCAGAATTTGAGTCAAATATCTCTCTATCTCTTAGTTTTCTTTCTCCCCAAGGTTTTAACCCTATCGAGGGTATTAGAGCCAGCCGATACCTCATCGGAGCTCTTCCGCCGCCGCCATGACGAACACCCGTAACAACGAGATTGATAACACACTGAAGTTCCATGATAGGGTCATCAACGAGATCCAGACGGCGTTATCGGCTTTGATGAAACAGCAGGAGCAGGCTTCGAAACAGCAGGAGGAAATCCTCAAGGCTGTGCGGGACAGATCTCAGTCGTCCGGCAGTTATTTTGGATCCTTCTCCGGTCCAGACAACGATTCCAGGGGTTCTAAACCCTTTTGGATCGGAAAAATCGAGTTTCCCAAGTTCTCCGACGTGTTGTTTGAAGACCCACCGGAAGAGATGGCTTCGCTACAACAAACTGGTACGTTACAGGAATTGAACACCGCTTTTGATTCGTTATTAAACAAGGTGACGTTGAGTGAAACCCAGGCCGTGAGTTTGTATATCAAAGCCCTCAAGCCGGACATCCGGGGCCCGGTTAAAATGTTCAAGCCACATACTTTGCACGAAGCGTATGGGTTGGCGAGAACACGGGCTCTTAACAATGAAACCCTAGAAGAGAAGTTTACGGGGGGAAATGGAACGGAGGTACCAAACCCACTGCTACAAAAATTACCCCACCCACAAATCTTTTTGGTGCCTGTTTAAAGGCAAAGGCGAGTTCCGTAAATGATTGGCGCCCGCCATGGCGCATCGCTAGGATTTCTCCGATTGCAACCGGAAGGACCGAATGGCGTCCACCCTGGAAGGAGTCGACTCAAAAGAACTCATGGATGCTGCATTTTTTTTTCTCTATTTTGTGATTCTTGAGGTCAAGAATCTTTTAAGGGGGAAGTATTGTTACGTGAAGAATAATAGTTTAGGGGTATTTTACTAATTATTAGTATTTTAGGGGTGTCTTATGTAAGTTTCTATCTATTTATGTGGATGTTACGTATGGAATGAAATCAAGGAGAATTTGAGTCAAATATCTCTCTATCTCTTAGTTTTCTTTCTCCCCAAGGTTTTAACCCTATCAAAGTAGGGTTAATCCCTTCTTTCCGAGAATCGGTGGCTGGATCGTCCGCTGATCTGTCTCTCTTGCACAAGGAAACACACCGTGACTCGTAACAAGGATGATGGGGTGAGGGGGTGCTAGGCCTGTAAACGAACCGAACGTTCATGAACTGTTCGTGAACTTGTTCGGCGGGAAGTTCGTTTATTTAATAAACGAACGAACATGAACAAAAAATTTTGTTCGTTTAATTAAATGAACGAACATGAACACACCTTGTGTTCGTTCATTTATGTTCGTGAACATTCGTTTATATTCGTTCATTTATGTTCGTGAACGTTCATTTATGTTTGTTTATTTACATTCGTTTATGTTCGTTTAAATTTTAGTAAATACATAAATAGTTATATTTATATAAATATTGGGTTTTCTAACTACTTATATAAATATAATTGATTAGTAATTGATTTTTCTAGCAATAAAAATGAAATTTTAAAATTTTTTTTAGATCGTAACTGATCACTTACTTAATATTTATATAAAAAAATACTTAATTTTAGTATTTATGAACCCCAATTTAGATGTGTTTTTGGATGAACTGTAATATATTAGACATGTTTGTTTGTGTTCACTAATGTTAAATTGTGTTTATTTATATTTGTTCAGTTACGTTCATTTGTGTTCTTCTGTGTTTGTTCAATCATGTTAATTTATTTTTGTTTATGTTTATTCAAATATGTTCAGTTCTTTCTTTTGTTTGTGTTCGTTTATGTTCGTTAACTGTTCGTTTAGGCTTTAAACGAACAAACATAAACGAACACGAACATACCCGATTTCTTAATGAACAAACACGAACAAAAAAAAGTGTGTTCGATTATATGTTCGTGTTCGGTTAAAGTTAAATGTGTCAATAACTGAATTGCCTGATCTTCATTCACTAGGAGAGGGAATATATACAGAGAGTATTACACCTACCCAAGAGTCAATCAAGGGATTTACCTAATATACAATGAGCTAAATATGGGACTAGTCAATGTACACAATTAATATAATAAATACAAATGTAAAAACATATCTGGATTAAATGATAATTTAAATAACTTTCAAGCTCAAAGTGATAGATATTCCCCTTTAGAAAACCTCCATTTGTTCTTTTCAAGAACATCCAGCATGGTTTTCTCATCACTACATTATAGTTTATTTATTTAGTTTCTCCAACTTCGAGCCTAATGCATGTGTTTAATTAACTAATGTTCATCTTGGAAGTTTCTGCAACTTTTTACTAAAACAAATGTTTAATGCATCTCGTGCCCTTCTTGTTTAGCTGTCTTTATCTTTACATACATATCCCCTCATCCCTATTACTACCAAGTTGCAGTTGCACCGGCCATTGGATTCTTACTTTCAAAGACATTCAACATCTGATGATCTCGAGGTTAGGCTAGCTTAGCTTGCTTATTTAGTATATCGCGATAATCACGTGGTTAGGCTTAATTAGTTAGTTCAACAAGTAAAAAAACCAGCAGAACTTGTTGTAAAACAGAAACAGTATTATAGTATTATCACTGTCATTAGCCTCAACCCAAATTTAGTTACTACTCAAATTATCAACCTCTCTAGCTAATCTGCTTACTTGCATGGCTGCTCGATGGCGGTTAACCAGATGGCTGACCGGCCCACTTTCTCCACTCGCGATAATCAGCATGTGACGTCTACGAATCACTAGCATAGTAAGTAGTATTACATTCTAATATTGTTCTTATACTGTAATGCGCATAATTTAGAATGTGATTTTGTGTTACTGAATAGTTAGAAATAAACAATGATGATATTTAACAAAAATGGTTGTCAAAAATGTTGTTGATGTGGATGAATCTGTGAGTTGCTCGCATGTAATGGCCATCGTATATGCTAGATTGTTTAGGATTAATGAATGATTCTGTTGTGATAAAATAATGATTTGCAAACTGATTTTATGAACTGATATGATTGAACGAGTGATTGATGAAGCCTGTGTAACTATTAGACGAATCATTAGGGTTCTGGGTGTATAACTGTTGATGATGAACATGCCCTACACAGACGAAATCACAGGGACCAGACGAAAACTAAGTGTTTTCGTCATACCTCAAGTCAACGAAAACCTTTGGGATTTCGTCGCCTGAAGGGTTTTCGTCACAAGGGATTTTGCCAAAGGTGATTTCGCCGCACGTGATTTCATCGAGTGTCCTCTGTTAAGTTTATTAACTCTGTTAGTATGTTAACCCTATTAGTATGTTAACCCTGTTAGTATGTTAACCCTGTTAGTATGTTAACTCTGTTAGTATGTTAACTCTGTTAGTATGTTAACTCTGTTAAGTACATTAATGGGTAACCATGTTAGAATAAACTGAGAAATCATTTATGTGAAGCATGAATTGCATGAATTTGATTAACTATTTACATGATATGTGATGCTAACTGCCAAGCACACTTTGTGATATAGATTGCATACAAGTCATTACAAACATAAACTGATTGTGTATACGTGCATACTATAGGCTTTGATTGAATTATTGTGCTACGTGAACTCTTGTTACAACTTGTATAATGATGTGTATGGTTATGTGAACGCTACTTGTATAATGTGAATGTGGGATACATGATTCATGTGTAAACGAAACTGATTAATCTTTGGTAACCACAGTAGGGTTTGGTTGACCAACTGGGAACTGGTAAAGTAACTTAACAAACCGAGCAAACCGAGGTGAGTTCACACACTTTCTACAAGGCATGGGATTCCCGGTGGCTGGGAATGGGTTAAAGAACAAAAACGGAACCTACATATCCTCCTTGGGTAGGATATGTACGGCCATCCTCCTTGGGTAGGATGCCAATGTTAATCCTGCGTATTCTCCTTGGGTAGAATACGTACGTTCGTCCTCCTTGGTTAGGACAACAACCTTAAACTTACTAGATAAAACTCTATCAATAAGTCCCTCATTTTATATCGACTTAATCGCCGAGGCCGATGGCGAGCGGGTCATTAGTTAATAGCGCTATTAGGTTTGACAAACCTCACACCGTGTCATTCGAACGGGCGTGTACTAATGGATCATGGCAAACTGTCAATGATGATAGACATTGATGTAGGGCACAACTATTGTTCGTCAGTTGTCGATATGGTAACGGTCTAGTGGTTCACATGGGGAAGCCCCCACTGATTATGGATATGGATTGGGAAATAAAGATACTGTTTATGGTTGGGAAAGAAGGAACTGGTTAAACATATTTTCAACTATGGGGTAACCCCCACGGCAAGTAAGCCAGCTAAAGACAAACTATGTTTTCGGAAACAACTTAAAACGAACACCCAACTGTGAACTAGCTCAACTTTGTTGTTGACTTGTTGTTATATGCCTTGCAGGTCTATATGCTTATATTAGTTAGAACTTGCTGTCTGAGAAGCTGGAGTGGTCATGGGTCGAGATACATGGAATCTTAATACAAGCTCAATGGTTTATGTACTCTCAGTTTACTAAACACTTAGCAAATGATTTATGCTTCCGTTGTACACAAAGAATGTTATGTAACGTTTGTAACTATTTATGTTAATAAATGAAAGTTTTATTAATTATAATTATGAGTTCGATGTGATTAGTGGCTTGGATCCTGGTATGTCACACGCCCCGCGGTAATTCCGCATGTGGTATTTTGGGGTTGTGACACTTACATGGCAATCACACATGGAACCTTGTTCCACGTCCATCCAACACCAACATCATTGGATCCAAATGGATTTATCGAATCAAATACAAATCCGACGGATCTATTGATCACTATAAAGCACGTCTGGTAGCCCAAGGTTTTTCTCAAATACCGGGTCTAGATTTCTCTCACACTTTTAGTCCGGTTGTCAAATCCTCCATCATCTGAGTTGTTCTAAGTCTTGTAACTATTAATCGTTGGAAGTTACGCCAACTCGATGTCAATAATGCCTTTCTAAATGGACATCTCATCGAAACAGTTTTTATGGAACAACCTCCAGGATTTGAAGACCCCAACCAACCAAACCATGTGTGTAAACTTAATCGTGCTCTCTACGGTCTCAAACAAGCTCCACGCGCTTGGTTTCAACGTCTAAGCACATTTCTCGTTGCTCTCGGTTATCAAAATAGCCAAGCTGACCCATCTTTATTTGTTTACAACCACCATGGGATCCTAATTTACCTCCTTATCTACGTAGACGACATTGTTCTTACCGGTAATAATAATGACACATTCATTAACAATTTTACATCTCGTCTTCACAAGGAATTCAAAATCAAGGATCTAGGTTTGGAGGTAACTCACACCAAATTGGGTCTCTTTCTAAACCAATCTAAATATGCTTACGATATTCTCTCCCGAGCCGGCTTACTTGACTCTAAACCCGTTACTACTCCTCTTACATCAAAGGATGTGTTCACTACTGATGGCCAACCATTCCATGATCCTACCCTTTACCGATCTCTCGTCGGCGCACTACAATATCTCACCATCACCCGTCCCGAACTCTCATACGCAGTCAATCAAGCTAGCCAATTTTTACAAAACCCCAACATCACTCACTTTCAACTAGTTAAACGAATTCTTCGATACGTCAAAGGCACTCTCTCTCATGGCCTAATTTTTGATAGACCACCTAACACTGTTTTATTAGGTTTTTCGGATGCAGATTGGGTGCGATGCATTGACACTAGAAGATCAACATATGGCTACTGCATATACTTGGGTGGAAACTTGGTCTCTTGGAGTGCTAAGAAGCAACCTACGGTTTCTAGATCAAGCTGTGAATCCGAATATTGAGCGACGGCGAACACGGCTGCAGAAATGATTTGGGTCACTCATCTCCTACGTGAACTTCAAGCATTACCATCGGGGCGTCCAACCTTACTATGTGACAACAAGAGTGCCTTATTTCTATGCCAAAATCCAAGTTCTCATAAGCGGGCAAAGCACATAGACATCGATTATCATTTTATTCGTGAATTGGTGGCCTCCGGTCATCTCAACACCAAGTTCATCTCCACAGATCACCAAGTCGTGGATATCTTCACCAAAAGTCTTCCAAAACCGTTGTTTGAAAAATTTCGATCCATGCTTCGTCTCGGACCACCTCCAACTTGCATTGACGAGGGGTATTAGGCAATATCGAAATGATTGCCTCAAATCAATCTCAAGATACTGTGAATAAATTGTAGTTATGAGCAATCTTTTTATTTTTGTAAAGAGGAGAATTCCTCTCTCTAGATTGTAGCATAGTTGTTGAATTTATAGGCATCTTTAGTGTGTTGTAAAATCATTTAGGCTGGTGGGTATGGGCTCCGTCCCACAAGCGTCGAGGTCCGGCGCCGGGTGGAACACCATCCCGTCCCCGTCCTTGGGTTAATAGATTATGATGTGTACGGTCCAGATTGTTTGTTAAATACAAACAAAGTCAAAATAATGAAAATATTTTTATTGTTGTTTTTTAATATTAATGAAAATATTTTTATTAATTTATTTGTTAAATGTTAAAAAATGGAAGATTAAAAAAATAAAAAACATAAAAGTGGTGGGATAGGATCATCTAGGACCATCCTCCTATACCCTCTAGTTTTGTGGGATGGACCATCCTTGGAAGGACTATGATGTGGCGCCTACGTGGCGGATCATCCTCCCTTGGATGACCATCACCATACCCTCTATCCTTAGAATTACCACAATAATAATCCAAAATTTCTTAAATTACAGTTTCAAGTTTTTTCAAACAAATAAAAAAACATATCTGGATTAAATGATAATTTAAATAACTTTCAAGCTCAAAGTGATAGATATTCCCCTTTAGAAAACCTCCATTTGTTCTTTTCAAGAACATCCAGCATGGTTTTCTCATCACTACATTATAGTTTATTTATTTAGTTTCTCCAACTTCGAGCCTAATGCATGTGTTTAATTAACTAATGTTCATCTTGGAAGTTTCTGCAACTTTTTACTAAAACAAATGTTTAATGCATCTCGTGCCCTTCTTGTTTAGCTGTCTTTATCTTTACATACATATCCCCTCATCCCTATTACTACCAAGTTGCAGTTGCACCGGCCATTGGATTCTTACTTTCAAAGACATTCAACATCTGATGATCTCGAGGTTAGGCTAGCTTAGCTTGCTTATTTAGTATATCGCGATAATCACGTGGTTAGGCTTAATTAGTTAGTTCAACAAGTAAAAAAAACCAGCAGAACTTGTTGTAAAACAGAAACAGTATTATAGTATTATCACTGTCATTAGCCTCAACCCAAATTTAGTTACTACTCAAATTATCAACCTCTCTAGCTAATCTGCTTACTTGCATGGCTGCTCGATGGCGGTTAACCAGATGGCTGACCGGCCCACTTTCTCCACTCGCGATAATCAGCATGTGACGTCTACGAATCACTAGCATAGTAAGTAGTATTACATTCTAATATTGTTCTTATACTGTAATGCGCATAATTTAGAATGTGATTTTGTGTTACTGAATAGTTAGAAATAAACAATGATGATATTTAACAAAAATGGTTGTCAAAAATGTTGTGTGGATGGGATTTATAATTTATAATTTATAATTTATAATTTATAATTTTCTCTTCATTTAGTGTAACCAGATATGCGCTTTAGTAGAGATTGATGTGTTGATAATGAGAAGAAACAGTGTGAATATCTTGGTGTTAGGCCTGTGGGTGATGGTGGTGATGCCCTTGGAAATCAAGGGTCAAAGTCAAACTAGTAAAACCATAGTTACAAGAAGTCCAAGTGTTGTGAATGTAGGAGCATTATTTGCAGTGAATTCAGTTATTGGCCGCTCTGCAAAGCCCGCTGTCGCAGCTGCCATCGATGATGTCAACTCTAGTCCAACTGTTCTTACAGAAACTCGATTGAACCTTATTTCGTACGATACCAATTGCAGTGGATTTCTTGGCACTATTGAAGGTACTTTCTTTGGTTAAGTCAGTTTTTCCGTTTTCGATCCATTTTGAGACTTTGATTTATTTTTTCCGTATTCATGTAGCTTTGCAGTTGATGGAAAAAGATGTAGTGGCTATGATAGGCCCCCAATCCTCCGTTATAGCGCACTTGATATCCCATATCGTAAATGAACTACACGTACCACTCCTTTCATTCGGTGCAACCGATCCCACACTTTCGGGTCATCAACACCCTTACTTTGTCCGAACCACACAAAGCGACTACTACCAAATGTCTGCCATAACCGACTTCGTTTTAAACTTCGAGTGGAAAGAAGTTGTTGCCATATTCGTTGACGACGATTATGGTAGAAATGGGATTTTGGCACTGGGCGAGGCCCTTGCAAAAAAACGAGCCAAGATTTCTTACAAAGCTGCGATTACGCCAAGCGCGTCTCATAGTGACATTACGGAGCTACTAGTCAAAATCAACATGATGGAGTCTCGGGTTTATGTCGTGCATGTAAATCCTGACTCGGGTCTTGAGATTTTCGCTTTAGCAAAAAAGCTTGGGATGGTGACAAGTGGCTATGTTTGGATTACCACAGATTGGCTTTTGGCGGTTTTGGATTCATCAGAAGTGCTAGATCCTAAAACGATGGATGTCATACAAGGCGTTATCTCGTTGCGCCAACATACGCCGAATTCTGACATCAAGAAATCTTTTACAACTAAATGGAAGAGTATTAAAGAGAAACAAACAAGCAGTTTTAATTCATATGCTCTAAACGCTTATGATTCCGTATGGTTACTCGCACATGCTCTTGACAAGTTCTTCAAATCTGGAGGAAGTATCACATTTTCTAACGATTCTAAACTCGGACACATTACTAACGGAAGTAAGCTTCAGTTTTCGGCTCTTAGGATTTTCAACGAAGGGACGCAGCTTCTCCAAACAATCCTAGCCACAACATTCGCGGGTTTGAGTGGTAACGTGAAGTTTGACCAAGACAAAAAGTTGTTGTATCCGGCTTATGATATCGTGAACATAGGTGGAACTGGTTTACGAACCGTTGGATATTGGTCAAACCATTCAGGACTCTCAACGTCTGCTCCCGAGTCATCATATGCAAAGCATTTAAACAATTCTTCTAATGATCAACGTCTTTATAGCGTGATTTGGCCCGGTGGAATGAGTAAAAGGCCAAGGGGATGGGTTTATCCGAACAATGGAAAGCCTTTTAGAGTTGCGGTGCCTTATGGCTATAGTTACAAAGAAGTTGTGACAAAAGACAAGTCTCAAAAAGGCGTAAGAGGATACTGCATTGATGTCTTTGAAGCTGCGGTGAATTTACTTCCGTACCCGGTTATTCCAGAATATATTTTATACGGTGATGGACAAAGAAATCCGAGCTACAGCGATCTTGTGAGAGCGGTTGCTGAAAATGTAAGTACTTGTTTGACCTTTCTAAGTATAGCACCCTAGAATTAATATTAATAAGCTTGTTATGAGATCTTTAACGTAATAATGACCTTAATGTCCATGGTGCATGAGTATACTTTTATCTTTGATTCGCATCAATTCGCAGAAGTACGATGCAGCAGTTGGAGATATAACGATCATTACAAACCGAACGAGGATAGCTGATTTTACGCAGCCTTACCTGGAGTCTGGGCTAGTCATAGTTGTTCCTCTCAACAAGTCAAAGCCCAAATCATGGGCATTTCTCAGGCCATTCACTATTGAAATGTGGCTGGTCAGTGGTGGATTCTTTCTCTTCATCGGATTTGTTGTTTGGTTCCTCGAGCATCGCTCGAATGAAGAGTTTCGTGGACCACCGCTGGGACAAATCGTCACAGTTTTATGGTTTGTATCTCGTCTGCTTCCATGCACTTAAACTGTTCCTAATTTATTAAATATTTAAATGCTATTTGTATCTGATACGTATTACATGTATGGATTGTTTTCGCTTTAATTTTCAGGTTTAGCTTCTCGACGATGTTCTTTTCACACAGTAAGTACGAAGCTAAACCGAACTACAAAAATCTTAAAGAACAAAACTTTGAATTGGGATATTTACGTATGCAGGAGAGAAGATAGTGAGCACGTTGGCACGGTTTGTATTGATCTTATGGCTGTTTGTAGTGTTGATCATTACTTCAAGCTACACCGCCAGCTTGACATCAATCCTCACGGTACAACAACTGACTTCAACCATTGAAGGGATAGATAGCTTGATCTCAAGTAATGACCCGATTGGAGTTCAAGAAGGAACGTTTTCTCATAATTATTTGATTCAAGAACTCAATATCCCCGAGTCTAGGATCGTACCTTTGAGAGATGAGGTGGAATACTTAAACGCGCTTCATTTAGGTCCCGAAGGAGGTGGTGTGGCTGCCATTGTTGATGAACTTCCTTACGTCGAGCTCTTCATGCGTTATAGCAAGTGCGAGTTCAGGATTGTTGGTCAGGAGTTTACAAAAAGTGGTTGGGGATTTGTAAGTTACACTTTCCTATTAGAGTTAATTGCCATTTTAGTCCCTGTGGTTTGGGTCATTTTGCCAGTTTAGTCCAAAGGTTTCATTTTTAACATCTGGATCCAAAAAGGTTTTATCGTTGCCATTTTGGTCCAACTGACTTAACTCCATCCATATCTGTTAAAGCTGCCAAGGGCATTTTTGTCAGATATGGATGGAGTTAAGACAGTTGGACCAAAATGAAATGGCAAAAATGCCCTCGGCAGCTTTAACAGATATGGATGGAGTTAAGTCAGTTGGACCAAAATGGCAACGATGAAACCTTTTTGGATCCAGATGTTAAAAATGAAACCTTTGGACTATACTGGCAAAATGGCCCAGACCACAGGGACTAAAATGGCAATTTACTCTTCCTATTAAGTTTACTCATTGGTTATCATTAACTTCAAAGAAAATTTACTAGAATTGGCTGCAGGCATTCCCAAGAGACTCTCCTCTAGCAATAGATTTATCAACAGCAATCCTACAACTATCAGAAAACGGAGACCTACAACGAATCCACGACAAGTGGCTCTCGACGACTTTGTGTTCTCAAACTAGCATACTCGAAGGGAAAAGCCTCACTCTAGACAACTTCTGGGGCTTATTCCTAGTCTGCGGCATTACCTGCTTCATTTCTATCTGCATTTTCTTCTGTAGGATGTTCTGTGCGTACCGTAGGTACACTCCTGACGAAGAAGCAGCTCGTGGGATAGTGGAACCTGACTCAACAACATGCAGCAGATGGTTTTTTGGAGCCATCAGTTTCAAAGATGTGATTGAATTCTATGATAAGAAAGAGGAAGTGATCAAACAAAAACTTAGGCGAAACACACGTCAAGTTATCAGGGACTCTAAAACATGATATTACAAAATTTGTAGGAAGTTATCGCTCTTGCAAGCTTTGCTAGTTGATCAAAAGTTAGTTGCACAATCAAATTTTCTAACATGTGTACTTTGGGTTTCTGGTCACAACTATGTTATTGTTGCGAAAATTTTAAAACAAGATCCTGTATGTGTTATGGTATTTAACATCCGACCATAATGCTAGAAGCAGTGGTGTCACAGGATCTATGGCTTTGGCATGCATTCTGTAGTGTTGCTGGTTCGAACAATGGCATAACGTTCCTGATTAGTCGTTAATGGAGTATAATACAAACACGGGTATAATATTAGTGACTAGAAATTTCCTGAATATTCCGTGTTTGTCAATCCGTTCATTGATCTTCAAGACGATAGACAAGAAACGTTCAAACAAGCGCAAGAATCAGCAAGGAAGGATGTTGAATGAGCATTTGGTGTCCTTAAGCAATGTTGGCACATAATTCACAATCCAGCACGTACTAAAATCAAAGGTGGACGCCCTCACAATTTTTTTAAAATTATTTTTATAATGTTATAATACATCTTATTCCATTATATCATTATAGAGGTGCACAAAATAACCGGCTAATTAAGCGTAACCGATTATTAACCGAAACTGTAACCGGTTAATAACCGCTCAAGGAATAACCAGTTAGGCTACTCGGTATGGTGCCGGAGCCGAGCACGTCGCCGGAGCAAGACCGACGGGGGCGGCGTGGGAGGACGGCGTCGCCGAGGGGGAGGCCCACATCTTTGGTCCGTCTCAAACGGCTAAAGTCGGACGGCGAAGACGGGACGGAGCGGGACGGAGGGGCGGCGGCATGGGACGACGGTGGTGATGTGGCGGCGAAGTTGGAGGACCATCCTGGCGACGGTTCCATACCGTATGGCCTTAGTGGTTATTTTTAACCGTAGGTTAGTAACCGGTTATAAATATTTAGTATAATAACCGGTAGACCGGTTAACCGAAAAACAACCCAAAAAATTCAAAAAAAAAGGGCAAAAAACCCAGTTATTAACAAAAATTAACCGGTTAATTAACCGAATCAGTTAAAAAATAACTGTTTAATGTAATAACCGGCTAAAGTCAAAAAGTCAAAATTAACTGGTATAACCGATTAACCGAACTGGTTATTTTAGGAAACAACAAACATCAAACAAATATTTGGGCTGGTAACCAGGCCCAACTCAATCTTCAATCGAAACCCTAATCATATATTTCTGACCGAACACACCTTCTGGCTTCGTAGCCAAACACCAGATACCCATTTCCCTTATTCCGGACTAGGGTTACCACTTCCCCAATCGCCCCCTCATCGCAGGTCCACAAACACCACAATTTGTAAGTATTTATCCCCAATTATTATTCTCTACAACTTATCAATTTCTTTGTGATCTACGAGCGTCAAAATTATCCAATTTTGTGTGTGTTTATTTACCTGACGTTAATTTGAGCCTTTGTTAAGATCATTCGGCTGTGATCTTTATACTGAATTGTTGGATCTGTGCAGAGTAAAATATGGGTATGCTATTTTTTATATATTGTAGATCTATGTGTTATTTAGGGTAGGAATATTAGTATATTACTGTATAGAGTTGTTTAATTGAATGAAAAGATGATTTATTAATTGATTATATGTAATTGATATTGTATCACCAGGTTCTGTGTGTTTTGTTCACTTGTTTTGTGGTTACTTGAAGATTAAGATTAGTCTTTGCTATGCATCTGTTTATAGATCTTGTAATATATGAGAAGAATTTTGTAGATCTTGCAAAATAATAAAATTTAGGTTACTTGAAGATTAAGATTATGTTTGATGAATCATTTATATATATGGTTTTGATCTTGTGCTGTTTTTTGGGACCGGATATTATGTTATTTTTGTTGCTTGAAATAATGGGCTTAGCTTTTTTCAGATACATGGTTTGATCATATTGTTACTTTAGACAATGGGTAGTCAAATTCCCAACGGCAATGATCGATCAAGAACTTACTGGACTCCAACGATGGAGCGCTATTTTGTAGACCTGATGTTGGAGCATATGCAAAAAGGCAACAGGGTTGGGCATACGTTTAACAAACAAGCTTGGAACGATATGCTTGCTGTCTTTAACGCAAAATTTGGATCACAATATGACAAGGATGTACTGAAAAGTCGCTATACGAACCTGTGGAAGCAGTTTAACGATATCAAAAGTATGCTTGGCCAAGTTGGATTTTCATGGGATGACGCTCGAAATATGGTGGTTGCAGATGACTATGTTTGGGATGCTTACATCAAGGTATGAACTTTGAACTAATTTGTTTAAATATTCCAACTTTTTAATATTATAGGGACGTTTCATGCTTATTATGGCAACTTTTTATAGGCGCATCCAGATGCACGACCGTACAAGATAAAATCAGTGCAGAATTTCAGTGATTTATGTTTGATATATGGGTATACAACTGCTGATGGAAGATATAGTCGTTCTAGTCATGATGTGGATATTGATGATGAAGTCACTGGAGTTAATTCAGGTCTGTTTTTTATCTTTCTCAGATCTAAGTAAGTATTTGGGATTTTTTTGCATACGAATTTAACAAAGTTTTAGTTAGGGGTGCAGTGCAAACGAGCCAAGTCGAGCTCGAGCTTGATTAACTTATGACTATAAGAGCTTGAGCTCAGCTTGGTTCGAGCTTTGTTTTCAAATCTCGAGCTCGGCTCGTTGATAGTTTCTCAAGCTCGGCTCCGGCTTGGCTCTTTTATTATCTATTAATTAATATATTAAATAAAATAATATAAATAATTGACTGGTTTAGGCTTCTCGATAAGTGAAGCTCAGGCTTGTTTACTAAACAAGCTTATTTTTAGGCTCTGACTCGGCTCGTTAACTAGGGGTGTAAACAAGCCCAGAGGCTCGAGAGCTACTCGTGATCGGCTCGGTTAAAAGCTCGAACGAGTCGAGCCTTACCGAGCCCGAGCTCGAGCCTGAAATACAAAGCTTGTTTAGGCTCGCGAGCCTAAACGAGCCCATACAAAATTTTAATTTTTTTATATATAATATATTTATAATGATGATAACATTGATGAGCCGAGCTAGAGCCGAGCTTTGGCTCGTTTAAGCGATGTTGAAGTGAGCTCGAGCCGAGCTTTTAGCTCGTTTAAGGTTGTTCTCAAAATAGTTCGAGCCAAGCTCGAGCTTTGGGTTTTACTCGCGAGCCGAGCTCGAGCTCAAAGAAGTAGGCTCGAACCGAGCCGAGCTCGAGCTCGAGCTTCATAAAAACCTAACGAGCCGAGCTCGAGCCTGGTCGAGCTCGGGCTTGGCCCGACTCGTTTACACCCCTATTGTTAACAAGTTTAAATAAGCTCGGCTCGTTTACCAGACAACTTTAATAATGGGTAAATGTTATTAAATATTAATAAAAACTAATATTACACAAAGGCTCGACGAACCGCACGAGCTTCACATGCCAGGCTCGATAAATAAGCGAGCTTTATTTCAGGCTCAAGCTCGTCTCGGGCTCGATAAGGCTTGGCTCGTTTCGAGCTTTTTCTTAAGCCGATCTAGAGCACCTCGCGAGCCGCTCGGTTCATTTGCACCCCTAGCCCTAGGTGTATTTATATATGTATAACCTTCTAAACCTTACTATGAAAAAAATATTATTATTATTATTTAATAAAACGTTATAAAGTAGGTGTCGACCAAACCTGATTTGCCGGTTTTGATCCCCAAGTATGTGTGCATACAAACTTATATGATTTTCTGCTGTTCAGGTGATGGAGTAGGAACTCCAACTCCGTCAACTACTGAACGCTTAAGGACAGAATGGACATTAGCCATGGATCAATTTTTCACTGAGTTGCTATTACGTCAACAAGAAAAAGGCAATAAACTTGATAGTAATATTAACTCATACACCAAAGAAGCATGGACGGAGATGCTCAATTCATTCACTGAGAAATTCGGCCCCCACCATACCAAACGGGTTTTACGACACCGATACAAGAAACTGTTCAAGTATTATACTGATATAACGGTTTTACTCAAACAAGATGGTTTCTCTTGGGATGCAAAGCAGCAAAAGATAGTTGCTAATGATGATGTTTGGGATGCTTACATAAAGGTATTGTTTTGAAGATTTCGCTTTTTATCATTTTATTTTATCGTTATTTATCTCCTATCGTTTACCTGTAATGTTGTTACACGCGATTGCAGGCACATCCGCAATCGCGATCGTATAGAGCGAAATCGATGCCGAATTATCAAGATTTAGAATCAATTTTTGGAAGTGCCACCGTTGATAAATCCCAATTTAATAATAACTTGGATGAAGATATAGTACCGAAGGCTGGTGCGTGAACCTTTTCACATGGTTTTAAGTTTTTTTTTGGTTCTTTTGTGGGTAGGGGTGAGCAAATGTCGGTTCAGTTTTTACACGTAACCGAAACTGATAACTGAGGTTCGATTTTAGGGAAATCATAACCGAAACCGATCGGTTAAGTTGGTTCGGTTAATTTGTTTAATATGTTGGTTATCGGTTCCGTTTCTGTTAAGTTAGTCAAGTGTTTTGAACCATTTTCAAGCATACAAATACATGAAAACACATAAAATACCCAGGAAATACATGAAAATATGTTTCAAATAGAAGGATATACTTGAAAAACACATAAATATATGACTATCGTTTCGGTTTCGGTTATGGAAGAAGGACAAACCGAAACCGTAACCGAATGATTTGGTTTTGGCCATATCTTAACCGTAACCAATCGGTTAAGTCGGTTTTGGTTATTTTTAGTTTGGTTTTCGGTTTTTTCGGTTATCGGTTTTCGTATGCTCACCCTTATTTGTGGGGATGTGGGTGGGAGTGAAATGAACTATAATAAGCAGAATGGTTATATTTGTGAGGACATTAATGAATAATCATATCAATTACGAAAAGTTCTTACGAGATAATGAGAGTATGAGATAGCTCTGAATATTGTGCTGAATAAAAGACCACATTTAATTATTACACTTAGAGTAATTGTACATGATAAATCATTATAATTTCTGTAGGTAGTGATCGGTCCCGAACGCATTGGACCCCGCCTATGGACAGTTATTTGATCGAGTTATTGCTAGACCAGGTTAGTAGAGGAAACCGGAACGGGCAAACGTTCATGGCTCAAGCTTGGATTAACATGGTGAAGTCGTTTAACGACAACTTTACTTCCAACCATGACAAAGATGTTTTGAAGAATCGATACAAACATTTGAAGAAACAGTATAATGACATCAATGCCCTTTTAACGGAAACGGGATTTTCATGGGACGATGAACGGGAAATGGTGACAGCCGAAGATCATGTTTGGGATGCTTACATTGAGGCGCATCCTGATTCACGATCTTACAGAGTTAAAACCGTTCCTAATTACCATAAGCTGTGTATCGTATATGGTCAAAACATTACAGAAAAATTAGAAATTCCCATTGGTGGTAATTCCCAAATCTTGCCTAATGAAAGCGGGGCAATCGACAAGAGAAAACGCGTAAAAAAGACGCCATTAGGTTTAGAGCGTAGTGGGAAAGTGCAAAAAAGCCAAAGTGATGATATAAAGGAAGCTTTTACAGATATGGCGAACGTAGTTTCGAAGTTGGTAAATGGAAAAACCGATAGGAACTATAGTCCGATAGAAAAGGCGGTCGATGCACTTCAAGCGATACCCGACATAGATGATGATCTTTTGTTGGACGGTTGTGATATTCTCGAAGATGAGAAGAAAGCAAAGACGTTTTTAGCTTTGGATGCTTCGTTACGGAAGAAATGGTTGCTGAGAAAACTTGGACGCTAGTTTGGGTACATAATGAGATTTTTTTAACCATATAATAGAGTTTTGACTGTTTGAATCAGGGTTTGAAGCTAAGTTTTTTTTTATTTTTTTTATTGAGTTTTGTTTCTTGAAGGGTAATTTAAAGAAGTTTAATTTCCTGCTTTTCATCTAATAGAATGTTGGAGCTCTTGATGTTAGGATGTATAACTCCATGTTTTGTCTCCAAAGGATTATGGAGGTAATCCAATCCGCTAACAACGCTGATGTGTATCCTGAGGCATTAGAGCCAGGTGAGAATTCTGCGAGCGATGATCTGTATTGCATGATTTTCACATGGGTTTTAATGGCTCTGGATATCCATTGGGATTGTTAGCGGGTTGGATTACTCTCATAATCCATTCGGAAATGCAACAAGGAGTTGTACATCGTGACAACAAGAGCTCTAACATCTCATTAGATGAGAAGTAGGAAGCTAGGCTTTTGAGATTAATGTTTGACACATTGTGAAATGCATACTTGTAAAAAAGGATCTTATCATTTTTGTAGTCATAGATGTTGAATTGTTGTTTTATAGGAACAATATGTTGTTGATCAGCAAGCTTGTGATTAAATGTACATATGATTTTAATTCAGAAATCGTGTTAAAATGCTTAGTTATGTAATTTAAAATCTTTTGACAAGTGAATTTCAAATTGAAGTTGCTACTTTGGTTTTTTATAATTTGAGTAAATTACAAGTTTTGTCCTTTATGTTTACACCAAATTGCATGCGCTGTCCTTTAGCGCAAAAGTTGACGAGTTTTGTACTTTATGTTTCAAAATCTTGCACGGTTTGTCCTTTGAGCCTAACTCAGTCAATTTTTTTGGTTAAGTATGGTCATGTGCCTTGCACATGAGGGTATATTTGTCATTTCATCCTCCCAGGGTTATTTTGCAAACAATTATTATTGAGGGGCTGTATCTACAAAACTGAAAATAAAATTCTATACTCTTTCTCTGAACCCACAACCACAACCCAATCTCTCTCTAGTCTCTCTTAACCCACCATAACCATCACCACCCGACAACCTTTACCGCCGCCACCCATCCCACCTCAGCCTTCACCTTCTTTGCTTTCTCCAGTCTCCTGCTTCTTCGTTTTAACATAATTATTGAAATGGAATTGAAGAATATTGTTTCAATGGTTTCTTGCAGCAGCCGCTAGTTGTAGCGGTACAATCAAGGCCAACGTCAAGTCTTTGGGTCAGTATTGTCACTAATCTATGATTGGATTCATGGTTTTTTCATTTTGTTGTTGGTTTTTAGTTTTTCCCTAAATTTGGATTGATTTCTTCATTTGTGCCCTAATTTAATGGGATAAATGATTCTAGATTACAGAAGTTGAAGGCTGTTTGTCGGATATTTTGTAGAGTTTTTGTGAAATTAAATGCTTAATTTGATGAATTGAAAATAAACAATTTGAATAATTAGATTAATTTGAAGAAAACTTGTTTTCAGATTTGAAATATGAAATTAGGAAAATGATTTAATAATATGGGGAAACTGAGTGCTGAGAATTGTATTATTTTTGTCGCTTTTTTTTCTTAAAATTTGTTTACTAAATGGTGAATTTAAATGTGATGCATATGTATACCTTACAAATTCAAAGGTAGCAAAATGGCATCATATGTGAATTTAGAAGATGCATTGGAAGTTCTTGTGATCAGTGCACAAAGAAAAGAAAAGGCAAAGGAATTTGTTCCCTAAGGCATTTATTATTCATACATTTCAAGTCGATACTTATTGATCATAATACATATCAGTCAAGCAGGGATGGTGGTGATGGTGGGTATGGTAGTGATGGTGGGTATGGTAGTGATGGGTGGCCGGTAGGTAGGTGAAGGCTGAGGTGGGGTGGGTGGCGGCAGTGAAGGTTGTGGGGTGGTGGTGGTAGTGGGTTGAGAGTGATTAGAGAGAGATTGGGATGTGGTTGTGGGTTGAGAGAGAGAGAGAGAGTATAGATTTTTTTTTTAAGTTTTATAGATATAGTCCTTTAATAATAAGTTTTTACAAAATAACCCAAGATGAAATGACAAGTATGCCCTCATGTGCAAGGCACATGACCATACTTAACCAAAAAATCTGACTGAGTTAGGCTCAAAGGACAAACCGTGCAAGATTTTGAAACATAAAGTACAAAACTCGTTAACTTTTGCGCTAAAGGACAGCGCCTGTAATTTAGTGTAAACATAAAGGACAAAACTTGTAATTTACTCTTATAATTTTTATTACAATGTAAATCTTTTGAGATAATGAAGTACTTTATTTCCTTGGTCCATAACACATATCGAACCCTCCATGTTTAATAGAATGTGTTATTTGTGACTAGCTCAGCGAACGAAACACTGAGCTCTGTCGCTTGTTTCAGACAATGTACATAGCCGCTGCCTGAACGGTTCTACAAAGAGACTGGGTGCAGGCATTTAGAAAATAAGTTTAACAAACAAAACTGGTGACTTTCACTCGGCATCTGTGTCATAAAAACGATGAATGGTAGCTGTGTCATGAAGACGACGAATCAAGCTCGGCTTATATATTTATGTTATACAGATGATTAAATGTTGTTATGTAAATATATAGTTAATTTATTGTGCAAAAACTATAAAAATAATCAGCTCGTTAAGCCTCATGAACCTATTCAAGCATGCCATGTGAATCTCAGGAGGCTTGAGCTGGTTTATCAAATAAGCTTCGCTCTCCGATATAAGGCAAAAGCTCGACTCGAGTCTCTTTTAGCTAGCCAACCTAATCAAACATTTGTGCTTTTATTTTAAATTATTCCACCATGACATTGGAAACTAAGAAACTGTCTTCTCTCTAGTATTGAATTGATATATAGGAAAAGTTCTTGTACAAATAATCTTAACATATTAAACATATAAATTGAAGGAAAAGTCAAAAAGACAAGGTGACATTTTTGTAATTATCTATAACTTCATTCCTTCCCAGTCATTTCCTGCAAACAAGGCATAATGATGAATTGTTTCTTCGTCTTGAACATCCCCGTCGCTCTTCCTTCTTTCTTGATCGGAATCAGATGGACCTTCATCATGTTCAACCATCTCCTTTTCTATCACCTTTCCTTGAACTGTTTCGAATTTGTAATAATAGACTAGGACATCTAGATACATTGCGTACATAATCCTCATTAACTCACCATCGTCGTAGTCATATCCCATATTGTCTTTTGCTACTACTGCCCAAAGATTATTATCGGTAACATTCTTATACCCTCCATCTCGTTTAACTACCATATATAAATCGAGCAAATCTACTTTCCTGTTGTCAGTTGAAAACAGAGGAATGGGTCGAGTAGAGATTCTAAGTTTAACTGTTATAAACCATTCTAACATCAAACTTGATCTCTAATTCATGTTTGTATTTAAACACGAATTCCCCATCTTCCAACATGTCTAACAATGATTTGCAGTGAGAAAAATTATGAAACTCCATGGCTTGTATGATCATTACATTCCAATCGGGTTCATGTGAAGATAAATGTAAGTTTTCGAAATACGAATTGAGATAATCTTCCTTGTATTCATCGTTTGTGGAATTATGATCGATTACTCTTTGTTTCTCTTTCATTCCGATTTCTTCTTCTCGTGTTAATCCAGTTATAATCGAGGCACTAAACATGAGATAAATTTTGCATTTATCTCCGGTTTTCTTAACAGTATAACCTTGCAATACTAGTTGATCCATGCTTAATAGTTAATACATTTCGATCTAGTTCTGGTGTGTAAAACACACTTTGTATACGTAGATTTTCATTCCCTGTTTTGACCTCTACGACCCCCACACCCCGGATAAACAGAAAATTATCTTCCCCATTTTTCGTTTCTACCCCAACCATGTGTTTAATCCGTTTAAACACATTAAGATTTCCGGCAAAATGATGAGTAAAAACTGTACTTACATACCATATGTCACCCCATTGTCCGCCTTCGGTTCTGGTGACAATCAGTTCTTGTCGGAAAACTTCTTCATCATTCTGCCGCTGTATATCCGTGTTGATCGCTTGTCGGATTAACTGAGAGGCCTCGTCGTTTTCCTTTGCTTTGCATGAGTAGATCCGGTGTCCGGGTTCATGACAATAGTAACACAGTCTAACATGTGATACTTTCTTTTGCCTTTCGATCTTGTCGGAAAACTTCTTCATCATTCTGCCGCTGTATACCCGTGTTGATCGCTTGTCGGATTAGGATTAACTGAGAGGCCTCGTCGTTTTCCTTTGCTTTGCATGAGTAGATCCGGTGTCCGGGTTCATGACAATAGTAACACAGTCTAACATGTGATACTTTCTTTTGCCTTTCGATCTTTTCTTCAGTGCAGTGATCGCATGGGAGAAGTGTTGATGATGGTTGCATAATTCGGTTTCCCACCGTGGCTCTGATACCACTATGTTGGATATCCGGTTTCTTATCAGCGGAAGCATTACCGGTATTCGAAGAATTGGTTTTCATTGTGTGTTACGATTGAACACTAGACCAGAGTATGAATGAGGGAACAAGGAGAAATAGTTTGGACAATTCGAAGGAATTCAGATTGTCTTGATGCCGGACATAGTTGCCGGTTATTACATATATATATATATATATATATATATATATATATATATATATATATATATATATATATATATGAGATGTTGACGCGTCATTTAAAACGGTGTGATCATTCAACCGACGTATCTATTCGGTTATAAGTTACATTACATATCTAATATAAGTATCATACTAATGACATAATAATTATACATAATTAAGTTTATATAAACTAACAATTTGGAGCTATGGTGCTGGTAGTACAACTCTTTCGTATCATGTTGACCTCCGGGAAGTTGTTCCCGAGTGGGTGACAGTTGGATTTTCGGCTGCCACCGGTACTCATGTCGAGCGACACGTGCTTCAATACTCGGAATTCGATTCGAGATTTAGTACAGAAGATGAAAAGGATAACTCAAAGAAATGGAAGCTAACAGTAGGATTAACACTCCCACTTGCTCTTATAATCATCGGCGGCATTATAACATGTACAAGATTTTGCATTAGACGAAGAGCAACTACGCAAGAATCACTTGATCTATTTATAAATGATGATCTCCAAAGGGGAGCAGCCAAGAGATTTTCTTATAACGATCTCATTTTGGCTACCAATAACTTTTTTGATGACCAGAAGTTGGGCCAGGGAGGATTTGGTTCTGTTTACAAGGGCTACTTGTCTCGTAAAAGTTTCACAGGGTTCTAAATAGGGAAAGAAAGAATACATGGCTGAAGTGAAGATCAATGGAAATTTAATAAGACACCAAAACTTGGTGCCACTCATCGGTTGGCGCCATGATGAAACTCAATTCTTACTTGTGTATGAGTATATGCCAAATGGCAGCCTTGACTCTCACCTATTTGGCAAAAAGAGCCCCCTTAAGTGGTCTCTGAGGTATAAGATTGCTATGGGTCTAGCTACAACATTACTCTATCTTCACGAAGAGGTGGAACGGTGTGTGGTGCATCGAGATATTGAAACCAGTAACGTCATGCTTGATTCAGGATTCAACGTGAAGCTAGGGGTTTTCAGATTGGCTCGACTAATGGAGCATGAATTGGGTCCTCAAACAACTGCTTTAGTAGGAACTCTAGGATACATGGCTCCTGAGTACATATTGACATGAAAGGCTAGTAAAGGGTCGGATGTGTATAACTTTGGTGTTGTTGCATTAGAGATTGCTTGTGGACGAAGGGTGAGGGATGGCCATTGGAATTCTGATGTCAGTCTGGTGCAGTGGGTTTGGTATTTACATGGAAAAGGTAAGTTGCTTTCTGACACAGAATTTGATGACGAACAAGTTAAGCGCTTGATGATAGTTGGGTTATGGTGTGCACACCCTGACTGGAGTATAAAACCGTCTATCCGAAAAGCAATTCAGGCGCTCAAATTCGAAGGTGCACTCCCCAATCTTCCAATGAAGATGCCAGTGGCCATGTACTCTGCAGGACCAGATGCTTGTGTAGTTAGTTCTGCAGGAGCCACAATCACCAACTCTAGTGGTGATTTAGAGCATTGAATGGGAGTAACAATAATGGAGTGTCATTGCTAGTGACTACTGAAGATCGAGGATAACAAGTTTGTTTGTTGTGTTTTTTGTTATTCTGTATTATCTTTAATTAGTTGTATCAATTCTAGTTTTTATCTTTATCTTCATCCGCTTTATTCTTCCAACTCTTTGGTTTTATTGTGGGTGAAGCTAAAATTAAAGTGTTAGTGGTGTGTGTTAGTGAATGATTTGTGTTTTTATTGATTTTGCTATCTGAGATAGCAGATCATGGTGATGTGGCACAGTTGTTGCAAGGTGGAGGATGAAGTGGATTAAGTGCTGAAGTGTGAAGATGACTGGACGATGAAGACGACTAGCTTGTGACATTGCAAGATTTGCTATTTGAGATAGGGGGTCTCACACAAAGTTTCCAGCCCGCTAATTGAGATCACGGGTCTCAAATGCATTGAATTGTACCATGCTTTTTTAAATTGCAGACCTTCCAACACATGTCACCTACGTCCTGCAACACTCAATGCATTCCGATTGTTTTTGGTGGAGTGGTAAAACGAGATTCTCTCTTTGAACACTTGAAGACAATGGTTAATAGTGTGCTACTATTATATCTTTGTTGAACAATAAATTACACACAATTACAAATCAAGTTCAGGCTTTTGTAAGTGTTGAGTCAAGTCAATAGTAGCCTATTTTCATATCACCAATTTAAAGATTAAATAAAGAACTCGTGTATATTTACAGATATCACGATATCATAAAAACTATATGCAATATGCAATCCACATTCTAACAAAACTAGCCTACCATCTTTCATCAAACCCCTTGTTTTCTTAGTTATTTGATCCCTGATTTCCAAACACTATATTTGAATATGGCCCAGTCAAACCCAGGTCCCACTTGATGATAATCTTTTATGGTTACAACCATATCACCGTCCTGCTAGGTTATTTGAAAATAATGAGGGTCGTGGCAAAGAACTTGAGATTAAACGTGGAGATAAAAAAAATTGGTCTTGTATTAAAAAAACGTCCCTACACGATGGGGAATTATCACGCGTACACTTGGCTGGCTTCCGAAGGAATAATTGAAAATACTATTTTTAGATTTTTGGTTAACTGTACAGTATCAAAATAACACGAAATCTTTTGAGTTCTTCTAACTATGCCTGACTAACCGAACTGGTCGAGCGGAGCAGATTCTGGTGACGGGTAAAAACATGTTCGGATCAAAAAAGGTTATAAGAAAAATTAGTTCGGGTTAAAATAAGTCGTCTTAACAAAGTATCTTTTTGGTTCTGGTAAAAAAAGGTTCTCCAAAATGGTGAATCCCAAATTGGTTTCTCCCTTCTCCTGCAATTACTATGTGACTTTGTTTATCTAGCCAATCTTTTGATGACCAGATTGGACTGGCCAGTCCGATTGGTTCAACCGGGGTTCGGCAATGGTGCTGGCCCGGTTGCATGTGGTTCGTTCATCCCTGAAAAAATTAACCGGTTCAGAGTGGTTGGATGGTTGGGTCGGTTCGGCAGTCAGATCGATGATTGTGAGCTGATGTAAGATTCCTACGACCATGATGTCAGACATGAACGAGATTTGTGAAAAACAATAGATCTGAAGTCTGGGGAGTGGTGGATCTGGAGTCACGGTGATGGCCATGGAGTCACGATGGTAGATTTAGAGTGTTGTTTCTATGGTGGTGACGAACTATCGGTGAAAGCAGGCGAAACTTGAAAGCATGTAGATTTGAAGTGTGCTTTCTGGACGAGTGTGTGGCTTTGAGTTTCCATTGTTCCAATGTTTTGATTTTTTATTCAATGTTTAGAAAATAAAAAAAGCATATATAGACTAGTAGACTTTGACTTCTATTCTTTTTAGTTTCATATTTTTAAGACTTTTTATTTCAGTACACTTGTGTATTTACTGTATAACTTATATTTGTATAAATTGTTGAATTAAATATTATTTACTACACATCCGGTTATTAAGTCCTTTATAATTGGTTGACTGGTTCGACCAGTGAACTAGTAAGATGACCATTTTGATGTCCAATCCGGTCTTGAAAACATTGGCCAACACTGTTGCTTTTACTAGTGCTCATCATGGTGGGCAGTTGGTAGATTAATCCGTATGGTACGTAATTATTGATACCGGGCATGGCTGGGTCGAATGAGAATTTAGGAAGCCAAAATTGAACCGACTAGCCAATGGGAGAATTGGCCGAAGAGTTTGCCCCATGGCGGAAGACGAACTACCTCCTATTCCGCCTTGGGATGACGATGAGGTAGACCATTGTGAAGATGAAGTAAATGCAGTGTTGTTCCATCAATACCAGTTTGTTTGAGGTTAAGTTGAGCTCGTGCTCTATAGAGCACAATATCGACACGGCCGTAGGTGCATGCCACATATTCCTTGGTAAAAAATGTGCTAAGTCAACGACGTGTTCGCTTCCACGGCTCACAGATCTTGGCAACCCATTTGCCCAAGCACCATTGTCTAACTCCTCTATACTTAAACTTGTGTTCCGGTCCTCCTTTGGTTTTACTTTTTTTTGTTGGCAGAATGTCTGCCAGATGATGATGTGGTGGTCATTAGAATGAGGTTGGGGAAGGTGACCATTAGTAGGTTTTGCCATAATGATGGTTAACTAATAAAGAAAGATTGATGGTTAAAAACTAAGTAGTAGGGGAATAGACAAATGGTAAATGGTGGATGTGAGCGATGGGGGTTTAAATAGTCAGCCTGACTCTGTTGTACTGCCACAATTTTCTTAGTGGTGGAAGAAATGGATTGTTGACCTAGTGAAGAAACATATATGATATATACCAATGTACTGACGACTGGATCGGACCGACCGACCGGTCCGACTTGTTCAACTGGGATTTGGCAATGGTGGTGGTCCGATTGCATATGGTTCATTCATCTCTTACAAAATTGCCCGGTTCAAAACGGTTGGCCGGTTCAGCGGTCGCGTCGTTAGTTGTGGGCTGATGTAAGATTCCTACGACCATGATGTCTGACATGAATAAGATCTGTGAAAAACAATAGATCTGAAGTTTGGGGAGTGGCAGATACGGAGTCATGGAGTCACAGTGGTGGGCATGGAGTCGCGATGGTAGATTTGGAGTGTTGTTTCTCCCATGATGACGAACTATTGAAGAAAGCGGGTGAAACTTGAAGCATGTAGATTTGAGGTGTGCTTTCTAGACGAGTGTGTGAATTTGAGTTTCCATAGTTCCAATGTTATGATTTTTTATTCAATGTCTAGAAATTAAAAAAAAACATACATAGATTAGTAAGCTTTGACTTCAATTCTTTTTAGTTTCATATTTTTAAGATTTTTTTATTATACTTTATAACATCAATTTCTATTAATTGTTTAATTAAATATTATTTACTACATGTCCGGTTCTTAAATCCGGTCTAGTCGGTTTGACCGTTCAACCAGTGAACCAATAAAATAACCAGTTTGATGTCTGATACGTCCTAAAACATTGCCTCTAGCCGTAAGACTTAAGGCTCCAATGCTTTTCATTTAAAGAAAAAGGGGACCGATTTATGAGATAAATCCCAATGGCACACACAAAAAGAAATAATCAGAAGAAGTTACACACATCCAAATCCACATTACAGTTCTCCTTTACAATATATTTCTTAACATCATTTCAATATTCGACAACCAATGTTATATGGGAATTTAGGGTTTTGTTTGCTCTGGTATGTTTTTAAGGAATTATCGTTCATTTACAGAGTTTTTTGGTTTGCAAAATCATACAAAATTGAGTATAAACAAGAATCGTTTGTGGGTATAGAATGTAGGGATGGAAATGGGTAGGGTATGGTTAATCTCATACCCATACCTGGTTGTAAAAACTTCTTACATACCCAACCCATTACCCGTCATGTATTTAACAGTTAGGTATCGGGCATACTTGCGGGTATCGGGTATACCCATTAGGATTTCATGTATATATATATTTTTTTACTTTTATTTAATATTTCATGTTTTAAAAATTATACTATATATTAAATTATGATAAATAACATTCATATCATCATCAGCGTAATAATATTTAATATATTTAAAAAGGTAAATATATTAGAATATTAATCTGAAAAAATATTTTTTGTATTTCATATCATATAAAATACAAATAATATCATCAATATACATATATATATATATATATATATATATGGTAGGGTTCCAGCGTGAACAACCTCCCAAGAGTGAAATGCGTGAACAGATGTGGACCCTTGATTTCCTTTTTAGTTGTTAAGGGTAGGATTGTAATTATATAAAAAATTAGATTTAAATCATTATTTTAATAACTGAATTAAGTTACATCTTTCATAATTTAAATTCATTATCCACATTATGTTTATTTATTTATAAGATAATTATCAAAACAAACAACAAATCACCAGATTTCAATTTTAATTTTTATTTCAGATTTCATCACCAGAATTCAAGTTTTGATTTTTAAGATCCACGTAACCTTCATATTTCAATGGTATACACATGTGTACTTGGATATAAATAGAACAGTACACATGTGTACTCAGCATCGTACATATGTGTACAGTAATTCACAGGTGTACATCAACATTCATTACAAAAAAAATTCCAAGATATCACAAAAACAGACGATATACACATGTGTACATCGCATTAAAAAGAAGGCAAAATCAGAATAGACATGTGTACATCGCATTTAAACAAATAATTATTTTAATAATTGAATTAAGTTATATCTTTCCTAATCCTTGATTTGATTTGTGAGAGATTTATGCGATCAATTTAATAGGATAATTGATTACTTGATTTGTGAGAGATTTATGCAATCAATTTAAGATTGAAATTACACATATACCCTTTTTGTATTTAATTAAATGGAAAAACTTAACTAAATAATTACCATCATGCCACTCACTTTAATCTCAATTATAAAAATCAAGGGCCCAGATCAGTTCACGCAGTTCACTCTTGGGATTTTGTTCACGTTTGAACCTAATCCCACATATATATATATATATATATATATATATAGAAACGCGATCAGGAGAAACGGTTGAAGTGTGAAAAACTTGAGAACGGATCCTGGTCGAACATGTGGTGGGGGCGCTAAATGATATGCAGGGGTACGATTGTCATTGTCCACGTTCCCCTCCATAAATCGCGTTATAATTCTTTTTCAAATAAAACTCCAAAAATTTCGTATTAGCAGTTACCTCCTTTCCAAACTTTCGATATCTATGGCGTCTAACGTGGATTCCGTTCTACAAAGTATTATTTGATGACGTTTT
The DNA here is from genome assembly GCF_002127325.2 of Helianthus annuus. Classification (NCBI taxonomy): domain Eukaryota; kingdom Viridiplantae; phylum Streptophyta; class Magnoliopsida; order Asterales; family Asteraceae; genus Helianthus; species Helianthus annuus. The sequence goes on along the minus strand of NC_035435.2, from coordinate 154,530,046 downwards.
TATATATGTTCCAGCAAATCATGCAACACATATGCAACGGATATGGCGTTTTGTTCTTTATGCTTGTTTCAATGTCTTTTTTTTTCAAAGTAATATTCGACAATGCCTTTGTGTTTCAATGGCGTTCTTCATATATCCAATATTTGGCGTTTTCATTTTTTGTTAACACATAGTAAGAACTAATATTTGGCGTTTTCATTATTAATGTTAATTGACGTTTGGGATCTAATATATGCTTATTGTTTATGATCAATGGCGTTTTACACCTGATTAGTTTGGAATGTTTTGGACTAATATTTGTAAACATTAGTTCTTACTATTGTAAACATTAGTTTTGTTAATTATGGCGTTTTCATTATCACGTTATATTTGTTAATTATCATATTGTTAATTATTGTTAATTATTCAACTTATGGCGTTTTCATTAACACGTTTTATTTAATATTGTTAATTCATCATATTGTTAATTAATCAACTAATGGCGTTTTCAATTATATGCTTATTAGATCTTGTTTATTATTCAATTAATGGTGTATTCATCGATAATGTTATAAGGAGACAATTTCTATTTTAATGGCGTTTTTTCTTAATTGTTCTCATTGTGTCTTCTCATACAAGGGTGTTTCTTTGAATGAAAGGTTTTGCCCCAAAACTGGTTTACCATCTATCATTCCTGATGTTAGTAAAGAGATAATGCCCAAAATGGATATAATATTCCCAAGCCTCGACGATTGTTATTCAATGTATGTTAGGTATGCTAAGGCTTGTGGTTTTTCTATCAGGAAAGGGACTAAAAAGATAAACGCCAAAGGAGAAAATCATATTAAGTATTACATGTGTACGAGATCTGGGGTATATAAAGACAAGAAGGTTGATACGTTGGACCCGAATCAAAAGGAACGGATTGTGCGATCCAACTTTTCAAGGAGGACCGTTTGTGGAGCACATTTATGTGTAATATTTGAGGCTGGATCATGGAAGGTCTATAAGTTTGTTGAGGAGCACAACCACGTTTTTGTTAAACAACCTGATAAGCATTTTCTTCCATCTGAACGACACCTCACTCAGCTCCAGAGGCATGTCATACATAGTAAGTCTAAGTTGAATTTGGGACCGGCTAAGGCGTTTAATGTGGCAGTTTTGAAGACGTGGGTGCAAGTAAAGTTGATTTTAAGAACTATAAGAGTCTGCAAATTAACTTGTTTATAGGGGAATACGACGCTGAGATGGCTGTGAGACATTTGGATGAAAAAAAAAACAGTCCCAGCCTAATTTCTCATACGATTACTTCACAAACGAAGAGAATCGTTTGAAGGGACTTTTTGGTGTGATGATCAATGTAAACGTAATTACCACGTGTTTGGTGATGTGATTTCGTTTGACGCCACATATCATTCCAACAAGTAATATTTATAATTCTATTTTTTCTGTTTTTTGATGTTTTCATTGTTTACATGTATTGGTGTTTTGTTCTCGTTTCATTTTCTCAATGACGTTTTCATATGCAGATACTCTACGGTGTTTGTACCGTTCACTGGTATAGACAATCATCACTACCATGTTACATTTGGTGCTGCATTATTGGCGTCAGAAACTACTGATACGTATATATGGTTGTTGTGAGTTTTTCTAAAAGCTGTTGGTTCTCAACCAAAATTTGTTGTCACTGACCAAGATCCAGCAATGAAGAAGGCTATTTCTGTTGTATATGTTGAATCGAGGCATCGCTTATGCATGTGGCACGTGATGCATAAACTTTCTCTAAAGGTTGATTTTCTTATTTTTATGTTTGGCATTTTAAGATATCTGGCGTTTTAAGATATATATGGTGCTTTGTCATTCATAACTGTTTTTCATGTTAGTTTGTTGTTTCTAATGTATATATTTGCATGGCGTTTATGTGTTATATATAGGTTGGTGTTAGGCTATACAATTCCACCAATTTCAAAGAACGTATTTGTGGTGTTGTGTGGACGGATATTCTTACACCCGAAGAGTTTGAATTAGGATGGGAAAAGGTTATTGGAGAGTTCAATTTAGATGACAATGACTGGCTTTCTGATATTTTTGATCTTAGGGAATCTTGGATCCCTGCATACTATAGAATGGAGGAACTGTCGGGTCTTATGCGTACGACATCGAGGTCGGAGAGTGAGAACCATTTTTTGGTCAAGTGTGCAATTCTAAATCTACTATTGTTGAGTTCATGACTCATTACAAAACTGCAATAAAAGCACATTGCCACACGCACTGAAAAAATGATCATGAATCTCAATACAAACGCCCCAGTTGAAAAGTAATTATAAAGTATTGGAGGGCCAAGCTGCTAACATAAACACAAAAAATATTTTTTGTGACGTTCAAACTGAGCTAATCGAGATTGGGGATTGCGTAAATCAACGTTATGAAGATCAGACCGATGGGTTTGTTAAGTTCTACATAAATGATTTCCAGCATCCTTGTACATCCTTATTCGAGGTAAATAATGACATTTTTGGGTATTTTTATTTTGGCGTTTTCTGAATATGGCGTTTATTATATTTTTAAACATTTATATTTTTTTGTTGCATGGAGTTTTTGTGTTTGTTGTTTGATGGTCTTTTATACAAACATTGTCTGTGTTTTATACATATATTGTTTTTGGCGTTTTTCAGGTAATGAACCGTAAATCTGATTGCACCAGCACTTGCTCATGCAGGCGTTTTGAGCAGTTTGGTCTGTTATGTAGACATATACTTTATGTTTTGAGAAGTTTGGATATTAAGGAATTTCCAAAACAGTATATTTTGAATATAGCGTAAAGAGGCTTCGCCAAATTGCTCTTCTGATTATTCAATGAGTCGTGAATTTATGACCGAGCTTGATCCCGATGTGCAAAGTATGATGCGAGAAATTATATTTGTAACGGAGTATACTTTGAACTGTTTATCTGGTAATAAGGAGGAGCTATCCTTATACAAGGATCATGTTCAATCTTATACGAAGAAGGTTCAAGATATGCAGGTTGTTGCTGCTCCTCCTTGTACTAGGGATAGATTTGCAGAGATAACATGTCAATATCAAAACGACAAGAATCCGATAAGAGGCCCTATTGGGTATAAGTCGAAAGGTTCTAGATCTCGCAAGCGTTTGAAATCCAAACAGAAGGAAGCAATCGAAAAAACAAAAACAAAAGGGAAGCACATGGAGAAAGAAAGACAGTGTAAGAATTGTAAAGCTTATGGACACTAGACATCAACATGCCAGAAGCCCGCAATTAAAAGAAAATCGACACGGTATTCGAGAGGAAGTGAAGAGTAGTTTGGCCTTTTTTGTATTTTTTGTATTTTTTTTTTCAGAACACACAATATTGGCATTTGGCGTTTTATATTTTTATATACCATTTTTTATTTTCTCCCACATTTTTTCCACTTTTTGTGCATAACATGTGATTTGGAAGTTACATAACAAACAATATAAGATCGGACACACACATAAATGCCAAAAAAAATGAATAACGCGGATTGAGAGTCGTTCACCAAATTGTGGGTTCAACGCCTATTTTGGTGAAGTCGTTTCGTTTGTATAATATGAGTGTCTTCGAGTCTTCAAGTGTGTATTTGTGTAAATGTCTTTGGAAAGACATGTGTATAATTAAGACAAAGAATAAGATAGAAGCAAAGCAGGAAGAAATTGTAACATTTAAGCAAGATAGCAAGAATGGTCAAGTTTGGTCACTTAAACTATAGACTAGGTCAAACATGGCAATTCTACCTAATTTCCCGTAGTTATGGCTCTGATACCAATCTGTCATACTCCAACCGATGGCGGAAACATCGGGGTGGGACGAGGACGAGATTGCTCGAGACTTCATAACACCATTGCGACAATGTTTAATCAAAACCGATTTCATATCATTAATAACAATTGTCAGTTACAACATACAAAATCAAGTACAACATTCGAAATGGGAAAATACAACATTGTTCAAGAAATGATACATCAAAATACAACAACAGATACAACAACATAATCTAGTATTCTAAGTGTGTTTCTAAACATCCCTACTAGATTCCATCAACATCGACATCATCAACCTGTAATATGTTTTAAAGTATAGTTCAATACACAATGTATTGGCGAGTATACAAGTTTAATATATAGCATAAGTATATAAATGATTTAAACGAATCCACATGGCAAACTTTGTTATCTAGATTAATGTAAAACTTGCATGCGATTAAAGTGTCAAACCAAAGATTACCGCTAGCGTAATCTTATCATAGCAACGATAGGACCGTTCTGTTTTAACTTAACATGACCACAAGACTACAGGCGGTGTGATACTCCTATAGCGCTATACATGTTAAGGGGAGGCTCGTACGAAGTTAATGACAAGTTTATCACATAAGAATGTTCCAAAAACACGAATCAAGTATAACGTATTAAGCATGCATGATTGGATTGTTTGTGTGATTGCATAAAGTATAAGTGTGATTGTGTAAGTTGGTAAAGTAAACATATTGCACCCAAAAGTGTAAAGTGAAAAGGGGTGTTCGAGTATACTCACGGTTTTGCAAATCTTCGTTTGTTAATCCCGTGAGTTGATGAGTTGTTTGACGAGAGGAACATCGAGGTTACCCTACATGGGGTAAACGGAGGTATGAGTCGTTGGAGTGAACGGATGATTCGGATTTGGAATGTAAAGTTTATAAGTATATAAGTATGATTAAACAGAAATTATATTTCGCCTAGGCACTCGTTACGACACTAAGTTACTGTGATTTCACGGGTCCTGATTTGCCCGTTAGAATCAGTAACGAGGAACGTAGAACTGAAATAAGCGGAAACCCAAACACCACAACTCAGTTCGTGCAAAGGGGAAGTGTCAACGGAAGCTCCCTTCGCGCGGATGGAAGGTCTCCCTTCGCGCGAGTGGCCTGTTTGCACGAACATAATTTCGCCGAATGTTTTAACCATTAACCGGTTATGTTGTGTGTCTGGTTAAGTTATATTATATAGTATAGTAGTATAATAATAGTCCAGAAGGTCATGGAATTCACAGAAGTCCTGCATGGAGGTATAACACCTCGTTATAAGTTCACCAAAGCACAAGTTTGTTAACAAAGTTAATAAACCGGTTGGTCATGAATATACATAAAGTAAATAATAGAATGTAAATACCAAACAGCCGAACAAGGACAACCCGGGTGTGCCGTCTCAACATAGAAGGTATAAACCAAGTGGTGGAGGCTGGACGGGGTTAACTCATTTTAGGTCTAGGAGACTGTTTGGGTGTTCGTTTGCAAGTTCAAGTGAGGCGGTGGAACTAGATTGGAAGCCAAGGCTTCCACGGCTCACACTCTATTAACACAAAATCGTCCACATCGAGAATGGGGATCTGAGTTACATTCAACACTTAGAAAAATGTCGGAACGGGAGCAAAACAGACCCTTCGCGTGAATGGGAAGTACCCTTCATGCGAGTGGGAAGACCCTTCACACGAATGGGCTATCCCTTCGTGTGAATGGCTCTGTTTTGGAACGAAGTTGGTTCGGTTTTGTTTGAACAAACTTGTTTCTTGGCTGGAATCAACCTCAACACTAACCCACATCTTCGTCCACCACCCTAACAGACCACCATATCCACTTAGGACCACATACGTCTCCCCTCGACACCACCACAAATACAACACGTCACCACCATCCCACTTTCCATCATAGTCGGACCACCCTCCTCCGTTCACCAGCGTCTTACATTCCGCCACCACCAACCATCTCCGGCTGAATACAACAACAACAACAACAACAAACGCCGTCACCACCTTAAACCTCCACCTTGCACCACCATCAACACCCAACCTCCACCTTGACTGAATGATTTACAAAATAAATACAAATAATAATAATAATAATAATAATAATAATAATAATAATAATAATAATAATAATAATAATAATAATAATAATAATAATAATAAAATTTGTTATAAGTAACTCCTAAATACTCAAATGACATCGAAACATATGAACGGCAGTTAATTAAACATAATTACTTTTAGTTTGAATCATTCCACCAGGATAATGCAAACTAAGAAATTGTCTTCTCTATATAAGTATTTAAGTAACTTTTAATTAGAATAATGGATGCTGGAGCTTCCTAGAAATAGCAGTCAAGTCAAGATGATTTATCTAAAAACTTTTTATTCTAATCTGCAAAAGTCTTTGTTAAGATCTTCATAAAATATTAAACAATAGGTAGAAGTCTGATGATAAATATTTTGGACCCACCCACCCAATATCTAACACTATTTGGTTGATGCTATTTTCAACCTGTTTAGGTGCAAATTAACAGAATTGCATGTTCTTCCTTGTTGTTCTTGCCCTTGTCTAAACCCGTTTGGGTTGATTAGTTGTAAACGAGTTAAACGAGACATAAACTAGTTGGATGGTGGTAATAAATATTGGGTTAAACAGGTATCGGGTGACCTTATAAAATACCAAGCTTTTATTGAGAATAGTTGATGTCGTTTATATGAAGGGAATGCTATTTACAGTTTTTTGGTTAACAGTCCGGTCTTGAATTCACAAATCATAACCAAACGGATCGGGCAGGTTTTGATGATGGTCAAAATGGGTCTTAGCAAAATAAGTTTGGGTTAAAATGGGCCGTTTTAACTATGTGTCTATTTGGTTTGGGTCAAAATGGGTACCGGCCAAAATGGTGTTGGGTTCACCCACTATATAGATTTTTTTTGGCTAGTGGCGACATTGGAGGTTGTTGCGATGGTGGTGGTGGGGACGGCTACAAAGGTGGTGTTGGGGGTGGCGGTGGCGGTGGTGGAGTGGTAGCAACGGTGTAGTGGTGGAGTGATGGAAGGGGTAGGGCGACAATGGTGGGTAGGGTGTTCATTAGTTTGGATATCAGTTTGTTCCGTTTATGTGATTCGGTTTTAAGTTGTTTTGGCCCTATCTGAAAACCAAACCTATCAGAATCAGATATACGTCTAACCAAATCGACTTCAACCGAATAACTGATTAAACCAGATTATTTGGTTTTGTTATCCGATTAGTCCAATTATTATTTGGTTTATTCGATTGAATTCGGTTCGGTACCTGAATAAGCAAGATTTGTGGAACCTAAAACCGAATTCACATTTCCGTAAGGAACCGAACTAAAAATTGAATTCACAATTCGGTTCAGTTTTTTCCCAGTTACAGATATGGTTCGGTTTCATTTAGTCCTGTTGCTTATGTTAGTAACTCTTAAATACTCAAATGCCATCAAAACATATGAACAACCATTATTTAAATATACTTTACATTTGAATCATTCCACCGTGATATTGCAGAAATATTCTTCTCTCTAGTACTATTTAATTAATTTATTACATTATTTTATATAAGATAAAATCCATTCTAACTTGAACAATGGATGCTGGAGCTTCTTCTACGAAATTCTATGAATGAATATATCCATTTTTCTATCTGGTCAAACCAAAGTGGTTTATCCTAAATTTTATTTATTATCTTCAATATATAGTCAGTAGTCTTTGCATATATAATATTAAGGCAAGAATTGAAGTTTGATGATAAAGATTTAGGACCCACTGACATATTAGTTTATGAATGATGCCTTGCAAATTACACTCTGATTTTGCATAATCATGGCCATCTATCTTTCTTGTTCTTCTCCAAGATATCAAATTGCTTGCATCATTTTCATTGCATGTTTATCCTTATTGTTCTTGCCCTTCTCTGAATCAACATATTTTGAAATAAAACATTTCGATTCGAATGAAACAGATATAGTCTGTACAGGCGATGCTGTATATTCCAATGGTACCATACACTTTAACGAAGTAAATTTCCTCACTCGTGTTGGTCAAGCCAGGTACGCACATCCGGTCCAGATATGGGACAAAAAATCTGGAAATCTGTCCGACTTCACCACACACTTCACGTTCGTCGTAAATACATTGGATCAGTCAAAATACGGCGATGGGATAGCTTTCTTTCTTGCACCAGTTGGCTTCCAGATCCCACCCAACTCAGCTGGAGGATTTTTGGGACTGTTTAATAAATCAGACACTGATTCGCCGCGTAATCAACTGATATTCGTCGAGTTTGACTCTTATTGGGACGAATGGGATCCTCCGTATGGTCATGTGGGTATTAATAAGAACTCGCTTCGTTCGGCTAATTTGACTGCTTGGAATGCTAGCATGCATAGTGGAGATTCTATAGACGCTTGGGTCTCTTACAATAGTAACACTCGGATTTTGAATCTGATCTGGAGCTATGGGGCCGAAAATATGAGTCTTTCGTATCGAGTTGACCTCAGGGAAGTTGTTCCTGAGTGGGTGACAATCGGATTCTCGGCTGCCACGGGCACTCAAGTCGAGAAACATACGCTTCAATACTGGGAGTTCAATTCAAGCTTGAGTACAGAACAGAAGAAGGAAGGTTCTAACTCAAACAAATGGAAGCTGACAGTGGGATTAACAGTCCCACTTGGTATTATAATCATCGGTTGCGTTATAACGTGCACTAGATTTTGGAGAAAGCGAAGAAAAATTTCGGAAGAACCGCTTGAGACGGTCTCCTTGAAATCCGATGATCTTGAAAGTGGAGTGGCTAAAAGATTTTCGTATAGTGATCTCGCTTTGGCTACCAACAACTTTTCTGATGACCGGAAGTTGGGTGAGGGTGGTTTCGGATCTGTTTACAAGGGCTACTTGCCTTGCGAATCCATGGCGGTTGCTGTGAAGAAAAATATTTCACAGGGTTCTAAACAGGGAAAAAAAGAATACATGACTGAAGTCAAGATCAATAGCAGGTTAAGACACCGAAACTTGGTGCAACTTGTCGGTTGGTGCCATGACGAAAATCAGTTCTTGCTCGTGTACGAGTATATGCCAAATGGCAGCCTTGACTCTCACCTGTTTGGCAAAAAGATCACTCCTCTCAAGTGGCCTGTGAGGTATAAGATCGCTATCGGGTTAGCTTCGGCGTTACTCTATCTACACGAAGAGTGGGAGCAATGTGTGGTGCATCGCGATATCAAACCAAGTAACATCATGCTTGATTCAGGGTTTAATGTGAAGCTCGGGGACTTTGGATTGGCTCGATTTGTGGAACACGAACTTGGTACTCGAACAACTGTTTTAGCTGGGACTCTAGGCTACATGGCTCCTGAGTACATATCAACAGGAAAGGCTAGTAAAGAGTCAGATGTGTATAGCTTTGGGGTGGTTGCATTAGAGATCGCATGTGGACGAAAGGCGATGGATGGCTTATGGAACTCTAATGTCAGTTTGGTGCAATGGGCCTGGGATTTGTATGGAAAAAGTGAGCTGCTTTCTGGTGTTGACCCGGTGCTGGGCTCGGAATTTGATGCTGAACAAGTTGAGTGTTTGATGATGGTTGGGTTGTGGTGTGCACACCCTGACTGGAGTATGAGACCGTCTATCCGACAAGCGATTCAGGTGCTTAAGTTCGAAGGTGCACTCCCAATTCTCCCGGTGAAGATGCCTGTGGCCATGTACTACTCGGGACCAGATGCCAGCGAAGGCAGTTCTGCTGGCGCCACATTCACCAACACTAGCGTTAATCTAGAGCGTTGAACAACAATAAAAGTAAAAACCAAAACTCGAAAATTGTAACTGCAGCAGTTCAACTGTTTTCTTTGGCTTGATGGACTTCCTTCTTTAGATGATGAAGCTAAAGATTGCAATTATTTTTGAAGGGAACCGTATCAAACGCAAAGCGTCAATCATTCTGTTCTTCTGTTTTATTTATTTCAATTGTAACTTGTAGGTAAACTGGTTTTATTGAATTTATTTGTATTGTATTTTGTTTAATACCAAATGATAACACCAATTAATGTCTCCTTAGAACTTAAACCAAAATCTTTGTCTCCATTTTGGAGATAATAATTAAACTTATTTCAGAGCGTTTATGTGTGCTTGTATTAGTCCTTGACATCCTTTTGACTCCCCACCAAGAAAACTTCCAAATTATTATATACATACATACTCATTCCAGTTTCCATCTTATTCTGATGTAGGATAAGGTTTTTACTAACAAGATCTCTTTTATCTCTTTTCCTAATACTTAACTCAAAGATAAACATGTAATATTTTCCTATTAAAAAATATTTCATAGCATGATTTCTACTTTTTTTTGAATGGTATTAAGCTACAAGGAACACCAATTATATATCGTGTTATTAGAACTAGAATCGGATACACTATCTAGAACTTGAGCCGGAAACCTTGTGGTCCTATCGACAATTTTTAACTTGTATCTTTTAAGGGGGAGAGTAATTAAGGATTTGTCTGGGCTTAGCTTTACCTATTCTCTTAGTGGCTTTTTCATGTTACTTTCATCTTGCATGTCCCAGTCTCTATGATGTTTTATCTAGAGTACTTTACAATTATCTTAATTTCTATTATTGGTAACTTACTAATACTATATATTTAGTTCTAAGTTTCCAGCTATGTTTAGCTGCTTTTGTTACCTGATGATAAGATTCCATGTGGTCGTGGGTTCGAGCCCCACGGTGGGCGCCAATGATGAAACACTGGTTAACACGAGGTTATCCCAGCTGACTGTCTCGTAGATTAAGGGTTCAATCTCTTCCTCCACTCGCCGTAAGCTGATATCCTGCAAAACAGAACACCGGTGACTCGCCACAAGGAGGGAAATAAAGGAGTTCTCCTTGTGACCACCCTCTGGCGTGAGACTAAGTATTGTTCTGAGGAGAATAGTGTGTGTTGAGAGTGAATAGTGAGAGAGAGCAGAATCCTTAAACCTGAAGGTGGAGTCCTCTATTTATAGCCGAAGGATGAAGGAGGAGGGGGAGACCTGCCAGCTAGCCAGTGGGCGCCAGCTGTCCAACAAAGGGGAATATCCTCTTTGTCTCCTCTGCTGTCGCCAGTGTAGTGGGTGATGTGGCGCGTGCTCATTCGTCCAGCTGGGCACTCACTGATACTGGCTGTTGGCTTGTCCTCCAGAAATCTTGCAATGAAGGCTGGCGTCCATTCATTGGTGTCACGTGTCGTCCTTTTTGTCTGAAAGAGCATCTTCTTTGTCATCTGCGACTTCTCCCAGAAGCTTCTAGAAGCTTCTGGATGCACTCGGACGATGTGGACGCCATGCTGGATGAGTGGTGTGGTCCCCGTGCCATGTGTACACTGATTTGGGACCATACCTCTTCACATGTGAAAAAACTTTATGTTTCTAACGTACTTTTCAAGTGTAGATAGGACTATGGAGCATGTGGGTCTCCCTCGAAAAAGTCTACTGGGATAGAGGTATGGTTTGTGTATATCGCACGCACGTTCCTCAGACCCTACCAATAACATTTGCTATTAGTGAGATTTTACTAGATATGGTTGTTGTATCCTCCCAACAATCAACATGAGACGATCCCAATTCTAATATTTTTACTTAGAGTAAATTACAACCGGTGTCCTTTACGTTTGTATCAAATTACAACCGGTATCCTTTAACTAAAAAAATTACAGGCTCTGTCCTTTGTGTTACCAGTTTTTAACATGTTATGTCCTTCATCCCTAACCTAGTTAAGTTTTTTGGTTAAGTCTTAACATGTGTCTCTCACATGAGGGCAACATGGTCTTTTCATCTCAATTTAACATGAATTTCGATTTCCCCCTTGCATCTGATAACATCTGATTGTTCATATTCATCTCAAAAACCATAGCAATTGTCTATGTCTCTCAAAACTTCGATAAAAAAACCCCACAGAAAAAAGGAACGTGAATCAAACTTTGCAATGGGTGCCTTCTACATACGACAAGCACTAGAACAAACGACATCGATGAAATTTATGGTAAGGTTCCAACATCATATAGTCAATTCTTTTGATTGGTTTGATAAAAAAACAAAGATTAATTCCAAAATATTGTTTATTTATTTATTTATTTATTGGTTTGAAAAAATAGAGGGGATAAAAACAATTTTATTTATTTCGTTTTTTAATATAAAATTGGGATGAAAAGACGACGTTGCCCTCATGCGAGTGGCACATAGTAAGACTTAACCAAAAAAAACTTAACTAGGTTAGGTATAAAAGACCATAACGTGTTAAAAACCGGTAACATAAAGGGCAGAGCCTGTAATTTCTTTAGTTAAAGGACATCGGTTGTAATTTGATGCAAACTTAAAGGACACCGGTTGTAATTTACTCTTTTACTTAATAAAACAAGCTAATTTTAAAACTATTTAACAAGGCAATTTTTTTGGCACAAGTAACCACACTCTTATGCTAAATGTTTATAATTATTTCACTTTCTTGAACGATCAAAGAGTAAAATACCTTTGTATGAAATAGTCTTTAGATATTATAGTTTACCTATAAATTACCCAATAATGTCATTGTTTTTCATAGATTTAATATAGTTATTGATGGCTTTGTAATTCTTAAAAACTGACCTACAACAACCGTAGTCTTATAATATATGTTTCCAAGTGAGTGTTTTTATCCTTAGCATTTTCGTCTCATCGTTTAATAAAACTTTGTTCATAAGATAAAATGAATTGCTCTTCAAGAATCAGTGAAACAACGTATGCAGAATCTCTTATCAACATTGCACATAGTGATGATAAGCCAATTGAACTATTGAGTTTTAACAGAACGGTTTTCCTATGACATTTACACAAATTTCAAAACTTACATTTAATTTTCTTATCGATATATCCTCACCGATAAGGAATCCTGATGCCAATGTGGGGCTAGCCCACTTGGTAGCGGCACTTATCTTTTAAAGGCATAAGGAATCCTGATTAATAAACAGAATAATGAGCGGTAGCTATTAACGACAGTCTAGAGTCCGCACCTCTTCCACTGATTATGAAATTAATGATTAATTGAGATTACCATTTATAAACAGATTAATGAAACATTTCAAAGTTGTTTATTTCGTAACGAAGCGTTACAGCTAGTTATCAAATTATTAAACTAATTTTTTTTAAAGTCTTTGTCCAACGAAACATAATGTTTTGAAGTATATGTGAACTCAACATGAATTGAATTATTAGCATGAAATAACTTGGGGTGTTTTAATATATTGCCAAATCATGAATTGCATTATTAGCATCCTTTTCATTAGATTCCATCCTAAATACTTCCTTTGTAGACCATGGCATCACAAATTAAACATATATGACACGATTGGTCAGGTGGTGGCGATGAGGAAGATCCAACAACTTATAAAACTAAGAAGCAATAATGGAATTTGAGCCATTACCTACAAAGGTTCATTGATCTACATGATTGTTTGGTTCATTAACTTCGCCATGATTTGGTGAAACATATTTGAAATCTTGAAAACTAAATGCATATATGTTTTGCAATAGTTTAATTTATGTAATGTTATATTGGTTTTTTTATATATATAAAATCATATAATATTCAAATTATGTAACGTTTATATATTATGTGATAATCGTCGTGAAGGGACAAACTAAATAACTTTGATAGCTAGAGTAAGTAGGGCAACATTTTACGAGTAACATGTGGTTAGTATTACACGTATCATTTGATTATTAAAGAAAACGCAAAAGTGGATTGAAGATTTGTTGAATTATAGTAAGGTAGCGCCACCCGCCACATCGGCCGTTTATATATTATGTGATAATAGTCAATGTTATCTATTTTGTAAGAATATTTCCATTAATTCTTATTATATATTCTTATGTTCCCCTTAAAGTCAAAGGGAACAAGAAGTAATCTTAGCCATTGGATGAAGATGAAATTAAATCCTGACCCTTATAATTCAGAAAAAGAAGGGGAGGTTTTTTTGGTTCACTTTGACTTTCTCATACTAAATTTTGGGAAAAATATACCCCACGATCTATCTATAACGTAACATAAAATAACTGACCTAAACAAGTGGAAATTCTATATACTAATGTTCCCATTAATCTCAACTACTTATTAGGATGATCTTGACCATTCAAAGTCCATAACTTTTAATCTTCACCGTCTAAAATCACATTTTTCTTCTAGAAGCAGCAGTTTACGGAGGTTTTGCAATGCTGCGGTTACCAAAAACCACCAATATCCACCTTCTACCCCTTAATTCTAGCAATCGTGGTTTCAGATCTTCAGCCTTATAATTCTCTTTCAACCTTGCCTGCTTCTCTCTCTCTCTCTCTCTCTCTGGTCAGCCTCTAGATCTCTGAACAGAACTCTGCTTCTCGATTTTTCCTTGAAGGGATGTGCATCAGCAGCACAAACGAAGGGGTATGCATGAATGAGAATCGATGTTGTCTCTAGGGACTCGGTAAGTTTCGTATAGTTTTTTTTTATCATAGATTCTTGAAAATAATATATGATTCAAGCCTTAAAGATTGGCGGCTAAAGTTTTGGATTCATTACTCAAATTGAACTCACAAATCCATCAATTGTTTTTAACTGTTTATGCTTTTTCAGTTCTAATTTGTGATTCACGATTCAAGCATTCCAGGGTTTTTAGAGCATCAATTTCCGAAACTGATTCACCATTCAATCACACAATTAAAGTATTTCACGATTCAAGCATGCCATGGCAAGTGTGGAACCAGAGCAAATCCGTAAAGAAGAATAAAGTTTTGATTTTATTTTTTCTGCTGTAAGAAAAAAAAAGTTGGGTGTGTATGAAAACTAATGTTCTGTTCATCTGTATGTTCATGTTCAACTTATTTGTTCAATTTGATCAGCGGTTAGTATTTTCTGTTTTAGTTTAAAATATAATTATAAATCCATTGATGGTTTTCAAAACTATGCTCTTTCTTGCAGCCATTACCTCATTCAAAGAACAAGTTGAAGCAGTGTAATATCTTGATCAGCAATTGGTTTTGATTTTATGGTTACTAAAGGTGAAAATATTTGTTAAAAGTTTGTAAAAAAACTGATTTTCATTTTTGAAAACACACATCCAAACACCTTTTTGATCATAAAAGTATCATGCTTTGTGTGAAAATTTGTGCTTTTTTTTCTTGTGGAAGTTTGATCCTAATCACTGTTTGGATGCTAATTATTTCTGATGGTTAAGGTTCTGCCGGTGATATAAAAGGGATCTGAAAGTGCAAGAATTCTTGCAGCTACTTTGGTATGAATGCTTCTTAAGTTCCTATCATAACAATTACCTTAGAATTACAATCTTTGATTGTTCCCCAAACCCTATGTTTCTTATGCTCTGTTCTTAACGTACAATACAGTATGTATGGAGTTATGGTTGATACTAATTTCATCAATTTCATCGATTGCCTATATGTCCCAGATTTATGATCTACATCGCTATTGGGGGGTTAACTTATGAGTGTTTAGGATAACATTGACTCAAATTAGAGAGAGACATATTAGGCTGATGTTAATGCTCCAAACCTAGAATTAAAGGTACGACCATTCTAAACCTTTTGCATATAAATACTTTTCTAAAATTGAAATGTTGTACCACTTCTCAAGAGTATTTCAGTGAATGGAAGGGTTGAACTGATTATGGTTTATTTTATTTTATTTTTGTGTTATGTGTGGTAGGTAAAGGTGGCAAGGCAAGTTGATTGGGTGACAACCTAAATGGGTTGGGTTAAAAAACGGTAACTTTTTGGTATGGGTTGGGTTGGGTTGATTACATAAATTATTTCAAATGTTGTGTCAAACTTGACTATAAGGGTAGAAAATAATCTAATTTAAGTTGAGTATGTGTACACTATTTCTAGTAATAATCTAATTTACCACCTCTAAGGGTAGAAAATGGATGTTTTTTTTTCACTTTAACTGGGTTCTAATACTATTTCCCTCATTTTAAGAAAGATATCAATAAAAACACAAGGTCTTGCTTTGAGCGTTTATTTGTTGTATTATTACTGAAGATTATGTCATCTTTTAGATGATCTTTACCTCTGTTAATGGAAACCCTTTTGTTACAAGTAGGAGTTTAGGGTTAAGTGGGATGTTAGGAGGTAACCATTTGGCCAATTTAGAATATGTTTTTAAGGGTTTACAGTGAGGGCGGCATATATTATGTTTGGATAAAATACTGTGGAAACTGATGATGATTTGATGTTGACTTGCAGGAAGATGTGTTTGGACTTTGGATGGCTTCATCAACACATAAGGGTGATGTGCAATTGTGTATTAGCCTTAAAGTGGGCAATTTGGATACAAGTCAAACAGATTTTAGTTGGGTTGACCTGGAACATTTTGTCTAAACGTTTCTAACTTTTTTGCAATATACTTTGATATGTTTATATTTGTACACAGAATGTTAATTTGTATACAAAAGGTTTCTTAAATTTTAGTTGTAACCCACTTTTAAGTTTATAGCTATTATTCATGAATAGTTGCAAACCCCATATAATAATTAATAAAGCATCTGTGTAAGGGCCAAACTCACGAGCGTTACATAACTACCCGCCAAACTCGCGAATAGAGCCCGTCAACTGTCATATATTCTTATGTTCCCCTTAAAGTCAAAGGGAACAAAAAGTAATCTCAGCCATTGGATGAAGATGAAATTAAATCCTGACCCTTATAATTCAGAAAAAGAAGGGGAGGTTTTTTTTGTTCACTTTGACTTTCTCATACTAAATTTTGGGAAAAATATACCCCACGATCTATCTATAACGTAACATAAAATAACTGACCTAAACAAGTGGAAATTCTATATACTAATGTTCCCATTAATCTCAACTGTTTTTTAGGATGATCTTGACCATTCAAAGTCCATAACTTTTAATCTTCACCGTTTAAAATCACATTTTTCTTCTAGAAGCAGCAGTTTACGGAGGTTTTGCAATGCTGCGGTTAACAAAAACCTCCAATAACCACCTTCTACCCCTTAATTCTAGCAATCGTGGTTTCAGATCTTCAGCCTTATAATTCCCTTTCAACCTTGCCTGCTTCTGCCTCTCTCTCTCTCTCTCTCTCTCTGGTCAGCCTCTAGATCTCTGAACAGAACTCTGCTTCTCGATTTTTCCTTGAAGGGATGTGCATCAGCAGCACAAACGAAGGGGTATGCATGAATGAGAATCGATGTTGTCTCTAGGGACTCGGTAAGTTTCGTATAGTTTTTTTTATCATAGATTCTTGAAAATAATATATGATTCAAGCCTTAAAGATTGACGGCTAAAGTTTTGGATTCATTACTCAAATTGAACTCACAAATCCATCAATTGTTTTTAACTGTTTATGCCTTTTCAGTTCTAATTTGTGATTCACGATTCAAGCATTCCAGGGTTTTTAGAGCATCAATTTCCGAAACTGATTCACCATTCAATCACACAATTAAAGTATTTCACGATGCAAGCATTCCATGGCAAGTGTGGAACCAGAGCAAATCCGTAAAGAAGAATAAAGTTTTGATGTTTATTTTTTCTGCTGTAAGAAAAAAAAAGTTGGGTGTGTATGAAACCTAATGTTCTGTTCATCTGTATGTTCATGTTCAACTTATTTGTTCAATTTGATCAGCGGTTAGTATTTTCTGTTTTAGTTTAAAATATAATTATAAATCAATTGATGGTTTTCAAAACTATGCTCTTTCTTGCAGCCATTACCTCATTCAAAGAACAAGTTGAAGCAGTGTAATATCTTGATCAGCAATTGGTTTTGATTTTATGGTTACTAAAGGTGAAAATATTTGTTAAAAGTTTGTAAAAAAACTGATTTTCATTTTTGAAAACACACATCCAGACACCTTTTTTATCATAAAAGTATCATGCTTTGTGTGAAAATTTGTGCTTTTTTTTTCTTGTGGAAGTTTGATCCTAATCACTGTTTGGATGCTAATTATTTCTGATGGTTAAGGTTCTGCCGGTGATATAAAAGGGATCTGAAAGTGCAAGAATTCTTGCAGCTACTTTGGTATGAATGCTTCTTAAGTTCCTATCATAACAATTACCTTAGAATTACAATCTTTGATTGTTCCCCAAACCCTATGTTTCTTATGCTCTGTTCTTAACGTACAATACAATATGTATGGAGTTATGGTTGATACTAATTTCATTAATTTCATCGATTGCCTATATGTCCCAGATTTATGATCGACATCGCTATTGGGGGGCTGAACTTATGAGTGTTTAGGATAACATTGACTCAAATTAGAGAGAGACATATTAGGCTGATGTTAATGCTCCAAACCTAGAATTAAAGGTATGACCATTCTAAACCTTTTGCATATAAATACTTTTCTAAAATTGAAATGTTGTACCACTTCTCAAGAGTATTTCAGTGAATGGAAGGGTTGAACTGATTATGGTTTATTTTATTTTATTTTTGTGTTATGTGTGGTAGGTAAAGGTGGCAAGGCAAGTTGATTAGGTGACAACCTAAATGGGTTGGGTTAAAAAACGGTAACTTTTTGGTATGGGTTGGGTTGGGTTGATTACATAAATTATTTCAAATGTTGTGTCAAACTTGACTATAAGGGTAGAAAATAATCTAATTTAAGTTGAGTATGTGTACACTATATCTAGTAATAATCTAATTTACCACCTCTAAGGGTAGAAAATGGATGTTTTTTTTTTCACTTTAACTGAGTTCTAATACTATTTCCCTCTTTTTAAAAAAGATATCAATAAAAACACAAGGTCTTGCTTTGAGCGTTTATTTGTTGTATTATTACTGAAGATTATGTCATCTTTTAGATGATCTTTACCTCTGTTAATGGAAACCCTTTTGTTACAAGTAGGAGTTTAGGGTTAAGTGGGATGTTAGGAGGTAGCCATTTGGCCAATTTAGAATATGTTTTTAAGGGTTTACAGTGAGGGCGGCATATATTATGTTTGGATAAAATACTGTGGAAAATGATGATGATGTGATGTTGACTTGCAGGAAGATGTGTTTGGACTTTGGATGGCTTCATCAACACATAAGGGTGATGTGCAATTGTGCATTAGCCTTAAAGTGGGCAATTTGGATACAAGTCAAACAGATTTTAGTTGGGTTGACCTGGAACATTTTGTCTAAACGTTTCTAACTTTTTTTCAATATACTTTGATATGTTTATATTTGTACACGGAATGTTAATTTGTATACAAAAGGTTTCTTAAATTTTAGTTGTAACCCACTTTTAAGTTTATAGCTATTATTCATGATTCATGAATAGTTGCTAACCCCATATAATAATTAATAAAGCATCCGTGTAAGGGCCAAACTCCCGAGCGTTACATAAATACCCGCCAAACTCGCGAATAGAGCCCGTCAACTGTCATATATTCTTATGTTCCTCTTAAAGTCAAAGGGAACAAAAAGTAATCTCAGCCATTGGATGAAGATGAAATTAAATCCTGACCCTTATAATTCAGAAAAAGAAGGGGGGTTTTTTTTTGTTCACTTTGACTTTCTCATACTAAATTTTGGGAAAAATATACCCCACGATCTATCTATAACGTAACATAAAATAAGTGACCTAAACAAGTGGAAATTCTATATACTAATGTTCCCATTAATCTCAACTGTTTTTTAGGATGATCTTGACCATTCAAAGTCCATAACTTTTAATCTTCACCGTTTAAAATCACATTTTTCTTCTAGAAGCAGCAGTTTACGGAGGCTTTGCAATGCTGCGGTTACCAAAAACCTCCAATAACCACCTTCTACCCCTTAATTCTAGCAATCGTGGTTTCAGATCTCCAGCCTTATAATTCCCTTTCAACCTTGCCTGCTTCTGCCTCTCTCTCTCTCTCTGGTCAGCCTCTAGATCTCTGAACAGAACTCTGCTTCTCGATTTTTCCTTGAAGGGATGTGCATCAGCAGCACAAACGAAGGGGTATGCATGAATGAGAATCGATGTTGTCTCTAGGGACTCGGTAAGTTTCGTATAGTTTTTTTATCATAGATTCTTGAAAATAATATATGATTCAAGCCTGAAAGATTGACGGCTAAAGTTTTGGATTCATTACTCAAATTGAACTCACAAATCCATCAATTGTTTTTAACTGTTTATGCCTTTTCAGTTCTAATTTGTGATTCACGATTCAAGCATTCCAGGGTTTTTAGAGCATCAATTTCCGAAACTGATTCACCATTCAATCACACAATTAAAGTATTTCACGATGCAAGCATTCCATGGCAAGTGTGGAACCAGAGCAAATCCGTAAAGAAGAATAAAGTTTTGATGTTTATTTTTTCTGCTGTAAGAAAAAAAAAAGTTGGGTGTGTATGAAACCTAATGTTCTGTTCATCTGTATGTTCATGTTCAACTTATTTGTTCAATTTGATCAGCGGTTAGTATTTTCTGTTTTAGTTTAAAATATAATTATAAATCAATTGATGGTTTTCAAAACTATGCTCTTTCTTGCAGCCATTACCTCATTCAAAGAACAAGTTGAAGCAGTGTAATATCTTGATCAGCAATTGGTTTTGATTTTATGGTTACTAAAGGTGAAAATATTTGTTAAAAGTTTGTAAAAAAACTGATTTTCATTTTTGAAAACACACATCCAGACACCTTTTTTATCATAAAAGTATCATGCTTTGTGTGAAAATTTGTGCTTTTTTTCTTGTGGAAGTTTGATCCTAATCACTGTTTGGATGCTAATTATTTCTGATGGTTAAGGTTCTGCCGGTGATATAAAAGGGATCTGAAAGTGCAAGAATTCTTGCAGCTACTTTGGTATGAATGCTTCTTAAGTTCCTATCATAACAATTACCTTAGAATTACAATCTTTGATTGTTCCCCAAACCCTATGTTTCTTATGCTCTGTTCTTAACGTACAATACAATATGTATGGAGTTATGGTTGATACTAATTTCATCAATTTCATCGATTGCCAATATATCCCAGATTTATGATCTACATCGCTATTGGGGGGCTGAACTTATGAGTGTTTAGGATAACATTGACTCAAATTAGAGAGAGACATATTAGGCTGATGTTAATGCTCCAAACCTAGAATTAAAGGTATGACCATTCTAAACCTTTTGCATATAAATACTTTTCTAAACATGAAATGTTGTACCACTTCTCAAGAGTATTTCAGTGAATGGAAGGGTTGAACTGATTATGGTTTATTTTATTTTATTTTTGTGTTATGTGTGGTAGGTAAAGGTGGCAAGGCAAGTTGATTGGGTGACAACCTAAATGGGTTGGGTTAAAAAACGGTAACTTTTTGGTATGGGTTGGGTTGATTACATAAATTATTTCAAATGTTGTGTCAAACTTGACTATAAGGGTAGAAAATAATCTAATTTAAGTCAGTATGTGTACACTATTTCTAGTAATAATCTAATTTACCACCTCTTAGGGTAGAAAATGGATTTTTTTTTTCACTTTAACTGAGTTCTAATACTATTTCCCTCTTTTTAAGAAAGATATCAATAAAAAGACAAGGTCTTGCTTTGAGCGTTTATTTGTTGTATTATTACTGAAGATTATGTCATCTTTTAGATGATCTTTACCTCTGTTAATGGAAACCCTTTTGTTACAAGTAGGAGTTTAGGGTGAAGTGGGATGTTAGGAGGTAACCATTTGGCCAATTTAGAATATGTTTTTAAGGGTTTACAGTGAGGGCGGCATATATTATGTTTGGATAAAATACTGTGGAAAATGATGATGATGTGATGTTGACTTGAAGGAAGATATGTTTGGACTTTGGATGGCTTCATCAACACATAAGGGTGATGTGCAATTGTGCATTAGCCTTAAAGTGGGCAATTTGGATACAAGTCAAACAGATTTTAGTTGGGTTGACCTGGAACATTTTGTCTAAACGTTTCTAACTTTTTTGCAATATACTTTGATATGTTTATATTTGTACACAGAATGTTAATTTGTGTACAAAAGGTTTCTTAAATTTTAGTTGTAACCCACTTTTAAGTTTATAGCTATTATTCATGAATAGTTGCTAACCCCATATAATAATAATTAATAAAGCATCCGTGTAAGGGCCAAACTCACGAGCGTTACATAAATACCCGCCAAACTCGCGAATAGAGCCCGTCAACTGACATAAGTACCTAGTCAAATTGTTTTTATTTACATTGCAATAAAGAGGTATACGTCATGATGACCTTGAGGTACCCGTCCACCGGACGGGTATAGAACTAGTTGATCTTATATGCCTGTATACATGTTTTAAGCAATCTCGTCTCTCTTGACATTCACGCATCCGAAAACTCTCCCAAAAATCTATCGTCGACTTTCTATATGGTCTACTTCGTTTACTTTAATTAGTGGGACTATTCACAAACTAATCACCATAACTTCTATTTAGCCCAAATGAAACCCACAAAAAGTCCAAAACGCCATCTAAAAAGAATTCTATTCGGCCCAATATTGTTGTAGCCCATTTGTTTGCCATTTTGAAATAGAATTATGGGACAAACATTAGTTTTCTTCAAATTTTATAATATTTTATTATTACTTTAGAAATAAATTAAAGCTAATATTATAACCAAACAAATAATAATAAAAAAAGTGAAGATAAAAGGTTCCTACCGTCGTGTAATGTTCTAAGT
This sequence comes from Helianthus annuus, assembly GCF_002127325.2. Classification (NCBI taxonomy): domain Eukaryota; kingdom Viridiplantae; phylum Streptophyta; class Magnoliopsida; order Asterales; family Asteraceae; genus Helianthus; species Helianthus annuus. The sequence continues at coordinate 154,507,600 of NC_035435.2, read as the reverse complement.
GATTAAACTTTGTCATGGCTTGCTAGATTTTTTGTGAAAGAACTAGCCACAACGGAAACCCCTAAGTGCATTAATGCATTAATGTATTCATGAGCACAATAAATTTTTTGGACTTGCTTAACATCAATGATTCTACTACATTCCGAACTTAAGGATATTAATACGAACTCCCTTCCAATTACCTCTCCAACCGCTACATTCCAACGCTCTCATGAATATAAGCTCACATATATCATATATGGTTGAGTGACGATAAACACAAAAAATAAATAAATATCCAAAGATCAAGCATCCAAATTAATCTTTATCCTAGCTCTTTATAGAGAGGTCATTTCAAGATCACACAATCATGGGATCTTTATCAAAAAACATATGGATTGGAGGAGCCATATTAATTGTTATCATTCTCACCATTATGTTAAGGAAATGGGCTGTTTGCTCACAAGCACAAGCAACATCTTTGGCTAGAGCACAAGGTGACCATGATCAGAAAGAGATTGGGCTATCTTCATTTTCTACTACTAAGAGTATTATTAGGACTTATGCACTTGAGGAAATCAAGGTGGCAACTAGGGATTTCCGAATTCGGATAGGTGTTGGAGCGACGTCGTATGTTTATCTCGCTGAGCTTGGTGACGGGCGGTTTGGTGCAGTGAAGAGGGTGATGGAGGAGAGGGGTGGTTGCCAAAAGATGTTTCTTGATGAAGTCTCTATATTGCTTAGGATTTCTCACCCTAACTTGGTTGCCTTGTTGGGTTTTTGCTTGGACAAAGGTAAGCTTAATCATGCTTTTGTTTTACAAGCTATATATATTTTTCCCGTATCATATTATATACATTATGTATAAAATAAATTTTAACTCATGGATAGTAATAAGTTCACTAAGAACCTTCTACATGGCAACAAAGTTGATTTATTTTCTATGTATAAAATATATTTTAACTCATGAATAGTAATAAGTCCATTAAGAACCTTCTACATGGCAGCAAAGTTGATTTTTTTCATTAATAATATTTAGTTTATCATTTATTTTATTTTTTCTTTAGTAACTTGTGTTGTTAACTTAGAAAAAATAATTCGTAATTTAGTTTATTATTTTTGTTTTGTGAACATTTTGATATAAATTTTATTGTAAAAGGAGTTTATTTCAAAATAAAGTACTTTAGGTATATAAACTATTCTGAGTATTGGTACCGTACTGAATCGGCCCGCTACCAAGTGACCAACATTGATACCAATAACGCTACCGGTATCCATTTTTATGGCTTTCCAATATCAAGAATATTTCATTTAATTTTATTAACCAAAACGATACCGATATTTGTTATTATGATTTTTTTTTAATTTCGCTACAGGATGGTTTCGGTAGTTTCCGATATTTTTGCACTAACGGTATACCGAACCATTACGTAGCTTTTGTAACACGCAAATTTATGTTTGTAACTTATAGTTAATTAGGTCCGATATTACTGTAAATAATATTTTATGTTTTGTATATATCGAATTCACGTTGTACCGCGCCGGATAATTCCACCTTTTTATACCATAATTTACAAAATTTTAGCTAGCTATTTCTTTTATTTACAATCTTAAACTTCAAAAACGTTGTTCCTTATCATGTCAACATGTATACAACTGATCAGCCATAACAAATTATACCACTTTTCATTTCCAACCGTGTAGTTTTTGAAATTAATCTGAATAGTTGTTTTACAATGAAAACTGGAAAGCAGAGATAGACCGAAAGATGACATATCAATGGCCTGTTCAGGCGTCATGATTATGTACCGACGAAATTTATCAATAATATGTATCATTTTACACAAGATACGTCCAAAAATAATACTTATGGTAAGTAAATAATCTGAGAATTTGTCTTGTGTATGTATTTTTACTACATTTGTAAAGTGGTTGTCAAATATGTATAATTTTCTGTTTGTTTTATATCTTAAGTCGTATCCAACCAAACGGACATATATAGATAAAAAGAATATCAAGACATAATTATTGATTAATTATTAGATGCTTCAAGGATGCATATTCCTAGTTTTGTACAGCTGCGAATTGTCCTAGGGTTATATTCCTAAGTAATATTTCATGACAAACCCATTATCATTTCAAAACACAACAAAAAATTTTCAGAATATCATAATAAAATTTATATAAATTTTTATACATGTATGTGGATTGTAACAGGTGAGCAGCTTCTTCTACTAGAATATATACCAAACAAGAGCCTCTATGATAGACTACACTCCCATAAAGCTACGTCTTCCGGATGTCTCTCATGGTCGAATCGCATAAGCATTGCCTTAGACATTGCTCACGCCCTCGACTACCTCCACTCAGTCGCTGACCCTCCAGTCATCCATAGGGACGTCAAATCATCCAACATCCTCCTCGTTAACAACAATCATGCTAAACTTGCTGACTTTGGCCTATGCAAATTAGGGCATGATGCTTATGGTGCGCAAACACCGACAATTATACGTGGCTCCTTAGGCTATGTTGATACCAATTACCTCAACACGGGTCTAGTATCACCTAAGAGTGATGTATATAGCTTTGGTGTTTTGTTACTCGAGCTTATAACTGGCATGAAATCATTGCATGGTTCGATAACCCTAGCTGAGTGGACGAATGAATGTAGAAAACATCAAGATGTGGATGTTATGATGGGTATGTTGGATCCTAAGCTAAATGGTCAAGTAAATGGGGAACAACTTAGAGTTCTAGTCCATGTGGCCAACATGGCATTGCTAGAAAACTCGATGGCAAGACCAAGTATGGCTGAAATTGCGCATTGGATATCAAGTTGTATGGAGCGATTACCTGAATCCCATTTACCCACATAATTAGATACAATGGTGGCACGTACATACATTGTTAATTGATGTAGGTACACATTCTTTAAAAAATAATATCAAGTTCCCACTACTGAAAATTTATTGATATTTGCGACTGTAAAAAACTATCATAAAATTAACGACCGATTATAATAGGGTCGAAAATACTCAGTTTTCTAGTAGTATTTTCCTGATCTTCATGAAGCTTTTATTCGTGGATGTGTTGAGGTCATTTCTATATGTGCCCTTCGTTTAGGATCGGACAGGTGGCATATATGATCCAAAGTATTACATTTCTGTATCTTTTACGAACATGTTGACAACTCATAGTTTTTTCACTATAATCTTGATCTCCTTGACTACAGCAGTGCTATTAGTAGCTTTTGAGTTTGACAAAAGGGGAAATGAACTAAAAAAAAAAATAAGATTATGGGCTAGAGCCAAGCCTTAAACTTGAGACCTCACCACCAACAATTTAATGTATGATAAATGGATGTATATACTAAATATATTTACTATATATATAAAAACCTTTCGAGCTCTTTAAAAATTTAGGCCTTGGCCGACAATACGGGTTAACCGACGCTACCATAACTTCAAGATCATGATGGATATAACCACTCAAAAGCAGCAAAGTTTAATTGGCTAAGAAAAAGTTGACAGATGATATCACTTTGTTAGATCATATAACAATTTGTTGGCAATAGAAAAAGAAAACAAATTTATGGCGCCTCAAGAAGGTCATAGACCGGAATGCAAAGTACAACTAATAACTCTAAACCATCAAAATGCAAATCCTAAAAACAACTATAAATGTCTACAACTTTCACATTAAATGCACCCTAGTCAAATCACATATTGTTCTCTTATAAATTGTCCATGAAATAGATTTTTTTTAAATGGCAAATTTGGATCACTGACGGACCATTTGAGTATCATCGTGACACCAGCGGAACCACTCGATCATATCCATCTCCACTAGGCATAATGCCTATACACCAATTCAGGAGGAAACCCAATAAATATGGGAAAACCCGGCTCGAACTTGTATACTCTTACCTTAACCCAACGAACAAACATAATATATATATATATATATATATATATATATATATAGGATAAGAATCCGTTAGGAACCACCCTTTATTGCGAGAACCGCGAGAACCAGTGTGAACACATGACATTTTTGTAATTATGTTATGTTTATACAAAAAAAACACGCGTTCCTTTTTTTCCAGCGTTCCTTTTTTTCCAGCGTTTCTGTTGTCTCCATTTTTAGGGTTTCAGTAGTTCACCAATTTATAGTCTCCACACTCGGCTGAGAGGCATTCACGGTGATTTCACGGTGGCAGAGAGTCGTGCACGGTGGTTTTCACCGCATATGGATAGCCGGTGTTCACGTATTTCACGGTGGTTACAGTTGGCACGGTGCTTATGACGGCAGCCGACGGCGATCACGTAACTCACTAGATTTCACGGTGGCGGCAGCCGGAAACGGTGTTTACGGCATCCTCTACATCACCATTTACATCTGATGTTCCTTCTCATACATTCTCTGATAATCCTCTGTTTACGGCATCCTCTACATCACCATTTACATCTGATGTTCCTCCTCATACATTCTCTGATAATCCTCCTCATACATCTGATGCGGACATTGTTGGTGACACTGTTAGTCCATCTGCTGATAATACAGTTGACAGTCACAATACACCTACAAATACAGAACATCAAGAGTTGCAATTCATTCAATTTGTGACTAAAGGTATTATGTTGACTGATGTATATACTTTGTAAATGATATTGTATAAAATGATATGCACATGTGCATTATACATACTGTAATGATGTTGTATTAAATTATATGCACATGTGCATTATGTTGATTGTAAATGATATTGTATTAAATCATATGCACATGTGCATTATGTTACAAATTAGATTAAAAGTCTACTTTTTGGTAAATTTTAATAAGTGTAAGCCTCTAATCATGCAAAAGAATGTTTCGGTACTAATCTGCGAAAACTCAGATGGTTTTATCCCTTTATCGGGTACTAAACTGTGATTGATTGATTGATTAAAGTTCTGTTTTTTCAATTTCTCGAGGATTTTATCAACGGGACGGAAGTTTCATCTCTTTTGGACTGCATTCGTCTGACAGCAGGACCTTTGCATGCTCTTGCTGCAACACATCCTGCATGGGCTGCTCCGGTTTCTGCAGTTTCTGGTGCGGCTTCATCTGTCCCGACACTATCAAGAGCAAATGTTAATGGGCAGATGCCAAATGGTACAAACCCAAATGTTGGTCATGTCTCTGGTCCCGGTACGGGTCCTGGTGGAAACCCTAGTGCATCTGCCATGTTAACTGCTGCTACTGTGGCTAGCCGAGGTGGCCTGGGAATCGTTCCTTGTTCTCTGTTACCGATTGATGTGTAATTCGTTCTTCGTGGCCCATATTGGATTCGGATAATATACCGGAAATATTTTGCGGTTAACATGAGGTGCTTTGCGGGTGATCAAGTTTGGTTGCAACCTGCAACGCCACCGGAAGGCGTGTCCACAGTTTCGGCCCTTCATCATGGAACATGTTGCTCAGGAGTTGAACGGTTTAGACCCGAATTTCGCTGGTGGTCAACCATCAGCCGGACCAACTAATTCCAACAATTCGGCTGCGTACTGGTCCGCAACTCTCAGCCACAAATGGCACCCGAGCGGGCCCTACGGTAATGTCTCGCCCAGGAAACCAACCCGTGGGATTTAACCGTTCTACAAATGCCATGTCAGCATCACCAAATTCACTCTTAGTGCGCAGAGCTACTGTGACAGTTCCTGCTCATGTTAGAGGAGAGCTGAATACCGCCATTATCGGGCTTGGGGACGATGGTGGTTACGGTGGTGGTTGGTCCATCTACTGATAATACAATTGACAGTCACAATACACCTACAAATACAGAACATCAAGAGTTGCAATTCATTCGATTTGTGACTAAAGGTATTATGTTGATAACACCCATACTCGTCACTGATCATGCACATGTGCATTATGTTGATAACACCCATACTCGTCATCCGTAAACTCTTAACCATCATTAACATGAACATGCACATGTGCCAACAATCCATAATCATCACATATAAACTATTAACCATCAGTACATAATTATGCACATGTGCATCACATTACCAACACCCCATACTCATCACCAAAAAAAAAATGTTAAACATTTATACATCGTGCGTATACACACCATCTACCATATACCATATTAATCACAATCTTATATGCTTTTTTCTTTTTTCTTTATACAGGAACAATTACGACTTCTACACCTAATGGCACACCATATTGGATACCCGATGTTGATGCTGAATACATCCCTATTATAAACAGTACGTTTAACGGTTGGGAGTACGTTGATTCCAATGATACTGATGAAGATGTTGATGATGATGCTAAAGACCCTGCATATATATATATGAACCTGTGTAACCTCGTAGACATTCATCCAGGCGTCATAAAACATTCAACGATTATTGATTATCCTATATATAATGACAAATAGTTTCTAAGCATTATTCTTTTTGTTTACAATCATTTTGCACTGTCTGTATACGTATTCATAGGTTATGATTGTGATCATGATACTTTGATATCAATTACTTATTATACATAAGTGTATGTAATTTCATTATTGACCACCTAACAAATATTACCAACATGGTTACTGTTTTGAAAAATGCACATGTGCATACGTGTTTACTGTTTCTCCCCACATGGTAATTGTTTCAAACAATGCACATGTGCATACATGTTTAATGTTTCACTACGTATTGTTATTGTTTCGACCAATGCACATGTGCATACATGAATATCTTAACTACATGTAATCCGTTTTCCTTTACATATACATCATCATATGCAATGTGGTACCCCATACGTAATAGGGTACCATATACGTAATATGATATGCTATATCAAACTTTGCACATGTGCGATACCAACATTTTCTATACCAAACAACATAATACATCGAATACTAACAAACATACCAATATACCTGAACAATCAAATAGAGTTTTAACCCGTCAACCACCATATAAGACATCGTATACGTCAAACTTCTTATATCAACCGTTATCGTAAAAAACTACCCACATATTACAATCAAAAGACATCAAGAAAACAAAAAAAATGTCTTTATAAATTGCATATCCACAAACTACCTACATAACATTCGCATTAGTTCACAACCTCACACCTTCTGATCTTCTTTCCATTTCATAACTATCTTCCAACACTCCTCCTGTTTCAGCGCCTCTTCATCCATCATTTTCCCTGGTATTTTTCATCCGTTAACCTATTAATCAAATACGTCTTTGTTGTCAATCCATGAGCAGTTTCGAATAATTTTTTCCTGCATACATTACATATATTACATCAATTATTTCATGTATGCACATGTGAAATAAACATATTACATACAATATGTACAATGTTTATGTTTTAAGGTAATAATGCATGTGTGCATATGCCGTAATACATTCATATTAACTTAATCTGACAAAATAAGCATACATGCATAACTATGCACATGTGCATTAACATGACTGACCTTATCAACAGGTTTATTTCAATAACAAAACTTAACCCTTACCAATCAAATTTCGTAATACCACCAATCATATTTAACATTAATTAGCAACAAAACCATTATGACAAACTATGCACATGTGCATAAGTTTTTTTTAAATGTAAATGTTATTCACAGAGGCCAACCTCCAAAACAGAGGCGGCCGAACAAACCACTACGTCAAAAAGAAAAAACAACTCAACACAAGAACCTAAAGACCGGAAACTAGCATCTACCTAATATCGAAACTACACCATTTTTCCCAACTTACGGACCTATTTTTGGACCGATTCTTATACCATAAAAAACCGATGGGCTTAATATTACAGATAATCTCTCCGGGTTTAACTTGAGTTTCCAAGAACCTTTTATTGTTCCTGGCTAACCATATACACCAACTTGTCACGAACATAATGCCATGTAAAGCTTCTTTCACTTCTCTATCCAGATTGCAAAACTCAGAGGCAATTACGATATCTTTAGCCAAAAACAGACTAAAAGGACTCACCTTGCACCACTGACTGATGTGATACCAGACAGTCGACGCTACCCTGCACGAACAAAGAATGTGTTCAGCTGTTTCATCGCCATCTTCACACAGACAACATTTCACGTATTCGCCCCAACAGTTCCGATCTCGAAGTGCAGTCAGTGTGGGAATACGATCTAAAACCGCCCTCCAAACAAAAATATTGCATTTTTTGGGACCCATTTCGACCATTTCACAACGTGCCTGCTGCTGAAATCGAAGCCGCTATACAGGAAGTTTTTGACAGTCTTGACCGAAAAATCAGAGTCATTACCTCCCAACCATTCCCAACCATCTTTGCCATTGGACAAAGTGACATTATCGAGGAGCTCGATCAACTCGTGCCCATTCCAGTAATTCTTCGGCCGAGCTTGGGAATCTCGACCAATTCCAAACCCACATAAAGTTTCTATTATCCTGATTGTACCGGTCGGCACCAAGCATCGTTTATCTTGTTCCATTCTAAATATATATGGGAAACGGGTTTTGTCCATAATTGACCTTATTAACCTATTCTATCAAATTATGCACATGTGCATAATTATACGCATTTTCATCAATATGACTGACCTTGTTAAACTAATATGGCAAAATATGCATATGTGCATAACTATGCACATGTGCATTAACATGACTGACCTTATCTACAGGTTTGCTTCAATAAAAAAACCCTAACCCTTGACAAATTGAATTTCGTATTACCACCAATCATATTTAACGTTAATCAGTAACAAAACTACATACAAAAAACACATAAATACCACATTACAGATCGTGCTATCACAACAATCGCCCCTAATCCCTCAAAAATTATATACATCACACCATTTTCACTAATGCATATATGAAACTAAATTTAAGCCTCATATTCACATATAAAAGATCTGAATCGACCATTAAGCATCATTTTAACATATAAACGTGCAAAACAGGGTGTATAAACTTACAAATTCACAGAATGGTGTAATGACGCTGGATATTCTGACAACAAGCGAGTTCATTGGACGTTTGTTCTTCAAATTCTCCCTAATTATGCCACGATCTTCAATGATTTTATTCTTATTGCCCTAATTTCGCATATATGATCGATGATTCTTTTATTTGTGCCATAATTTCGAACATACTACGAATAAAGGATGAATGGTAAGATCGAGATAACAGATATGAATTTTGGAGAATCTGGAGTGACGGGAGTGAACTGAGATGACGAATTTTGAAGTCCAGGAGTGTCAGACGTGGATGTTTATGAGGAGGATGTCAGGTGTTTAGGAGGAGATGTTTAGGAGGAGACGCTTAATCTCAATTTTATTATGTATTTACAGTATTGGCCCCTGTTCACATTGGTTCTCGCGTTTCTCGCAATAAAGGTGGTTCTCGCATGAACCCTACCCTATATATATATATACACACACACACATGTAGTGTGAGAGTTAGCTACAAAGTTATATTTTTCTAGAAAGTGTAGGAAGTAATATGATTATGACATGTGTCATCTAGAGAATTTTAATAAAAGGGCACAATGGTAATTCACTAAATAAGTTATTTTTGAAAATGATAAATCTAAAACAACAAAATGAGACTTTTAAGGAAACCCTATATCTTATTTATGGAATTGTATTAGTTACGCAGAATCAAACGTGCATCATTCTCTTATCCTTCAGATGATTTTTTTTTTTTTGCATATTGCGGATCAAAAATGTTGATGTCTAATGCAATGATTGATTATGATCATGATAAATGCATTCTGATTTAGTTGTTCGACATGCCATTATTTGATTAAGTTGTTTTTTTTTTTTTTGTTTTTTTTTGCATGTGCATGTATTCTTGACATTGTGTTTTATTTGTTTGATGGTTTCTTCACACGTGACACACGAGCTTATCGTTCTTGAACAATTTCTTGACGTTGTGTTTACCAATTATAGGTTTACTCATTATGTGTTATAGCAGTTTATGTTTCATGAAGGATGCATTTTTGTATTTATTGGCGTTGTGTTTTACAGGTTATTGGTTTCTTCACAATGTGTTTTATGAGTATGTTTTTATTGAGTGTTTCTTCACAGTGTGTTTTCTTCCCAATGTGTTTTATCGATGTGTTTTTTCTTCACAGATCCGTCGCATTGTGTTTTTCTTCACATCTCATTATGTTTTATCAGTTTCTGGTCCTATTAGATTTTTTTTCGCAGTTTCTTCACAGTGTGTTTTATCAGTTTCTGGTCCTATTATATTTTTTTCGCAGTTTCTTCACAGTGTGTTTTATCACTAATATAAAACACAATACTTGATAAAAAAAACAAAATTGAACTCCGATTCTCGTCCCTAGATAAAAACAAATCAAACTCCAATTTAGTACATTTCAGATTTTAAACGCAATCAAATCTTTTATATTCAACTTCATCCATAACTTTAGGAGGTTTTATTTAATGAGGTGAGAGAATGTGGAGAGAGTTCTGCAAGAAAGAATGAATGATGGTTGTTTCTTTTTTTTAAACATGCTCAATTACCAAAATGCCCTCAATCAATTAAATCAATCATTAAATAAAATGCATATATTACAAAAATGACACTCATCTAATCTTAACCATTAAAACCACTCATCCAATGGCCTAAAACACTTCCTACACTTTGTAGGAAAAACACACTTTGTAGAGGAACCCCACCCGACACATGTATATCACTAGTTTATTCAAGGCTCCACGTTCATTCCCTACAAATCTGTTTAACACTAGTTCTTTCAACTCACATATAATACAAATTCTATTACGACAAATACACCATGAAGACAGTGACTTATCTACTAAGTTGTTGTAACACAAGATGCACCAATAGACTCCCCCTTAACAATAAGGTATAGATTGTCTCCGTTTTCATTTAGCTTGATAACTTTTAGTCTTTGGATCGCTTCACCTTCATTAGCTGTTGACATCCAAGATGTAACAACAATTACAAAGTTGTCTATTACCGGTTAAGGCTTTAACCCTAGATTAATGGACATTAATATAACCTAAAAATAGAAGAAATCAGATCTAAATAGCATACCTCATTGAAAGATCGGTTCCCCAATACCACATAACTCAACATCACAATCAATACCAACATGCAACCATACACATCATAAGATAAACCATAATAGACTTTACTAAAATCACATCACATAAACAATTAAACCATCCTAAGAATCATCACATCTAAATAGTTGCCAAGTGTTTAGCCGAATATGATGACCAAAACACAAAAGAAATCATGTTTGAATAGTGTAGAAAGATGAAAGAAGGAAATATAGAACCCGGGGAGCATTTTTTTCTAACCGAATGGTAAGATCTTTAATCTTCATCTGCCTTCTAATCTTTTAGATCTTCTTATCCTTCAGAACAACCTTAATTTTGTCTTCTGGTCACCCACAAACTCCTTTGGGTCAATAACTAGGGTTCCAACCGTCACCATCTATTTAGTGCTTTTATAGAGTTTTGCGACTTGGGTATAAGTCGTACCTTATAATCATGGCTGGAACTAGGGTTTCTACATGTGGATGGTGGAGCTAGAGTACGGGTCATACATCTTGATATGGTACAGGTCGTACCTAGTTTATTGTTTTTGCTCTTTTTTATTTCTCTGATCTTTGATGTCCTACACTTTCGTTTCTACTTCCTCTTCTTCTTTTTTTTTTTATCAAAACCTGAAGATTTTCTCTAATTACTTATCTTTTCATATTAGCTTCTAACATAAACAAATACAAATACAAGGAGTTCATATAAAAACCATATGTTATTTGGAACACATCACAAATCCTTTCATTTCCAAATATTATTGCCACTTTTTACATAATTTTTTCACTATCGTTATATATTTTTTATATAATAAATCAAATGATTTATAAAAATTTTATCAACTTATTGTTATAAATAAATACCTTGTTAGTAAACTGATTTGTTAAAATTAAAACATTATATACTATACCCAAATAGGCAAATACCACATTTATATGAATTAAATTAAAAATAAATATAGCACACAAATCATTAATACACTCTAAATAAAATTGTGAAAGAAAAAAAAAACTTACCTAGCTCCACCCCACTCGCCCGAAGAGACCCTTGTAGAAGGGGCACCTCCATGGGCAGGAGGCTCCAGCCCCTTTCCACAGACATTTTTTACATTAACCTAAGACGTCCCCTACAATTGGAGAAGATCTAAGTACGATCAAAAGTTAGCTCTTAGTTGATGTATATTTCGGTAATCAAGACAACCTATAAATACACAAAGCCTAGAGAGATACTCAACCTCATAAAACAACTTGAATTCGTTGGACAATGATTCGTATCTTCTGTAGCGATGACGAACGTCGATAAATCTCTAGTTGCTTAACCTTAAGCTTTAAACTCCTTGATCTTCCCAAAATCGACGAATTCCCTATTTATATTCACATAATATATCTAACTAGCTAGTTTCAATTATATATATAACAAACATTTATATTCACATGACATATCTAACTATTTACGCACACATGATATATCTAACTAGTATAACCTTTATTGTCATTTTTTTAAATAACAAAATTTCTTCTTCTTCTGTTTTCCTTCAAGTAACATTTTTTTTGCTTTTTTCTTTTCTCAAATAATAGCTGTTTTTGTTCCTCAAACAGTAAGTAGTTTCTCACTTTAGTGTGACATGTTTCACATAAGACTATAGTTAGATTCGAGTAACTTTGTTTTATTCTCTAAATTAGACATCTTGTGTTGCCCAACTGTGTTAGACATCACCACGGATCCATCCCTCTAATACTTTAGGCGTTATTAATTTGACTTATAAACTTTAAAAAACTCAAATGATTCGACATTCTATATAAACAAACCCATTTCCGTCGTGTAAAACTATATATTACACACATGATATGCGCACTGAGATATAATCAACTAATGAAAGAACTACGTATCGCTAAAAAACAACCAAAACCAAAACTTATATGGAAAGTGTTGTCATTGAAGTGATTGTGATTTTCAACTAAAATTTCATTTTTTTAAGACGGAGTGAATGGTTAGTCAATTGGAGCGAGTGACATCTCATACAGTTGCCTACAGAAACATTTATTAATTACTTTTATTACACCATGAACTTTATCAAGAAAGTGAGGAAAAAAGCAAATAATATTATAATGAACGTAATAAAACCGAACACAGAATTTATTTTAGAGTACTTGCATCCAACACATAAGTTGGAGCCACAATATATCACTTTGGTGGGAAGTTTGGTTCATTTACACAAAGATCAAATATAAATATTTCAAATCTATGCATACTCCTCCACTACATTATATAAAACAAAAAAAATGACTTTGGTAAATCATATAACAAATTTACCAATGTAACACCATGACTACCGGCCGGCCCAAAACAAAAGGTGGGTTGAGATTCTGTACAAACAGTGCTAACTGTAAGAACCGTAAGAACAGATCTGAACAATTGATAGTTTAAATCAAGGGTTATGGTTGATTATAAATAAAACCCTTATAATTAAAAATTAGTACTAACAAGTTAGGGATAATTATGTAAAATTGCTAGTCATTTGACATTTTCAATTAAACACAAATTCTACCAAGGTTTTTTTAAACTAAAATAACTTTTATATATTTCATTATTTTTTTTTTAAATATACCTCTAAATCAAGTATTTTTTTATCTTTAATATGAGTACCATATTGCTATACTTTTTTTTATTTATAAAAGTAACTTTTAAAAAAGTTACCAAAAGTTGTTTTATAATTGTGCTGATAATGTGCTGATTATGTGTTAATTACAATATAATTGCCCATCGAGATATTTCATAAAATTTGTTAAATATTCTTCCCATAAGATTTTATCCTGCTTGAAGGTGATTTGAATCAGCATTTTGAAAACTAACCAACACGTGTATTAACAACACTTTAAAAACATACCAGCACATATGCTAACAACACTTTAAAAACATATCAGCATATGTGCTAACAGAACTTAAGAAACATACCAGCACATGTGTAAACAACACATTAAAAACATATTGAAAAAAAATAAGTAGCACATGTTTTAACAGCACTTGAAAAACAAGCACAACAGGGAATTAAATTTGTTTTTTGCTGCACTTGAAAAACAAGCACAACAGGAAACTAAATTTATGTAAATACACATGCTAACTGCGTAATGGAAAATTAAAAGTTTTTATTTTAGTTTATCTGTTTATTTTTTTATTTGAATTCTTGGTACTTATCTTTATTGACTTTTATCTTAGTTTAAAACAATCATATAGTTGTAATAATTTGTTACAAAGTGCTGATTAACAAATTGCCTGTTGTTGGCGAAGATTGTGCTGATTAACAAAGTGCCTATTGTTGCGATTTGTGAAGCTTGTGCTGATTTACAAAGTGCCTGTTGTTGAAAATTTTCAAATTTTGATTTGAAATAGTGCATGAATATAGGGGATAATTAAAATTTGGAATTAATTAAATTCAAAAAGTAGAGTGATAAAGTCTAAAATACCATTGTCTATTTTTTTAATGAAGGACACATGTCTAATAATGATTGATTCTTATAGTTCTTACACATATTAAGGTTTGTATTTGATCACATTTCAACAAAAGGTTTATACCTATCTGCACTTCTGCAGGGGTGAGCAGAAAAACCGACTAACCAAATTAAAACCGAACTAAAATAACCAAACTAATTAAGAAAATGATTTTACCAGTAACATTGTTCTTTTCTTAGAACCGATTTATATGGCTTGGTTATGGTTATATGTATGAGAATAATCGAATTAACCAACCCAAAAATCTATTAAAAGAAGCATGTTTTTTTTTTTTTTTAAATACAACGTTATGTATTGGAAAAGTTTTGTTAATTTATTTTTAATAAATAACATATTAACTGTCATTTATTTTCCTTCAAAACGTAAAATGATTGCTAACATTTTAATTAACAAAAGATTTCCTTCTTTTGAGATAGATGTTATGGAGCCCTTTTCCAGATAATCTTTAAGGATAAGGATTAGCCCATGTTTAGGGAATTAGGTTTGTTTTGTTCCTGATCAGTCTAGGGATGTACACGGTTCGGTTCGGTTATTAGTATTATCCGTAACCGTAACCGTAACCGAAGTCATCGGTTAATCGGTTCGGTTAATTCGGAAAATTTGTCGGTTTTCATTTCGGTTCGATTAATTTTCAGTTAATAACCCATTCAAACAGGGGCTAAATTTTTTGCTTAGAAATACATGTGATGGAGGTATAAATCCATGAAATAGATGTATAAATACATGAAATGGATGTATAAATAAATGAAATAGAGGTATAAATGCATGAATAGATGTTTAAATAAATGAAATGAAGGTATAAATAAATGAAATGAAGGTATAAATAAATGAAATAGAGGTATTATTACATGAAATGAAAATATAAAACATGAAGTAGAGGTATAAAAGCTAGAAATATATAAAAAAAATAAATGATTCGGTTCAGTTCGGTTAATTTTGGTTAACCAATGGTAAAAAAAATATCCGTTAACCGACTTTCGGTTAAAACGGTTTCGGTTAATTTCGGTTAGGTTTTGTCGGTTTTCGGTTCGGTTTCGGTTAATGGCTCGGTTATTGCACACCCCTACTGATCACTGCTATGCCTTTGTTTAGCCGATCACGAGATTAGAAATTTAGCACAGCTCGACACTCGACAACAGGCGTTACATCCCCTCGATCCGATTATACAGGCAAGCAACAGAGCTGTAGGAGATGCGGAAACCCCTCAAAACTCAAGGAAAAAGGCATGTGAGGGAGGAATGCATGCATTAAGATTTAAAACTTGTCGTCTACTTGAAGGAAATGTTTGGAATAGGGAACTTACAATAATAAAACGCCGCATTCTTCGAAGATTGAGGAACAAGGCGAGATCTGTTAAGAGAATGCTTTGAGAAAGAAGGTGCTTTTGCCACTGTATTAGTAAGTTTACCTCAAGAAAGGCGAAAACTTGCTTGACTATATGACTAAGAAGATAGAAAGGGCTTTTCTCTCTTAGTATTGCTTTGGTTGAGCCCTATCTTGCTGGCGTGGAATGAAAGGCTAGAGCAGTAGTCCCCAAGGACACATCTATTAGCTTTGAATCCACTAACGTCAACCGATGATTAACAGAACTAATCAAACTGTATATATAACGGAATCTAAACGATTATGAAAATTTAGTTATAGATTCATTAGGCTTTAACCAAACCAAACCGAATAATGCTCACCCTTTCCTATCAACCTGAACTAGGTGTGTCTTGTTCTAGGTTTGTCTGGCCTATCCAACATGTTTATATAATCGTTGATGCACATCTAAAACTTCATCAAAGTGTTTCGGACATTGCAAGTCACTCCAATGCTGTAATTGGTTTTTGATATACGTGTTTATAGTTGTGTTTAAAAAAATGTACAAGGGGGGGGGGGGGGCACGCCCAACTTTCAAATTTGACTATCATTGCAATACATTATACTAGTGCATCTACAATTGAGGTCGCTGTTGCAATTAGCTTGGATGAATCAATGTATAATAGCTTTGAAAGAGGTTTACTCAACTTGATCCTTCTCATTCATCTCTTAACAAATTATAATACAAGGTAAATACAAACTAGATCTCCTATAATGATGGAGAAATCTATACAATAATAATCAAATCAATTGCCTAAATATACAAGATACTATTACACCCCCGCAGTTGAAGCATCGGGAGGTCCGATGTTGAGACTGGAACGAAAATCATCGAATAAAACGCGAGAGAGACCCGTGGTAAATATATCAGCAATCTGATGGCGAGAAGGAACATGTAACACACGAATGTGACCGCGTTGCACCTGTTCACGGACGAAGTGAATGTCGAGCTCAATGTGCTTAGTGCGCTGATGTTGCACAGGATTACCGGAGAGATAGCCAGCACTAACATTATCACAATAAACCAAGGTTGCACGAGAGAGGGGATGATGGAGCTCGAGGAGAAGATTACGTAACCACCAAATATTCGCAACCACATTTGCAACACCTCGATATTCCGCTTCAGCGCTGGAGCGAGAAATAGTGGACTGGCGCCTGGAAGACCAGGAAATAAGATTATCACCCAAAAAAACACAGTAACCCAATGTAGACCAGCGAGTATCAAGGAATCCAGCCCAGTCCGCATCAGTGTAGGCAATCAGACGTAAGTTGGAAACGGGTCCGAGATGAAGCCCAAAATCAGTCGTGCCCTGAAGATATCGAAGGATGCGTTTCAAGGCGTTCCAATGATCAAGCCGAGGTGTGTGCATATGCATGCAAATCTGCTAAACAGCGTAAGATATGTCTGGTCGAGTAAAGGTCAGATACTGTAATGCACCAGCAAGACTTTGATATGTCGATGGATCATCATGCAGCGGTCCGTGGTCAGCAGATAACTTTGATTGCGTATCAACAGGTGTAGCAACTGGTTTGCAGGAGTCCATAGATGCCCGATGGAGAATGTCTTTAACGTACGCCTACTGAGATAAGAACATAGTATCACCTTCCCTAGTCACCTGTATACCCAAGAAATAAGAAAGTGGCCCCAAGTCTTTCATAGCAAATTCACCGGACAACGTGTGTAGCAAGCGCTTACGAAGAGCCTCGGTAAACGTGGTAAGAATAATGTCGTCCACATAAATGAGAAGATAAGCAATCACATTACCATGATGATAAATAAATAGAGAGTTGTCGGACTTGCTTTGGCGAAACCCCTGTAAAGTAACAAAATCGGTGAACCACTGGTACCATGCTCGGGGAGCCTGTTTGAGACCGTATAAGGACTTCCGTAGCAGGCAAACATGATCAGGAAATTCACGGTGTCGAAACCCCATGGGTTGATACATATAAACTGTTTCTTCTAAATTGCCATGCAAAAAGGCATTAGTGACGTCCAACTGATGAATCTGTCAAGACTTGGACAATGCAAGAGAAAGAACCAGACGAATAGTAGATGGTTTAACAACGGGGCTAAAAGTTTCGCCACAGTCAACCCCCGTATGCTGCTTACTGTGACAACTCGAATTTCCAAGATTCCTATTTCGCATTTATTGCACGTTCATTTATGGTTTAGTTGTTTATTTGCACAATTAGTTGCTATGGAATTGTATACGCTTTGATGCAATGAATTGTATTGTGTGATTGTGCATGATTGTTTGTTAAATATTGAAAGACTTGACAAATATATAAACTTGGTGGTGAAACTGTGAAATTGTTTGAGATGGTGCACTATTATAAAATATAATAATAAAGGGTGTAAAGAGTTATTAGTGAAACCTAAATCATACTTAACCCTAAATCATTCACTAAACCTCACACAAAATCCAAGCACGTACTTTCATTTCTTTGGTTTTCTCTGGCAATCATCACATCATCATTGGCAAGCTATTCATCACTTTTGATTTCCACATTTTCTCTAGAATCAACACAAGGTAAATGATTATTGTTTATTGATTGCTTGATTATTATCAATTCTTGATTCTTGATTATGTGTTCACAAAAACCCTAGTTCCTCATATTATATTCTGTGATTTTGATTTGATTCTGGATAATTGTGATTATGATGATGATTAGTTGCCTACTTGATAGATCATTCTTGTGATGGTTGTTGTTGTTAAGCATTGGTTGATCTGTTATGAATCTGCTGTCGACATGAATGAAATTAGGGTTGCTTGAACGTAGAGAACGTAACTGATTTGATTATCTTGATTCTGTGCAAAGGTTGGAATTCACGTATTGTTATTGTCTGAGTTCGTAACCCTAATGTAAGTGTCTGAGTTTTGAAAGGGTGTTCATGATCCGAGTTTAGCTTGTTAACAATGTCTGGGTTTCATGACTGTTATGTGTGTCCGACTTTTATATATTACAAGGGGATCCGACTTTTGGCCTTAACCTTAATGTTGTCCGAGATTTTAAGAGTTGAAGTCCGAATTTTTATAGGTTTGGAGGTTGTCCGACTTTTTGTTATAATGCAACATGTTCGACTTTTGTGAGAGTTAATGAGGTCCGACTTTATTTCAAATGGAGTGGGGGTCCGAGCTTTAGAAGGGGCAGCCCCCTCTCTCTCTTGTCCGACCTTTTAAGCCAAAGAACCCTCTCCTTGGTCCGAGTTTCACAAGGACTCTTGAGTCCGAGTTTGTTCCTTGTCACATGTCCGACCTTTTACCCCTACCCTTGTCCGAATTTTACCCCTCTTACCTATGTGATCCGACTTTTAAACCCCCCCCCCCCCACACACACACATGGTCCAAGTTTCAGAAGGCTCACATGGTCCGAGTTTTAGAAGGCCTACATGGTCCGAGTTTTGAAATGGGGAGCCCTTGTCTGACTTTGTGATTGATGTCATGCCCGAGTTTTGATTTAAACAGTGTTGTCTGAGTTTTAAGTGGTTAAGTATTGTCCGACTTTCTTGTAAGACATACACTAGTCCGAATTTCCTGGCAATGATACTCAGTATGACTTTTGTTGATGCCATTATAGTCCGAGTTACTTACGATGTTTACAAAGCTGAATTCAAAACCCTGTATGGCACCGTATGTCACTATATGGCACGATAAGGCATTTTACGTCACCGTACGCTTACTGCATGACTCTGTATATGACTGTATGCGATTATGTGATACTGTCTGTTATGATGCTACATGTTACTGAATAATACTGCATACTAATGTGTGATATGATACTGTAAGTTACTGCTTGACCGTCAAGAACCTGTAAACCCTAATTGAACGTCAACACTTATCTTGGATTTATGTGCAATATACCTTAGGTCGTGAGTAACGGACTTAAACATTGATAAACCCTAGAAGCAATAACATACCGAGCAAATCAAGGTGAGTTCACACAGCCAAGGCATGGGGTTCCCAGGGTGGGAATGGGATTGATTTATTTATTTGTACTTCTCTAGATAATGGAACGTAGTGATATGATCCTCGGGTGAGGAAGGTGATTGGTTAAGATACTGCTAGACTAGTGATGCTTATAGAACTGATCTTCGCACACACGCCGGGATTGGCTGCGATAATATGACTGATCTTCGCACACATGCCTAGGAAGGCTGCGAACTATACACTACAACTTCGCACAGGTGCCGGGTGGCCGCGATACAAACATACCTAGTCTAGAATATTTGAGAATTTTCCCTAATCTTCGCATACATGCCTAGAGGGCTGCAATACGAACTAATACGATACATGACTTAAGGAACGAACACAAGGCTTACTATACTATTACAATTACTGAACTATTAACTGTGAACTCGCTCAACTAGTTGTTGACTCTCTGCTGCATGCCTTGAAGGACCTTAGGTACTTATGGAGCTTGCACAGGAAGGAGCATGTCGTTGTGGAGCTTGGATCGTGGATGTTTGTTAAAGCATTTAAACATTTGAACTATGATATACACTGGGTTTTCATACTTATGCTTCCGCTACACTTGATACTATAATTATGTTTTGAACACCTATCGTATTGAATGATTGGTTTGCATTTATTTTACTTGATATTAATTACTTGTTCAATATGATTGGTGGCTTGATCCTGGTCAGTCACGCTCCCGAGCGGTGGTATTCCGCAGGTGGATTTTTGGGGGTGTGACAGATTGGTATCAGAGCCATTGGTTATAGAGAACTTGGTTTTAAAATGGGAAAACGTTTTTATTAAAACCAGACTATAACCAGAACAGTGCTCTCAACGATCCACAACGACGCTTCGCTCCACGTGCAAGACTCAACATCCTAGGTAATAAGGTTTATGTTTATTGCCTACATGCTAGAATTGCATAGAACTTTGCTCGTAGTATGCTTAGATTTCATTGCTCACTACTTGTTATTGCTTGAAACACCTGTGTGCTCACTCTCTTCTGTCATCGCACTATTCGCGAACCTCTCTCACTCATGTTCTCCTTGATATCAAGATCATGAGTGGACGCGTTAACCTAACTCAAGCCCAGTTGGCGGCTTCGATCACTGAACAAGTTACTGCAGCACTCGCAGCTGCCCAGGCAGGAGGTGTAACCTGCCATCACCACTTACTCTAGGATCTTTAGATTCTACTCTCGTAAACCAACACTCGTGCTCATGTATGTTTACTCTTACGCACACGACAGGTCAACACGCTCAGCCACCTGTCTGCACATTCAAGAACTTCATGGACTGTCGACCAAGCACGTTCAGTGGCACGGAAGGAGCAGTGGGACTACTCCATTGGTTTGAGAAGCTCGAGTCAGTATTCGAAATGTGTGAATGCCCTTAGGCTCGCAGGGTGAAGTACGCCACTGGCACTCTCGAAGGAATAGCGCTAACTTGGTGGAACGCGCAAGTACAGATTCTAGGGTTGGCAGCTGCTAACGCCACACCTTGGGAAGATTTCAAGGAACTGATCAAACGAGAATACTACACATGCGATGACATCCACATGTTGGAAGTGGAGCTTTATCATTTGAAGATGACGGGGTTAGAGATTGAAGCTTATACGAAACGGTCGAACGAACTGGCCATCTTGTGTCCAACCATGGTGGACCCTCCGATCAAGCGTATCGAATTGTACCTCAAGGGTCTAGCCACGGAGATTCAAAGTTATGTGACATCGGCCAACCTTTCTACTATCCAGGATGTTACTCATCTTGCTCATCGCCTCACAGATCAGGCAGTGGAACAGAACAAGCTGCCTAGACGCATTGGTGCTACTACTACTACTTCTGCTATTCCCAGTGACAACAAGAGAAGGTGGGATGGAACCTTCCGCAAGGGTTCAACTTCAGTTCAGTCTCAGGCACGGCAGCGAAAGATTGATGACTATCAGAGCACTGGTCAGCAATCTTCTGGTAGTCAAGGGTTGTAACCTCGTCTTAGTTGGTCAGACACTCTCCATCAACCTCATTCCCTAGTCTTGGGTAGTTTCGACATCGTCATTGGGATGGATTGGTTATCCCAACAGCAAACGGAGATCCTATGAAAAGAGCAAGATTGTTTGTATCCCCCGTTCTGGTCAAGAACCTCTCGAAGTTCAGGGAGACAAGAGTGGTGCTGTGGTTGGCATCATCTCTTTCTTGAAGGCACAGAAATGTTTACAAAAGGGGCACACTGCTATTCTGGCATTAGTTACAGATGCATCGACGAAAGAGAAGAGAATAGGGGATATTCCAGTTGTACGCGAATTTCCTCAGGTGTTTCCTGAAGATTTACTCGGTTTACCGCCTCATCATCAAGTCGAATTTCAGATCGAGCTCGCTCCAGGAGCAGCACCTATAGCTCGCACACCGTATCGTTTAGCTCCAACTGAACTGAAAGAACTGTCAAAGCATCTACAAGAGCTCTTGGATAAGGGCTTCATTCGTCCAAGCTCTTCGCCTTGGGGAGCTCCAGTATTATTCGTGAAAAAGAAGGATGGCACTTTCAGGATGTGCATCGATTACCGCGAACTGAACAAGGTTACAGTGAAGAACCGTTATCCGCTTCCACGCATTGACGATTTATTCGACCAGTTGCAAGGGTCGAATTACTATTCCAAGATTGATCTAAGGTCAGGGTATCATCAGCTGAGAGTCCGGGATGAGGACGTCTCCAAGACAGCATTCAGAACTCGCTACGGCCACTACGAGTCTCTTGTCATGCCGTTCGGGTTAACGAACGCGCCTGCCGTATTTATGGATCTTATGAATAGGGTGTGCAAACCATACCTAGACAAATTTGTG
Source organism: Helianthus annuus (assembly GCF_002127325.2). NCBI lineage: Eukaryota > Viridiplantae > Streptophyta > Magnoliopsida > Asterales > Asteraceae > Helianthus > Helianthus annuus. The sequence continues at coordinate 154,484,886 of NC_035435.2, read as the reverse complement.
ATAGTGTTCATTGACGACATCCTGATCTACTCCAAGAGTCAGGAGGAGCACGAACAACATCTACGACTTATTTTGGAACTCCTTCGAAAGGAACAGTTGTACGCTAAGTTTTCAAAATGCGACTTCTGGCTTTGTGAAGTCCACTTTCTAGGCCATGGGGTGAACAAGGGTGGGATTCATATTGATCCATCCAAGGTAGATTCGATCAGGAACTGGCCTGCACCACGTACACCAACGGAAATACGCCAATTATTGGGTTTGGCGGGTTACTACAGACGGTTTATCAAAGATTTCTCAAAGATTGCTCAGCCACTTACACTACTGACACAGAAGGGGGTCACCTACCGTTGGGGCAACAATCAGGAAACTGCTTTTCAGTACCTGAAGGATAGACTATGCAGCGCACCTATTCTCTCATTGCCAGAGGGCACGGATGATTTTGTAGTCTATTGTGACGCATCGATACAGGGGCTTGGTTGTGTATTGATGCAGCGGGATAAAGTTATTGCCTATGCTTCTCGTCAACTCAAGGTTCATGAACGGAACTACACGACGCATGATTTAGAGCTGGGAGCTGTTGTTTTCGCGCTTAAGATATGGCGACACTACCTGTACGGTACCAAGTGCACTATTTACACCGATCACAGGAGTCTCGAGCATATCTTCAAGCAGAAGGAATTGAACATGCGTCAACGACGATGGGTCGAGTTACTTAATGATTACGAATGCGCCATCAAGTACCATCCAGGCAAAGCCAATGTTGTGGCTGACGCTCTCAGTCGAAAAGATACTTTACCTAGGCGTGTACGAGCCTTACAGCTCACTATTCAGTCTGATCTTCCTGCACAAATACGAGATGCTCAGGTGGAAGCATTGAAACCAGAAAACGTAAAGGCTGAAGCTTTGCGTGGATCAAGGCAACGATTAGAACAGAAGAAAGAGGGCGCCTACTATGTAACAGGACGCATTTGGGTCCCACTATATGGCGGTTTACGAGAACTTGTAATGGATGAAGCTCACAAATCTCGGTACTCGGTACATCCAGGGTCGGATAAAACGTACCACGACATCAGAACAACCTACTGGTGGCCTAGCATGAAAGCCCACATTGCAACTTACGTCGGCAAATGTTTGACTTGTGCGAGAGTCAAGACAGAGTACCAGAAACCTTCAGGCCTACTTCAGCAACCCAGAATACCACAGTGGAAATGGGAAGGAATTTCCATGGATTTTGTTACTGGCCTGCCTAGATCTCAGCGTGGGAATGATATTATTTGGGTGATCGTAGATCGACTCACAAAGTCTGCTCATTTCTTGGCTATCAAAGAAACGGATAAGTTCTCCACTCTAGCAGACATCTACTTGAAAGAAGTTGTTTCTAGGCACGAGGTGCCAACCTCTATTATTTCGGATCGCGATGCTCGATTCACTTCAGAACTATGGCAAGCAATGCACAAAGCTTTTGGCTCTCGATTAGACATGAGCACAGCTTATCACCCTCAGACGGATGAGCAGTCTGAACGCACTATTCAAACCTTAGAAGACATGCTTCGGGCATGTGTTATCGATTTCGGCAACAGCTGGGAAAAGCACCTCCCATTAGTGGAGTTTTCGTACAATAACAGTTACCACACCAGCATACAAGCCGCTCCATTCGAGGCATTGTACGGACGTAAATGCCGGTCACCTCTCTGTTGGGCAGAGGTGGGGGATACTCAGACTACAGGACCAGAAATGGTAGTGGACGCCACAGAAAAGATTGCACAAATACGACAACGCATGGCGGCAGCACGCGACCGTCAGAAAGCCTACGCGGATAAGCGTAGGAAACCGTTGGAATTTCAGGTCGGGGACCGGGTTTTACTAAAAGTCTCACCCTGGAAGGGTGTGGTTCGTTTTGGCAAACGGGGCAAACTAAATCCGCAGTATGTCGGACCGTTCGAGATCATTGAGAAAATAGGCAAAGTGGCCTACAAGCTAAACCTACCAGCTGAACTCGGTGCAGTTCACAACGTATTTCACGTGTCGAATCTGAAGAAGTGCCTGTCAGATGAGACCCTCATAATTCCATTGAAAGAGCTCACTATCGACGAGCAGTTGCACTTCGTCGAGGAACCTGTAGAAATCACGGACCGGGATGTTAAGGTCCTCAAACACAAGAGAATCCCTCTTGTCCGAGTTCGTTGGAACTCCAAACGTGGCCCAGAGTACACCTGGAAACGCGAAGACCAGATGACAGAAAAGTACCCCCAGTTATTCGGAACCAATGCAACCACTACTGAGACTGAAGCTACTACTGCGGAATTTCGGGACGAAATTCCAAATCAACGGGGGGATGATGTGACACCCCAGGAAAACCAGTAAACGATACAATTTACCTAGCTTCCTCAGTAACCGCATGCTAAATTTCGGGACGAAATTTCTTTCAAGTTGGGGATAATGTGACAACTCGAATTTCCAAGATTCCTATTTCGCATTTATTGCACGTTCATTTATGGTTTAGTTGTTTATTTGCACAATTAGTTGCTATGGAATTGTATATGCTTTGATGCAATGAATTGTATTGTGTGATTGTGCATGATTGTTTGTTAAATATTGAAAGACTTGACAAATATATAAACTTGGTGGTGAAACTGTGAAATTGTTTGAGATGGTGCACTATTATAAAATATAATAATAAAGGGTGTAAAGAATTATTAGTGAAACCTAAATCATACTTAACCCTAAATCATTCACTAAACCTCACACAAAAATCCAAGCACGTACTTTCATTTCTTTGGTTTTCTCTGGCAATCATCACATCATCATTGGCAAGCTATTCATCACTTTCGATTTCCACATTTTCTCTAGAATCAACACAAGGTAAATGATTATTGTTTATTGATTGCTTGATTATTATCAATTCTTGATTCTTTATTATGTGTTCACAAAAACCCTAGTTCCTCATATTATATTCTGTGATTTTGATTTGATTCTGGATAATTGTGATTATGATGATGATTAGTTGCCTACTTGATAGATCATTCTTGTGATGGTTATTGTTGTTAAGCATTGGTTGATCTGTTATGAATCTGCTGTCGACATGAATGAAATTAGGGTTGCTTGAACGTAGAGAACGTAACTGATTTGATTATCTTGATTCTGTGCAAAGGTTGGAATTCACGTATTGTTATTGTCTGAGTTCGTAACCCTAATGTAAGTGTCTGAGTTTTGAAAGGGTGTTCACGATTCGAGTTTTGCTTGTTAACAATGTCTGGGTTTCATGACTCTTATGTGTGTCCGACTTTTATATATTACAAGGGGATCCGACTTTTGGCCTTAACCTTAATGTTGTCCGAGCTTTATAAACAAATGCTAGATGGTCCGACTTTTCAAAGGACTTTATGGTCCGAGTTCTTAAACATTAAGTGTCCGAGTTTTTTTTGTATAAACACATCAAAAGGGTCCGAGTTTTTAATTGCATAATGTTGTCCGAGATTTTAAGAGTTGAAGTCCGAATTTTTATAGGTTTGGAGGTTGTCCGACTTTTTGTCATAATGCAACATGTTCGACTTTTGTGAGAGTTAATGAGGTCTGACTTTATTTCAAATGGAGTGGGGGTCCGAGCTTTAGAAGGGGCAGCCCCCTCTCTCTCTTGTCCGACCTTTTAAGCCAAAGAACCCTCTCCTTGGTCCGAGTTTCACAAGGACTCTTGAGTCCGAGTTTGTTCCTTGTCACATGTCCGACCTTTTACCCCTACCCTTGTCCGAATTTTACCCCTCTTACCTATGTGATCCGACTTTTAAACCCCCCCCCCACACACACACATGGTCCGAGTTTCAGAAGGCTCACATGGTCCGAGTTTTAGAAGGCCTACATGGTCCGAGTTTTGAAATGGGGAGCCCTTGTCTGACTTTGTGATTGATGTCATGCCCGAGTTTTGATTTAAACAGTGTTGTCTGAGTTTTAAGTGGTTAAGTATTGTCTGACTTTCTTGTAAGACATACACTAGTCCGAATTTCCTGGCAATGATACTCAGTATGACTTTTGTTGATGCCATTATAGTCTGAGTTACTTACGATGTTTACAAAGCTGAATTCAAAACCCTGTATGGCACTGTATGTCACTATATGGCACGATAAGGCATTTTACGTCATCGTACGCTTACTGCATTACTCTGTATATACCTGTATGCGATTATGTGATACTGTCTGTTATGATGCTACATGTTACTGAATAATACTACATACTAAACTAGTGGAAAAAACGAGATTACGTTATTTGAAGTTGCACTATGTTTTATGAGATACGTAGACAATTAGTGACCAAAAATATGTTACCATACTTATCTGGTAGTACTAACAATTGGCTAAAAGTGTAAGTAATGTTTCAAAGATTTCTCGGATCAAATTCATTGAGTTTAAACTCAATGAATTATGTAAGAAAAAGGTTTCGAGGACGAAACCTCTCTAAGGGGGGTAGACTTGTGACACCCCGAAAACCGAAAACGGGTTTGGTAATCAAACTCTGTTAATACTAAAGGACGGGTAAAGTACCGTTAGTAGTAAAAATAACCCGGTAAATATTTGGATTTAAATAAGAAATCCTAATATTAAATACAAACGAATCAAAGTTTTAAGGAAATTGAGTCTGTAAGAGCCCGAGTTAACGGGACTTAAAATAAAAAACGGGTTATAACTCCCGGGACCCACCAAGTAACTAGGAATATTAACCTAGTTAGTTGGTGTCTTGACATAATAGAACAAATATGGTTAAAATAACCAAACTATATGATTAACAAAAGTGGAAGGGCCTATGTTGTTAAAATTGAAACTTATATTATTAGTTTTAATTAAAAAGAAAACCAAACACCCCCATTTGGATGTCTGGTCGATCAAGAACAGGAGAGGGCGACCTCCCTCATCCTCAAAACCCTAAAATTCACTAAACCCACAAATTGAAGGCCCAATCCAAGTTGAAATCAAAATCTGATCATGGAATCGTGATCACCTCGTCAAGAGGATCATAAGGTATGTCGAATTAGGGTATTTCGATTCAACCTAAGTTCTTGCATGTGATTGAAATCGAGTGTTGAGCTTAATTATGTGTAGCAAACATGAAATTGGTAGTGATATAAGGTTTAGGGGCAAACCCTAGATGATTTCTTGTCGAATTCTTGCATGATGCTAGTATGGATCAAAATCACCATAGTGGGTGATTAATATGTTAGTAGAACTTGATAAACGCTAGGGTTAAAACTCTTGTTCTAGTGTAAACTGAAATTATGAGATAATCCTTAACTTATTGATGTTAAAAATATGTGTATATTGTCTAATTGAAGTTAATTAGAGTGATAAACTCAAGTCATGAACTTGGTTTAGATCATGTAGAAATCTGACCCGCTAGGTGTTCGATAAAACGCCTAAATGAGGGTTAAAATGTTGAAAGTTGGGTAAAACGCAGATTTGAATATGTTAAGAAATAATGCGTTAAAGCTTACGAAAGAGTTCTAAACTTATTATGAATTGAACTCTTTAGGAAAGGAATCCGGAATGTCAAGCGGACACGCCGGAGGAGATACACGCGGAAAAGGTGTGCTTTAAAGGTACGTAACTATGGTTTCGTTACGTTATGCTTGATTACGTATTTTCGCTAGTAGACTTTAAATTAGCATTATAGATGAAATTGGTATTTAGTTGAAGTGACGAAGATCACTAAATAGATAAATGGGTCAAAAGGTGAAATTATCACCCTTTGACAATATCGACTAATGGTTTGTTGAGTTATATGATTATAGGAATGAATATCAAATGGATGTATACCTCACTATTTCTTAGCGGCTATTAAGGCAAGGTATCGAAACGGGTTAAAATATTGATCCGAGTCAGGTATGTAAAATGGTTTAACTCATCACTTAGAACTTGAGGCTCTCTAAGAGTTAAACAAAGTCAAAATTGGATATTCGGTTATCTTAAAGGCAAACCGAATAATTTAAGTTATATTTGTGGCATTTTAGAAAATAATGGTTTCTAATCAGAATTATAGTTAAAAGATCGGATTTTGGGTCAAACAGACTAAATTGAACAAACAACTCTTAAAGGTTGTTTGGAAACGAGTCTTTATGATTTGATAAGTACTTAGGACGAGTATAGAAGTTGGAAAGATGTAATACATTAGTTAAATGGCTCTATTTGAGTCTTTGCCGTAGAACGATGAGTTGAGAGGTAAACTCGGTTTATATAAATTACCATAGTAATCCCACCATAATTACAGTTGTGGTGGAAAATTATATGATAAGAAATGTGGTAAAGTAAGGTTAGGAACAATCGAAAGCGATTTTTAGCTAGAAGGTGCTTAAATACCCTTAACGGGTCAAAATAAGAATTTGAGCGTAAACGGGTTTCTATTAAGTAAGAAACCCGTGATCTGAGATTAATATGATAGGAGATGTGGAATCTAGGAATTTCATTAGTTTAAAGATTAAATAAACATGTTTGTTTGATAAAAGTTGAATGGGTCAAAACTTGGTAAAAAGGGGAATAAGCCGAAGGCTTAATAGTCTGAAATTTTGTGAGACCGGATGTTGGATTTTAACTTCATAAGGTGGGGAATCAAATTACAATCACGTAGGAAGAAACGGTAGGTCAAACAGACAAGTGGATTGAAAGATACGAAAGTTTTCGTGTCAAAAACGGCAAAGTGAAAACTGGGCTGTTACAGGGGCCACCGTAACTTACGGTCTCCACCGTAAGTTACGGTGGAGCTGAAAGTGTTACGGTATTTACCCCCTGAGTTACGGTGGGGGGATTTAATATTCAGGGGCCACCGTAACTTACGGTGACCACCGTAAGTTACGGTGGAGGCCAAGTTTAAGTGATTGTTTTTGGATCGAGATTTAAATGTTGGGTTTTCCTAATTTCCTTGTTGTATCGGTTATTTAATTATCAAAACTGATCTTTAAGTTGGTTTTGATCACAGGTGAATGTCGAGAGTCCCGGATGAAGATCAAGCATCGAGCAAGAACCGAACACACGTTAAACAAAGCTTCCGCAATGTTGTTTCGTCGTTATTCTATAACGGCGAATTAAAATCACATTATGTTGTATCACTTTAAATTGTAAAAGTTTTTAACAAACCCGTATATTCAGTATAATTGTGACTATAATTACATGTTTATGAGTTTAAATTATACGATAAACGTTAAATAATAACAAGGGTGTTACAGGGAAGGACTTGGTTGCCTTGTGCTAAAACAGGGATAGTCATGCCATTACCAACGATGTTTTCATTAGTGCACCTATTGAAATTAAACGGGGAGCATATACCTTGCTCGTTAGCCGAGTGAGAAGTAGCTCCTGTATCCATCACTCCATGGTCCGAGTGATTGAGTGCCAAGGAGTAGAGGGCCTGTTCGATGTCGATGGGTAAATAACCGGTGTGATGTGCTTGATCTGGTCTTGGGCCCAATATGCCTTGAGAGGATAGAGGATTGGGTCTCGACGGGTAGGGACAAGGGGGTTGGGCCAAGTTGTTAGAGTTGAGTAGGCTGGCCCATTGGGAGGCGGTCCAATTACTCGGGAAAACAATGTAGGGTGGGCCGGGTTTTGTTGCTGGTTGGAGTACCGGTTGGCGCCACGACCCGAGAAGGAACGGTCGCGGCCGTGGCCACGTCCTCCTCGATTCCGACCTCGTCCCCTGTCGGAGGGCTGAAAGAAGGAAGGCTGTTGGGAGGCATTGTTCGACGGGGTGTCTGTGGTTGTGGCGAGAGCAGTGGCGGCAGCTTGAGAACCCCGAGTAACCTGTCGTTTCTTCTTTTGTTCTTCCATGTTGAGACGTGACCGAACCTCGTTGAAGTCCGGTAGAGGATCACGGTTTTGAAGCACTGTGGAGATGCTATCATACTATTCAGTAAGACCAGTGAGAATCTTGATGACCAACATCCGGTCATCAACCGGAGAACCGACACTCTTAAGTTGTTCGGTAAGGTGCTTCGCATGTTGACAATAATCGGCCATGTTGGAGAAGTTCTCGAGAGATAGATTGGCAAACTCTTGGCCGAGGAAGATGGCTCGAGTATTTTTGTTGTCAGTAAATTCACTCTCAACGGCAATCCAAGCATCATGAGCTGTCTGACCTGTTTGCAAGATGATGTGTAGAAGAGGCGCAGAGATGGTGGCGTATATCCACTGGAGAACCACAGCGTCAAGTTGGGTCCATAGAGTGTCAACCGCACGAGCGACAGCCTCGGCTTTGGCGACAGCCGTTGCATCAGAAGATTCAGCGGCGGGTTTAGTAGCAGGTTGTTTGGGAGATAAATGGTCGAGCACTTCGTAGATTTGACAATGCACCTTGAAGAGGGTTTTCCAAGTGGTATAATGTGTTGAGTCTTTTTCCAGGATAATGGGAACGTGTGTTTTGATGTTAGAAACGGTAAGGGCAGGGTGAAGTTTGGACTCCATAGGTATAGAAGTGAGGAAGAAGATGCAGGAAGGAGGAGCTGATGGCCGGAGAAGAGAAGAAGCAACCGGCGGCGATAGGGTTTAGGGGGAGGATCGAAATAGGTTTGATACCATGAAAGAGGTTTACTCAACTTGATCCTTCTCATTCATCTCTTGACAATTTATAATACAAGGTAAATACAAACTAGATCTCCTATAATGATGGAGATATCTATACAGTAATAATCAAATCAATTGCCTAAATATACAAGATACTATTAAGCTTGTCTAACTTATTACAACGCGATGCATTAAAAACCTTTAGAACAGTTAGTCAAACATTGCAAAATTATTGCTATGTTATAAACATGTACAAAGGTGTTCCAACTTTGCAGCTTTGATACACCATTGTAATGTAATTTTTTAAGCACAAACTAAATAATGGTGTGTCTAACTATAGGTTTGAGTCATTGTCCAAACTAATTTTAATGAATCTATGATATGTAACATTACTACGCCAAACAAACTGGTGGAGATTACAATCATTGGTGTCATTCCAATTAATAACTTGATTTTTATGTTTGTCACTCTGAAAAACAAGCTTATGAGTCTGCAATATGAAAAATTCAAAACAACCATAAAATTGTATAATAATTTGTGATACTTTTCATCAAACTTATAACCTATTAAGGTTTTTCAGTTCTAGATTATTATATCATGTAATCAAGATTGTTTTAGATAATAAACTTATAACACAAACCTTTGAACATTTATATACTATTATTTTGCCTATGTATCTTTGGTTGTAGTTTATGTTAAAGTAGTTGTACCTTAATCAAATAATAGTTTCATTACCTTACCGTGTATACATGTTTGGTTGTAATTTATGCTTAAGTAGTTGTACCTTAATCAAATAAATATGCTATTATTTTGGAACATTTGTATGCATCTTTGGTTGTATAATGTGCTTAAGTAGTGATACCTTAATCAAATAATAGTTTCATTACCTTACCATGTATGCATGTTTGGTTGTAATTTATGCTTAAGTAGTTGTACCTTAATCAAATAATAGTTTCATTACCTTACCAAATTCAATTTGTTTTGTATGCATGTATGGATGTAAATTGTGCTTAAGTGGTTGTTTTCACTTTTTGGGATATAAGCAAGCCCTCTGTTTCAGCCAGCTTTAATACAAAGTCACTAGAGGTTACTCAGGTTAGCCGCCCGGAGAATGAAGATCACCCGAACTTCATTCCCCTAGCTACAACCGGCAGAGAGAGAGAACCTAATCAAATAATGGTTTCATTATCTTATCATATTCAATCGTTTAATACATTCAAAGTTGTGTTGTTATATTTGTAATTTATTTTTATTTATAATAATCTAATTAATTTAGCCAAAATCTTGTATAAGTATAATTTGCAACATGTTGATGCAATGGTTGTTGTAATGTATGCATTATGGTTTGTATAGTGGTAATGATATATATTATATATAGATTACGATTAACCTGTCAAACAGGAAAAAATAGACGTGGGTTCATCTTAGCGCACGAGTCCTAGATCTAGGGCTGCAAACGAACCGAACGAACACGAACAATACCTTGTTCGTGTTCGTTTGCTAACAAATATATGTGTTCGCGAACCGTTCACGAACACTTATCGAACGAGATTTTATGTTCGTGTTCGTTTGTGTTTGTTTGTTAATTTTAGGCAATGAACAAAAAAACGAACATTTATGAACACAAATGAGCACAAACTAGTCTTCATGAACACAAATGAGCACAAACTAGTCTTCATGAACACAAATGGAAACAAACGAACACAAACAATCATTAATGAACATAATATATAATACACTTATACTTATTAGATATTTAATTTGTCGGAATTTTGAAGTATTTAAATGAATATAAAAACTAAAAACACTAATTAACTATCGAACACAAACAAACACGTTACCGAACGTTCACGAACATAAACAAACGAACGCGACCTCTGTTCATGTTTGTTCATTTAACTAAACGAACGAAATTTCTTGTTCATGTTCGTTTGTTTAATAAATAAACGGACACAAACGAACTTCCCGCCGAACGGTTTCATGAACTTTCCGTCGAACGTTTGGTTCGTTTGCAGCCCTACCTAGATCAACTTAGTTATTTTATTTTATGTTTTACGTTTTGGTTTAATTTTTTTTGCATTAACACGCCGCAACTTCAGTGTCGGTGGTCGCTGGCATTAGTGTGATATTAGTGCTCGGCTCCACCGCAACGCAGGAGTGCTTAATGCTAGTTAATTTTAAAAGTATACCAAAAATGTACGTGTGCCCTTTAGTTGCACACGATACTTTAACAGTAATGTTTTTTAGAATATATTCATAAAAAAAGAGCATTTCTAGATTATTATTAATTAATGAAAGACGAACAAATTCATCAACACACGTGTACACAAAAAAGCTTTTATGTCACTATATTTTTCTCTATCTATATGTGTACACATATTATGGCTAATATAATTTTACAAATGATAATAATAATCATCTAAGAGATGAACACATGCATAACTTATTTAACTATATTCATCATTCCATTTTCCTTACTATTTAAGTGGTTGCATATGTTGAAAGTAGTGATGTTATAATATGGTAGATAATGAAATATACCTTCCTCACGAGAGTAATATGTGTTGGTACTATTTTGTTTATATGACTGCTGAATAATACTAAGGGCCAATACCTTTTGTTTTTACGGATACCACATTGGTGTCAATCTACAGTTACTACTTTGTGATCATCATTATGTTATGTTTTTATCTTCCAAACATCCATACTTTCGGTTGATTAACGATAGTTAATGACTTTAGAGCTTCGATTGTCGATTAACATGCAATTACACATCTTCAACTTCAGTGGTTAACCCTAATATATATCATCTAACTAAGCATTAAGCAAAGCCTTGTAATTAAATTGTTGTTTTTGGTATATAAACATATATAACAACCTGATTTTCTTATGAGATCAAAAGTTGAACTACTTACGCAACTAAAGAATTTGAATCATCTTTCCACTTCTTCATTAGACACTAATATTTTATCAAGATTCTCCATTGCCATAGTGGGGATCGTGAAACAGGTCTCTCCCAATTCGAAGATTGTACGTGTAATGATATGTGGAAAAATGAACTTGGTGTTAAAAAAGGCAAGTGTCGTGCCGTGGGGACCATGGTCAAGAAAGGTTGTTTGATTGCGAAAGCCAGACTAGACGTATGATTATTCTCGTTTTCATTTCAACTTCGAGTTTATAAGCTGTTTTTTTTGTTTTGTTACAAATGTTTTTCTTATGAAACACGCGTTTAATATGATAGGTCCCCAAGAATCAAGAAGTCACAAGTTCAACAAATATGTATGACTATTTTTCCTTCATTAAACTTTTAAGATATTGAAAATCAAACATATTGGAAAGCAGTGTCATTTTGAAAGGCAATTCAATCCAAATAATTGGTAAGATGTATATAGAAGGAAACACTTACACAACAAACAAGTGTGTGTTTAAGAAGCATTCAAAAAGAGGGAGGATATATTGACTAGGACTTGTGGTGGTGGATCAACAAACCTTTTTTGTTAATGAATATGATCGATTAAAAGGATGGGTGGTATATATTCCATATCTACTTCACCTAAAGATTTTTATTGTATAAAATTGCAATATATAATTATAAAGGGTGTTGGATAAAATAATGATGGGTATAACAAATAAACAGTTTAAGAGACTCAATTTATTCGCTATAATAGAAAATATTTTACAATGAAACGTAAGACTTTACCATTTTTGGGGTTATTTTGATTGAACAAAAGAGATTCCACTCTAATGTTGACTGTTGACATCAGACTTTTCAAGGAACAGTGAACCTAAGTATTTATCATCGTTCTCCCTTGAAACAAAAACAAATTCATGATTTAACTACTTTTTTATAACTTAGGGCCACTTAACTTCTTATGATGCTGTTAGTTTGTCTCTTCAAACAACCTCAAAAAAGATCATCAGGACAATATACATGACAACATTATAGTTCATTTGGTTAGCAAGAAATGATAAGCTCTTTAATCAAAAGCTTTTGTTATACTTGCCTCTAGCATCTTGCTAATTTTGTTATAAAATTTGGCATTAAAAAAAATGGTAAAATTAGAAACATAAATAAATAATTTAGGCAAACGTCACTACTTGGGTCCCGTAACTTCACACGTAGCTTAAGGATTGTTCGTTTAAAGTTGGTACATTTTCTACTTTATTTCTCCTCTCTACAATGAATAAGATATTGTTCCTCAAAGTGGTGTAGTAAAAATGAAAGTGTTGTGTGAAACTAGGTGAGAACACGTCCCACATAAGAGAATAGAATGAGGAAACTTTGAAGTGATTTATAAGTAAAAAGTTTTGACATTCTTAATAAACATCTTTAGTTGTGTTTTAACTTTTAATTCAACTCCTACTCATGAGCATGAGGTGTTATTTTTTTGTTCAAATGACCTAATATTTTGAACTCATGCATGGTGGCGACATACATACAAGAATGTTGGACCAAAACCCTTAGGCTTGCATAGTCGGGTGTGCTCTGACTCGCATTTAAAAAAACAATTTATCCTCTTTAAACTAAGTTCAAAAGGGCTCGAAAGTCTCTCAACTAAAACTAATCAATTAGAAAGCAACGTAGACTGCCACTTGGGTATGAGAATACTTTAGAAATTTTCACGGATGTAAGGTGAGTACAAGATTAGGCGATACCCGCTCGACTACCCCAACTAGTTTGTCCGAATATATTAATATATTAATCTTATAACATAATATATACGAGTTTTAAGCACCCGCGCGTTGCGACGAAACCGTTAAACCGAACAAAAAGTAGACTTAAAATCGTTGAATCAAGCATGTGCGTTGCGAAGTGTTTACTCGCAAAATGAGATCGATACAAAAATAAAATTTTAATAATTCGACATCAAAATGAAAAAAAAAATGACGTAAAATTGGTATACTATGATGACTTCCTTTCTTTGTTAGGTTGTTATATCTTTGCGAACGACATCTTAGTATAAAATTTATATCCGTAATTTATGAAAATGTAAATTTAAATATCATTTTTACTTATTTATTTTTGCATATGACATTAATAAGTTAAATTTATTTAGAAACTGATTAAAGAAAAGGTACTTACTGTTTTCTTTTGTCTTTTCCTTAAACATATTCAAGTTTTTGTTGTTTGTGATATAAATTTATCTATTATTATATCTAAATAACTCTAGGATTGGATATGTAATATGATCTAAATAACTCAAGGATTGGATATGTAATATGTCTAAAATGAAAGGAGAGATTTAGGTGGTGTTTGTTTTTTGCTAGAAGTACTTTAGAACCTCTTATGTCTGCGCCGCGCAGATCACGCGCAGATATAAGGGTCTGCAGCTTGTTTGTTTTTTTAGAAGAGGTTAGGTCTTCAAACCTCTTCCCCACCTCTGCGTCGTGTAGACTTGGCCTGAGGTCTTCAAACCTCTTCTCAAGAGGCATCTCCTTCTCAAAACACATCTTCTCCTCAAAAACTCCTTAAAAACACAGAACCTCCAACCCTAATCCTACCAGCCACACCTGAACCTCATCCCCTACCACCTTCACCACCGGCGCCACCACCTCCCCCACCACCTTCACCTCCGGCGCCACCACCTCCCCCACCGGCTCCTCCTCCTCGTCGACATACACCTCAGCCGCACCCCCTCCTCCTGCTCGATCTCCAACCTCAGCCGCACCCAACCATCTGCGACCTCTACCTCTGGCGCCACCACCTCCCCCACCGGCTCCACCTCGTCGTCGATCTCCAACCTCAGCCGACACAGGTATGAATTTAGGGTTTTCTTTTTTTTGCCAAATTTCATCTAGTTGTTCGATTGTTTACTTGTTTATTCTTATTCTTCGGGTGGTGGTGGTGGACGGTGAAGAATGAGGTGGTGGTGGTGGTGGTAGATGAAGGCAGAGAGAGAGAGAGTACTGTGGTGGTGGTAGATGAAGGTAGGGGGTGGCGCTGGCTGCGACAGTGGACGGTGCTGGTTGCGACGGTGGACGGTGGTGAGTGTTAGGTGGTGGCGGTGGTTGTGGTGGTGGTGGTTGATGAAGGCACAGAGAGAGAGAAGAATTGTGTCTGTTGTGTGTGTTGAAGAGTGCAGACCTTTTTGTAGAATTAAAAAAAACAAACCCTCTTCTCCTTGCAGACTGCATACTTTTGGTCCACCTCTTCTCTTGCAGATGTGGTCCGCAGACTGCAGACATTTTCCTGCAGAAAAAACAAACAGCACCTTAGAAAGTGATGACATTACAAAAATTCTGGCATACTTCGCTTCTCTCTCTATAATGTCTTTTCCTAACCGTAACAGCACAAACAAACCCACACACATACTCTCACATTAGTGGTGGTGGTGAGATCTGAAAATGGAACCCCCACCTCACCATTATCTCTTCCACCTTCTACCCTAACCCACTGCTGATTGTCAACATACATCATGAAATCTTGAAATCTTGTTGTTGGATACTTTTTTGATAAACGGGTTTGCGACCGGAACCCTAAACACATCAGCCGTCGTTGCTAGACCTGACCTAGGTTTTTGCCGTCGTCGGATCCATCTAGAAAGCACCACCATTTCTGCAACTTTTCGGCGTCGGGGGTGGTGTTAGCATTTGCGGTAGTGGTGGTCACCGGTGGCGTGCAGTCATGCACTCTCAACGCATTCTTGTCAAAAAGCCCCCAACTTTCATCATCATTTTCTTCCTCATAGTTAGTAGAGAGAAATATGAGAAAGTTACATAAAAGAAGGGATGAGAGAAGGAAAGAGAGAGAAAATGGAAAGAGAATTTGAGAACGAATGAGAGAAAGAGAGAGAAGGTAGAGAGAGAGAGAGAGAGAGAGGAATTGAACAGTGTTTTACTATGAGCCACCAAATTTGATAAATTATAGAGGGAAAATATATATATATAATATGTTATAAATTTGTTAGAAATGTAGTTAAATATTTAGTATAATTGTGAATGTGACATGTATTAAGCAACGGACTTACAACACAACAACGACATCAGGTACAAGACACGATTATATCAGGTAAGAGACTTGAACTACCAAAACATGTAACGCATCTTCAATGGTTGGATGTCGTTAATTAGTTTTGTCAAATCATAACTCATCTCAATGATTGGATGATGGTCACACCTTGATATATTCCTTTGATCATGTTGAAACCAAGAAATCATATATATGGTAGTTTTCGGTAAGCCTAACTAGCTAGTTTTTGTAAGAACAATTCTCTTACATCTAAATATCACCTAATTTTTTATTTATAAATAAAAGTTTGAACCCATCAGTGGCGAATACATTTTTTATTAGGAGACACAATACAAATCGACTAAAAATCTAACGGAGGTAAAAAGAAATGATAGATAAAATAATATTGTTTATTATAAATTTTAACATAATATGAAATTAACTCAGTTACAATTGTCCTTTACGTACTTTCATCTTTTCGAAATGGTCAACGACATCAATTTATTAGTAACATTGAGAGAATTTACTTCTATAGCACAAATTACGCAAGCGTTCAAGAAATCATCACCAATACGTTTACGCAAACTTGACTTTGCACATTTCATCACTAAAAACATCTCTCAATAGATGGGGTTGCAACAGGCAAAACCAATGCTAACTTTAATAGTCAACAGACCAAAGGATAAGATAAATGTTTCCTTGTCTGACATCTCCACTATCACTTTAGCAAGGTCGGCAATACCATTCAAGTTAGCAAACTTTGTGTGTTTTAGAACACTATGACGATACAAGGGAAGTTGATGCTCAAGCCTATTCTTTTCTTCATCATCAAAATCATATGGATAGAGCTCACTCAGCCGAAGTAACTTTGATGTTTCAAATTGAGAGAAAGAATCACGCGGACTCAAAGCCGCCATATTTTTAAGTAATTTCATGATGGCCTCATCAAAACGATTACCAACTTCTTGAAGCAACATATCCACAATAGCGTTAAAGCTGTGAAACTTAAAATGATGTTGATTGGTGATTTTGTTCCTTTCTTTCCAAGATCTTGAGAGAGCATAATCTTTCAATTTGTTTTCTTTCAAATTTTTTACTTCGGCCCATTAAACTCACCACGCATGTTACGTTGACCTCTTAACTGGTTTAAACTCAAGTTATGTTTTGCAAGAAAAAATGTCAATAGAAGACTTCAAAACTAAAGAAAATGTTTCCATCACATGTACAATTCCCACAAACCTCTCTTTAATAACTCCATGTGCATCAACATGTTTTTAAACAATGGTCATTTGTTGCTTCCGAGATACATTACTAGACTCATCAACTAATAATGTGAACACATCATCATTGATTTCATCAAAGATATGTTTAAGCACATCTTCTTCAAAATAATGAGCAACATCTTATTGAGTACACGGAGACAAATATTTTGTTATTTCTCGGAGATTTTGGTAACTTTGTTAGTTCCTCATATTGACTTATGATTAAATCATTTAAATCCACAAGAAATACCTTTAAAACTATAAGTTTAACTCTCATCATGACCTCGAAATAGTAATGCACATTTCAGACAAAACCTACAAGCATCACAACATTCAACCAAATGCGATTTTCTTTCCTCACAATCTCATCTTGTTTGTCAAAGGCAACGCCAATAAACTGAGTTTGACTTACTAGATCTTCACATATTAAAGGCTTTATTATTAAAAAAAAATATAACCTTCACCAATGTGTTTATCAAATCTTAGCTCTTGGTGTAGCATGTTGTCACTGCCTCACGCTCACCTTCATTAGCTATCCCAATCCAAACATTGTCTCTACATAAATAAAAAGATAAACAAAAGGCTCTGCTTGCTTTTAACTATGCTCTAACCAATGATGATGTTGAAAAACCAAGTAGGTTGGAAACATATGTTTATTCCCTATTTTTGTTTGTGGAAAGTTATGTCCACATGGTTGGCATGGTCCTTTTAACCAATATTTTGTTCTTATTTCATCCTTTTGATTTAGATGATAATCTATAATTTTTATCTTATTAGCTGGATCCTAAAGAAGATTATCTAAATCTACTAATTTAGGAAAGAATGAGTAGAGATAGGGCTCGAACTATTACTAGATAGAAGTTCACTTAAAGATGGTTTTTTATAAGAAATTGTTAAGAGTTCCTATATAAAAAAAACAAATATAAATTAACATACACAAACAAAACAATAAACACATAAACAAAACAAATAACCCTATGTCACTATTAGTATATAAGATAAGAGGGTAAATTATATGCACCTTGTTTAAGGTTATGTGAAGACATCTCCAAATTAGATTAAGCAACTTCGATCGTCAAATCAGGTTCAAGAACTTTTGGTTTACAAAATCATAAATAAATCAATCACAATTCATAAATTGAAAATTTAAAAACCCTAGAAAATATAGGGTCAAGACTCAAGGAGATGAGAGAAAACCTTGGTCAGTCGGAAACGTTGATTGTAAATTACTCGATTTTTTTTGTTCTTTGATCACAAATATTTAATTGCTTTGTGCCTATGTCGTTTCTGCTTATCTGCTTGTGGCTTTACGATTGTGCTTTTTTTATTTATTTTTCTTTTTGTTCTTATGTTGGGGAATATGAGACATTGGCCTTTCAAGAGTCAAGAGTGAACAAGACTAATGTAATTTGATTAGGTTGGGGCACTTGGGCTTTTGCGCTTGGACACTTGAGGTTAACTAAGAAAAAAAAGTACACTTGTGGCATGGATTGAATGGTGGGCATATGCCCAACCTACCTTGCATATAAATCTTCCATCAGAATCCACATCATATTTGTAGGGTTAAATACTATACCACTAGATCACTAGGTAATAGGTGCCTATAATTAGCCAGTTACACGATACTTTGACTTTAGGAACACATTCTCAATATATCTAAACAACATAGGAGTGGCTCATGGCTCTAAAACATATTTGTAACTCCCGACCTCTCATAACAATCAATATTCTTAGTTAATGTTGCTCACAAGGAGCTCGTAAATTTGTTTTTAGATGTCTAAGTTTCGCTTCTTGGATTGCTCCCAGCCAAGCATGCTTAACTGTAAAATTCCCCATGTATCAACATCCAATGCCCTAACAAGCGTGTTGGTGGTATTTAAGGCGTGACATTTTATATGAACCTAACGTATCTCTTGTTCATAAAACTTGTCTAGCGTGTTAGAAAAAGTTTTGGTTTCCTAGTTGGATAGGATTATTCTTTTATTTCTTCCCCTTTGAACGCATGTCTTCTTTTGAAAGATCTCCATAATCCATGTGTAATCCTTTTAATTTGTATATTCATAGACACATGCATTGACATATTAAAAAAATACATTGCGTCCTTATGTAGTCTTTTCTATGGGCGGTGTTGTTTGTTAAGTACCCTAAGAAGATCCCTCAATCCACCCCCCCCCCACCCCCTTTTTAAGAAATTGTCCTATATGATGATATGAACCAAGCTAGTCGACAATGTAGCATGTAGCGTTGATGGCTTTTGCACAAATCATCTTTGATAGATCCTTGTGCTTTTCCTTTCGCCTGTACTTTTTAGCAGCGGAGAATTCGCACCTAAAAACTCACGAAAAGTTCTTGAACTAATGCATTATTCAACAAAATGATTTGTAATCAAGTTCTATTTAATATCACGTGTAACCTTTTTCTCTTATTCTTTCACCTTGCGTGGTTCATAACCATGTTTAGAGAAAGTCTGGTATCCGATTGGATATTGAGTTTTGTGTTGTCCCGGGTAATCTTATACAGTTTGTTTTCCTTTGATAAAACATGCAGTATAGTCATTGGCGCATGTTGGAAGGGGCCAGGGGCGCCCGACCCCTGAACTTTTCGTTCAGTAATATAATATATGTGGTTTTCGTATAAAAAGTTTTTAGTATATATACGTTTTCGACCCCATCGGAAATCTCAAGCTTCGCCACTGAGTATAGTTTCTCATTTACTTTCAAATTTGAAATCCCCAAGACAATTTCTATATATTTTGATAGCTTCTAAAACATAATTTGGTAGAAATTACACCATTAGATTTATATAGCATTTTTCTTTACTGTATTTTACAAACTAATTCAAATCATAAGCCTTTAAGCATTCTATATTGTCACGTCTTAATCTAAGCTTATTATATGTCACTCTTTCAAGATGGAGATTGCCTTGCCTCGGTGTTTAGGTATATTTTGTCACAGATAATATACATAAAACTGTTTAAATATCTGGGAAAGATTTCCGGCACATTATAAATAGGTACGCATTAATATTAGTTTGAAACAACTGCACAAATATATATATAAAAAATATGTATCACCTTAATATATATTATCCTATGAAATCTATATATGATACATACTAATTATATGACTGCTAATGAACCGAGTAAACCACACGTACACTTTGCATAGATTTGAAGTGGATTAGGATATGACACAATCAAATCGTCGACCACTTTAAATATCAAAATAATGCTTCCTGCACAATAGTTCATATACTGATGTACGTCTTCTCCATATTGAATATAAATTGCACTTATGTTCAAAAGTCCCACGATAAAATATATATATATATTTAATCTTGGAATCACATTTCAACACTTTGCAACATAAAGTGCCATACATGCAAAGTTCCATTTGGCTTGTTAAGTATTTTAATAAATTGATATTGAAAATTTAATGGATTCCAAAGTGGGTGCAAGATGGTGACTTCAGATTGCACAGACGGCATTTTATATTAAAAAGTGGGTTTTGTTTAAGAATGGTTGGAAGGGATGAGAATGTGATATGTGTATGTTGTTTTTTGTTTTTTTTACGAGAAAGAGGTATTTATACGTTTATTTATGAACGTAAAATAAAACACATTTGTATAGTATAAGTGTGTTGTACCAAATACAACGCAACCTACACCATGGTGGTAAAACAATATATATATTTATAATGGTAGCAGCACTATTACAATGGTAAAACAATTTAGTTATAAATAATTAATCATCACAGTTTTAATATAATGGTAAAACAACACATTACAAGGTAAACTAACACATTTCGCACATTGCATTACATTTTTTTTCTAAAAATGTTGTTTTTATATGATATTAACAACAACAATAACATACTTAAGTTAAAGAAAGCAAAAAAAAGCCCAATTTTATGTTGTATTTAAAATAAATATATGTTATAAAAAAGTAATTTACGTTTAAATAGTTTTTGTAACTTAAAAAAAGTGATCAACAATTATAATAATTATAATATAATAGGTTTTTCTAAAGTTGTCGTTTCATCCCTCAAGTTGATGACGTGACACCCCCATATCATCTCAGCCATTGGTTCTTTTAATTAAGAATTCACAATCATTTCTATACTTATTAGAACATGTGTAGTGGTACACATGAATAAAGCCTTTACTTACGGACATTTTACGACACGTGTTATTCCAGTCAGTAAAAGGGCATTATGGGCGTTTTTCACAAATGGGCGTAGTGGATAATGTCCAATAATGCCCCATCAATGATTACCTAATTAGTATTTTCTTGTTTTTTTTAATTTAAATATAAAGGTATTTGAGTTGGAAGCACATGATTGGCTGGTCAAACCCCCCTTTAGCGTTATTCAAAAAACGCCAAAAGCCAAAAATCCGAAAAACACGCCCAATAACGCCGGGGTGTAATGGCGAACGGGCGTGATTGGGCGTTTTCTTCGAAAATTTTTTAATAAAACACGCCCCATTACGGGCGGTCTTAAGCAAAACCTTTTTTATTTGAACCAACGCACACGTGTGTGTATACACCTATATGGGCGCCTTCTTTTTTAAATCAATAGAAATAGAATGTTTAGAAGAGTGGGAACCACATAAGCACATATACATATCGCTTCAATGAAACTATTGCAATGAGAAACAAATGGTTATTTTTCTGTGATTTTATATGTCTATCATGATGTTAGAAAAGAAGTTTATAAGTGTGCACATCTTTATATATATATATATATATATAGGATAATGCTAGATAAAAAACCCTAAAATTCTTAGAAAACTCTGGAAACCCAAATGGGAAGCCATTTTTACCCAACCTCCCGACATTTTTTTTTTTTTGAAAAAAAATTACACATGTAATATACATGTTTTAGAGTGTTTTGGGCCAAAAAAAACAAAAAAGCGCCGAAGGGATTTTTTTAAAAAAAATAAACAAATTTCAGCTCCTAACACGTGTTAAGCAAAAAATCCATAATTTCGCTGAAAATTGCTGAAACTTGTTTTTTTTTTTTAAAATATCCCTTCGGCGCTTTTTTGATTTTTTTGGCCCAAAAGTCTTAAAAACATGTATATTACATGTGTTATTTTTTTCAAAAAAAAAATGTCGGGAGCTTGGGTTTTCTCGGGTTTTTTATATATATAGGGTTTTCTATCTAGCCCTACCCTATATATATATATATATATATATAATTGCTCTAAAATAAGAACCACCTCGAGTTGTAAGAACCGCGAGAACCACACCATCCGGGTCGTCGTTTACCATGATTTTTTTTTACAACTAGATGTGTGTATTATAAACACATCCGTAAAAAAAAATTTAAACGCCGCGGCCGAGGGGGTAGTTTTTTACACCACAAGTTTGGTGTAAAAAAAAAGAAAAAAGAAAAAAAAATAAAAACACCAAACTTGTGGTGTAAAAAACTACCCCCTCGGCCGCGGCGTTTAAATTTTTTTTTTTTTTACGGATGTGTTTATAATACACACATCTAGGTGTAAAAAATCATGGTAAACGGCGACCCGGATGGTGTGGTTCTCGCGGTTCTTACAACTCGGGGTGGTTCTCATTCTAGCAGCCCCCTATATATATATATATATATATATATATATATATATATATATATATATATATATATGTATGTATGTATGTATGTATGTATGTATGTATGTATGTATGTATGTGTGTGTGTGTGTGAATTTAGACAAAAAAAGGCTATTATTACCATATTTTTCTAAAATAAATAACCATTAAGCATATTGAATTATACATGTATTCTAACGAATTTATATATTGTACAAGGTTAATACGATTGATGTAAATGTGGTACATACCAAACCTTCTTGTTGTCATTCTTTCATTACTTCGTGCGATTATCTTCCAGGCATATCCACCATTAATACCAGATATATATTTAAGAGGCACTAATATATTATTATTATCATCATACTCAGTATATCTCACCAATAGCAAAGTTAAGGTAGAGTCTGAGAAATGTAAGATGTAGACAGCCTTACAAGGAATATAGAGAGGCTGCTTCCAGTGAGACCCCCGGCTCAATAGTAGTTTTGTATCAAGCCTTGGACATAAGGCACATAACACTCAGCAATTGAGACAAAACGCCGATTAGAGCATGTATCCCTTGTCTTTCGGCTATCAACGCCACTACATGATGCATGATTAACCATCCCCACTTTTAATGTTATTTTCACGAAATTAGTAAAATGCAGATTAATCATCCCCTCTTTTAACGTTATTTAACGTTAAATGCATATTCTCCGGCCACTCAATAACATGATTACTAATAGATCCAAAATGTTTGATGATTGTTATTTGAACCTCAAGTCCTCAACAATAGAGAGTTTTTTTGAGGGTTCTTTTGGTTTTCTGGAAAGTAAGGTTATGCATAACCAAAGCTTTGTTTACCAAGTGTTTTTTTAGATTATGAAAGCAATTAAAGGTTGGGTTATAAATGAACTGAACCAAAACGAATAGGGCTTGTTTATGTTTGTGATTAAACTTTAAGCTAACAAAAGATTGAACACAAAACAAACCAACATTATTTTCTTTTTAGTGCATGTACTTTAAGAAAATGAGTGTGTTCGTGTTCGTGTTCATTTATGTGCATTCGTGAATAGTACAAAAGAACAATTCACAAATGTGAACGGCCAAACATAATTGAATATAGTTGCATGAATGTAAAGGAACACCAAAAAAATAAACATGAACATTTATATGTTGGGTTTAAAATTTTAATGAATCTGGACTAAGTTGTAATGGATGGTATTATAATTTCACAAAACCAAAAAATTGTAAGTAATGGGCCTAAAAGTATAAATGAATATATAAATGAACATAAAAGAATGAACTTAAACAAACTTAAACTAATAAACATAAGTGAATGTTAACTAAATAATAATATAAAAAAAATTAATGAACAAACGTTCACGGACATACATAGATGAACAAAATAGCCATGTGTTTATGCTCGTTCGTTTACTATATTTGCAAAAAGGTTTATTCATGTCTGTTCCTTTATTAATTAAACAAACATAAACGAACTTTTCGTCGAATGATTCACTAAACGTTTGATGTTAATACATCTCATTAAGCTCAAATAAAAGTAATGATTTGTAGTTAATTTTGTGATGATTATTTTAATATTTGGTTTAGATGCATGATATTTGAGAGATCTATTTATTGATCATATCTATATAAATTAACGGTTGTCAAGTGGGTATTGATTGCTTGATTTTATCCTTAAATGGTGATCCTAATAGTATTCGTCGATGTGGTGCGTTGCTCAGCTGTCATATAAAGACAAATGTACAAAATCTTATGAATGGATAATTTGTCACATCTTTCTAGAGGTGTTTTTTTCACACTATTTTTAAAAGTATAGAATACTCAACGTTTGAATTAATATTGTCTTAGATTTTATAATTTCATGTTAGGCATTTAGATCAATGGTATAAAAGGGGTTTTGGACCAACGGTATCAAAATGGTAGACATATTTTTGATCTTGTGTTCAATCACAGTAGTAAACAATAAAAGTGTTGACTAGTAGTAGAATTAAATAGTACATGAGTTGTCATTCTAAAACAAATTAGGGCAATGGTATTTTGTTGGGTTAATTGATATCTCCTCTCCTAGAGATTGAGGGTTCCCACTGTGGAGTGTGGAGTACAATAGGGTGTAGATTATGTGTATGAGTTAACAAAATAAAAAAAAAAATAACAGACTTTTCCACTCTAAAGCATTATTGTATATGTTACAAACTAGTATCTCCTGTGTTGCTGCGGGGAATGAAATAATGCCAAATAGCACTAATGTCACGCCACTATCAGCGACCATCAAGATTGAGGTTGCGGCATGTAGCGAAAAAATTAGACTGAAGCATAAAACATAAAAAAGAATAACTGAGTTGATCTAGGACCCGCGCGTTCAGACGAACCTGTCAAACGGGAAAAAGCAGACGTAAAGACTTTGAACCACACACGCACGTTGCGTCGTGTTAACTTGCAAAATGTAAAACAAAACGTAAAACGTAAAATGTTAAACAACAGACGCACGTTCTAAGTAGTTAATGCGGTAAAATATCGGATATCTGTCAATGACCGATATTTGAGATATAGTTATCGCATGGGATATCGGTAATTTGTCCTACACTCTAAATTGTTATTATTATTATTATTTTTTTTTTGAAAAAATAAATATTTTGAAATAAGTTACAAATTTAATGTACTCAGCTATTAAAAAGGAAGACAAGAAATTAATGATCTATGTAAGTTTACAAATATACCTTAACATTAAAATTAATTGCAAATATTAAATGAATTAAATTAAACATTCTTATTGATTGAAACTTCTTCTTTTTTCTTCTTACAAAAAATTTCTTCTCATTTGAACCATCCACTATATAGGGGAAGGTTCATTTGAGAAGAAAATTAAATTGAGAAGAAAAAGAACAAAGGGTATAATTGTAAAACATTAAATAGTTTTTCTCTCATCTCATTTATTATTATCTTTGATTAATTAATTAGTCATAAAGTCTATCATCCTCCACACTAAAAATTTTGCCTACACACATGAAAATTCACCCTACACGTTTTGAAATTTTTCCTACAAATATTGAAATTTATCCTACATAGCTCGTAAACCATCCTACACACCTCGTATTTTATCCTACACTTTAATTTGATTTTTTTTTCTTCTTTGAAAAATTTTATTTTTTTGAAAATAAGTTACAAATTTAATGTAGTTAGTAATTTATGAGGAAGACTACTAATTAATGATCTATCTAAGTTTACCAATATGCCCTTACACTACTATTAAATACAAAAATTAAATGAAGTAAAATGAAGCATTCTTATTGGTTGAAATTTCTTCTTTTTTATTCTTACAAAAAATTTCTTCTCATTTGAACCATCCACTATATATATATATATATATATATATATATATATATATATATATATATATATATATATATATATATATATATATATATATATATATAACACTAACATTTCAGTATACCCTTCTACCATTAACAAATTGATCTTTTGCAACTTATAAAACACTAACAATTGTAGCAAGTAGAAACTCACAAATACTTAAAACACTAACATTTAACACTAACAACTAACAATTAACACTTAAAACACTAATAGCAACAATAAGAAGAAAGTCGAATGGTAGAACTGAGAAGAAAAATACTGGTATCGGGAAAATCGGTAATATATAGGTCAATGTCGGTGATATTATGAGTAGCGATATTATAAACGATATTTTGCACCGACATCTCAGCAGGAGACCAATAATCGATACATCAGTAATATATCGGGATACCGATATATCGGGATATTAACTACACGGCGCATGTTACATCGTGTTAACTAGCAAAATTTAAAACGAAACGAAAAACGAAAATTTTGCGAAAGATGAAAAGTATAGGGGACCAAAGTTGTTGTGGGGTTAACTTGCAAAAGAAGAAAAGTTTTGAGTTAAAATTAAAAAAATTATATTTTGTAAGGTTAAATTGTAAAATATGAAAAGTTTTGGGTTTAAAAAATTAGAAACACACTAACCAAGAAGTACAACACCATTATGCATAGAAAATTAAAAATTAATACTATGTATATGTATATTAGTTAAGTAATGGTTGTCATTTTTAGTAGTTATAAAGAAACATAATAGATTATTGGAAAATAAATAAATATAAGAAAACACCCATTTTGGTAAATATTTCTCCAATCACCCATTTTGATAAATACTTTTTTCCATCAACACCCTTTTGGAAAAAAAAAAAAAAAAAAACTCTTTAAATTTTACCAATATTAAGGTTTGGTGATCAAATTCTTGAATAGCAATTATAAAAACATAAAGTGGTAAGGTTAAGTGTTGTGGGGGTGTTAGGGCGTGCCACATCAGCAGCGTGCGAAGGGGGAACATCATGATGGGAGCACGGATGAGGGGCATGGGGCTCTCAACGGGGGTTAGAGAAAGAAGGTGAACCATGGTTTGTTGGAGAAGGAGCAAAAGCGGGGAGCGTGGTTCACCACAACAAGGGGTTTGGTGTGTGAAATGTGAAAGCCTGTGTACCTACGTGGCGACACATATATTTCGCACTTCACATGAACCACAACACATAGTCTAACTTATAAAAGTTTGTGAAAAAGTAAAATTGTAAGCTGTGACATCCCAATTTTTTATGATAAATGAATTAAAATTTGAAATTTGATCCTTAAAAGGGGAACAAAACAGCAAGGCTCATAAGGGGATGATAGTTATATCACATGTAGACCCTATGTTGGGAGGGGGATTAGGGTAGCCTCCTCATTTGCAACATTTACCGCCAAAATTAATGAGAGAAAGTGAGAATCAGATTGTGATCGCACCATTTTCTTGCATGGGATCGAAGAGGACAAGCACTAGCACATGCTGATAGCATGTCCAAGCACTCACGGAGAGTGTGGAAGTTGTTTTGAGTCATTCTTCGGAGGTTTCAAGCTCAGATTGGGATTTTCGCAAAAGAAGTAAGAATCACGTAAAAGTTCGCATGATTTGGATGTTTGACGCTTGAAATAATATCTATTCAATGATTCTAATGCATTTCCAATATAAAAGTTAGGATGTTGACGTGAAACAAGGTTATATGCAAGTAGTGTAGTATAACGAAATGTTGTATGTGAGCGAAAACTTTGTCCATGCAAAAACTAAGTTCTCACATAGGAAGATTTCTCATGAAACCCTTACATTTCGCATGGTTGACTTGTGTGAAAAAAATCTGACCAAGTGTCTAAGGGTTCGATTCTTCAACATATAACGTATAGAAACCCTATCACATGTGAGTTTTAGATGTGCCCCTTTTCTTTACTATATTAGGCTAATATACATGCAATTATATATGTTTATGTTAACTGTTTGATATGTATGTTAACAACTGCGTGTGTGTGATTCATGTCCAAACAACTAATGTTGTGTGGTTAAGGTTAAGTGAACAAACGTTACCAAGTTAATGATAATTGTTGGCAACTAGCATATGTTGCTAGAGTGATTGATGTCTAGTGTTTAATGTGTATGTTACTTACTACGGGTGTGTACGGTTCAGTTTGGTTTTTAGCCTCAGCCTCAATCGAATCTAAATTCATCAGTTATTCTATTTTATTAACGAATTGGTTTCAATTCGTTTAGCGACTTGGATTAAATGGTTAGTTTGTTTGTTTAGTTAGTTTAATAACCAAAACGAAACTTGAGCTAAATTTTTTGCCCAGAAAAAAATGAAATGGAGATATAAATACATGAAATAGAGGTATAAATAGATGAAACTAGGGTATAAAACATGAAACATGAAATGAAGGTAAAAATAGAAATATATGAAAATATGGATGGTTTGGTTAATTTCGGTTAACCAATCGTAAAAAAAACAATAATCAATTTTCAATTTTTGGTTAATTTTGATTAGGTTTTGATTAACAATGCGCTTATTGCTCACTGTATTACCTACTGTTGCTATTGGTACCATTATTATAATGGCAGGAGCAGCAACAACAACATATGTTAAATTGTAATTTTAAATAGTCAAGGGGTTAAAGTGTATTTTTAATAAATTGTCATTTGAACTAAAATTTAATTTAATGATACATACAGACTCAATGACTATACTGATCGAACAAAAGCAAAAAGTACACTCATGAACTAAATTCGAAAAATTTAACCTTTAGGCAAACTATAGAAACTGTAAACAACAACAGATCTGAAGAATATAACCAAGAAATAGCGACAAAAAACGTGGAGAAAACTTTTATTTAACCCAAACCGAAGAAACCCCCAAAATACCCCAAGATCTTACTGAAACAGTAAGATCGGAACGATACAAGATCCACAGATCGAACGATAATCATCAACAGATGATTAACAACAGAAATACAAACTCAGATCTCTTAAAAAATACCGAGAGAGCCTCAAGAACGATGAAGGTAATGACAAACCCTAGAAAACAAACTAACAGACTGAACAAGACAATAACAATGAGAGAGTAATCAAGTTTCCGGAACCTTCAGCCTTTTTATATCACCTCCAATGAAACTTGCACTTTAAACCCTCAACAATAACACATGAAGATAGCAGCCCCTTGAAAATATCACTTCCAGCCCTTATAACACAACCACTTGACTGCTGGAACCTTAGACTTCAAGTAGCATTCCAAACCCAGTCCCTCAACTTATATACCTGTACAACAGCTCATGTAACACGTTAAAACAGTTCACCTTAAACAAATAAATGACAACATAACCGTAGATATATTTTTAACACTCCCCCTTCATTTATTTGTTATACAAATCAACCATTCCCAATTCTTTACAAAAAAACTCATGTTGAACGGAATTTAAGCCTTTTGTAAATATATCTGCAAGCTGTTGCTCAGTATCAACCTTTTCAGGCAAGACTAAGCCATCAGCGATTTTCTCTCTCAGAAAGTGCAAATCTATCTCAAAGTGTTTAGTCCGTTCATGAAATACGGGATTTAACGAAATTGATATAGCAGATTTGCTATCAGAACACAGCTTTAAAGGCAAAGTACACATAATTCCTAACTTACTTAACACATTTTTGACCCATAACATCTCACACACTGTAGAACACATAGCTCTATATTCAGCCTCGGCTGACGACCTGGACACAACACTTTGCTTCTTACTTTTCCAGGAAATTAAAGAACTTCCCAGAAAAATACAAAACCCTGTTATTGATTTTCTGTTATTTATTTTTTTAGCCCAGTCGGAATCAGCAAAACTGATTAGATCAAAGTGTTCACCCTTTTTAAAACACAATCCCTTCCCAGGAGACAACTTCAAATACCTAAGTAACCTTAACGCGATTTTTAAATGTAACTCCAAAGGTTTATGCATAAACTGACTAAGGTATTGCACAGCATAACTAATGTCAGGTCTTGTTAAGGACAAGTAAATTAGTTTACCAACAAGTTTTTGATACCCAGTAACATCTTTCAATTCACCTTGGTTTTTAACATCGTTTGTATTCACAATATGACTTAACTCTATAGGTGTAGACACAGGCTTGCATCCCAAATACCCAAATTCATTCAACAATTCTAGACAATATTTTCTTTGATTTAAACAAATATTTTGGTCATCATATAACACTTCTATTCCTAGAAAGTATTTTAAAATACCTAAATCTTTGATTTTAAAATTCTCACTTAATGTATGTTTAACCCTACTTATTTCATCTTCATTGTTACCGGTTATAACAATGTCATCAACATAAACAAGTAGAACAATAAACACATCAGATTTATTCAAAACAAACAATGAATAATCACACAAACTTTGTTTAAAACCAATATTAACCAAGACTTCGACAAGTTTTTCATTCCATTTCCTAGGGGCCTGTTTTAAACCGTATAGAGATTTGACTAACTTACAAACTTTCGTTTCATTTTTTGAGAAATAACCTTGAGGCAACTGCATATACACATCTTCATTTATTGACCCATACAAGAAAGCATTGTTAATGTCTAGCTGAAAAAGTTTCCAACTATTTCTAATAGCTAGACTTAAAACAATTCTAACGGTGACCATTTTGACAACCGGTGAGAAGGTTTCACTAAAGTCTATACCTTCTCTTTGATTATAACCTTTAGCTACCAACCTAGCTTTAAATCTCTCAACCTCACCATTTGATTTATATTTTACTTTATACACCCATTTGCACCCTATAGCCTTTCTATCACTAGGAAGATCAGACAACACCCACGTATTATTATTATGTAAAGCTTCCATTTCAGAATTCATAGCTTCGACCCATCTTGGATCTTTTGAAGCTTCATAATACGAAGTAGGTTCAACAATTTTATTCAAACTATTAACAAAACAGAAATTTTCAGCCGACAAACAAGAATAATTAACTACTTTATCTATTCCATACTTGACTTTCCCATCTAATACAAACCCATCTAGCCTTTTTGGTAAAGTTGTATTTCTACTAGACCTCCTAACAGTTGGAATGTCGCCCTCAGACGGGTTGGTCTCAACATTTGACACCTCACTGTCCTCAACCACACCAGAATTCCCACTACTACTACCTAACTCCCTATCTACAGTTGACACATTTTGATCAACTTGACTAGTAGTGGCAGATGTAGAAAGGTCAACTGGTCGGCGATCATCACTAAGAGTGTCATAAGAACCAGATACCCTTTCTTCATCATTGGGACTTTGAGAAATATTAGGTGTAAGCGTTTCATAACAGTCAAAAAAGTTAATGTGATTTAACTCATTACCAACATCAGAATTTATATTATTATTCCAGTTTTTATCTTTAAAAGGATACACACTTTCAAAGAATTTTACATCTCTTGAATATAAAACTGTTTTTGCATCAAGATTCCACAGTTTGTACCCTTTTTTAACGTTTGAATATCCAATTAAAACGCACTTATCAGCATGATAAGCAAATTTATCAGTATCATTCAGGACTGTACTAAAACACAAACACCCAAAATTTCTTAAATGGGAAAGGGTAGGCTTAAAACCAAAAACAACCTCATACGGACTTTTACGAACTAACACAGATGAAGGTATCCTGTTAATAATATAAACGGCAGTTAGAATGCAATCAGACCAAAATCTTAAAGGTAAGCCTCCTTGATACATCAAAGCCCTGGCTATGTTAAGTAAATGTCTATGTTTCCTTTCCACCACACCATTTTGCTGTGGTGTATAAGGACAACTTGTTTGATGTAAAATACCTTTTTCTTTACAAAACATACTCATTTTATTATTAACAAATTCCGTCCCGTTATCACTTCTAAACATTTTTATTTTTACTTTAAATTGTGTTAATATTAACTCATAGAAACTAGTTATGTTTTCAAATACTTCAGTTTTATTTTTAAGTAGATAACACCAAACTGTTCTAGAGAAATCATCAACAACTGTACGAAAGTACTTATAACCTTCATAACTAGTAATTTTATAAGGACCCCAAACATCTAAGTGAATTAAGTCGCCTATACTCTTAGATTTATGTTCACTTAATGGAAACGGAACTCTAACCTGTTTAGCTCTATGACAGATTTCACAAGCACCATGTTCAGCAGATTTTATACCAAGACTATCTTTTAACACAGCCAAGACTTGATCAGAAGGATGACCTAACCTACTATGCCACATATCAGATAACACACTACTATTAAAACATGTATTAATAGTATTACCATTTAAACCTAGAAAATACAACCCATGTTCCTGTCTACCAGTCACCAGGATTTTCCTTAATTTGGAATCCTGTAAAACACAATTTTCTTCATTAAATAAAACCGTTATTCCATTATCTTTTCCTAGTCTATGAACAGATAAAAGATTCACATTGTAGTCGGGAACATAAAAAACATCTTTTATAACAACATTATTTAAAAGTTTTAAGTCTCCAATTTTAACTACTTTAACACTTGTTCCATTTGGATGACAAACTTTTAAATCAAACTCAGACATATCTATACAATTAAAAAGATCTTTATCAGTTTTAATCATATGTTGTGTGGCACCAGAATCTACTATCCAATTATAGCTACAACACAATGAACTAACAGCAGAACAACTTATGAAATTAGACTGACCTCCTACATTCATCCTTGACTGATCAGACTCAGCCTTTCCATCAACAAGACTCAGCAGTTTAGATATCTGCTCAGATGTAAAAGGTAAAGAACCACCAGAACTAGATGAGCCAACAACAACATTAGACTTATTAGACACGTTATTTTTAACAAATTGTCCTGTTCTTTTCTTCATTCCAGGAGGATATCCAATTATTTCAAAACACCTATCAACAGTGTGTCCTATCATATTACAATGAGTACATTTTAAATTGGGATTAGGTCCTCGAGGAAATCTTTTTTTATTATCAAAAGATTGATTAGGTTTAGACACAAACGAAACATTCTGCCCTTTTGAACTATTACCAACATTTCTATGTGACTCTTCCCTAGATATGATAGAAAAAGCTACCTTAACAGATGGAAATGGCTCTCTTGTTAACAGGTTAGTTCTAACAGGCTGATAAACATCATCAAGACCCATTAGGAACTGCATTAACTTTATTAATGTTGTAAAATCATTATAGTCCTTTGCTTCTTGACAAGAACATGAAGGCAAATGAAGCATAGCATCAAATTGCTTCCACATCGTTGTCAATTTATTATAATACTCAGCAACAGAACTACCATTTTGAGAAACAGAATTTATTTTCTTGTATAAGTCGTAAACAAGAGAGCCATCTACCTTATCATATGTTTCTTTTAAATCAGTCCATACCTCAGCAGCTAATTTCGAAAACACTTGTCCTAAAAACAACTCTTCTGACACAGAATTTAACAACCAAGTAAGAACCACAGAGTTACATCTATCCCACTGGCTAGCCAAAACAGGATCATCTTTAGATTTTATACATTTACCATCTATGAATCCATATTTATTTTTAGCCTCTAATGCTAATTTCATCGCACTTGACCAGACAGAATAGTTCTCAGTTCCTTTCAACTTAATACTCACAATAGTTAAGGAACTTGAATCACTAGGATGCAAATAAAGAGGATCACCTAGATCAAGTTTGCTAATCAAAGTCACAGAAGAACCAGGTACATCATTACCACTCATATTGACCAAACAAACAACAAATACTCACAACAGTGAATAACAACACAAGACAAATAAGAACAAACCCTAAGGCGAAGCTGTGTCAGGGACCAGATTCTAGGTTCGTCACTCAAAGGTGCCTAGACAGGCCTTTACACAGGAGCCAATACCTAAGAACACATAAGAACAGAACTAATGCAATATAACACAAGAGAACAGAACTAATGCAAGAAACAACAATAACAAGAAACAACAATAACAAGCAATTAATAATGCCGGTCCTCACTACCCCAACTTCAACTAATCCAACAACAGAAAATAAAGAGAAGGACAGGAACGATCTTACAGCGGGTGCTTATAACTTCCTTCAAATAGACCTGAGTATGTAACCTTCTAGGGTTACAATATCACAGATCAGCAAGAACCACAATCTGGTCAGTTTGCCCTATAATCAACAAGTGATTATAAGGACCAACACAGATCTTCACAGCACACCAGAACGGCAACAAACCTCCAATCGCACACCAAACCCTAGATCTAGGGTTACAGCTCCAGAATCACAAGCACAACAACCCAACAGGTTTCAGAGAACAGAAACCCTAACTCCAAGAACAATCGACGACAGTGAAAAAGAACGAAGCGGAAGATGGAAATCAAGAGCAATATTGCTCTGATACCATGTAAACAACAACAGATCTGAAGAATATAACCAAGAAATAGCGACAAAAAACGTGGAGAAAACTTTTATTTAACCCAAACCGAAGAAACCCCCAAAATACCCCAAGATCTTACTGAAACAGTAAGATCGGAACGATACAAGATCCACAGATCGAACGATAATCATCAACAGATGATTAACAACAGAAATACAAACTCAGATCTCTCAAAAAATACTGAGAGAGCCTCAAGAACGATGAAGGTAATGACAAACCCTAGAAAACAAACTAACAGACTGAACAAGACAATAACAATGAGAGAGTAATCAAGTTTCCGGAACCTTCAGCCTTTTTATATCACCTCCAATGAAACTTGCACTTTAAACCCTCAACAATAACACATGAAGATAGCAGCCCCTTGAAAATATCACTTCCAGCCCTTATAACACAACCACTTGACTGCTGGAACCTTAGACTTCAAGTAGCATTCCAAACCCAGTCCCTCAACTTATATACCTGTACAATAGCTCATGTAACACGTTAAAACAGTTCACTTTAAACAAATAAATGACAACATAACCGTAGATATATTTTTAACAGAAACCTAACTATATTCGAAAAAATTTACTCTTTGTTTCATTATGGTGCTGTTTGTTTTTTCAGAGAAAAAATGTCTGCAGTCTACGGACTACATCTGCAAAAATCTGTAGCAGAAGAGGTGGACCAAACCTGTGCAGTCTGCAAGAAGAAGACTGTTTGTTTTTTAACTTCTGCAATGAACACCTTAATTCAAATAATCTTGTAATGAACATCATAACCATGTATTCAAATAATCTTGTAATGAACATCAAGCAATAATAATAACCATTTAAGAACAATGAACACCTTAATTCAACAATTTAAACATTAATCTGAAAAAAATAATTGAAACATAATCTGAAAAAAAGACAACAATTTATCTTGTAATAAACAATGAACACCTTAGTTCAACAATGAACATATTGAAACATAATCTGAAAAAAAAACAACAATTTATCAAAAAAAAGACCTGAATCTGTGAATGGGTCGACGGCTGATGTAGCGAATGAGGAGGTGGTTGTGTGAGGCAGCATCGACGGAGGAGGTGGTTGTCGAGGCAGCAGGGGTCGACGACGATAGCGATGATGGAAGCAGGTTACGGAGGAGGTGGAGGTGACGGAGATGTGGTGGTGGCAGAGGAGGTGGAGGTGGTAGCGGAGGAGGTGAAGGTGTCGGGTGGGAGGAGGAACATGCTAGGGTTTGTTGTGTTTTGAAGAGCAGAGGAGGAGAAGAGCTTTGAAGATGTGAGTCCTGATCTGAGCGAGGAAGAGGTCTATAAAACCTTTTTTAATGAAATCAATTCCAAAAAACAAACACATTGCAGACTCAAACGTCTGCGCGTGGTCTGCATGGGGCAGACATAAGAGGTCCATAAGTACTTTTCACAAAAAACAAACACCCCCTATGTAATTTCTCACCTTTTTTTCTTTATTCATATCCTCAAAATCACTATATATTATGGGCAACAATAATAGGTTAAAAACCTAAGATAATTATTAAATATAAACTACAAAATAAATAACAATGGGAAGAAGGATTTTAGTCCATTAATCTTAGATTTGGAGGGTTGAGACTAGTTTAGATAAAAGAAAATAGTGGAAAGGCATAAAGGGAATCCTACATTTATCGACTTCCCTCTCCACATGCAAGACACATGTCAATTCCGCCCATCAATTTAAAACGTCAATAACTTTTTCATACGACATTTTTTTTAAAATCACCACAATAATGAGCGTTGTTTTATCTTTAATATGGGTATCATATTGCTATATAAAAATAAAATAAAAAATTTCATTTTTACTAGGTTTTCTTTGCATTGTGTTAAAGGTTTTG
This sequence comes from Helianthus annuus, assembly GCF_002127325.2. Classification (NCBI taxonomy): domain Eukaryota; kingdom Viridiplantae; phylum Streptophyta; class Magnoliopsida; order Asterales; family Asteraceae; genus Helianthus; species Helianthus annuus. The sequence goes on along the minus strand of NC_035435.2, from coordinate 154,448,902 downwards.
GTTATTGTGTCTTTCAAGTGGGTTTTGGCCTTTACGTTTTTACTAGATTTTCTATACATTGTGTAATTATCAAAACTATAACACAATGTTAGTTTGGGTTTTGTCCGTTGTGTGTTTATCATAACTTATAGCACAATGTATGACACAATGAAGATGTTGTTATATTTTTTTTCTATTCATTGTGTTATTGGTTCTGATTATTGTGTTTTTCAAGTGCCTAGGTTTTTCTATACATTGTGTTATAGGTTCTGGTCATTGTGTTTAGTCTGTTATCCGGTGTGTTTTAATTTATTGTCCATTGTGTTTTTGTTTTGTTGTCCATTATGTTTTTGTTTTGTTGTCCACTGTGCTTTAATCTGTTGTTTATTATACTTTCGTCTGTTATTCATTGTGTTTTTAGTCTGTTGTTCATTCTGTTTGTTTTTTTTTTTTTGTCTGTTGTCCATTGTGTTTTAATCTATTATCTATTGTGTCTTTTATTTGTTGTCATCAATTGTGTTTTTAGTATACTTTCCATGGTGTTATTAGTTTGATAATCATTCTATTTTACGTTATCTCCATTGTGTTTTAGTCAATTGGCCATTGTGTCTTTTATCTGTTGTCCTGGATTGTGTTTTTAGTCTACTTTCCATTATGTTTTTAGTTTGATACTTGTTGTGTTTTACATTATGTCCATTGTGTAATACGCAACTGAGTTTTCGATTTTTTTTAAAGTATAACAACATTATACTCGTATTAAAGATCATAAGACGCTTGATTTTATGGTATACTTTTTAAGAATAGATGACGTATAAAAAAGTTACGGATGTTAAAAAATGGGAGGGGGAGAATAACAAGTGACTTGTATGTGCATGTAAGAAGCACGTGCGTATTAAGTTTTTTTCCCTTAGACGAAACTAACCTTCCCATTCGTTTTTACATTAGACACTTGTCACTCTTTAATAGTTTCTCACTCTTCTTATTTATTTTATTCTTTGTAGAATAACTTAACCCTAAAAACCTAACTCAAAATCAAATTACTAGACTAACAATTTTTATACACATATAGACAAATAATTCGTTTTAAAAAAAAAGAATAATTTTAAATATGCACATGTAAGCATATTGATTTCAACCTTTTTTTTATATTTAATTTTTTTTGTTTAACACATCATTTAAATACAAAAAAAGAAAAAAAATAAAAATATTATAGTTCCTCAATGCTCATGGATAAATCGTCGCCTATCTATCTATCTATCTATCTTTCTCTCTCTCTCTCTCTCTCTATATATATATATATATAGAAACGGGTTCAGGTGAAAACGCTTAAAAGTGTGAGAACGGTGAGAACGCATCCTGGCCCAACACGTGGCGCGCGGCATAATCAGGGTCTGAGGGGTTTTTTTGTCTTTTCAGTATTCTTCTCCTTTCCCGATTTTCGCGTTTGACATGCTCCTTTATTTCTTTGCGTGCAAGATAATTTTGGCATTATCTAGAATTATTAATTATTTGGCGTTTTACTGTTTTTCTCAGATTTCTTCTCGTTGAATTAATTCTTTTTGTGTCACATAGTTATTTTTTTTTTTTGCGTTATGACTTTTTCCATGTCATTTTTGGCGTTTTGTATCTTTTTGTTAATAATTGATTACCACAGATTAATATTTTGTAAAATTACAATAATACGAAATCAAAATTAACTAATAGTCTTCCGTAGGTGGGATTACGTCAGAGATGTACCCATCGCTTTGTTCATCACTTTCTTCAGATTCTTCATCATCAAATTTCATATTTGCGTATAACACCATTAGCTCCTCTCTTCTTTGCTGCAGCCTATTCTTGAATATCACTGCATCTTTGCATTTTGGATCGTTTGAAGGTGCTAAATCACAGAGTTGTTCAATGATAGATAACAACCCTGTCCTCAACATTTCTTCCATTGGCCTTGAATATTGCACCCCGTTTTTATAAGTCAATTCAAGCATTCCTTCTTCCTCATGCATCACCCAACTGCTAAGTTTTGGTATAGGAGTATCATCAATATCATCATCATCTTCTGCCGGAAATTTTCTTTTCAGTCCTTTTATTACAGTTCTTGTTCTTTCACAATCGTTGTCCATTGGAACCCCAAGGGCCAGGATATCCTTCTGAACCTTCTCATTCATTCTAAGCATGGCTTTGATTGTCCTTACCTTTACCCTTCTCCTATTAGAGAACTTTATGATGAATCGTTGTCACACCCCAATATTCCACGTATTACCGGTGGGCCCGGTGGGGAGTATCGTGACGTAGTTGATATCATCATTGTCAATACACACAATAACATTGCACAGCGGAAGGCTGGTAAATGAACTATTACAAACCATACTGTCTGTCGATGTTTGAGTACATGTATAATACAGACCGGAATGTAATAAGATCCACAGGCGGATCATGAAGTACAAGAAACAAAAACTACAGACTCTGGGTATCTATGGGATTTGCAAGATCCTCTACAACCCCCTATAGCTCCAGCCTATTTCGATAAGTACCTGTCAAATCAATCTTTAGGAAAATACGTCAGTATACACTGGTAAATACAACTTAACTGACTCGTTTTGAAAACATTTAAGAAAATTAATTTAGATGCACATGACATAAATCTTTTATAACTTGGGACAATCTTATTAAAATCTTGTATACAGTTTTACATGCTTGTCATACATGTGGGGCCGGTTTGTAAGCCGGACATGATTAACTGACTCACCACTTTTAGAACCCACAAAGGAGTTATCCCCAACTTGTGGGTAAATTAATATTTAGCATTTGCATCTGTCGGGTGCATGCCTGCACCCCGTGCATAGGTCGTGGCCATTAGTAACTTAAATGAGCCAAGGATATCCAGGACACGGTCGTTAACCCCCAAATGTTTATGTTATCAAACAATACAGATTAAAACGGGTTATGCGGATTTATTAAATCACAATCCGACCTAATAATCCCATACCCGACCAAGCGGCATTAATATACCGTATCCCAAGCCCGTATAGGGAAAATAAGTTAAAAGTATTTACCTGATGTAGCAGTAAATCCCTAAAGTTCCTGAAAGGCACTTTTTACCGGAAGCTATAAATCTGTATAGAAGGTTTAATTATCTATTAGGATGCTAACGGGTCTTTACTTAAGTCAAAGACTTAGACCAACTAGCTAGAAAGAAACCTTACGACCCTAACCGGTAGATTAAGCGGAGATCGGGACAGAATGTGATTTAGACCCGACAAGCTTGGATACTTGTATAATATGGGTAAACTAAACACATTCTGGAAGATGAGGTTTTTATGACAAAGTTAAGCCCGTTTCGGCTATTTTACGTAAACTAGTCACGTAGGCCGTTTCGAACGCGTAAATGCGTAACGGGTAACCGGACAAGTTATAAACAGGTCTTAATCATTATTATGCTCAAAAGGTGTTGATATAACAGTAGTATATCAACATTTATGCCCAAAAGCAAATTAAACCAAAATAAGTCCCATAAGGGCATTTTGGTAATTTTACATAGACTTTTAAAAGCTAAAAATAGGTTTCTGAGTTTAAAACTTTAACTTACTGTAATATTATGTAAATTAACTTAAAACATCAGTAGGTTATGGGTTTTAAATGATAAATATAGTTTTGACCCATACTAGGTGCTAAAAACGCTAAATATGTGATTTAAAGGGCTAATATGGTAAAAATAGGAAATCTGATATTTTGGTCAGTTTATAAGGTTCAAAATAATACATTTATCATTTAGGATCAGTGGCAAAAAGTTTGGCTTCAAAATATTATGTAAAACTCAATTTATGCATGAAAAGGGCAAAATCGGTAATTACCGGAATTAGGCTATAATCTTATGTTAAGTTCAGTTTAAAAATAAATAAAAATCTTCAAAAATCCCAAAATAATATTTAACATCAGTAGGTAAAAAGATTGGTGTCAAAAATTGGGTCTAGATGGACCTAATGCTAAATACGCTTTTTAATTACTAAGTAGTTCTTTAATTACGATATTTAGCATAACTCTCATTCTAGACCTCAAACTGATGTCAAACTTTCGGGGCATGTCTAAATATCAGTAGTAAAGGTTTTAGTTCATTCGTATTGCTAAAAACCTCGGTTTTATGCAAAAAGGGCGTTTTAGGCATTAATGAGCATAATTACGATCAAGAGCATAATTTACAAACGATTACGCACTATGTAATATAACTTCAGAGAGTTATACTACAATGTGATATGGTCCTAATGGAAGCTTAAAACATGGAAGAAATAAGCTCGATTGGGTCAGAATTGAAAGTCATAGCTAAAGTCAAGCTTTTGTGACTTTCGGTTATAATCTGCCCTTAGACGATTAATTGTCGGATTAGGACTGATAAAACAAGTTTATATAGTCATTACCGAGTCATAAGAATGTTACAACATAATTTAGAACTTCAGGTTTATTAATTTGAATCATTTTTGTCAATTCTGTCCAGTTTGACTTTTTTTCAAACTACTTTGACCTGACAATTAATCAGTCAAACGAGATAATTAGGAGACACCCTTTCAGGGTTAATTACCTATACTAATGTGGTTTCATAACCACTTTCAATTTGATCAGTGGTTAAGCCACATGTAATTAAAATGAAAGTCAAACTGAAATTACTAAAAGTTTGACTTTAAAGCAATTAATCTAAATTAAACAACTAAATAAGTAATTAGAAGCTTACTTAAGGTCCTAGCAGTCTTTTCTACCCTTGAAAGTCTTCTCCAAGTCCTTGCAATGCTCCAGGAGTTGATTTGAGATTGTTTACAAATGAAGTGTTCATGAACTCAATACTAAAGCTCCTTATCTAGTGAAATTCTAAGTTCCAAGATCATTGCAGCTGTTGTTGGAGGCCCTAGGATCACTCCAGGTGTCCTAGTGGTTTATAAAAACCATCCAAGAGTCCAAGGTTTCGGAAATTATATGTTAGAGTCAGTTTAACAGCTTAACATACATCTGTCCATAATTTCTACCCAGCGACGAGCTTACGGACCGTAAGCTAGACATCTTGCGGACCGTATTCGAATCTTACGGACCGTAAACCTCAATCCATGCGGTCCGTAACCTAACTTAATTTACAACGCCCAGTTACCACCTTACGGACCGTAAGCCTAGGGCCATACGGTCCGTAACCGTTGACCAGAGGACAAAAATTTTATAACTTTTATACACTTCACCATGCATTTCTATTGTCCGAATCTTGACCCATAATTCAGTACAATAGTCCATATGACCAGTTCTGAATACCCAATAACAATGCCATGCAATTGTGTTTCCTTGTACTTAAAGAAGTTGTCCAAACATGAAGGTTTTGTCGGCTTTTCATATGAACTTCAAATTCTTGAATTGAAGTATGAACTATTATTAGTAGCTGAGGTTTAACCTCCCTAATAGCCATTTATCAACGTGTTAACATAATTTATAAAGCTTTCGGGAATTATTCAAAAAGGTCATTCAGAGGTAAACTTAACATGTTGACATGTTTAATTCCCGTAGCCCTATTTTTTTCATATGTATACACGCAATGGCTTCTTGTATTCAATTAACCTTTCGATTAAGGACAAATCTTCCACGAAGTGTCAATCAGAGGCTCAAGTTTGGGCATGTTGACCTTTTAAGTCCTTCACGAGAATACACTCGTTTAAAGTTCGGGACACGTGTCTATATATAACTGGACACGTTTTTACGTGGTGTTACAATCGTTTATCTTTTCTTTCAAACCTCCATGCAATAACCTTAGCCATTTTAAAAGTTTTTGGCGTTTTGGATAATATGTGGCGTTTTAGTCAAATTTTTTGGTGTGTTTGATCTTGTGTTCTCATGGTCTTCTTTTATATTGGTTTTTTTTCTCGCGCATGACAGGTAATTGTGGCGTTTTTAAAAAGTTAAATAAATTTAATTTCCCAAGAATTTGGCTTTTAATATTATAAATGTTAGTAATTATGTTTTCCGTCGTTTCATTTTACTGTTTTTTGCAGTTTTACCGTGTTTTGTTTTCAGACTCAACTGTGTTTTATGGTGTAATACGTCAAACCTTTGGCGGCTGTAATTATAGCGTTTTGTTTTCCAATGGCGGTTAGATAACGATTGGACTTTTTTTGTTTTATATTCTTTGCACATTGTTTCACACTAATTTATTTATTTTTTTAATAGTAGTAGTTGTTCAAAGTAATTTTATTATAGTTTGGTAGTTTTTTGGGGGCATTTTTAGGGCATTAAGGCGTTTTACAAGCATTTGCTCATTTTGGCGTGTTATTATATACAATTAAAATACTTCTTTGTTTATTAACTCAAATTACAAAACAAACAACAGATAAATAAAATAAAAAAAAAACAAAGTAGAAGCAATTTATGATTTAAATCTTTAGTGTCATCAGTCTCTTTTGTCTTTTGAAACTACAAGAACTGTGACAAATAGATGGCGTTTTGAGTTTGACGTTGTTTATTTTCTTTGTACATGTGTTGAAATGTCTTTGTGGATGTTGGAGATATAGATCAATCGTTTGTGGGTGGATGCTATCTGCCCGTCGTCTTCATTATAATCATCGAGGCCAAAGTAACATTTACACTGGTATAGGTCTCTTCTTATCATCCAAACCTTCTTCAAGAACAAAGATGACAGAATGACATTTGGGTGTCATCAGTCCCTCTTTTTTCAATTTTGTCCATCCTATGCAGCAAAATCTTTCTACATTCACGTAACAAATCATTCAGTGAAACTTCATGCAGAATATTACTGAGTATCAAAGAAAATATGTTTTGCCGTCGTTGTATTTTTTGGCGTTTTACATTGAGTTGTATTTTTTTAGCAACCACTGTGTTTTTTTTTTGTGTATTTTTTTGGTGTGATAAATGGAAGGTGGTGAGACGTTTTTATTTATAGAATTTTTTTGGCGTGTAGTTTAGGCGGGATATTATTTTTATAACAAAAAATGTAATTAACATTTATTCGTATGTAAGGTTTGGCGTTATATATTATGGCGTTTCATATTTTGTGGCGTTTTTGTAGCCAGAGAGCTTAAATAAAAACCCAGAAAAAATTATGCAGTGATAAAATTGGCCTTTTGTATTTATTTGGCGTTTTATTTTTCAATGACGTTTATTTGAGAAATGGTGTTTTACCTTTTTTACCCTTAATGAAGCGCGTCCACGTAATAAAAACGATGTTATTTACCAAAATGCCACCGCGCCAATCTAGTCCATAGATTGTTTTAATCGGACGATCAATAAGCGTTCTCACCGTTCTCACACTTTCTACCGTTTTCTCTAAATCCTGACCATATATATAGATATATATATATAAAGGATCCGTATAAATAGAGAAAACTCCCACATGTTGTAAGAACTTAGAGAACTCATCCTTCCCGTGCGAGTTTTGCCCCTACTTTTTCACACACCTAAATTAAAATGTTACAATAACGGTCGTAAAAATATTTCAAAGTGGTGATTTTGGCCCCTTACAGTTGCTGCAAATAAAATAATTATTTTTGGGAAAAAGTTGATTTTTTTTTTAGGATTTTTGGTAAAAAAAATTGAAAAAACCTTTTGTAATTCTTACAACTCGTATAAGTTTTCAAACACACACACACACACACATATATATATGTGGGTTGGTTAACGTACAATTTGTGTTAACGCACCATGCGTACGAGATTGAATTACAACATGCGAGTTTTTCTTTATAACGTGCGATTTTTTTACACAACGTGCGATTTTTTTTTTGTAATACAGCATGTGATTTGTGTTTTCATGCAACATGCGACTTTTTTTATGACATGCGATTGAAGTTTATAACGTGTAAACTTCAAATCTCGTTTGCTCGTACGATAAGACATATTGTACATTACACATTCACTGTGTATAACTGTATAATATATATATATATATATATATATGTCTAAACGTCCATTGTGTACGCGACGGCAAAATCGCACGTTATGTTACAAAAAATTAAAATCGCATGTTCCAAGGAATCTAGAAATCGCACGTTATGTTACAAAAAATTAAAATCGCATGTTCAATTTTAGGCTAAAATTGCATGTGCAAGATTTGTTTGAATTCGCATGTGGTAAAGAAAAAAGGAAATCGCATGTTATAAACCCAATTCGCATGTTGATAATGCATCGCTTACGCAATGTACGTTAAGGCATTTTGTACATTAACTGTGCTATATATATATATATATATATATATATATATATATATATGGTGGGAGTTTGCTACAAAGTCCGTTTTTCCTACAAAGTGTAGAAAGTCATAAAACACCATAATTTTAACCATAAAACACACTCAAAACCCACAAATAACAAAGTGAAGGTTACTAAAACGCCATATTTATGCAATTTGTGTTATGTTTAGGATGATAAGGCTTTGATTATCGAATGACTAACATTAGCGTGTTTTATGTTGATTATCATGTTGTGTTTTATATTCATAGGTCTACGATTGTGTGTTTGAAGTTTTAATGGATTGTTAGGGTTTGGATATTGTGTTTTAGAGTTCTTAACTTTGTAATTATGGGTTTGGATTGTGTTTTATGGATGAAATTGTGGTGTTTTATGACTTTGTACACTTTGTAGGAAAAGTGGACTTTGTAGCCGAACCCCACCCTATATATATATATATATATATATATATATATATATATATATATATATATATATATATATATATATATATATATATATATATATATATATATATATATATACACACGGGATGGGTCAAATGAAAACCACTTTTAACGCGAAAACTAGAAAACTAACTAACAAAGCCTAAAAACACACTTTTTTTTTTACAATTTTTTATTAAAAATCGCTAGTTTTTGTATATAAAAGAAACTTTTTTTCAAGAACAAAATTTAGTGCACATGTGTAATAATACACATGTGTAGTACACATACACATGTGCAGTACAAAAAAATGAAAAAAAGTTTTTTTATATACATAAAATAGCGAAAATTATCAAAAAAAAAATTGGTATGTTTTTTAGGCTTTTTTAAGTTAGTTTTTGAGTTTTCGCGTTAATTAGTGGTTTTCATTTGAACCTTCCCATATATATATATGGTAGGGTTCTTGAGTGCATAGTAGGTTGAGAATGAACCTTATGAACTGATCTGGACCCATGATTTACATAATCTTGAGATTTTAATTCAATGGCATGATGGTAATTATGAGGTTAATTTTATAGATTTAATTAAAGTAAAAAGGGTAATTTTGTACATATACATCATAAAAAATCGTACCCGGGAACTCAATAGTTTCCATTCTGTATCGAATATATCAAAACACCTAAATATATGCTCTTTAAGTTTAACTAACCCAAGATTCAACTTTAATTCAAAACTAGGGCTGTAAACGAACCGAACGAACACGAACAAGGCTATGTTCGTGTTCGTTCGTTAAGGAAATTTGGATGTTCGTGAACTGTTCGCGAACACATGACGAACAGAAGTTTGTGTTCATGTTCGTTCATTAAGGAATTTTGGTTGTTCGCGAACAGTTCGTGAACACTAACCACGAATGCAAACGAACACAAATGAACTTTAATTTTGAAAATTAAAAAGGCACCGTTAATCTTAAACATTGTACACAAAGAAAGTAGTTAAATATAACCATTTAAAGATTGAAGGAATAGATGATATTGGGTTCAATCGATTAGAGATAGGCTGAATGAAGGAGCGTGATATCAAAGAGGGAGAGGGCCAGAGAGAGGGAAATACATATGGGGGAAAGTAAAAAATTAATAAAACATCAAAAACTTTTAGAAAAATAAACATAAAAACCGAACACGAACAGACATGAACGAACGAACATAAACGAACATATTACCGAACGTTCGCGAACGCAGTCGAACGAACAAGACCTTTGTTCGTGTTCGTTCGTTAAGCTTATCGAACGAAATCTTTTGTTCGTGTTCATTCGTTAAGCTTATCGAACGAACGTAAACGAACTTCCCGCCAAACGGTTCATGAACTGTTCGCTGAACGTTTGATTCGTTTACAGCCCTATTCAAAACCATTCCTTTTCTCTTTTAGTCATTAGCATTCTCAAAAGTAAACGTAGAGGAACTCTCGACGACAAAGGAAGAAGAACTCTCGTCGACGAATCGTCGGAATCCGCGTACAATATTCAGCTACCAAGGTACACTAATATCATCTGAGAATGAGTATGTTTTGCTGTCGTACGTAATACCGGAATATTCAATCTAAGGCTTGTATTCAATGTCCGTAATTTTTTTTATATCTACTGGTGTATTAAGGTTGTGATTTAAGTTATTTAGCGTATTTGTTTTGTAACAAAAATTGTTTCGATCATGTTGATGTTGAGTGTACATGTTCCGTCGAGACCGAAAGGGGGTTAGGGGTTAGTTCCGTGATTGAGATGAGTATACACATGTATATTTTCATGATTGATATCGTTTTGGTAAAAATGTTAATTTTCTTGAATGCTAATGATTTGGGTGAAAGTCATATGATTGCCGAAAGGTATAAGTGTGTGTTTGCGATGAAATTTACACATGTGTATTTTTTTTAAACATGCTATGAACATTGGTATATTAGGTTGTGATTTAAGTTATTTAGTGTATTTTTTTGCAAAAATTTGTTTAGATCATGTTGATGTTGAGTGTACATGTTCCGTCGAGACCGAAAGGGGGTTAGGGGTTAGTTTCGTGATTAAGATGAGTATACACATATGTATGTTCATGATTGATATTCTTTTGAAATGTTAATTTTCTTGAATGCTTGGGTGAAAGTCATAAGATTGTCGAAAGGTATAAGTGTGTGTTTCCAATGAAATTTACACATGTGTATACTTTTTTAAACCCGTTATGAACATTGTTATATTGGGGTCGTGATTTAAGTTATTTAGTGTATTTGTTTTGCAAAAAATTGTTTCGTTCATGTTGATGTTGAGTGTACATGTTCCGTCGAGACCGAAAGGGGGTTAGGGGTTAGTTCCGTGATTGGGATGAGTATACACATGTGTATTTTCATGATTGATATTGTTTTGGTAAAAATGTTAATTTTCTTGAATGCTAATAATTTTGGTGAAAGTCATAAGATTATCAAAAGGTATAAGTGTGTGTTTGCGATGAAAGTTACACATGTGTATATTTTTTTAAACCTGTTATGAACTGTAACACCACGTAAAAACGTGTCCAATTATGTATAGACATGTGTCCTAAACTGTAAATATATGAAAGATTGAGTTTGAAGGACTAAAGTTGACAAACAGTGAAAATATGTAAGCGAAGGGACTAAAAGTGTCAACATGCCAAACTTGTGCCTCTGAATGACCATACGTGAAGAATATATCCTTAAACGAGTAATCGATTGGATATAAGAAGCCGTTGGTGAAAATAATCAGAAGATTATAAAACTACAAGGGTTAAACGTGTCAACATGTTAATTCTGACCTCTGAGTGACCTTTTAACGAACCCGAGACTTTGAAATATTCAAATATACTCTCAAGAATAAGTGATAAAAATTTCACGTGGTTTCGAGATCATTAAGCATGTTTTCAAGACTTTGGGCTATAAGTGTCAACTTGATGAAACTTGCATTCATTGTGATATTTAACGAAACCGAGCCTAACGAAGTTTGTTTATACCTCCTTGAGCCTCAACAAACTAACTACAAGGGCCTTATATGTCAAAAATAAGGTTAAAAAGGGTTTTCAATGGCCAGGGACTAAAGCTGCCAAGATGAAAACTGTTTTCACCTGTAAAACAGGTCTACGCGGGCCGCGTAAGATCCTTTATGATCTTACGCGGGCCGCCTAAAAGTGCCCAGCACAGAAACTCTTGGACAGGTGCAGATTTTCAGCTATAACCGACTTAACCTCAATTGTAACGAATCTAGGGGCTCTCAAATGGTTTTATAAATCAACTAGGACACATGGAGTGATTCTAGGATGTCCCATTACACCTGCAATTGATCTAGGAGCTTGAAAATCACTATATAAAGAGCTCTAGTTCTAAGCTCATATGCACACATTTTGCAAACAACTTCAACGGGGCAACTTCTGGAGCTTGCATCAGTAGGAGAAGATTTCCAAGTGTAGAAAAGATAGCAAGGACCATTAGTAAGGGTTTAATTACTTACTTAGTCGTTTTAATTAGCTTAATTATTGAAAAGTCAAACTTGTCGTAATTTAGGTTTGACTTTCAGTTTAATCACATATGATCTAACCATTGATCAAAACGAAAGTGATTATAGAACCATATTAAGGTAGGTGATTAACCCTTAAAAGGGCACCTCCTAATTATTTCGTTTGACTAGTTAATTGTCGGGTCAAAGGAGTTTGAAAATGGTTTAAATTAATAAAACAGAAGTTCTGAATTATATTTTAACATTCTAGTGACTTGGTAATTAATATTAGAACATGTTTTATCAGTCCTAACTCGACAATTAACAGTCTAAGGTCAGTTTATAACCGAAAGTCGCAAAAGCTTGACTTTTGCTTTGACCTTAAGTTCTGACCCGTGTAAGCTTAATTCTCCCATGTTTTAAGCTTCCATTAGGACCACATTACTCAGTAGTATAGCCCTCTGAAGTTATATTGCATGATCCTTAGTGGTTTGAATTATACGCATTTGATCGTTAATATGCTTAAAAATGCCATAAACGCCCTTTTGACACACAACTAAGACTTTTGGCAATGTGAATGGACAAAAGCCATTGCTACTAATATTTAGACTTGTCCTAAAAATTTGACATCAGTTTGAGGTCTAGATTCGGAGTTATGCTCATTAGCGTAATTAGAAAGCTTTTTATTAATTAAACGGCGTAATTAGCATAAAGCCTATCTAAACCCAATTTTTGATACCAAACTTCTTACCTACTGATGTAAAATAACATTTTGGGATTTTTGAAGATTTTTATTTATTTTTAGGCTGAGCATAACATAGGGTTATAGCTTTGATTCGGTAAATGTTAGTTTTACCCTTTTCTTGAATAAAATGAGTTCTACATAACATTTTGACACCAAACCTTTTGCTACTGATTTTATATGATAATTAAAATATTTTGAACTTTATAAACTGATCAAAAACTCAGATTTCCTATATTAACCCGAAAATCGTTTAAAACCGACTTTTAAGCATTTTAAGCGCATAGTATGAGTCAAAACTATTTTTGGATGTAAAACTTATTACCTACTGATGTTTTTAGTTAATTTATGTAATTAAACAGTAAGCCAAAGTTTTAAACTCAGAATTCTAATTTTGACCTTTAAAGCTTATGTGAAATTACCAAAATGCCCATACGGTGCATAGTTTGGTTATAAAAGATAAATTTCACATATATATATATATAATACCCTACTGTTATAACTTATAAAAATACATATTTTTACTGATTGTATCAGACCTGAAACTCAGTTTAATATTTAAACTCTTTTATGAGCATCAAAATTACCAAAATGCCCTTATGGGACTTAACTTGCTTTAAATTACTTTTTGGGTATATATGTTAACATCTTACTGATGTATTAACATATTTTAAGCATAATAATGATTAAGACCTGTATATAATTCATTTGGTTACCCGTTACGCATTTACGTGTTCGGATCGGCTTATGTGACTAGTTTACATAAAATAGTCGAAACGGGCTTAACCTTATCATTATTTCCTCAATTTCCAGAATGTGATTAGTTTACCCATATTATACAAGTATCCAAGCTTGTCGGGTCTAAACCACATTCTATTCCGGTCACGCTTAATCTAGCGTTTAGAACCGTAAGGTTTCTTTCCATCTAGCCAGTCTAAGTCCTTGACTTAATTAAAGACCCTTTAGCATGCTAATAGGTTAATAAACCTTATATACAGATTAAATAGCTTCCAGTAGAAGGTGCCATCTAAAAGCTTTAGGATTATACTGCTGAGTTATCTTTCACTTTAGCTCAGGTAAATACTTTTAACTTATTTTCCCTTATACGGGCTTGGGATACGGTATTATAATAATACCGCTTGGTCGGGTACGAAATCATTTACTCAGATTGTGATTAATAAATTTACATAACCCGTTTTAATCTGTTTTCTTTGATAACATAAACATTGGGGGTTAATACGACCGTGTCCTGGATATCCTCGGTAGGGCCGTTCAAATCGCTCGTCGCTCGCTCGACGCTCGTTTGGAAATTGCTCGGAAAATGCTCGCTCGATTTGACACTCGGTTGCAAAGGAACCGCTTTGCTCAGTTTGGTTTGTAAACGAGCCAAGCATGAGCAAAGGTCCGCTCGGCTCGGTTCGACTCGAATTATTATTTTAATTAGTATACATATACATATACATATACATATACACATATATCTATAAACATGTATATACACACAAATATAAATTGTACACACATACACCTATATATATATACACACTTACACATACATATATACTTAAATATAAATTAAATTTATAGTTTTATATGTACCAATCTATTAGATTTTGGTCAACTATATACAAATTTACAACTATATCTATACGTACTAGCCCAACCACGCCAATAAAAAATTAAAATCAAAACTAAAAGTTAAACCCTAAACCGATAAACGACAGTCTGTTCATCGCCTCAATGTTTCATGTCGTTGCCCTAAGTCGATCGCCTCCTGCTCTCAACGTAATTGTTCGTGCAATATGATCATCGGCTCGTCAGCCACAACATTGTTATTCATAAGAAAAATATTATGCCATGAAATGTGCATGTTTTTAAAGACATAAAAACTTGAGACCCAACATTGTCACTATCTCTCTCAACAAATTTAAATTGGGCGACACGATTGTCCAATCGCTCGAACTTCGCTCGACGCTCGCTCGGAAACTTTACTGCTCGAAAAATGCTAGCTTGATTTGAAGTTCGGTTTTAAATGAGCCGCTCCGCTCGGTTCGGTTTGAAAACGAGCCAAGCACGAGCAAAGGTGCGCTCAGTTCGACTCGGCTCGTGAACAACCCTAATCCTCGGCTCATTTCATTTGAAAATGGCCACGACCTATGCACGGGGTGTAGGCATACACCTGACAGATTCAAATGCTAAATAATATGTAAACCCACATGTTGGGGATAACTCCTTTGTGGGTTCTATAAGTGGTTAGTCGGTTAATCACGACCGGCTTCCAACCGGCCCCAATTGTATGACAAACATATAAATCTGTATACAAGATTATTTTTAAATAATTATCCCAAGTTATAAAAGATTTGTGCCATGTGCACTTAAATCAATTTTCATAAATGTTTTCAAAAGAGTCAGTTAATTGTATTTACCAGTTTATACTGGCGTATTTTTTAAAGACTGATTGACAGGTACCTCTTGTAATAGGCTGGAGCTATTAGGTGTCTTAAGAGGATCTTGCAAATCCATAGATACCTGAAGTCTGTTATTTTGTTTCTTTGTACTTTTATAATCCGCTTGTGGATCGTATTACATTCCAGTCTGTATATTCTTTCACTCGAACACTCAGACATTATGGTTTGTAATAGTTTATTCACCAAGCCTTCCGCTGTGCTATTATATTGTGTATATTGACAATGATGATATCAACTACGTCACGATACTCCCCGCCGGGCCCACCAGTAATATGTAAAAATATCGGGGTGAGACAGGTTGGTATCAGAGCCAACATTGAGTGAATTAAACACTAACCTTTTGTGTTTAATCTCAATGACACAATAAGCACATTCCTTAGACTTTCAAGTCTAGGCCATGACCTAGGATTTATTCTTAACTTTCCTTCGCTGTTTATATTTTATCTTGTTTCGTTTTTCTTGTTTTGACAGGAATAATCAGCTACCATGCCGCCAAGAGTTAGGGGTAAAGGAAAGGGTCCCATGCGAGGGGGACCATCAGCAGGACCTTCACATCGACGCACTCCGTCTGCGTCACTTTCCAGTTCTGACTCCCGCAATCAGTGGGGTCGCTCTTTCGAACCAGCGAGACACTCTGTCTCGTTGACCTCATCTCCTTCATTCCATCCATCTTTCGGGCCGCTTGTTCCAGACGAGCCTCAACATTCGCAACATTCTCAACACTCCCATCACTCCCATGAATCTTACCAATCTTACCATTCGTTGCACTCTCATTCCTTCCACCATTCGGATTCTACCTACTCCCCGGCACAGTTTCATCCGAATGATTATGTCAACGACTTTTTGGGCTACAACCCTTTGGGACCTGAGGATCACTTTTCTCAGGAAATGGAGATGGACGACGATCCGGACCCAGAAATGCAAACCGGAACACCGGGACACCCGATTAGCATCTCAAGCGGTTCCCCATTTCAGGGATCACCGTACCGTGGGCCCGATTCATACCAAGAGAGAATGGCCACATATGATTGGTACTTTACTCCTTCGTACCATAACTCTCCAGCTCAACCTCCTTTGGTTGAACCTCAGCTTCAAGCAGTTTCACCTCCACCACTTCCTGTTGAGGAGCCGCCTCAACAGCCACCTCAGCCACCTCCCGAGCCTCCGAGGCGAAGGAGGAATGCGTGGATATCCGTGCGAGGAGGACCTCGTTTCAGTTCTCCTCAGGGTTCAAGTTCTTACCCTCCTATTCCCAAGGATCCCCAAATGGGTGGACCCTCGCACGCGGTGCCGGAGAATGATCCTCCGCCAACTTCTTATGCACCACCACCACTGCCAATGGGTTTCGATAACCCAATCCCGACTTACCCAGGTTCTTCTGGGTACAATCCTTTCGAAAACCCATCGGGATATCCATCGGATTATGGAACTCATGATCCGTACCTTACAGCTGCACAATACCATCATCTTTACCCTTCTTCTTCTTCTTCTTCTTCTTACCCTCCAGTTTATCCAACTGGATACCCGGTACAGGGTTATCAATACCCGCCTTACCAGCAACCTCCTCCTCCCCAGCAGCAGCAAACTCAGGAGATCTTGGAAAGGTTAGATAGGGTTGAGCATGAGGCAAACAAAACCAAGAAGCAGCATAGTAGCTTTCTCAAAGGCCTTGCAAGCCTTATTAAGGGCAAGAAGAAATAGGAAGTTACTTTATCTTGTAATGTCTTTTAATCAAGTCCCTATGAGGACATTATTTTATTTTCAATCAAGTCCCTGCGAGGACATTTTGTTTTCAGTACCTAGTCCCTGCGAGGACTCATTTTCTGTTTCTGTAGCCCCTACGTGGGTAGTATGTTCTTTTTAAGACCCGTTTAGGGCACTTGTAGTAGTTTAATGTTTAATGAAATTTCTTTGGATTTTAATTATGTACTTTAATACATCATCATGCCTTATCATTTCAATTTTTATTGACTTGCCAGAGAAATTTTCTTAGAGGTATAACCTAGCCAAATTATTAAAATGGCTATGATGGTACAACCTTTTTATGACAATAAATCTCTGTTAACATCTGAAAACATGTTAACATTCTTGGCTGTGCGGTACGAGAAACCACACAAGCTTCCAAATGTACTTGAGTTTTTCAAGTCACTCATATATAGCCTATATGATCAATGTGAATCATGGAAAATAAACATCAATATGATGTATACACCAAAACATCCATTTGAGATGTATGCTTATAAGCAAAGGTGTAATAATGACAATGATAGTTTTTATTATAAACTTCTTATCAATAAGGCGATGAACTATGTTCGACCCTTAAAAGATCAATGATCCGAGAGATCGTTGGTTATGTTTTAATCGTCCATGTGACAAGGCCTTTTGTGCCATCTAAATGTCCTTCGAGACGAGCCTTGTGCTAAATAAAAATGTCTTCCATGACATTGACAAATGTGATTTATATCCTCTATCTAATAAATATAAAGGATTATATCCTATAAATTGCTTATTATGGTTCTATTGTAGCCTAGGGAAATTATGATTTGATTAATCTATTTAAAATGGTCTATATGGTTTAATAATATCATGACCATCTGATCATCAATGCGATGATACGCTATATAATTTAAATATCATCATTGTTTAATATAGTATTCAAAAATGGCTGGCTCGGATGAAGCAAACAGTCATCCTGTAGAAGGCAACAACACCAGGATTAATATCACTGGTGCCGAACTGCAAGCAATGATCACCGCAGCAGTTACTCAGGCGGTGGATGCTAAATTTAAAGAACCAAGTGTTTTTCGGTCTCAAACTCATTCAAAATCCCATTCTCAATCTCATATTCATAAGAAGAGTGAGTCTCAACACTCATCTAATTAAGGAAGTGAGCCAAAGAGGCAAATTATCCTTGAGCCGACTCCCAGGTACACCAAGGGTTGTACCTACAAGTACTTTGTCTCCTGTAAACCAAGAGATTTTACGGGAGAAAAAGGAGCAATCGATTATACGAAATGGTTGGACGAAATAGAGACAGTGATAGACATCAGCAGATGTGCTAAGGAGGATATAGTGAAGTATGTGACTCAATCATTTAAGGGCGATGCCCTCACCTGGTGGAAAGCCTTAGTGCAAGCCACAGGAAAGGTTTCTTTGTACAATCTTTCTTGCAGCAAGTTTGTTGATTTGGTGAAGGATACTTATTGTCCTCAACATGCAGTCGAGAGGATAGAAACTGATTTCCTCACCTTAGTGATGAAGGATCTGGATTGTAGATCTTATGTGACTAGCTTCAATTCAATGTCAAGACTTGTGCCATATTTAGTCACTCCTGAACCCAAACGCATTGCGCGTTTCATCGGTGGTTTGGCCCCTGAAGTAAAAGGGAATGTTAAGGCCTCTAAGCCAGCCACTTATAGATCTGTTGTGGATCTATCTTTGTCCCTCACTCTGGATGTTGTGAGGAGTAGGGCGAAGAAGGTTACCGATGAAGGGAAGAGGAAAAGAGAGGAAGACAAGTCTCCTCAGTCGAACAAAAAGGGCAAAGGGAACTCTGGTTACAAAAAGGGGCAGTCAAATGATAGGCCCAGGTGCAAGATATGTCACAAAAGGCACTTTGGAAAGTGCAACCAAGACCCACAGGCCAAACCATGTGGGATCTGCAAAAAGAAAGGGCACAAGTCTGTTTAGTGCCGAAATATCAAGGATGCAACCTACTATGGTTGCAATGAAAAGGGGCACATCAAAACCAATTGCCCCAAGAATGCTAAGAAGCCCGAGGAGGCGAAGAAGAACAACGCGAGAGTCTTTCAGATGAACGCGAGGGAAGCGTTGAACGACGAGAACGTCATAACAGGTACCTTCCTCATCAATAATAATTATGCTAGAGTCTTATTTGATTTCGGTGCTGATAAGTCTTTTGTAGATCATAAATTCTGTAAGTTACTGAATTTGCCTATTAAGACTCTAGACATAAAATATAAGGTAGAGCTTGCTGATGGTACCTTAGAAACAACTTCAATTCTTCTTGATGGCTGCTCTATATCCATTAAGAATCATTTTATCCCGCTATCCCTCTTGCCAATGAAATTGGCTGGGTTTGATATAGTTTTAGGCATGGATTGGTTATCGCATAACCAAGCCCAAATTGTCTGTGATAAAAAGCTAGTTATTATCAAAACCCCTTCTGGCGAATCAGTCACTATTCAAGGAGATACGCAATACGGGTTGCCCAGCAATGTGTCTATTCTCAAGGTATCGCAGTGTTTGAAGAGCGGATGTGTCATTTACATGGCACAAGTGACTGTGAATGATCCGAAGCCTAAGATTGAAGACATTCCTATCATCTCTGAATATCCCGATGTCTTTCCTGACGAGTTAGCTGGATTACCTCCTGAGAAGCAAGTAGAGTTCAGGATAGACATTCTACCAGGATCTGCACCTATTGCACGAGCTCCTTATCATCTAGCACCTACGGAAATGAAAGAGCTCAGGACGCAACTTGACGACTTACTAGAGAAAGGTTTTATCAACCCAGCTCTTCGCCCTGGGGAGCTCCAATACTCTTTGTGAAAAAGAAGGACGGATCAATGCGCTTATGCATTGATTACCGTGAATTGAATAAGGTAACGATCAAGAATTGTTATCCTTTGCCCAGGATCGATGATTTATTCGATCAACTCCAAGGGGCGAGCTATTTTTCGAAGATTGATTTGAGGTCTGGGTATCATCAACTTAAGGTGAGAACTGAAGATGTGCCTAAAACAGCATTCAGAACGAGGTATGGACATTTTGAGTTTTTAGTGATGCCTTTCGGGCTCACTAATGCACCTGCAGCATTCATGGACCTCATGAATAGAGTCTGCAAACCATACTTAGATAAGTTTATCATTGTCTTTATAGACGACATACTTATCTATTCTCGTAGCCAAGTTGATCACGAGAAGCACCTTCGATGTATCCTAGGATTGCTTCGACAGGAGAAGTTGTATGCTAAATTCTCCAAGTGCGAGTTCTGGCTTCGTGAAGTCCAATTCCTTGGACATGTTGTTAGTGAGCGTGGTATCCAAGTAGATCCCGCCAAGATAGAAGCCATTATGAATTGGGAAGCACCAAAGACGCCTACAGAAATTCGCAGCTTTCTGGGTTTAGCTGGATATTATAGAAGATTCATTGAGAACTTCTCGAGGATAGCTGCACCATTAACTTCCTTGACCCGTAAGAATGTAAAATTTGACTGGGGTCCAAAGCAACAAGAATCCTTTGAGATTCTTAAGCAAAGATTGAGCAATGCTCCGGTGTTATGTTTACCTGAAGGAGTAGAAGAGTTTGTCATATATTGTGATGCTTCACACACCGGTATGGGATGTGTACTAATGCAGCGAGGCAAGGTGATCGCCTATGCATCACGACAACTGAAAGTGCATGAAAAGAATTACACCACCCATGATTTAGAATTGGGTGTCGTTGTATTCGCACTAAAGTTGTGGAGACATTATTTGTATGGAACTAAATGTGTGATCTACTCGGATCACAAAAGTCTTCAACACTTGTTCAATCAGAAAGAGCTCAATATGAGACAACGTCGTTGGATGGAAACTCTGAATGATTATGATTGCGAAATTCGCTACCATCCAGGTAAAACGAATGTGGTCGCTGATGCTCTAAGCCGAAAGGAAAGAGTCAAACCAATTAGGATCAATGCCAAGAGCATTGAGTTGAAGAATAGTCTGAATGAAAGACTATTAGCTGCACAGAAAGATGCTGTTTTGGAAGTTAACCTTCCAAATGAAAAGTTGGGTGTAACTGCTGAGCAGTTAGCACTTGGGAAGGATGGAATCCTCAGAATGAATGGAAGAATTTGTGTTCCCATTCAAGGAGGACTTTGAGATGTAATCCTCTAGGAAGCCCACAACTCCAAGTACTCATTTCACCTTGGAGGTGACAAAATGTATCAGGATTTGAAGACTAATTATTGGTGGATAGGTTTGAAGAAATCTATTGCCACACATGTAGCTAAGTGCCTGACTTGTGCTCAGATTAAAGCTGAACATCAAAAGCCATCAGGTCTGCTTCAACAACCAGAACTCCCTACGTGCAAGTGGGAGATGGTAACCATGGATTTTATAACCAAGTTACCTAAAACAAGGCACGGAAATGACACCATATGGGTTATAGTTGATAGACTGACTAAGTCAGCACATTTCTTACCCATCAAGGAGACTCATAGCTCCGACAAGTTAGCCTAGTTGTATGTGGATAAGATTGTATCCCTTCACGGAGTGCCGGTGTCTATCATCTCTGATAGAGATACAAGGTACACCTCACACTTTTGGAAAAGTTTCCAACAATCTTTAGGCACACGGTTGAATTTTAGTTCTGCTTACCATCCTCAGACTGATGGACAGAGCGAGCGTACGATTCAAACGTTGGAAGACATGCTTCATGCATGTGTCATCGATTTGGGAGGTAGTTGGGATGATCACCTACCCTTGATCGAGTTCTCCTATAACAATAGCTACCATACAAGCATTCAGGCTGCGCCTTTTGAGGCATTATATGGTAGGAAATGCAGAACGCCTGTTTGTTGGGCAGAAGTAGGAGAAGCTCAGTTATCAGGATCTAATATAGTCCTTGAAACGACGGACAAGATTGTCCAGATTCGTGATCGCCTGAAAGCTGCCAGGGATAGGCAGAAAAGTTATGCTGATAAGAGGCGAAAACCTCTAAAGTTTGAGGTTGGCGATAAAGTCTTACTGAAAGTATCACCCTGGAAAAGTGTGATGGGTTTTGGTAAGAAGGGCAAGTTAAGCCCTAGGTATATTGGACCATTCGAGATTATCGAATGTGTCGGCAGTGTAGCTCATAAGCTAAACTTGCCTGAGGAGCTAAGTGGAATACATAATGTGTTCCACATCTGTAATCTACAGAAATGTCTAGCTGATGAATCACTAGCTATGTCTCATAAGGACGTACAGATTGATGAAAGCCTGAGGTTTGTTGAAAGACCTATATCGATTGAGGATCTTCAGGTTAAAAAGCTTCGAATGAAGCATGTACCTATAGTAAAGGTCAAATGGGATGCCCGTAGAGGACCCGAATATACGTGGGAAGTCGAGTCCACCATGCGACAGAAGTACCCTCACTTATTTCAGTAAATCTCGGGGTCGAGATTTCTTTTAAGGGGGTGAGGATGTAACACCACGTAAAAACGTGTCCAATTATGTATAGACGCGTGTCCTAAACTCTAAATATGTGAAAGATTGAGTTTGAAGGACTAAAGTTGACAAATAGTGAAAATATGTAAGCGAAGGGACTAAAAGTGTCAACATGCCAAAATTATGCCTCTGAATGACCATACGTGAAGAATATATCCTTAAACGAGTGATCGATTGGATATAAGAAGCCGTTGGTGAAAATAATCAGAAGATTATAAAACTACAAGGGTTAAACGTGTCAACATGTTAATTCTGACCTCCGAGTGACCTTTTAACGAACCCGAGGCTTCGAAATATTCAAATATACTCTCAAGAATAAGTGATAAAAATTTCACGTGGTTTCGAGATCATTAAGCATGTTTTCAAGACTTTGGGCTATAAGTGTCAACTTGATGAAACTTGCATTCATAGTGATATTTAACGAAACCGAGCCTAACGAAGTTTGTTTATACCTCCTTGACCTCAACAAACAAACTACAAGGGCCTTATATGTAAAAAATAAGGTTAAAAAGGGTTTTCAATGGCCAGGGACTAAAGCTGCCAAGATGAAAATTGTTTTAACCTGTAAAACAGGTCTACGCGGGCCGCGTAAGTTCCTTTATGATCTTATGCGGGCCGCCTAAAAGTGCCCAGCGCAGAAACTCTTGGACAGGTGCAGGTTTTCAGCTATAACCGACTTAACCTCAATTGTAACGAATCTAGGGGCTCTCAAATGGTTTTATAAATCAACTAGGACACCTGGAGTGATCCTAGGAAGTCCCATTACACCTGCAATTGATCTAGGAGCTTGAAAATCACTATATAAAGAGCTCTAGTTCTAAGTTCATATGCACACATTTTGCAAACAACTTCAAAGGGGCAACTTATGGAGCTTGCATCAGTAGGAGAAGATTTCCAAGTGTAGAAAAGATAGCAAGGACCATTAGTAAGGGTTTAATTACTTACTTAGTCGTTTTAATTACCTTAATAATTGAAAAGTCAAACTTGTCGTAATTTAGGTTTGACTTTCAGTTTAATCACATATGGTCTAACCACTGATCAAAACGAAAGTGGTTATAGAACCATATTAAGGTAGGTGATTAACCTTTAAAAGGGCACCTCCTAATTATTTCGTTTGACTAGTTAATTGTCGGGTCAAAGTAGTTTGACAAAACAGAATGTTTGAAAATGATTTAAATTAATAAAACAGAAGTTCTAAATTATATTTTAACATTCTAATGACTTGGTAATTAATATTAGAAGATGTTTTATCAGTCCTAACTCGACAATTAACAGTCTAAGGTCAGTTTATAACCGAAAGTCGCAAAAGCTTGAGTTTTGCTTTGACCTTCAGTTCTGACCCGTGTAAGCTTAATTTTCCCATGTTTTAAGCTGCCATTAGGACCACATTACTCAGTAGTATAACCCTCTGAAGTTATATTGCATGATCCTTAGTGGTTTGAATTATATGCACTTGATCGTTAATATGCTTAAAAATGCCATAAACGCCCTTTTGACACACAACTAAGATTTTTAGCAATGTGAATGAACAATAGCCTTTGCTACTGATATTTAGACTTGTCCTAAATACTTGACATCAGTTTGATGTCTAGATTAGGAGTTATGCTCATTAGCGTAATTAGAAAGCTTTTTATTAATTAAACGGCGTAATTAGCATAAAGCCTATCTAAACCCAATTTTTGATACCAAACTTCTTACCTACTGATGTAAAATAATATTTTGGGATTTTTAAAAATTTTTATTTATTTTTAGGCTGAGCATAACATAGGGTTATAGCTTTGATTCGGTAAATGTCGGTTTTACCCTTTTCATGCATAAAATGAGTTCTACATAACATTTTGACACCAAACCTTTTGCTACTGATTTTATATGATAATTAAAATATTTTAAGCTTTATAAACTGATCAAAAACTCAGATTTCCTATTTTAACCGAAAATCGTTTAAAACCGACTTTTAAGCATTTTAAGCGCATGGTATGAGTCAAAACTATTTTTGGCATGTAAAACTTATTACCTACTGATGTTTTAAGTTAATTTATGTAATTAAACAGTAAGCCAAAGTTTTAAACTCAGAATTCTAATTTTGACCTTTAAAGCTTATGTGAAATTACCAAAATGCCCCTACGGTGCATAGTTTGGTTATAAAAGATAAATTTCACATATATATAAAATACCCTACTATTATAACTTATAAAAATACATATTTTTACTGATTGTATCAGACCTGAAACTCGGTTTAATATTTAAACTCTTTTATGAGCATCAAAATTACCAAAATGCCCTTATGGAACTTAACTTGGTTTAAATTACTTTTCGGGCATATATGTTAACATCTTACTGATGTATTAACATATTTTAAGCATAATAACGATTAAGACCTGCATATAATTCATTTGGTTACCCGTTACGCATTTACGCGTTCGGATTGGCTTATGTGACTAGTCTACATAAAATAGTCGAAACGGGCTTAACCTTATTATTATTTCCTCAATTTCCAGAATGTGATTAGTTTACCCATATTATACAAGTATCCAAGCTTGTCGGGTCTAAACCACATTGTATTCCGGTCTCCGCTTAATCTAGCGTTTAGAACCGTAAGGCTTCCTTCCAGCTAGCCGGTCTAAGTCCTTGACTTAATTAAAGACCTGTTAGCATCCTAATAGGTTAATAAACCTTCTATACAAATTAAATAGCTTCCAGTAGAAGGTGCCATCAAAAAGCTTTAGGATTATACTGCTGAGTTATCTTTCACTTTATCTCATGTAAATACTTTTAACTTATTTTCCCTTATACGGGCTTGGGATACGGTATTATAATAATACCACTTGGTTGGGTATGAAATCATTTAATCAGATTGTGATTAATAAATTTACATAACCCGTTTTAATCTGTTTTGTTTGATAACATAAACATTGGGGGTTAATACGACCGTGTCCTGGATATCCTCGGCTTATTTCATTTGAAAATGGCCACGACCTATGCACAGGGTGTAGGCATACACCTGACAGATGCAAATGTTAAATAATATATAAACCCACATGTTGGGGATAACTCCTTTGTGGGTTCTATAAGTGGTGAGTCGGTTAATCACGACCGGCTTCCAACCGGTCTCAATTGTATGACAAACATATAAATCTGTATACAAGATTATTTTTAAATAATTGTCCCAAGTTATAAAAGATTTGTGCCATGTGCACTTAAATGAATTTTCATAAATGTTTTCAAAAGAGTCAGTTAATTGTATTTACCAGTTTATACTGACGTATTTTCTAAAGACTGATTGACAGGTACCTCTCGTAATAGGCTGAAGCTATTAGGTGTCTTAAGAGGATCTTGCAAATCCATAGATACCTGAAGTCTGTTATTTTGTTTCTTTGTACTTTTATGATCCGCCTGTGGATCTTATTACATTCCAGTCTGTATATTCTTTCACTCGAACACTCAGACATTATGGTTTGTAATAGTTTATTCACCAAGCCTTTCGCTGTGCTATTATATTGTGTATATTGACAATGATGATATCAACTACGTCACGATACTCCCCGCCGGGCCCAACGGTAATATGTGGAAATATCGGGGCGTGACATGAACATTGTTAGATTATGTTCTTAATTTACACTTGTGTAGGTTATCCTACTAATAGTACATTCAACGTAGTTATGTACTTGAATAATCCCATTTTGTTTACATTTATAGGTACAAAACGGTTACAATGAGAAGAAGTAAGTTTTAATTAATATTTGCATGACGTTCGATTGGCCAATTTGTTTTGAATTCTTGATTAGTGGTGTTTGATTTATGACAGAGTTTACGTTGGTCATTTCGTATCCCGTCAACGGATGTATCGTAGCACAACATAAATTGGACCAACGTATTGTGTGAACTGGAGTTTGATTTGAACAAATGGTTAGCGCTTTCACACCTAGATGTGGTCTCCATTAATATTTCGTGAAAATATCCCGGAATCCACTTTTCACAAATGGTATACATTTCGGTCAACCATGAATGGTCTTCTAAACTGTACTCAGCAATAAGTAACTGCCATCTCTTCTCAAACGTTTCTGGTTTGATGTAAACGTTCCAAACAAGCTTATGGAACTTTTGCTTGATTTATGCGTTTCTCTTGTCGTTACCCTTGATCTACATATTAAAGAAATGCAAAAATTTTCAACAGACTATTTCGTTATACACTTGTGTACACTAGAATGTCGATAACTATACACATGTGTATATTTTTGTAAAATGCTATAATTTGTAATTTACAACTGTTATACAATCGAACGACATTATAAGATATACATGTTTGTAAGTCATACCTTTGCCGGCAACTTTTGGATAATGTGCCACATACATAGTCTATGAATAGACTTATCAAATACATTGTTGACTGCTTGTTTCAAGGCACAATCTTGATCAGTTAATACCAAAAGGACTTGTTTTCCGTTATGTGCCTTGAGAAATTTTTAAGAAGCCATGTGTATGACTCAATTGTCTTATTATGTAGCAACCCAACTCCAAATATCGTGTTTTTGTGATGGTCAACTCCAGCGAAAGGGACAAAAATCATATCGTACATACAAGTTCGGAAAAATAGGTTTTGATAGCTGATAACTAAAAATATAATAAAATTATAAAGTAAATTTTTATAACTTACATATTTGTGTGATAAGTTGCATCGAATGCCAGAACATCACCAAACGCTTAGTAGTTTGATTTAGAAACACAATCACACCAAAATATTAACTGAAGTTCTGTATCATCAATATGGGTATTAAATGTGTAATTTTCTTTGTTTTCGTTGCCTGCTTTGAATTTGTCAAGTATCATTTGCGCGTCTCTATCACCAATAAAACCACGAATGTCGTGCCCGCAATTTTTGTAGTCCACAACCGTCCCGTGAACGTTATGGTGGCCACCTTTTAAAACAACGTGTATCTTGTGGGATTTGGTGGCCCTAGATTAGCATTCTGACATTTGCTATGAACTCTTGAGTAGAAAAGTCTAGCTTTCTTCGCTTTAGTGATAAATCAAGATTCTCGGGTGAGCTAAACCCATGGTTGTATTGTTCAACAAAGTCATAGAGTTCGTACTCCGATGAATTTTTAATACGAACAAACTTAACACATGCCTTACAATTTGTAACTTTGACGTTGGAACAACGTGATGGTGAAATTGAGTTAACGACATCAGCCATATTACATTTAGGTTTGTTCGCTCTAGAGCATAAAATGTATCGCCGATTCGTAACTATTTCGTCGCCAATATTTTTCTTTTTGTGAAGTACCTAGACGGATTCCAAATCCTGCTAGTTGTGTGTACTCCTCATACATTGCAATTGCTTGTTCTATAGTACTAAATCTAGCTTTCACATATGGTTTGAATCCGGGAAGGACAGTTGGTGTCCAATACCTAGTCCCATTAGGAGTTTCATATACGTTACTTGCAACCGACTCTGCACAATTTTATTAAAAAAGTACGTTAAACAAAAATGTTATATATATACACACAAGGGGGTCGAACTAAAAAACATGAACTGTGCTTATGTGTATAACAAGTGGGGTAAGCTAAACAGTTAATTGTCAAAAAAAAAATACTCTCTGATCACTCGAACGTTATACACATGAACGGTACTCATGAAACCTCTGTACGTTATACACATGTGTATTTATGGACATCAATTGTCAAAAAACTACTCTCTGATCACTCGAACTTAAACCACGAACTGTACATATTGTGTATAATCAAGGGGGTAATCTAAACAACACGAAAGTCCTGACTATTTGTATTCAATATACGTTTGTGTATTAACACAAACTGCATCATTAATCTCAACGAAAAAAAACTTTTGGATAAACAATCACATGAAACAAATTGTAGCAAACGATACGAATATAATAGGAAAAAAACAACATTCGTATACGTATATACATGGATCTTAATGATCATAGGATACACACCTGGGCGATCCATTGTTGTAACGAAAACATTATCGTTAATCGGAACGTTAGCTTCATCAACGTTTTTGTCGGAATTCTGGTTATTAATTTCTGGGTCGGCCATGATTGAAAGACGGGAAGAACTGATCGAAATTGAATTCTGGGTTTATGAAATCTGAAAGTTACGTGATTTGTTATATGTTTTTTATAATGATCTTTTAAATCGAAATTGAATTTTGGGTTACGTGATTTGTTATATGTTTTTGATAATGATCTTTTAAAAATTTAAAAGATATTGTGGATAATCAATTAAAAATAGGAAAGGTGTAGCTGAATTCAATTATTAAAATAATGATTTAAATCTAATTTATTATATAATTACAATCATACCCTTAACAACTAAAAAGGAAATCAATGGTCCTGATTAGTTCACACAGTTCACTATGAAGATGTTGTTCACAAATGAACCTAATCCTCACACACACACATTGCATTCATATCTCTATATCTGTATCTATTTATATATAAATCTATTCTATAATCTATAATATATAATAAATAAAAATTTGGTGTATGATGACTCTTGTTTTTCTGTCTGTCTTTTCTATTAAATAATAATATTAAATACGTATTATTGTTGGCTTCAGTCTCATATTAAATAATAATATTAAATCATAATTTTCTTGCTTCTCTCTTATTCATTTAATAATTATTATCTCAAATATTTTTATATAGGAGTGTCAATCGTGTCGGATTACCAAGTTGAAATGTGCAACCCGAACCCAACTCATATTATTCTTCATGTCAAAGATCTCAGTCCTAACCTATACACACATAAATTCTGGATGTTGGGTTGTTAAATCAAAAAAGAACAGTTTTTTTTTTTAATATTGAAAATCTTGAAATTATATTGGAAATTGTAAGTGTTTCTTCAAAAATATAGAAATTAAAAAAAAAATGTTAATTTTTTCTTTAATACTTAAACGGGTTAATGGATCAACTGGCTCGTTTTTTTTTCTCTAGATCAACCCGAACCTGGCCTATTTTTAAAATGGGTCAACACAAACCCGACCTGCTTTAACAACAGGTCATGTCAACCGACCTAAAACCTATTTTAGTTCGTGTCATGTCTGGGTTGGATTTTGGATTGTGTTAGGATTTGTCACTCCTAATTTGTTAACTTAATAAGACTATATGGTGTGGGTTAAAGTCCTTATGGGCTTTATCGTTAACTTGCAGTTTAATAAAGCCTTTTTAAAGGCCCCATTAATTATATAAAAAAAAAGAAAAAGAAATTAAAAACAATTGTGATTGGCTGCTCCCCGTCTCTTCCCCTTTAGCGCTTGCCATCATCTTGGCGGAACAACCAAGCGCCCTCTCTTAGCGGAGCATGGATGGTGTCGGAGGCGCCACCCACCTGAGGTGGTTGGGGGCACTAACCCACACCGGTTAGCCTAATTATTTAATATTTAGTGATATAAACTCGTGTAATACACAAGTTTCTAACCTAATCATTACATAAAGAAAAGTTATTGTTTTTTTTACTGGTCTAAGCATTAAAAATCTTCTACTTAATCGTCATTTAGTGTTAATATGTTAACATCTGAACAAATTGTTTTTATATCTGTACTATCGTTGATTTTTCGGTGCACTGGTACTTTGTTTTCAACATTTTCACTGTGAATAAACTAAAAAAATAAATATTTAAATGTGACACTAAGTGCATGTGATCTACGAAAAATAAAACCAGAAAACCAAAATTTTGAATGTGACGCTAAGAACCTGTGATCTAAAAAAAATTAAACAGCTTGTGTTCATCGGTTTTTGGCATAAAAATACTAAAAAAAATGTTGAGCCATTCAAAATACAGATACAAAATTAAATTATTATTATTACTATATTACTATATTATTACTATTACTATATTATTATTATTACTATATTACTTTACTATATTATTATATATATCAAAAGATATCGTTGGTTTACGCCAGTCTAGTTTTCTGTTTTTGGTTTTGACCCCAAGAGTTTTCCTTAGTTAAGAAGGTACTCAACTTTTTTGGAGAAGAAGATAGTCAACAAAAAGTTGCAAGAAAGTTAGAAAGATGGACAGGTGTTAAATTATCGGGCTTTCTTATTTATTTTTTTTTACGTGACCACCGCTTCATTTATCCTCTGTTTTATTTACTTCTATATAATGTTTGCTACATTCTCTTATATATTAATACTACAATGTTTTTAACAGTAAAGGTTATGATAATATATATGGTTTTTTTTTTATAATTTTATTATCTTCTTTACTTTTAAGTCAGATTAGTTTTTGTCAACCGGTACTGGTATCAAAAATACTAGTACGGTTGTCGGTACATGAAGCTAAAAACCGACACCAGCCTGGTACAGAAAACACCAATAGTCGGTATCGAATTGTTTTTGAAAATATTTTAGTTCGGGAAATTCGGTACTGTTACCCGATACCATTTGCTTGTCCCTGAGCGCGGGTGTCGTATGAACAACGGTATCGTGCAACTTTTTTTTTATTTTCTTCAACTTTTAATGATTTATTTTTTTTAGTTTCAGGGGTAGGGGTGAGCTCGGTGCCAACCAATACCAAATCGTTACTGGTACCGAAAATACCAATTACGGTACCTGTATATGAAGGTAAAAAACGGTAGCGAATCGGTACAAGGAACGCCAAAAGTCGTACCGAATTCGTACTTAAGATTTTTCGGTTCGGGAAATTCGGTACCTGTACCCAGTATTATTTGCTCATCTCTGATCACAAGTTTCATACGAACAACATTATTACCATACAACTTTTTTTGTTGATTTTTTTTTGGTTATCTTTTAGTATTTTTTTTCTATATTTTCTTTTTATTCTTGTCAGCGGTTCCCGTGCGCAACGTGCTTGTAGTGATTTCAAAACACATGTAAACACAGATTAAACAACAAAAACGTTCGCCGCAACGCGGCGATAGTAAAAAACTAGTTATAATAATAGAAATGAATGAAGAGTACTTTTATAATATTATAATAGCCTAGGGAAAAAATCAAATAGGAAGTTTATTTTGGCTAGGAAGTGTAGGAAGCAATAGGATTATAACATGTGGCAAATTTAAAATAAAGAGGAAAGGTATTTTAGTCAATCATATCATTTTCTTCTTCCTTCTTCTTCCCAGTAACATCAAAACCCACCATTTTCAAAACCCACCATCTTCAACCATTTCTTCACTTTCTATCTCAATAATCACTACATTATAGTGCGATTTTCGCCACCAATCAACGATTCAAACACCCGATCAACGTGTTCTTCAGCTTTTTTGAAGAAACCCCAGTTTAATTTCATACAAAATCTCGTTTTTTCTGGTGATTTTGAAGATAATCACTCGATTTGTTCGATTTGATCTCTTATAAGTGTTTCAATCATTCAAATTTCGTCAATCGTTGAAAGAACCGACTTCGATCCATGTAAGAAATTCTTTAATTTCATTTTTATTATTTGGGTTTTTGATTTATTCATTGCGTTTTACGATCTTTGCGGGGGTCCGGGGGGCGGCAGCCCCTGGTAGCAGGGTCCCAGGGGCGGCAACCCTGGCGGGGTCCAAGGGGCAGAGCCCCTGGCTGGGGTTGATTTCGAAGATAGTAATTCGTAGACAGTTTTTTGATTTGCTACTCTCTGGTTCAGACAGATTTACAGACAGGTCAGCTCGTGTCCATTGCGTTTTAGAAATAAGAGAGTTTTATGTGTTTTCTGGCCATTGCGTTTTAGAAAAAAAAACACATTTTTGAAGTGTTTTTAGTTCATTGCGTTTTAGGTAAACACATTTTTATTTGTTTTCAGTCCATTGTGTTTTAGAAAATACACTTTCTTTTGTGTTTTTAGGCCATTGCGTTTTAGAAATAAGACATTTTTATGTGTTTTTTGGCTATTGCGTTCTAGATAAACACATTTTTGAAGTGTTTTTAGTTATTGCGTTTTAGGTAAAACACATTTTTGAAGTGTTTTTAGTTATTGCGTTTTAGGTAAGACACATTTTTATACTTTTTCAGTCTATTGCGTTTTAAAAAACCGTCATTTTAAGTGTTTTCTGGCCATTGCGTTTTAGAAATAAGACATTTCTTTGTGTTTTTGCTGCATTGCGTTTTAGGTAAAACACATTTTATGTGTTTTCAGTCCATTGCGTTTTAGAAAGCACACTTTCTTTTGTGTTTTTAGGCTATTGCGTTTTACACATAAGACATTTCTTTGTGTTTTCTGGCCATTGCGTTTTACAAATAAGTCATTTTTTTGTGTTTTTGGTGCATTGCGTTTTAGAAAAATGTCATTTTTTAGGTTTTTTTTTTAATTCCGTTTTACGTAACTGGGGGTTTTTCTATTGCGTTTTACGCAACTGAGTTTAAATTTTTTTTAAATATAGCAATAGTATACTCGTTTTAAAGATAAAAAAACGCTCATTTTTTTGTGCAATTTTTATAAAAAAATAATGTCGTATGAAAGAGTTATTAATGTTTAAAAAATGGGGGGGAATTGGAGGAGAGAGAAACTATTGACTTGGATTGACTAGAATGCCCCTAAACAAACTCACGCGCCTCTTTTCTTCCCTTCAATTTCCCTGATTTAATCTTAGCCCTTGATTAACTAAATGGATGGTCAAGATCACTTCCTAGCCTTTCTAGCCAAATAAACTTCCTATTGTATCTCCACCCTAATAACCTATTAATACAATAATAATAATTATGATTAAACCTATTAATACAATAATAATATTTATGATTAAATGGTATCGGGTACTGGTATCAAATTTATCAAATCGGGTGTATTTTTGGTACCTGTTCGACACCGATATTCACCGGTTTTTACCCTCATTTACCGATGTCATACCAGTACCGACCGTTATCAAACCGTACCGTACCAGGTATATTTGATACAGGTACCCACTTTTGGGCCTATATATTAAAATAGATAATAATTAAGAGCAAATGGTATCGAGTACCGGTACCGGTATCAAATTTACCAAATCGGGTGTATTTTCGGTACCTGTTCGACACCGATATTCACCGGTTTTTACCCTCAATTACCGGTGTCGTACCAGTACCGATCGTTACCAAATCATACCGTACCAGGTATATTTGATACAGGTACCCACTTTTGGGCCGGTATATTAAAAATAGAATTAAATCAATAGTAACATCACTAAGTGATGAGCAAATGGTATCGGGTACCGGTATATAATTTAGCAAACCGGTTGTATTTTCGGTACCGGTTCGGCACTGGTATTCACCGGTTTTTACCCTCAAATACCGGTGTCGTATCAGTATCGACCGGTACCGAACCATACCGTACCAGGTATATTCAGTAGTACCCACTTTTGGGGATTTCGGTAACAGTATTTTCGATACCTGTTGGTACCGAGCTCATCAAATCCTGTAGCAACGTAACAATGCAAGTAATTGCACCGTTTAGATTACTTTTCATACACACAGTAAGTAAATTGTATTTCATTTAAATGAGGTTTTATATACACAACAACTTATTTCGCTCCCTTTTTTGTCCTTTTCTGTAATGAATGAATTATAGCATGTAAAATTAACTTGGATATTTAGATTATTGATGAGTAAATCGTATCAAATCCTGTAATCAAACCGGTATCGTATCGGTACCAAATTTACTATACCAAATCATTTTCGGCACCAATTTGGTACCCACCTTTTGGCGTTTTCAGAATCGTTATTTCCGGTTCAACACCGGTCTAGCACCATACCTGTATTTATTGATTTTTACCTTCAAATACCATACCGTATTGTACCGTGCATTTTCGGTGCAGGTACCTAATTTCGATGATTTTCCGGATCGGTACTTTCGGTGCCATTACTGGTACCGAGCTCATCCATATTTTATCGCATTAGCACCGGAATAACTGAACTGAAAACAACCGAATTTCCAACGTGTAGGACGTGTGGGGTCCTATTATTATATATTTGGTTATTTAAAATCTTTTTTTAGAACGGAGTGACTATACTTACCATGTCATTTTTATTTATTTTTTGATATTCGTTAGTTGTTTGCCGTTGCTGACACGCGTTTTGCAGTCATTGGGTCCCCGCCGTAACGCGCGGACATAAAATCAACTAGTTTAAAATAAAAAAACAGAATATCGATCTTGAGATTTTACTACGCGGCAAAAAAATTAGAAAAATTGCTAAAAGAAATATAAAAAATCACTATGACCCATACACATTCAAATTCTATCCGAGTATATACTGATTTTTTTGGGGACACAAGGTAAACTGCATACGCACTCACTGACGAACAATTTTATTTTTATAAGTTTAATATATTGCCCGGCCTTTTCTACTTAATTACTGATACAAATACTCTTAACATACAAATCGTACAAATATGGTGAAAAGGTAAAAAAATGAGATGACATTTTTCGTAATTATTTACTCGTAGAGTAATTATCAAAATTACCCTACAAATGATCTTGTAGAGTAATTTTGTAATATGATCTTGTAGGGTAATTTTGATCTTATAGAGTAATTTTGTAGAGTATCATAATTATTCTATAAATGATCTTGTATGGTAATTTTGATCTTGAAGGTAATTTTGGAGAGTATTATAATTACTCTACAAATGATCTTGTAAACTAATTGTGAATTGTATGTTGTTTGATAAACTTGCAGAGTATTTTTGATACACTTGTAGAGTAATTTTAATAATTACCCTACAAGATCATTTTACAAAATTACCCTAAAAGATCATTTGTAGAGTAATTTTAATAATTACCCTACGAACAAATAATTATGAAAATAACACTGCGTTTTTTTGGTTTTTTCATGTCTTTCGTACGTTTGTACGATAAGGCTCTTTATACGTGAACTTAACTCTAATTAGTAAACCCTCATGCTCATTTTTAAGGTTATAAGCGTATAATTCCTTTCCAAGATTTCCATTTAGGGTGCATTATTTAAATCTTATTCTGAGACGTCGATAGTACATGATTATATTATATTATATCACAAAGACATACATGTGTCAATGGACCTAATGGTATAAAAACAGGTAGCATTACATTGTAATAGGTTACAACACATCCTACTAGTCTTAAAAGGATCTTAATAGGCCACACATGGTCCAGTGAATAATAATGGACTATGATATATGGACCGTAATGAGTCATGAGAGACGTAGGGTTTTAACGTGTCATATTAGGACATTACAATTCATTAATCCCAACATGACCTTTTGAACCATCGTATTACAACATATAGTACATGTCATAGCACGTCATAACATATTACAATCTAGCGTCAAACGTCGATGTATGTAGTGTTTGTTTTCTTATTGTTGACGTATCGAAACACACAACGGTAGTTGATTGTGAGAATCATGGAAGGTTTAGGAATGAAACGGAAGAGAAGGTGAAGGCATTCACCTCTCACCACGTATTAGTCATTATCTAATATCATTGAATATAGATATTTTGAATATATTAAATTTGGATATTTTTGGGTAACCGAACTTAGGGGTCCCCATGCATAATCAAGAGGTAAATCATAGAAAAGGAATACGTGGAAATAATTTGATCCTTGAACATGGAGCGTATTTTCTTTGTTGTGCGTGATTTTGATACTTTGATATGGCCGTTATTTCGGATATTTTGAATAATTTATACCCAAGAACAGAGAAAAACAGCTCAAGTTGGAGTGGAAGTGAAGATTCGGAATTAAAGGCTACATGTCTTAATTTCGAATTCGATTTTAACCGGGTTTTAACACTGTACAATGTGCTTTTGGGCGGTGGGTTTTCTCCGGAACTAGAGATAGTGGGCTTGAGCTCCCTTTTGCCATTGGGTTACCCTGAGTAGCCGAAATTTTATTCGTTGGCCGTTCAATAATAATAATATCCGGGTGTTGGATAAGTCTTTGCATTTCCATGTGGTGAGGGTTCAAATCTCATTGGTGACAAAAAAACTATGTCGTTCAATAATAATAATAACTAGTAGAAGTCCCCGCGCTCCGCTACGAGCTTTGGCTACAATAATAATAATAACAACTAGTAGAAGTCCCCGTACTCATTGGTTGACATCTGTTCGGTTTATTACACTATTGGTACGATTTCGGTACTTGGTATAGCTTTGGCTACAACTTACTTTTTCAAAATATACTCTATTGTGATATGTTAAGAAAACCATAAAAAAATTATTCTTGGTTGTGGCATGCTTGTGTTGATGGTTAAACCGTTTTTATGGACAAGCAATTTTACTAACATATACGATAATAACAAATTTGTATTACCTAAGAAAAGTTGTAAACCATTCATGAGAAAATAAATACTTTTATTTAACATATATATAAAAAAAATAAAAATCGAATATGTATTTAGTTTTAATAAAAGCAATATAATCACTGGTAAGAGGTGTGAAGGTTTACCCACAGGTTACGGGTTCGATCCCGGGCTAGTGGGATTTCTACACGGGGCTTAGGCTAGACCGACCGGGAGGTACCGCATTGCGGGCCGGCGGGTTCGAACCTGAGCGGGTACGCCTAGAGGCGGCCAAGGTAACCAGTTGATCCACTCCTTTCTAAAAAAAGTTGAAGGGTTCTTTTTGTCATAAATGCATTGCAGAGGGTTCTTTTAATAACTTTAATACCACTAATGAAAACCATGTGCTCGATTTGCAGTTTATGAAGATTCAAAAGCAAAGTTTCATCTTTCAACCCCTCTTCTCTCCAAACTGATCAGCCATCACCGTCAGTCCGTCACCACGCGCCACCGCCACCGCCAGTGCCACCACCACCACCGTGGTACGCGACCCACTTATCGTACACCCATCGTCGCCTTTTTCACTGCATCCATCCCGGAATCAACGCCCCACCTCTTGCTTGTTCACAGTCAAGGAAATCAACTAAGTTAACGGAGAAAATGGGGGCGCCCACCTCTAGGACGTCGATCGACGACTGCAGCGGCGGCCATAAACTCTTGCCAAATCCACCACTCTCCTCCCCATTCTCGTTTCAGTAGTAGATCTATAGATCTCGAGCTTTAATCGTGGGGTTCATCGCAAAATTTGTGCTCTCCGGGGTGATAAACGGTGGCCGGAATCAATGTAGGTTGTGTGTGGCGGAGGTGGTGATGTTTGACCAGTGGACAAATAGGATTGTAAGAAAATTGAACAGGAAATGTGTGAGTGAAAAAATAAATAAATAATAGAGGGTAAATATAGAATAATAATATTTAGATATATAAATTAGCAACAAGTTAAGTTAAGGGGGTTCGGAGTGGTGTCGGCAAAAGGCATCGGCACCGATGTCTTGCCCAATGCTCACCTTTTTACCGAATTGTTTTACCGATTTGGGGAGAAAAATCAGTGAGGGAACACCGATTCGGGGAGAGGGAGGAGAGGGGAGAGAGTGGGGGTGTGTTGTGGGGTCCATGTTATCACAACCAATCATACATTTTTCTTTTTAAAAAAAAAAAATAGTTTACCATTTCACCAAGTGTCTAACCATTGCCAACATTTTGAGCATAGTTTACCACTTTGACATGACACACTCTCATTGGTTGATTTTTTAGTTTGTCACTCTCAAGTGTCTAACCACTCCGTACACCCTAAGGGATTGAGGTGTTGTAACTTATTTTTTAGGGGTTTTCAAAAAAGAAAATTGATATTTCAATTTAAATTCATAACTACTTGATTTTGTAGTATTAATCCAAAAGCCTTAGTTTTTCCAATTTAATATCATAACTTTTTTACTTACAACTTTGATTCTTTATATTTTTCATATTTTGCAAAATTTTTCGTTTTACGTTTAGTTTTAAATTTGGCGAATTAACGC
This sequence comes from Helianthus annuus, assembly GCF_002127325.2. Classification (NCBI taxonomy): domain Eukaryota; kingdom Viridiplantae; phylum Streptophyta; class Magnoliopsida; order Asterales; family Asteraceae; genus Helianthus; species Helianthus annuus. The sequence continues at coordinate 154,410,595 of NC_035435.2, read as the reverse complement.
AACACAATGTGTGTGTGGTTTAACGATTTTACATTTTGTTATACGATTCTTTTTAAATTTTGTGAGTTAACATGGTGCAACGTACGTATGTGGTTCAGTGTATTTACGTCGTCTATTTTTTCCCGTTTAATAAGTTCATCACAACGCGCGAGACCTAAATCGAGTTAGTTATTATTTTCTATGTTTTATATGTTGGTCTAATTTCACCACGTTAAGACGCCGCAACTTCAATGTTGGTGGCTGTTGGCTATATTGTGGCATTGGTGCTATTTGTCACGGTTTTACGCTTCGCCGCAACGCGGGGGTACGTAGCACGGATACGGGTACGAGACTGGGGTACGGGACGATACGAGTATAAGAAACGGCAAAACTCAAAAATACAACCTAGTAGTAATAATTAAAAAAGAAATAACAACAGCAGCAGCAACAACAACAGCAATAATTGTTGCTTCTTTCATATCATTTGTCAAATTCAGTCTTTTATGTATGTGGCCAATACGCGGGGACGATATTTTTGACATATTATGAAAATTAACTGAGTTTAAGTTGTCATATCTAACTTGTTTTAGAAATGGGATATGTTAGAGTTGACTTATTTAATAGAATGTGTTATATTTTTGTTGATATGTTTAACCCGTTTAATAAATGGGTTGACCCACAAACCAAATTAACTAAATGAGTCGACCAACTAATCCGTTTGAACTATTTATTAAAACCCATCAATTTGGTTAGGGTTAAACGGATTGATTAGGTTACACGATTTTAAGTTTAGGCTAATTAACTTTGTTGGTGATTTAAATGTCATCACCCCATTTTAGTTTAGTTCATTAAGACCAAAATGGAATCTTGATAAACATCGATACAAGTTCAGGTGGGGATGAGCTTGGTATACATACCGAAAATACAGGTACCGAAATTCGTTAAATACGGTATTGGTATCGAAAATGTTCGGTACAATACCGGTATCGGTATTTGTGTGTAAATTTCGTTAAAATACTGGTGTCGAAAACACCAAAAAGTGGGCACCGAATCGGTACTCATATTTAGTTGTAAACTTGTAATTAGTCAGTGGTGGCAATTAGTCGTCAATTAACTGATCATCAAGTTATCAGCAACAACTTTGTCCGAACCTGGTCCATCGATAACAATTATGTTTTTTATAATAATAAAATATATGGTTCGTGTTCAAGGTAGACCAATACTCGATTCTAGATATTAGATATTTATATTACTCGAAAATCCGTACCCGATTTCGAATGTCGCTTTTAAACATAACAAATCACCATCCGAAATCTTTAATAGTTTCATACATCTAAAAACATTCATGTCTTTCTGACCCGTACCCTAGTCCTGTACCCGTTCCCGTACTATATAGATGTCAGAAATCGGTCACAAACATAAAAGACAATGACAAAAAGACTACTTCATGAAATCAGAAGGTCACAAACGTAAAAGACAATGACAAAGGAAGTACTTCGTGAAATCACAAACCAAATTCATAATTTATCATTATTATACCCACAGAAAACCATGCACCCCACGAACATAGATGTTTTATTGCATTCAATTCCCTCCCACCTTTTATATTAAAATTTTAATCATCTGAGAAACGATTCCGTGCTCTACTACCCAACTCTCAACGGTGCACCTTACCCCCCCCCCCCCCCCACCCCCCCTCCCTTACCTATACATACCCCTTTCTCCCCCCTTCATTCCTTCACACCTTCACCTTCACACTTACTACCGTCATCATGGAGTTCATCACCTTTACCATCTTGTTTTCTTTATTTGTTGTGGTTTTGGCTTTCTTTTTATTAGGTTCTGCCGCTAAAAGCGGCCGGATAAACCTCCCGCTCCCTCCGGGCACCCTCGGTTGGCCGTATATCGGTGAAACCTTTGAACTCTATTCTCAAAACCCAAACGTCTTCTTCACCTCTAAGGTTAAAAAGTGAGTCATTTTTCTAAAACAGTTTTATCTCTAGTTTTACTAGTGTTGTTCAGTCAGTATTAGTTCAGTTAGGTAAGGTACAGTAAAAAGTACTTGGTACAGTTAAAATACCAAAGTACGCTTTATTTTGTATTGTGAATTTATTTCTGTTTTTAATAAAATTTATATCGGAACGCTACAGGTACGGCTCAATATTCAAAACACACATATTAGGGTGTAGATGTGTCATGATTTCTAGCCCTGCTGCTGCTAAGCTTGTGTTGGTTACCAAATGTCATCTTTTCAAGCCCACATTTCCGGCTAGTAAAGAGAGGATGATCGGCAAACAAGCCATTTTCTTTCACCAGGGTGACTACCATTTCAAGCTAAGGCGTCTTGTTCTCCGAGCATTTACGCCCGAATCGATTAAACACATGGTTTCCGACATCGAATGCATCGCGGTTGACGCGCTTCGCTCATGGGAAAACCGGTTGATCAACACTTTCCAAGAAATGAAAATCGTAAGTCCAATGACAAAAAAAAAAAAAAACAAACCTACCTAATAATATCTGGGTCCGGAGGGTCCAGGGTACAGTACAGAGAGAGACCGCTCCTGATAAGACCCTTAGGAAAACTTTTTTTTTTATGGTACAAAAATACAACTAACATGATTTTTGTTTTGTTCAGTTTACATTTAATGTGGCATTACTTTCAATTCTGGGCAAAGAAGAAGTGCTCAATAGAGAAGATCTCAAGAGATGTTATTACATTCTCGAAAAAGGGTACAATTCGATGCCGATTAATCTTCCGGGTACTCTGTTTAACAAATCGATGAAAGCTCGGAAAGAACTAGCTCGGATCTTGGCCAAAGTTCTGTCTGATAGAAGAGAAATGAAGAAAGAACAACAGAATGACTTGTTGGCATCTTTTATGGAGGACAAAGAAGGCCTCACCGACGAACAGATCGCCGATAACATCATCGGCGTCATCTTCGCTGCCCGCGACACCACCGCCAGTGTCTTGACTTGGATCATCAAATACCTCGCTGAAAATCCCGCCGTTTTACAATCAGTCACCGTAAGTAATATTCACTCGTGTTGTCTGGGGCGGGTCCAGTACGGACCCATGATTTGTTTTCATGAGAAAATCAGGAGACTTAACCAAACTTTTAAAGACAGCTATCAGAATATTTGCTTAAAAAATACACTAAATTTTTTTAAGCCCCCCTATGTTGTATTTTTATATTTAAAATATGAGTTTTTTAACGGCGGACTAAAAACTTCTGGTTCCGTCACTTGCCGTAAGATCTTTAATCAATCAATTGTTATATATAAAATCTGTTTACATATATAAAACCTCTATTATTCTTAACAACCGACTAAAAAGTAAAACGTTCTGGTTCTTTCACTACGTAGCGTAACATCGTACTTAATAAGTTGTTCTAGAAGTTAATAGTTTATTTTTGTTTTATTTATAATAGGAGGAGCAAGAGGCAATAAAGACTTTGAGTTGGGCAGATACCAAGAAGATGCCTGTTACTTCCAGAGTCATTCAAGAAACACTCAGAGTTGCTTCAATCTTATCTTTTACATTCAGAGAAGCAGTTCAAGATGTTGAATTTGAAGGTTTGCTTTCAATTAGAAACCGTTATTGCTACAACCAGAATAGTACTGCAATAATGAGTTGTGCCTTATGCATTAAAACTTGTACACTAATATAAGTTAATAAAATCTTCAGGGTATCTTATTCCAAAGGGATGGAAAGTGTTGCCACTGTTCAGAAACATTCACCACAGTGCAGATAATTTCCCTGATCCAGAGAAGTTTGATCCTTCAAGATTCCAGGTAAATAATAATACAAGTGAAGTAAAATATACTTTTTTTAAATATTAAAAATACAAGTGAAGTAAAATATATTTTTTTAAATATTAAAAATGATATCTTTATATTATTTTGGAAATGGGTACTGAAAATGATGTAATATTGACAGGTGGCACCAAAAGCCAATACATTTATGCCATTTGGCAGTGGGATCCACTCATGTCCAGGGAATGAACTAGCCAAGCTGGAGATATTAGTGCTCTTACATCACTTGACCACAAAGTATAGGTTTGTAACAAATTCACATAATCTTTTGAGTTAGTGAAATTATTATAAGATGCTTTTTTTTTAGTAAATTTCTGTTTCTGTCCAAGAGGTTTGTCTATTTTAACTAGTTTAGTCCAAAAATCTAATTTATAATAAAACCATCTCTAAGGTTTGCATTTTTAACGCTTTTCATTCCTAAGGTTTGCATTTCTTTACGCTTTTTATCCCTAAGAATTAAACGAAAAAGCACCCTTAGGGATGAAAAGCGTTAAGAAATGCAAACTTCAGGGCTGAATTTGTTATAAATTAGATTTTTGGACTAAACTAGTTGAAATTGACAAACCTCAGGGACGAAAACAGAAATTTACTCATTTTATATAAAACTGTAACAAGAGAAAATAGCGCGCGTATTTGAAATATAAGGATAACACGTTAAAACAAAGACTTGTTTGTATCGAGTTAGAAAAATGGTGTCGGGTCAGGTTTACATGTGACCTTATCGTGACAAAATCATCTGGATTAAGTCTATAACAAAGAATATGATTTGATGCAGGTGGTCGGTGGTAGGCCCACAGACTGAGATTCAGTATGCTCCATTTGCTCTTCCCCAAAATGGTTTGCCCATCAAGCTCTCTCTCAAATAATGCCCATGAAGAAAGTCAACAAACTATAGTTTGACTTTTGGCTGTATGGTCAGAGTACAGAAAGAAACCAACCTATGAAGAGACAGAATTGTTGTGCATTTCCAAGGCATGATAAAAACAAAAGGAGATCAAATTGTATATAGGAAAAAAGTTTCCTTAATCCACAAGTTAGAAAAATATACATATATTTGTGGTTGTTTCTTGTGAGAAATAAGAAAAATAGGGGGTCTTAGGTAATATTTATTGAGGGTGATGAGGTTTGAGCTTTAAGTTTTCTTATTGTACAAAGTCCGCAAGGCATTTATAATTATAAACTAAGTTATAACCCCGTGTATTACACGGGGTTGAATAAATAAATTTTATATACTAAATAATAAAACAATATATCTTTAAAACCTCCTTTATTGCACCGGTTGAATAAATATAATTTTATATATTAAATAATAAAAAGTTATATTTATAAGAACGATATTGTACGGGTTGAATAAATGTAATTTTATATACCAAATAAAAAAGTTATATCTTTAAAACCACGTGTATTACATGGGTTGAATAAATGTAATATTGTTTATCAAATAATAAAAAAAAGTTATATCTTTAAAACCCTCGTGTATTACACGGCTTGAATAAAGATAATTTTATATACAAAAAAAATAAGAAAATTATATTTAAAAAAACTAATGGGTATACTCGGTACACGATAGATATGGTGATTGCGGAGATAATTATTGAAAAGAAAATACAGTGGTCAAACATGTTATTCAAGAAACAAATAAGCAGCCATTTGAGTGATAAAATATAAATTATATTTAAAAAAAGCCCGTAATAAATATAATATTATATATAAATATCTTAAATTAACAATTTAAATTTAAGAATAATATTTTATTAGAATAATAGGAGTATTCTATTCGACATTTAAAGTAGAATAAGATTTAATATTAATTTTTGTTTATTTGGTAATCGAAAAGAATAAGAGTAAATTTGTACATTACAAATAAAAAGTTTGTGTTTGTCATATGATATAGAAAATCAAATAAATAATATTATAAATGAGAATTATATATTAAATTTAAATTAAATAATAATTATCTATAGTTAAATAGAAGAGATTAAACAAAATAATATTTAGTAAAAGAGTTATCTATAATTATGTAGAAGAGATTAAATTAAATAATAATTATCCATAAGATATTAAACTAAATAATATTTCGTAGGAGGGTTATTTATAATTAATAAAAAGAAATTAAACTTAAATAATAATTATCTATAACACATGGCCTAATATGATGACAAGTGTCCCAAAGTTGGTTTCTTTTATTATATAGTATAGATTTATCCCTTATTTTTTTTATACATTGTTCCTTATGGTCTTGTATTCATTTTCCCTTGCTTATTGTCTTTGATTTCATTTCAAGTCAGTGATGAATCTTGAGATTTTCGATCGAGGGGTCAAAAACGTATATGTCTAAAAATTTATATAAAATAGGGGATTGAAACGTATATACCAAAAAATTTATATACGAAAACTACATACTCTCCACTACTGAGCGAAAAGTTCAGGGGGTCGGCCACCCCCACTATGCTGCGCCAATGTTTCAAGTTGATGATGTATTTTTCTTTTAAAATTTTAAGGAAAATATTTAGTAAATTGCTCTTGTGACCAACTCATAATGGTATGCAGTTAGTTACTACTACATGTGTTATTGCATCTGGACTTAATATTCAACATGCATAACTATATAGTTTGAATGTGAAGGAAGTACTTCTTTCGACTTCAACAATATAAGGAATAATGGTAAACTACAACAAATTATATAACAATTCACAAATAACATATCATTGTAGCAAACTTCATTTCTTGGTTTTTTATTTTTTATTTTTTTTTGCTTTTCTTTATGTTTTATCTTTTTGGTTTTTTTTTTCCTACCCTTAACTTTCAACATATTATTACTTAAAACCCCTAGCTTTATAAAAACTTTGTGAAGTGTCCTCTTAACCTCCTCGTGTTTTACGTGTTTATTTTTAAGTATGTGGGTCACATATAAAACGTTTCCGTGCTTACTTTTATGTATGGTTTCGGTTGATCTACGTTTTGGTAAAAGATTTTTGTGCTTATTTTTATGTATGTTTTCAGTTGTTCTATGTTATACATTTTCACTAGACGAGATAAATTCGAATTACTTTACATTTCAAAGCTGCCGCAACGCGCGATACCATTTTTTTAACTTAAAAATATTATTTTCTTATGTGCTTTATTTAAGTGCATTTCGGTATAAATCAAAGTTGGTTTACGTTTTGACATAATTTTTTCTCGGTAATGAGTGGAGTGTAATATGTTTTCGTGCTTATATTATGTATGTTTTAGTTGGTCTACGTTTTGACGTAAGTTATGTTCGGAAACGAGCCGGGTGTGACATTTGACTGTACAAATTCGAGTTACTTTAGGTTTTGAAGCCGCCGCAACGCGCGGCGGGTCAAAATTCTAATTATATACAAACTAACAAGTTGGATTGCATACTAATGTGACATCTTATGCTCATGAGGAACAAAGAGACAATATTGGTTTATATGACGGATCAAATATTACAACACATGTCAGAATCACTCTTGCATGTTTACGATAGTGAGACAAACCTCGTTATGAATAATGAGTCTTAAATAAAATCTCACTTCATCTCTTTACAAGACATATATTGGGACACGGCGAATGTTTGAACTCAAATACCACCAACATATTTTTAATGCAATTGTTGTAAAAGAAACGAGACCTCACATTTAAGAATGCGTGGATAAGAGCAATTTATTATGAGTAACAAGCACTTGAAATCAAATATTACACTAATTTAACCATCACTAGTGCTTTAATGGTGGCCATGGGTATTTAAGTTCCACCTATGGTGAGCCTGGATGAGTTTTCTCCTCCAGGTCTCAAGTTCGAGTCTGGGTGATAGGGGTTTGTCATTGAGAGGTTTAAATTGGGGATCTATTGTGCGATGGGGCTCTCTAGGGCGGACCCGGTTAAGACAACGTATGCTAAACCTCTCGACATTCGCGAATAATTCACACCTTCAAAACAAAAATTTACACTAATTTCCAGGAATCTGTAGACGGAAGAGATTTTTTTTTTTGAAGTCTTATGTTACTAATGTATTGTTTATGAGTTTTATGGCAGTACGAAAGTAATTATGTTCCATTAACCTCACATATTATTCTCATTGTATGAACATTTGTTTTTAGGTCTATCGAGCTCCCACAAGTTTGATTTGCATCACAAGGCTACTTTTTATTTTGATAAAGCAATTCCTAAATTCTATAAGATAAATACATATGTTTCTATTTGTAGAATTTAATTTTTCAACCTTATAATTATAGAGAATATCACTTAACCATCAGGATGTCCTCTTAAAGACAATCAACACTACTTTATTACTTTTAACAATAACGAAACATCTAACATGTCTGCCTACACCGCCCCTATGCCAGGTCTTGACCACCCATTATTAAACACAATTTTCAAGGTTTTAAAAAATTCTTGTATTCAATTCACACCCAAATATTTCACATAATTTAGTTTTCCCAATTCAAAGTTTATTCATATTACTATTTTTGGAAACTTATATCTGTATGGTATTCGTATTTCACTTACAGCTTCGTAATTCGAGACGTTAATCGTAATAAAACTTGATCGTTTAATAAGAATTATACATTGGTTATTCATACTTGTTTATACATTCAATTCATATACATACTTGATACATATTCATCATTCGCGTAAACACATACTTGTTTTACATACAATCAGTCGTAAATACGTGTTTAATACTCATTATACGTGCAATGTACATGATATACTCTCATCATACTTGGTTTATGCTTTAATACTTGAATTATACTTAATTACATGTCCTTTATACAAGTTCCACCTCAAAACATCAAATATATGAAACTCCAGGGGCTAAATTGCAAAAAAAAGAAACTTGTACCAAATAGAGGCTTGGCGCTACTCAAAGCCTAAGGCCTCCAGCCTTGGCGTAGCGCCAAGCCCTGAATCCGCAGTTAGTTGTTTCTTGTGTGCGGGTTGGCCAATTCCTCCACCTCCAAACTCACCCAATCACCTTCAAACTCCATTAAAACTCAAACCCTACTTCACCACTATATAATCAAGTTTCCATCACCTCATTTTCACTTTTCCAACTCTTCTACACTCCAAAACACCCTCAAATTAGTTGCAAATACAAGTTTTGGGCAGATTACAAGCAAGTGCCAAAGTGAGTTCAAACTCACTTTTCTTCTACTTTCTTCACCATTTCTTCTTCTACAAATCTTGGAACACCTCTAGAGTATTTCCAAAAGATTACCATAGTAATCTAAGGTGGAACATCACCATTTTGAGGTCCAAACTTTCTGTTTTGGAAGAAACTTCGTTAACTTTTACAAAACTTAACTTTTTATACTTGAATCTTGTATCTAGCAACCTCCTAAACCCATCAATGGTTGTGGAACTTGTTAGAGTCGATTCTTACAAGTTTAGAGGTACAAATAACCTCTAAACTTTCTGTTTTTTTACAATATTCATGTACCTTTTGTTTCTTTGCTAAAACTTGGTGGAATCTTGTACCCACCAAGCTCACAGCTTAGTCTATAGTTGTGGGTTTGTGTTGAGGTGATTTCCATCAAGTTATGAGTTCAAAACTCTTTACTTTAAAAGTTCATACATGTTACAATCCAAGTGTTGAAAGACAATCACGATTCATCATCTTCCATATGTTGAACTTGTGACTTGTAAAAGTGTGAACCGTGGGAGCTTTGACTTTCCAATCTAGTTCCGCTACCTCACTTGCAAAACTTATGTACGAACACTCAAGTGGCTTCCTAGTATCAAAGTAACATAACCCCGCCTAACCTCTGACACTTAGTTAACTCTTTCCATGTCGTGGTGGTTCACCTGAGTTAAGATTTACTTGGCTACTTGAGAATGTATTAGTTAGTTTTATTTCTTATTATTCATGACCCTCCGAATCATCCTTGAGATGATCTGTGTAGTGGTGAATCGTATAACGAGGTTAATCATCCATGCTTGACTTATATGACAATCCATGAAAACTCATGATAGACTTAGCTTAGGATTATTATTATAACTATATAAACATATATACATATAAAAATAAACATAACCGAATTCTTGATGTTAATCGAATCATAATTATGCATCGCGAATATAAGTTATATTATCTTTGTTCTTTATTACTCGTTTGTGATTCTAATGGGCATATTAGGACCCATGAAAACACTTTAAAACTAAGTGTCTAAACGAGATATACTTTTGCATACATCTACTTTTATACTTAATTTCGAATCCAAACATTCCATAAACTCCAAACACTCGAACGCTTTCATTTTCCTATTTTAATCAACTCGTTACTTGGATAATCAAAAAGTTTTTACAAACTTGTGAGTATACTCGAACACCTTTTTTTCATTTTACACTTTTGGGTGCAATATGTTTACTTATTCAACTTACACAAACACTTATACTTTTATGCAGTCGCACAAACAATCCAATACATGCAGACTAATATGTTATACTTGATTCGTGCTTCTGGGTGATTCTTATGTGATAAACTTGTCATTAACTTCGTACGAGCCTCTCCTTAACATGTATAACGCTATAGGAGTAACGCACCGCCCGTAAACGTGAGGTTAATCTTGATAACTAGGTGTGCCATATAGGAGTAACCCATCAGAGGGTTGACTTGTTAATCGCATGCCAGTTTTACGTTAATCTTGATAACTAGGTGTGCCATGTGGATTTGTTTCAATCATTTTTATACGTATGCTATGTATCAAACTTGTATTTTCGCCAATACTTGAACTATGCTTTTTTAAACATGTTGCAGGTTGTTGATGTTGATGCATATGGAATCTAGTAGGATATGCTTAGACTATTAATGATGTCATTGTATTTTGATCCTTTAAATTTGTTGTATTTCATTCATCAAATGTTGTACTTTGAATTTTCCATGTATTGTATTAGACAACTATTATCAAAGAAATGAAACTTGTTTATTAAATACTTGTCACACTTAGTGTTATGAAGTCTCGAGCAATCTCGTTCGTGTCACTCCGATGTTTCCGTCATCGGTAGGGGTGAGATACGAGACCCCTGATGGCAAATAAGTTTTGCTATTAATTGGAGGTCCTACAATGTCTTGGAGCATTCACAATCTATTCTCTATTCTATCTCTAAAATTACACTAAAAATCAATATATTTTCTCTCATTTTCAATTAAATAATATTTTTATACCTTTATCATTAACTTTTCTCTCTCATCCACTCACAACCACTTTAAAAATATCAAAAAAGTTATAGCGGGTGAACAACTCCCTCCAAATTTACTAATGAATAGTAACATTTTCTCTCTTCTCCACTCTATAAAATATAGAGAATTAATGCCCTCACATAAATGTGAAGGATCCAATGTGAATGCTCTTAGGCTATGTGTTGTGGTCATGACCAAGATGACCACCACCACCCTCCATGTCACTCCGACCTCATCCACCAACTTATATAGTGTGGACCATAACCCCCCCTATCATCCACTATCTTCCCCTACCAATCGAAATTCCCTATGAAGGGGTATGGTCCGAAAAACCCGCGCTAACCAATCAGGTCGCGCGCAGGACCATACTCCTGCTACATTAATTTGTCTACTTTCTGGACCCTGCGCCGACTAATTAGGTGAAACCTAGGTCGCGTGCGAGGCCAAGCAAAGATCAGACCAAAATTCCACACTTAGCTTCCTAGATGAAAACCCTCACTTCCAGGACCTCGCGCCGGCTACATGGGTTTACCCAGAGGCCGCGCAGAGGGCAAGAGTGCAGGGCATCCTAGGACAGTACAAAGGTACAAGTGGCAGACAAATGGACCAATCAGCGTCCAACAAGTTGTACCTTATCGTGCTCCACGATTAGCAATCGTGCATGAGACAAGAAGGTACACAAGGACGCTTACGTGTCACCAATCAGCGTGTAACGACATCTGCTCCATGATCCCCACTCACCTGCTGATGGAAGAGAGGCAACAAGGACAATGCTCAGGACACATGGATCCATTCAATTTGCGCCAACTCCATCCTCCCTCGGAAGCACTAACGGTTGTGGCAGAGGGGACAAAAACAATATTCCTTGTTGTCGACTCAAGGCCCAAGGCCCAAGGCCCATTAGCCCATCTCCTTCTACATTACTCCGGCTATAAATAGGAGCTTTCATGTACAGGTTAATTCTATTCGGTTCTCTGCTCTCTCACTATTAATCACACACTTATTTCCTCAAAAACGCATACTTATTCTCACGCCGGAGAGTGGTTAAGAGGAGAACCCCCCCCCCTATTCCCCTCCTCTTAACGAGCTTAACGGGGTGTTTTAGTATTTTGCAGGAAAATTAAGCCCACAGCGCAGAGAAGACCGAGAAGATTAACCCTATTGTCGAAGCATAAGCCCAAACTAATCACCAGATTAGTTCCGTGTTTCTTCACCCTAATTAATTGAAAGAAAGTCATAGTTGTCATTGATTAAACCATGCAGTACCACCATAGTTTAAGAAGGGTGCGGTGTATCATGAGAATCATGTCCCATGTAGCAATCCATGATCCAATCCACCATCCATACTCTATAGTGGTAAGATAATTGACCCCGCATAAAAGCGATGATTTAGGTGTAAAAAAGTTATGAGTTAGAAAATAGAAGGTCCTAAATTTGATTAAAATTATTTCCCATGCTCATGGTTCCTTATTTCCTTTCGAGCATTCACACACACAAGAACTCTTTGAACCTATGTCAATTCATATGGGGCTTCAAGTTGAAACTCTATGTTTATTTCAAGTTTTGAGCATGTACATAGTTTGCTCTCAAAAGTATATTTTCATGCAATTCTTTTTTTATATTTTTAGCCTTAGTTTGATGAATTTATAAATTCTAATTCCTTTTTGATTAATAGTTAAATAGACTTTTTCTAACACTTCGTAGCGAATATCTACCGTTACTTTTTGACTAATAGTTAAAATGGACTTATTCTTACACGTTATAACGAATATCTACCGCTATAAAATGGAATTAGAATATTAAAAATATATTTCATCCAATTTAGGATGGTACATTTTACTAGTGTACATCTTAATTTGAGTGTTTTTATCTGCTTTACATCATTTGTTTATACACTAAATCTTTTGTCAAGTTTTCAATTTTTCACAATATTTCCTTTTTAGTAAATATTTATTCGTATGTTATAGTAAATATAGGATCATTTAGTTTTGATATGTATTAGTTACAAACTTTATCTTATAAATTACTAACTTTATCATATAATTAGTAAATAAATTCAATTATAAACATGTCTGTCTAGATCTAATTTAATTAATAACAATATCTAGCTATCAATCTCCAGCTCTGTATTATCTCACATCATGTTTATCAACTGCCCATTCAAAAAAAAAAAAAAAAAATTAATCGAATTGACTTTTAATCAATCAATGTACGTAGTAGTTGACAACTTTATAGATATTAATTTAAAAAGAAATCTTCAAAATGAAAAGCAAAAAAAAGTAGTTGACTTTAAGCTCGTAATTTTAATTTAATATTAATCTGGGAGGCAATCAAATAGTAAGTTTATTTTGACTATAAATAATAGAAATTAATACAATTATGACATGTGATAAAATTTAAAATAAAGGTGAATGATATTTTAGTTAATTTTATCGAATCTTCTCTCTTCTTTTCTCTGTAACTTCAAAACCCACCATTTTCAAAATTCAATATCTTCAACCTTTTGTTTGCTTTCTATCTCAATAATCACTACATTATAGTGCGATTTTCGTCACCAATCAATGATTCAAACACCCAATCAACGTGTTGTTCAATTTTTTTTTGAAGAAACTCAGTTATATTTCATACAGTATCTCATTTTTTCCCGTGATTTTGAAGTGAATCACTCGATTCATTCCATTCGATCGTTGATAAGTGTTTCTAGCATTCAAATTTTGTCAGTCGTTGAAAAATCTGAAGAAATCGGCTTCGATCTATGTAAGAAAATTTTGAATTGCATTTTTACGATCTAGGTTTTTGAATTGAGTCATTGCGTTTTAGAAAGAAATGAAAAAACATTTTTTTTTGTATTTTCAGTCGATTGCGTTTTAGAAATAATACATTTTATTGTGTTTTAATTCCATTACGTTTAGGTAAAACACATTTTATGTGTTTTTAGTCTAGTGCAATTTATAAAAAAACACTTTCTTTTGTGTTTTTCTCTATTGCGTTTTATGAAAACACATTTTTATGTGTTTTTTTGTCCAATACGTTTTAGAAAAACACATTTTGAAGTGTTTTTAGTCTATTGCGTTTTAGGTAAAACACATTTTTATGTGTTTTTACTCTATCGGGTTTTAGAAAAAAAAAAACATTTTCTTTTGTGTTTTTTGTCTATTGCATTTTAGGAAAAACACATTTTTATGTGTGTTTTTTGGTACATTGCGTTTTAGAAAAACACATTTTGAATTGTTTTTAGTCCATTGCGTTTTAGGTAAAACACATTTTTATGTGATTTTAGTCCATTACGTTTTAGAAAAAAACATTTTCTTTTGTGTTTTTAGGCCATTGCGTTTTAGAAAAAAGATATTTTTTTGTGTTTTCTGGTCATTGCGTTTTAGAAATAAGACATTTCTCTGTATTTTTTGTCCATTGCGTTTTAGAAAAAAAATCATTTTTTATGCTTTTTTCCATTGCGTTTTACGCAACTGGGTTTTCGAAAAAAATCGAAAATATAGCAATAGTATACTCGTTTTAAAGATAAAAAAAACGCTCGTTTTTTTGGTGCAATTTTTATAAAAAAAAATAATTTCGTATGAAAGAGTTATTAACGTTTAAAAAATATGGGGGGATTGGAAGAGAGAGAAACTATTGCCTTGGATTGATTAGAATGCCTTTAGACAAACTTACGCGCCTCCTTTTTTTTCTTTAATTTCACTCATTTAATCTTAGCCTTTGATTAGCATTCATAGCCAAATAAACTTCCTAGTATATCCTGACCCTTAATCTGGAACCTTGTAAATACACTATAATCTCTCATATAACTATTACACATAATGACATCAAATGTTACAAGAGCACTTGGTACAAGTGATTTCAGCGTTAATTTTAAGTGTAATGTAATATTCAATATAGGGATTAGGATCAAATACAAAGGATCCTAATTGTAAGAAGTGTAAGAAGGATTTATAGAGTGACAAGTGTCCAATAACCTAAAAAAACCACTACACAAAAAAACCTCACTACAAAAAAAAAAAAAAAAAAAACCCTTAAACATCCACCACCACCAAAAACCTAACCCCCCCCCCCCGTTTTTTTTTTTTTTTGCGGGGGGGGGGGGGGGGGTTAGGTTTTTGGGTGGTGGTGGGGTGGGGGTGGGTGTTTAGGTTTTGGGTGGTGTTGTAGTGGGTTTAGTTTTAGGTTATTGGACACTTGTCACTATATAAATCCTTCTTACAATTAGAAGCCTTTGTAGAATAACTTGACCCTTCAATATAGAATTCAAGTTATAATATGGCATCTGAGAGTTAATTAGACAATCCGTAGTGGGGGGCGATGGAGGCATTTTTGTGAGAGATGGCGCCCCATAGCGCCCGCCACACCATAACAGGCGGCACTATGGGGTGGGTTTTGGTTGCTGGCATGATGATCTCCGCGGCGTGAAGGAGGAGATGTTGCTGTCATTTTTATTTTCATTCAATAAAAACAAAATAATTAATAGAAAAGGTAATGATGGGTAGGGACATTATGACTACGCGCTCTAGTGATATAACGCCCATAAAGCCCTTGAGTGACGTGGGGGTCACGTGTCGCATAACGCCCCCAAAGAGGCTTTATGACTAGGGGCCACGTGTCGCATAACGCCCCCAAATGGGCTTTATGACTACACATGGCCTTAGATTTACTATTTACACCCTATGTTTTTTCCGTTTCTTTTATTATTCTTTTTTTTTCTCACTATGTGACACGATACGTCACACACTCACATTTTAATGGTTTTTTTTGTTTTTCTTTAACTTTTACAATATGATCTTTTATAAAATTTTGAATGTACCGTTGCAATGTGTTTATTTTTTTTATCAATATTTCGATGTAACTTTCATTCAAAACTGAGTTTCGTTAGTCATAATGGACAAGCAATCGAAGCATGAATATACAATCCATCAAAATTGCCCTCAAAGTTTCATTTTCTTATAGTTTTTTTTTGTTTTCCTCTTAAAACTCTAAAATGTGACATTTTATAAAATTCTTGATATGTCATTTCTACGTGCTTATTTTTTATCAATGTTTCGATGTGAATTTTTTCGCTAGGTGAATACTAATGTATATTCATCAAAATCGAGTCTTACAAATTTTAACATATCCATTGTAGCGTACGAGTTTCGCCGCAATAATGTTTATCTATAATCTTGACAAAATTTTAACTAAAATTATATATATTAAAAATTCTCAATGATCGTGACTCAACTTGTTCCGGTGATGGTCCAAGAATTTTCACGAATTCCTAGGTAGTGTGACTAAAAAACCAAACTGGATAAAGTTACCCCACTCTTATTAGAATTGAGTCCGAAAAGAGGTACTGGATTAGTGATCGGTTTGACCGTGGATCGCAATCTTTCTCGGGGCGGTGTGCCTGGCAAAGGGAGCCCAACTCTGGCCCGGAGCACGCGCTCTTCTGACGGGGTTGGTTTTATCCGATTCAACTGACAAGTGGAAGTGGATTGGAGGTAAATATACGGACTTTTCGATGAGGGCGGTTAAAGATTTTCTAAGAAGTGGCGAGGATTATAGTAACAATTTCGTTTTCAAGTGGTCTAAATGGGTGCCAAAGAAGTGCAATATTCTTATGTGGAGAGCTGAGATGGTTCGCATTGCAACGATTGATGCCTTGACGAAACGAAACTGCTACAATGGTGATAACGTTTGCGTGTTGTGTAGGGAAGAGATGGAAACTGAAGAGCATATCTTCTGTACTTGCTCGGTTACTTCGTCAGTCTGGACCCAGGTTAGCCGATGGTGTAACATCAGCCCCATCTATGCATTGGCTTGTTGGCCGTTCACGAGTTTGCGAATCTGGGTTCCATAGCTACAGTGGCTTTGCAGGGCATTGTTTTGGTGGTTTATTGGGTGGTGTGGAAAGCGAGAAACGATAAGAGATTTTGATGTAGACTAGAAAACGGGATAGGAAATCGGACCTGTTGATTCTCACAGAATACCAAGAACGATTCTTCCAAAATTTGTTGATACACGAAGAATACCGAAAATTGGGGTTTTCACACATAAAACACACACTAGTGAATTGGGAGAGAAAAATGAATGTTCATATATTCCAAAACTGATTTGTTTCCTCCCATTACATCCATATAAATAACAACGCAAATTGAAAACGGGCCTCAAAACACACTTAGGCCAAAAGTTAGAACGAAATAAAAGTCCACCAAAAGCAATAAAAAACATAAAACGAAAAATAACTCATAGTAATAGGTCTAAGAATAGAAATATAGCGTGGAGTGATTGATGCTCTT
Organism: Helianthus annuus; assembly: GCF_002127325.2. Lineage (NCBI taxonomy): Eukaryota > Viridiplantae > Streptophyta > Magnoliopsida > Asterales > Asteraceae > Helianthus > Helianthus annuus. The sequence continues at coordinate 154,393,330 of NC_035435.2, read as the reverse complement.
TCAAAATAATGTAAGTGATCTCGTTGTTGTTTGTTGTTTCGGCCTCCCTCATTGATTGTTGAGGGTTAGTTTGTGAATAAAAGTATACTTAAGAAAAATAGCAAAACGCAACAGCTTAACTCAAACTTCTATCTTTACATAATTTTGACTACCAGAGTTAACTGTTTGACTGTCTTTTCGATTTGTATCAAACCCTTCACAATTTGCAAAGATCCACAAAGCTAGATGACAAACATTTAATTAATATTAATAATAATAAATAAAAGGCATGGTCATATACAAACAATTGATTCACAAAACCTAGATGCTTATTGATATATCAAAATAATCAAAGAAAGGGAGATGACTTTATATTTAGTCAATATAATAATAAATAAAAAAAGATGGTCAAATACAAACAATTGATTCACAAAACCTAGATGCTTATTGATATATCAAAATAATCAAAGAAAGGGAGCTGACTTTATATTTAGTCAATATTGGTGGAAAGAATATATGTAAAATTTATACGTTATTATTGACATTTGAACTATATATTGAACCTGGTCTCTTTGCTAACATCCTAACACTGCCATATATATTTTTTTTTATCAGTAGATGGTTAATTTAAAACATGTTATTTTTAATCTAGTATTATCAATAATATACATGATATAGACCGGTGTTTAACAAAATGTAGAATTACCTTGTTCAATCAGACAGATCAGCTCATCTTTGCATAAAATGATTGATGCCAGGTTTGACCAAATATTGTTCAAAGCTCATGCTTTGGCTACGTGTTTGAATGATATATTATTTTAAGTAAAGAATATGTTACTTTGAGTTTATTATATTCAAGAGGTATGGAGAGGTTCATAAAAAGTATTCACTAAAGGGGTGGATTAGATATCATGTGAAATATATTCCTAGATTCCTACTATTTATTTGATGCAAGTTTAAGGTTTTATGGTCAATCAATGCACAAAGTGTCCTCTACTTCTCTTTGTGATGCTTTTAGTCCTTTATGGGCATTTTTATGGTAATTTTGTTCTTGAGTTATCTGCCACTTTTGTCCATGTGTTTTGACCAATTATGCCGGTTCAGGCAATATTTCAAATTTGTATCATTTCCGTCCCTGACATTCTTGAAACATGTCAGTTCCGTCTAAAAAATGAGTTAACTACCATTTTTGTACCTGTAGTTTGTCCAATTATTCGATTCAATGACACAATTTGGACGAAGCTAGCATGTTTCAAATGACACAAATTTGAAATTTGGTTTGAACTAGCATAATTGGACAAACCACAATGACGAAAATGACAGATATATTTTGATGATGTTGCAAAAAGTTTATAGTTCTATTAGGTATATTTTGATGATTATTGGTAACTTAACAATATAGTAGCAAATAACTTGTTAATATTTGTATGGACTATAGAGAACGAGATTAAAACGCAAGAAACACATACAACATCTTTGTTAATCACGAAACCTTGCTTTTATTGAACATGGTTCCTTACATGTTGATCGAGGGTAACCTCAATATGCTCTTAAAAGTAATATACTCCAGAGATTGTTTCTTCAACTTTGGTTACGGTCTTGTATTTCATTTGAGTCTAGTTAATATGTAGGTTAATTTGACTAACTTAATGCTTAGGTTATGGGTATATCTTTTACATAGAGATTCTTTTGTTATATATATATATTGATTAAAGACAATATTCTTTAAATGTTTCGAGTTTAGTCTTTTTCTTGTTTTTGTCATGTGTGTCTAGTATGATTTATCAATTACTGCATGCTTTGAAGAACATAGAAGTTAAATCCTAATTTTGTTATTGTGGAAGGGAAAGTATGTAAACTATTTTTAAATCATATTGACTTGCATTTAATCGATATATGTAGTAGTTGTCAAATGACAAAAATTAATAATAATAATAATAATAATAATAATAATAATTATTATTATTATTATTATTATTATTATTATTATTATTATTATTATTACTATTATTATAATAATTAAAGAAACAAGTACACTTCATAATGAGACGCTAGCATACGTAGTTGACTTTTTAGCTCAACTATTATTAATTCATTGATCCAACACATGTCACTATTGGATGCAAGATTTGTGGTTTGACCATATAATGTGCATGCTTCTACTTAGAAATGGTATCATAATTGAGGAGTTAGAACAACCAACAAAAACAAAAGTATACTTTATAAGGTGACATACAAGTTCCAAATAGTCGTGGACCAGCTCCCTAATTAATAATCATATTAAACCTCAAGGTTAATGACGAATATAGAAGAAAAATTTATGAGTATTTTAAAAAAATATGTACCACGTATCAAATTTAAAAAAAGGGTGTGCCTATTGGCACACTAAAGTGACTATTGGCACACCAAACCCTAGCAAAATTAGGGTTTATCTACGCAGCGTATTGGTCAATACGCAGCGTATAGGGTTAACCCTCTACGGTGCGTATTGACCAATACGTTGCGTAGATAAACCATGGATCTCAGTGCCTGATAACCAATCATTGCACAGAAAACAAGGGTCATATACGCTGCGTATAGGTCTATACGCAGCGTATATAAACCATTAGATTTTTTTGGGTCATTTTGGTAGGTTTGAGGTATCATTTTTTCACAAAGTTTAAATACGCTGCGTATTGACCTCTAGCAGCGTATATAAAGGTCTGAAAATGTCTTTTATACCCTTGTGTTGAGGCTATACGAAGCCAAATACAAGGGTAGTTGTGTCATTTTTGTCTCATACGCTGCGTAGGGATCTATACGCAGCGTATATAAAGCTTCATTTTTTTTGTGTATTCCTTTGTTTATTTATAAAAAAAGAAAATTATTTATAAAAAACAATATTATTGATAAATAATACAAATATAAATTATAAAAATTAAAAATAATACAAATATTATGAATTATAAAAATTAAAAAAGAAAATTATTTATAAAAAACAATATTATTGGTAAATAATACAAATATGAATTATAAAAATTAAAAATAATACAAATATTATGAATTATAAAAATTAAAAAAGAAAATTATTTATAAAAAAATATTATTGGTAAATAATACAAATATATTGTTTTGTTATCGTTTAAATTAAATTATCGTATTCCTTTGTTTATTTATAAAAAAAGAAAATTATTTATAAAAAAAACAATATTATTGGTAAAAAATACAAATATATTATATTGTTATCGTTTATATTAAATTATCGTATTGCATCGTATCGTATCGTATTGCATCGTATCGTATAGTGTATAATATAAGTCTCGTATAGAGGCCTCTAAGGGTGTTATTGTATAGTATAGTATTGTACCGTATCGTATAGTGTAGTATAAGTCTCGTATAGGTTTCCTATAGGTCTTGTATATGCATATAGGATTATACGGGACCTAAACCACACCTATACGATACAATATCACACTTATAGGCTTATACGAGGTTAATACGTGACCTAAACCACACCTATACGATACTATACGATATCACACTTATAGGCTTATACGAGGTCAATACGTAACCTATACGACGCTATACGATACGATATCACACTTATAGGCCTATACAAGGTCAATACGTGACCTATACTACGTTATACGATACGATATCACACTTATAGGCTTATACGAGGTCAATACGTGACCTATACGATGCTATACGATACGATATCACACTTATAGGCTTATACGGGGTCAATACGTGACATATATACACCTATAGACCTATACGGGTGTTATATCGTATCGTATAGTAGCATATCGTGTTGCATCATATCGTATAGTTATAGGCTATACGATACGATATCATACTTATAGGCTTATACGAGGTCAATACGTGACATATACTACGCTATACGATATGATATCACACTTATAGGTTTATACGAGGCCAACTCGTGACTTATACTACACCTATACGATTCGATATAACCTTTATGTAACACCTCGAATTTTTGTGTCCAATAATGTGTTAACACGTGTCATTTGTTTACACGTGGCATTGATATTAAATAAAGGACCAATTTTGACAAACCTTGAAAGTATATAAATCCGAGGGTTATAAATGTCAACAAGGGTAAATATACTGTATAGTAACCCTGAATAATGCTTGAACCTTCAAACGAATAAATCATAAATCGTACGGAAGCGAAACGCGGAAGAAAGTGAGAGATTGCGAACTACAGGGGTTAACTGTGTCAACATGTTTAATTATACCTCTGAGTGACCCTTTAACGTTCCCAAGGCTTCGTAACAGTATTATACGCTCACTAGAATATATCGTATAAATTCCGCGAAGTTCCGTCTTAAAACGAAAGAGTTATACTCTAATTCGTATGAGAAGGGCTAAAAGCGTCAACAGTGAAAGTTAAGGCTTTCCAAATAAATTAATAAACTAACCGGGGACTTTATAATGCGGGTATATAACACGAGGCCCCTATCGGTAAATAACCAAGGGCCAAACCGCAAAGTTACCCCTTCAAACCCGAAAGGTCAGGTAAATCATTACGAAAGATTTCGTTATTAATTACCAGGATTTCGCAATCATGACAAAAGATTTAAAATTTCTGAATTCTTAACCTCTCGCGACCCGCGTGAAGGTTATGGTTAAGTTGAGGCGGGCCGCGAGCCTCCTGTATTACGATTCTGATATTCAAATCCTAGGCGACCCGCATTAAAACGGCATGGAACTCCCATGCGGGCCGCGTGGGACGCCCAGATGCAGAAACATTGTAACTACTTGACCTTTGGACCCTTTGAACGACCAACAACCAATTAATGGGGCATGGGCACCCTACACTTGACCCATACACCTCAGGAGACATCTACCCATCATCATGATCAGTGTAGGTTGTTGTGTAGTGATCTAGAGAGCTTTCCTTGGCTATAAATAGCCACATTATGTGCATAACAATTCACACAACACAAAACACATTCATCTGATCATTCCAAGAGCTCTCTAGCATCCTTCTCTGTTCTATAAGCAAGAAAGAACTTCTGTAAGTCGTTCATACTCATTTTGGTCCTGCATTTCCATAGTTATAGCTCATAAACGCAACCGTCGTAACTAACGGTTGTCATTACAATAACTTGCAAATGGTTCAGTCTTATGACGGATCAAAAGTGGTTATGAGATGGTATTTATGTGGGTAATAAACCTCTAAAAAGGTTCCCCCTGATCACCACTCTAACTATGTCAAATAACGAGTCAAACGTGCGGTTAAAAAGTCAACAGAAAGCTATTTTTAGCGATTTATGCATAATCTGTAATGTATATGTTATGGAACCTGTTTTGACAATCATAAAACATGATAATAAGTATATAAACTTGTTTGCGCTCGTTTGAATCGACCATTTGCTATATTGGACCGGTTCGGAGCCGTATGTCGCAAAAGTTTGACTTTTGCTTTGACTTCAGTTCTGACCCGTTTTAGTGAGGTATAAATATACCTTAGGACTCTCTTAGGACCAGGTCACATGTCGGTATAAACCTCTGTGATCGGTTCATGAGTTATCCGAGTCTTTTGCGCAATTCCGTCATTCGCCTAAAAGTTGACCGTAACGGCCTTTTGAAATTAAAACGAGTATTTCGGACACGTGAACGGACCAGAACCTTGCTTATTAAATTATAAGCATGTCCGTAAAGTTTCACGTCAATCCGAGGTCTAGAATGAGAGTTATGCTAAATAGCGCAAATTAAAATAAACTTTTGTAATAAACGGCGCAATTAGCATAACACCTATCTAAACCAAGATTTCGTCACCAAAACTTTTACCCACTGTATTAAAATAATATTTTGGGAATTTTAAAGATTTTTAATAATTTTTACCTCGCTCATAACCTGCGGTTATGGCTACGGTTCGGTAAATACCGAATATGCCCTTTTCGGCCAAAACATGAGTTCTACAAGGTCTTTTGACCCGATTCCAGTTGATACTGGTTTTAAATAATAAATAAAGTATTTTAAGCTTTATAAGCTGTTCGGGAAACTCAGATTTCCTGTAGAACTCGAAAAGCCCTTTTAAAGCCTTTAAAATAACCGAAAAGCCCCTACGGGGCATAATATTAACTTAAACTCGTTACGGGCGTCACGGAAGGTATCCTACTGATACCACAACCCACTTAAGGCATATTGACTTAGGAAATAAGCGTACGACTCTCATGGTTAACCGTTTCGCCTATTGCGCGCACGGTTCGGCTTATGAAACTAGTTTTCATAAATTAGCCGATACGGGTCAAATTATATTATTTGAACCCCAAAATCCAGAGTGTGAACCATTAACCCATATAAAACAAGTCTCTGAACTTGTTGGGTCAGAATCGCACTCCATTCTCGGTTTTCGCCTTTTCGCGCGATTAAACCATATCTATATATATCGGAACCAACCGGTCTAGGCTACGGCCATTATAACGACCCGTTAGGATTCTAAGAGGTTAATTAAAACCTTCGTTCCAGATTAGGAGCCCCAGTAAAAGCTATCGGTGATTTAATCCAAATTAAGGAAATATACTTGCAAAGGTAAATACTTTAACTTATTTCCCCTATATGGGCTTGGGTTACGGTATATTAATACCGCTTGATTGAGCATTATATTCTTCCATCGCTTAGGTGGTTAATTAAATAATATGATCGGCTCATTTAAACAGTTTTGTCTCTTAAAAGCCTTTGGGGGGTTTAATGACCGTTGTCCCGGATATCCTTGGCATCATTTTACGAAATGGCCACGACCATCGACATCCCGGTGTAGGCGTACACCCTGTATAAAGTGTCGACATTAAAATTAAAAGACGTAGCCGTTGGTTTTTATACTACGGTTTTACGCAAACGTGGTGTGTCTATAAATCTTTAACCCGGCACGACCCGGGCTACTGAACGCATAAAAGAACATGTAAAACGTTCACAAGATTTTATTATAATTTTCCCAAGTTATAAAAGAGTTTGTGCCTTGTGCATTCAAATCAATTTTTATAAACATTTTCAAATGTGTCAGTTGAATGTATTTACCAGTGTAAACTGACGTATTTTCCCCAAAAAGATTAAGTGCAGGTACCTAAACGTAAATAGGCTGGTATTAGCTCCCTAGCGTCGTGATAAGTCTCGCAAGCTTGATTGCAGCATCTGATGGAACAATACTTTATGTTTATTTACGATCCACTGTGGATATATTCAACCCCTGTAATACATTTGATATTACAACCAGAGGTTGAAGTTTATATATTTATCTTATGCTTCCGCTGTGCATTATATAATTGTGTGGTTTGACTATATTGTTGCCAACATCGTCACGGTAATCCCCCACCGGGCCCACCGGTGAGACACGTGGAAATCGGGGTGTGACAGGTTGGTATCAGAGCCAACGTTGAGTGAATTAAACACTATCCTATTGTGTTTAATCTCAATGACACAATTGCACATACTTGAGTCTAGACAAGAACTTAGGACAAATTCGGATTGATACTCCTTTTTGTCTTTATTTTCGATTCGATTTTTAATAAGTTTTGGAGCAGGAAAATGCCACCTGTTATATTCCGAGGAAGAGGAAGGGGAAGAAGAGGCCGAGGAGAAATCGTGACACATCACGATAACGAGGCTGGACCATCTGGTACAAGACATCCTTCGATGACACGGAGCGAAGAGCCACAACGACGAAGAGATCTTTACGAACCCGCGAGGCATTCCACCTCGCACAGCTCGACGCCATCCTACCGGCACTCCTTTGGACCAAATTCAGAAAATGATCCCAACAACCCACAACCTTCCTTCATACCTCTACAACGTTCGGTATCGACCCGAAATTACGACGACCCTACTCCATACTACATAGGTCAGTTTAATCCGGCTGACTACATACAGGAACCTTCAGGTTTTGTTCCACTAGGGCCACAAGACCACTTTTCTGAAGATCCCATGGAGGAAGATGAGGATCCTACTGAACCTGCGCGTGGTACGCCTACGCATCCGATAGAAGTTTCTGATGGGTCATCCTTCCATGGAACGCCCTATCAAGGACCTGACAGTTTCCAAGCGTTGTTTGACCGACATGAGTGGTACTACACGCCACCTCAACAGACATCTCAACAACCGAGACATCCACAGGATCCCTCTGAGGATTCACGCTTTGAGGCAGTTACGCCACCACCTCCGCCACCGGCACAACCAGTAATACCTGATCCGCCAAGGCGTAAGAGGACAAATGCTCGTATGTCTACACGAGGAGGAGGGGGTATCCACTTCAGCACTCCTCGACACTCTAGTAGTAGCCACTATCCGCCACTACGAGAAGAAGGACCTTCAAGTCCTATACAGGAGGCGAACTCCGCACCAGCTGCACAAAATTCGCCACCATTTGGGTATGACCAACCCATGCCTGTTTATACGGGTCCAACGGCTTACAACCCGTTCGAACCGTCACAAGCACAATACAACTACGGCTATGAGCGCGACCCATATGTGGTGTCGGCAAGATATAATGCGCGCTACCCTGACGGAGCACATGGAAACATGGGACCACCGGACTACTCAGCTCATGGGTATCCAATACCTCCCAGACCTCCAGTTCCGCATCAAGCGCCACAACCACGTTTCTCTCCTCCTGAACAGGAAGAAATACTCCATCGACTAGATCGTGTGGAGAGAGAGTTCGAAGAAGAGAAAAAGAGCCACCGAGGATTTCTCAAAGGCTTGGCGAACCTACTAAAGGGCAAAAAGAAGAAACGTGACCATTAGCCCTTAATAAGTTGTACTAATGTAATTTCTACTTTGAAATAAGTCCCTGTGTGGACAACTTATCGTATTTCAGTCCCTACGTGGACTTATCTTTAGTCCTTGCATGGACATCTATCTTGTATTAGTCCCTGCGTGGACTTGTCACTTATTTTAAAACCTCTATGGAGGTACGTACTATTTGAAAGACCCGTTTAGGGCAATATGTAATTGTATTTGAGATTTTGGAATGTATGTTATGAGTTTTGTTTTAATATGTATAAAATAAATCAAAACCATTCCTTTTATATTGATCTGCCTAAATAAAGAATCTTAAAAGGTGAAACCTAGCTTGGTGTCTTTTAAGATCCAGTCAAGATGGTACGACCTAATTGAAAGGATTCTGATTCCCTGTTAACCTCTGTACGCATGTTGACAAACATGGCAGATGTGATTCGTTAAGATCACGCACGTCATTCTTATACAATAAATCCTTTAAGGATTTCAAAACCCAACTGAATGATTTATAAATCGTGGGTTAAATCACCAATGAAGGTGACCAATATTATTAAAACATCCATTAGTGATGTAGTGCCTACGGGCCAGTATTATAAAAACATCCATTTGTGATGTAGTGCCTACGGGCCAGTATTATAAAAACATCCATTAGTGATGTAGTGCCTACGGGCCAATATTATTAAAACATCCATTAGAGATGTAGTGCCTACGGGCCAATATTATTAAAACATCCATTAGAGATGTAGTGCCTACGGGCCAACTATATTAAAACATCCATTAGAGGTGTAGTGCCTATGGGCCATAATAATTGTCTTATAAAGACAAAAGGCAGTGGTAGTCTATAACTCTCTGTCAGAAAGAGATAAAAGAACTACGGTTCAATTCTCTATGCCTTTGATTCTCTGAAATCTCGGCTAATATTATAAAACATCATCATGATTAGGCTTTATGCCGCCAATACTATTTATATAGCTGAAATAGGATATATTCAAATCCTAATATTTAATGAAATAATAAATTAACCGAATATGGTCTCTGTACCATGGTTGACAAATTGTCATAAAAGACAATTATATAATAATCGCCTAAATAAAATTTTGTTATCTTCTGTAACAGATTCAAGTTACAATGGCGGATCCCAATGGAGAGAACAGCCACACAAACGAAGATGACTATGACAATACGCCAGTGCATCTGACAGGCGCACAACTGAAGGCTCTGATTGACAATGCTGTTCAGGCAGCTATTGATCGTCAATATACTGAGTCCCAAGGCAGAACCGTGTCGAAACCACCCTCTAAACCAAAGACACACTCCAAACCACCCTCTGAACCCAAGAAAGATGACGACAAACACTCGTCCACTGAGCACAGCGTTCATCGCGATAGAGAATATACTGATGCATCCAGTGCTAAGGGTTGCACCTACAAATAGTTTGTATCATGTAAACCCCGGGAATTTACAGGGGAGAAAGGTGCTGTTGATTGCATCACCTGGCTGGATGAGATGGACACTATAGTGGACATCAGCGGGTGTGCAGCGAGGGATGTGGTGAAGTATGTGTCCCAGTCTTTTAAGGGCGAGGCCCTGGCATGGTGGAGGGCGTTGGTGCAGGCATCTGGTAAGTCTGCTTTGTACAAGATGACATGGGAGGAATTTATTACTCTCATTAAAGAAAACTACTGCCCTCAGCACGAGGTTGAGAAGATAGAGGCTGATTTTGTCTCACTAGTGATGACGAACCTGGACTGCCAGGCGTATTTGACGAGTTTCAATACCATGTCTCGTCTAGTTCCATACCTGGTGACACCAGAACCCAGAAGAATCGCCCGTTTCATTGGGGGCTTAGAGCCGGCGATCAAGGCCAGTGTGAAGGCCTCTAGGCCGACGACCTTCAGGTCAGTTACTGACCTCTCCTTGTCTCTTACACTTGATGCTGTCCGTCTGAGGGCACAAAGGAGCAAGGAGGCTGAAAAGCGAAAACGTGAGGATGATACCTCACGAAAGTCTGGGAAAAAGCACCGTGGAAACGGTGAGGGCAAGAGAGGGTCGGAGGCAAAGAAGGAGGGGCAAGCTGATGGAAGACCTAACTGCAAGATCTGCAAGAAACCCCACTCTGGGAAGTGCAGATTTGCATCAAACTCACAGTCACAATCAAAGACTCCTTCCTGTGGACTATGCAAGTCCAAGGATCATAAGACTGTGGAGTGCAAGAAAATAAAGGATGCAACCTGCTATGGTTGTAATGAAAAGGGGCATATCAAGAGTAACTGCCCAAAGTATGCCAAGAAGGCGGAAGAGACAAAGAAGTCAAATGCGAGAGTTTTTCGCATGGATGCAAAGGAAGCGGTTAAGGACGACAATGTGCTTACAGGTACTTTTCTCGTAAATAATATATTTGCAAGAGTACTATTCGATTCTGGCGCTGATAAATCCTTTGTAGACCAGAAATTTTGCCAACTACTAAATATGCCAATCAAAACCCTTGACGTGAAATACGAAGTAGAGTTAGCAGACGGCACGATAGAAACCGTCTCTACTGTTCTAGAAGGATGTGAAATGTCCATTAAGAACCATTCTTTTCCTTTATCTCTACTTCCCTTCAAATTAGCGGGTTTTGACATTGTGCTAGGCATGGACTGGTTATCCCATAACCAGGCCCAAATCATTTGCGGCAAGAGGCAAATAGTTTTAAAGACTCCGAGTGGTGAATCTCTTACCATTCGAGGAGATACGCAATACGGATTGCCCGAAGACGTATCTATGCTGAAAGCTTCTAGATGTTTGGACAGAGGCTGCGTAATTTACATGGCTCAGGTGATAATTGAAGAACCAAAGCCGAAGATCGAGGATCTTCCTGTCATTTCTGAATATCCCGAGGTTTTTCCTGAAGAACTACCTGGTTTGCCACCAGATAGACAAGTGGAGTTCAGAATTGACATCATTCCTGGAGCAGCTCCGATAGCAAGAGCACCTTACAGATTAGCTCCGACGGAAATGAAAGAACTGAGGACCCAGTTGGATGAACTGCTGACGAAAGGTTTTATCAGACCTAGTTCATCTCCCTGGGGAGCTCCTGTCCTATTTGTAAAGAAGAAGGACGGATCGATGCGGTTGTGCATCGACTATCGAGAACTAAATAAAGTTACCATAAAGAATAGATATCCTTTACCAAGGATCGATGATCTATTCGATCAACTACAAGGAGCAAGCTACTTCTCCAAGATCGACTTGAGGTCGGGTTATCATCAGCTAAGGGTCAGAGATGAAGATGTACACAAGACAGCATTTAGGACTCGCTATGGTCATTACGAGTTCCTAGTGATGCCTTTTGGGCTCACAAATGCACCGGCTGCGTTCATGGATCTCATGAACCGCGTTTGCAAGCCGTACTTGGACAAATTCGTCATAGTCTTCATCGACGATATCCTTATATATTCCAAGAACCAAGCAGACCACGAGAAGCACCTCCGTTGCATTCTCGAATTACTACAGCGTGAGAAACTCTACGCCAAATTCTCAAAGTGTGAATTCTGGCTACGAGAGGTTCAGTTTTTAGGACACGTTGTGAGTGAGCGTGGTATCCAAGTGGATCCCGCTAAGGTAGAGGCGGTCATGAACTGGAAAGAGCCAAAGACGCCTACCGAAATTCGTAGTTTCCTGGGGTTAGCAGGATACTACCGAAAGTTTATTGAAAATTTTTCAAGGATTGCTGCGCCCTTGACTTCCTTGACCAAGAAGAAAGAAAAGTACATTTGGGGCCCAAAGCAGCAAGAGTCCTTCGAAATACTGAAGCAAAAGCTAAGCAACGCACCTGTGTTGACATTACCGGAAGGTACAGATGAATTCGTAGTTTACTGCGACGCATCACACACAGGCATGGGGTGTGTGCTTATGCAGAAGGGCAAGGTGATTGCCTATGCTTCAAGGCAATTAAAGGTGCATGAAAAGAATTACACCACCCATGATTTGGAGTTGGGTGCCGTTGTATTTGCACTGAAGTTGTGGAGGCACTACCTTTACGGTATTAAATTTGTGATTTATTCTGATCACAAAAGCCTCCAGCACCTGTTCAACCAGAAGGAGTTGAACATGAGGCAGCGCCGTTGGATGGAAACCTTGAATGACTATGATTGCGAGATCAGGTACCATCCCGGCAAGGCGAATGTAGTCGCCGATGCCTTGAGCAGAAAAGAAAGGGTAAAACCTATTCGAATCAACGCCAAGAGCATTGAGGTCAAGAACAATTTAATTGAAAGGATTTTAGCTGCACAGCGAGAGGCTGTGTTGGAAGCAAATTACCCTAATGAAAAGCTGGGAGTAACTGAGGAGCAGTTGACTCTTAGCAAGGATGGAATTCTTAGGCTGAACGGACGTATATGGGTTCCGATTTATGGAGGACTACGAGATGTTGTTCTCCAGGAAGCCCATAGTTCCAAATACTCAGTCCATCCTGGTGCTGACAAGATGTACCAAGACTTAAAGGCAAATTATTGGTGGATAGGCTTGAAAAAGTCTGTAGCCGCCCATGTAGCAAAGTGCTTGACTTGTGCTCAAGTCAAAGCCGAGCACCAAAAGCCGTCTGGCTTGCTACAACAGCCTGAACTACCCGAGTGGAAGTGGGAATGCGTAACTATGGACTTCATAACCAAGTTACCCAAAACCAGGAAAGGAAACGATACAATATGGGTCATAGTCGATAGGCTGACTAAATCAGCTCATTTTCTACCCATCAAGGAGACGTATAGCTCCGATATGTTAGCCCAACTTTATGTTGATAAGATTGTAGTCTTACACGGCATACCTGTGTCTATTATTTCCGACAGGGATACTAGATACACATCTCACTTCTGGAAGAGTTTCCAGCAATCTTTGGGCACGCGTCTAAACTTTAGTACGGCTTACCATCCACAGACGGACGGTCAAAGCGAGCGTACTATCCAAACGCTTGAAGACATGCTTCGTGCATGTGCAATCGATTTAGGCGGTAATTGGGATAAGAACCTACCCCTGATCGAATTCTCCTACAATAATAGCTACCACACCAGCATAAAGGCTGCGCCTTTCGAGGCACTATATGGTAGGAAATGTAGATCGCCTGTTTGTTGGGCGGAAGTAGGGGAGGTCCAATTATCAGGACCAGAGATTGTTTTCCAGACGACGGACAAGATTGTCCAGATCCGGGAACGTCTCAAGGCTGCCCGCGATAGGCAGAAGAGCTACGCTGATCCAAAGCGTAAGGATTTTCACTTCGAAGTGGGTGAAAAGGTATTACTTAAGGTGTCACCCTGGAAGGGAGTGATGCGTTTCGGCAAGAAAGGCAAACTGAGTCCGAGATACATAGGACCTTTTGAGGTCATTGAACGGGTCGGATCAGTTGCCTATAAGTTGAACTTGCCTGAAGAGCTCAATGGAATTCACAATGTGTTCCACATCTGCAATCTCAAAAAGTGCTTCGCCGATGAATCATTGGTGATTCCACACACAGATGTGCATATAGATGAGAGCTTAAAATTTATAGAAAAACCTTTGTCGATTGAAGATCGACAGGTGAAGAAGCTTCGTAGAAAGCACGTACCGATTGTAAAAGTCAAATGGGATGCTCGTAGAGGTCCTGAATATACGTGGGAAGTCGAAGCTACAATGAAAGAAAAGTACCCCTATTTATTTAAGTAAATCTCGGGTCGAGATTTATTTTAAGGGGGTGAGGATGTAACACCTCGAATTTTTGTGTCCAATAATGTGTTAACACGTGTCATTTGTTTACACGTGGCATTGATATTAAATAAAGGACCAATTTTGACAAACCTTGAAAGTATATAAATCCGAGGGTTATAAATGTCAACAAGGGTAAATATACTGTATAGTAACCCTGAATAATGCTTGAACCTTCAAACGAATAAATCATAAATCGTACGGAAGCGAAACGCGGAAGAAAGTGAGAGATTACGAACTACAGGGGTTAACTGTGTCAACATGTTTAATTATACCTCTGAGTGACCCTTTAACGTTCCCAAGGCTTCGTAACAGTATTATACGCTCACTAGAATATATCGTATAAATTCCGCGAAGTTCCGTCTTAAAACGAAAGAGTTATACTCTAATTCGTATGAGAAGGGCTAAAAGCGTCAACAGTGAAAGTTAAGGCTTTCCAAATAAATTAATAAACTAACCGGGGACTTTATAATGCGGGTATATAACACGAGGCCCCTATCGGTAAATAACCGAGGGCCAAACCGCAAAGTTACCCCTTCAAACCCGAAAGGTCAGGTAAATCATTACGAAAGATTTCGTTATTAATTACCAGGATTTCGCAATCATGACAAAAGGTTTAAAATTTCTGAATTCTTAACCTCTCGCGACCCGCGTGAAGGTTATGGTTAAGTTGAGGCAGGCCGCGAGCCTCCTGTATTACGCGTCTGATATTCAAATCCTAGGCGACCCGCATTAAAACGGCATGGAACTCCCATGCGGGCCGCGTGGGACGCCCAGATGCAGAAACATTGTAACTACTTGACCTTTGGACCCTTTGAACGACCAACAACCAATTAATGGGGCATGGGCACCCTACACTTGACCCATACACCTCAGGAGACATCTACCCATCATCATGATCAGTGTAGGTTGTTGTGTAGTGATCTAGAGAGCTTTCCTTGGCTATAAATAGCCACATTATGTGCATAACAATTCACACAACACAAAACACATTCATCTGATCATTCCAAGAGCTCTCTAGCATCCTTCTCTGTTCTATAAGCAAGAAAGAACTTCTGTAAGTCGTTCATACTCATTTTGGTCCTGCATTTCCATAGTTATAGCTCATAAACGCAACCGTCGTAACTAACGGTTGTCATTACAATAACTTGCAAATGGTTCAGTCTTATGACGGATCAAAAGTGGTTATGAGATGGTATTTATGTGGGTAATAAACCTCTAAAAAGGTTCCCCCTGATCACCACTCTAACTATGTCAAATATCGAGTCAAACGTGCGGTTAAAAAGTCAACAGAAAGCTATTTTTAGCGATTTATGCATAATCTGTAATGTATATGTTATGGAACCTGTTTTGACAATCATAAAACATGATAATAAGTATATAAACTTGTTTGCGCTCGTTTGAATCGACCATTTGCTATATTGGACCGGTTCGGAGCCGTATGTCGCAAAAGTTTGACTTTTGCTTTGACTTCAGTTCTGACCCGTTTTAGTGAGGTATAAATATACCTTAGGACTCTCTTAGGACCAGGTCACATGTCGGTATAAACCTCTGTGATCGGTTCATGAGTTATCCGAGTCTTTTGCGCAATTCCGTCATTCGCCTAAAAGTTGACCGTAACGGCCTTTTGAAATTAAAACGAGTATTTCGGACACGTGAACGGACCAGAACCTTGCTTATTAAATTATAAGCATGTCCGTAAAGTTTCACGTCAATCCGAGGTCTAGAATGAGAGTTATGCTAAATAGCGCAAATTAAAATAAACTTTTGTAATAAACGGCGCAATTAGCATAACACCTATCTAAACCAAGATTTCGTCACCAAAACTTTTACCCACTGTATTAAAATAATATTTTGGGAATTTTAAAGATTTTTAATAATTTTTACCTCGCTCATAACCTGCGGTTATGGCTACGGTTCGGTAAATACCGAATATGCCCTTTTCGGCCAAAACATGAGTTCTACAAGGTCTTTTGACCCGATTCAAGTTGCTACTGGTTTTAAATAATAAATAAAGTATTTTAAGCTTTATAAGCTGTTCGGGAAACTCATATTTCCTGTAGAACTCGAAAAGCCCTTTTAAAGCCTTTAAAATGACCGAAAAGCCCCTACGGGGCATAATATTAACTTAAACTCGTTACGGGCGTGACGGAAGGTATCCTACTGATACCACAACCCACTTAAGGCATATTGACTTAGGAAATAAGCGTACGACTCTCATGGTTAACCGCTTCGCCTATTGCGCGCACGGTTCGGCTTATGAAACTAGTTTTCATAAATTAGCCGATACGGGTCAAATTATATTATTTGAACCCCAAAATCCAGAGTGTGAACCATTAACCCATATAAAACAAGTCTCTGAACTTGTTGGGTCAGAATCGCACTCCATTCTCGGTTTTCGCCTTTTCGCGCGATTAAACCATATCTATATATATCGGAACCAACCGGTCTAGGCTACGGCCATTATAACGACCAGTTAGGATTCTAAGAGGTTAATTAAAACCTTCGTTCCAGATTAGGAGCCTCAGTAAAAGCTATCGGTGATTTAATCCAAATTAAGGAAATATACTTGCAAAGGTAAATACTTTAACTTATTTCCCCTATATGGGCTTGGGTTACGGTATATTAATACCGCTTGATTGAGCATTATATTCTTCCATCGCTTAGGTGGTTAATTAAATAATATGATCGGCTCATTTAAACAGTTTTGTCTCTTAAAAGCCTTTGGGGGGTTTAATGACCGTTGTCCCGGATATCCTTGGCATCATTTTACGAAATGGCCACGACCATCGACATCCCGGTGTAGGCGTACACCCGGTATAAAGTGTCGACATTAAAATTAAAAGACGTAGCCGTTGGTTTTTATACTACGGTTTTACGCAAACGTGGTGTGTCTATAAATCTTTAACCCGGCACGACCCGGGCTACTGAACGCATAAAAGAACATGTAAAACGTTCACAAGATTTTATTATAATTTTCCCAAGTTATAAAAGAGTTTGTGCCTTGTGCATTCAAATCAATTTTTATAAACATTTTCAAATGTGTCAGTTGAATGTATTTACCAGTGTAAACTGACGTATTTTCCCCAAAAAGATTAAGTGCAGGCACCTAAACGTAAATTGGCTGGTATTAGCTCCCTAGCGTCGTGATAAGTCTCGCAAGCTTGATTGCAGCATCTGATGGAACAATACTTTATGTTTATTTACGATCCACTGTGGATATATTCAACCCCTGTAATACATTTGATATTACAACCAGAGGTTGAAGTTTATATATTTATCTTATGCTTCCGCTGTGCATTATATAATTGTGTGGTTTGACTATATTGTTGCCAACATCGTCACGGTAATCCCCCACCGGGCCCACCGGTGAGACACGTGGAAATCGGGGTGTGACACTTTATAAAAAAAAACTTCATATACGCTGCGTATAGGTCTATACGTAGCGTATATGAAGGGTCAAAAAGACCATTTAGCCCTTCATTTGGGGCTATACGAAGCCAAATGCAAGGGTAAAATTGTCTTTTGACCCTTTATATACGCTGCGTATGGGTCTATACGCAGCGTATAGTGGGAAAGACCATTTTACCCCTGCATTTGGGGCTATACGCAGCCATATGCAAGGGTAAAATTGTCTTTTTGACACTTTATATACGCTGCGTATATGTCTATACGCAGCGTATATAAAGGGTAATTTTTATTTTTAACCACAAACGTGTGGTAAAAATATACCTTTTGACCCTTTATATACGCTGCGTATAGGCCTATACGCAGCGTATATAACGGGTGAATTTAAAAAAAACATTTTTAAGTATCGTATCGTATAGTATAAGTCTCGTATAAACCTCGTATAAGTCTCATATATGTCTTGTATCTGCCTATAGGCCTATACGTGACCTATACTATAGTGTCGTATCGTATCGTATTGTATCGTATCGTATCGTATAGTGTATTGTATAAGTCTCGTCAGTGGCGGATCCAGGAATTTTTTCCAAGGGGTTCACTTTTTTAAATGTTCCAGTAACTTGTGTCCGAACATAAAAAAATACGGGTCGGTTCGACGGTTCGGGTTGGGTCGGGTCGGGTAAAGTTCATCACATAATAAAAATATGATACACTAATGAAAAAAACACCATCATGATCAATTTACAAAATGGTTTTTATGAATAAAAAAATACGTATTCCCTACGAGGTTTCATATCTTTTGAAAACATTGCATTACATTCTCGATCGAAACTCGTTGTAAGAACTCCCTTTCAATATAGTAAATGCAAGAATCGTTCATGTA
This sequence comes from Helianthus annuus, assembly GCF_002127325.2. NCBI lineage: Eukaryota > Viridiplantae > Streptophyta > Magnoliopsida > Asterales > Asteraceae > Helianthus > Helianthus annuus. The sequence continues at coordinate 154,374,600 of NC_035435.2, read as the reverse complement.
TCCATCACTTATCCTATAGAGATACAAAATAAAGGCATCAAGCTTATGAGAACCTATTATTAACAGCAATTACCATAATTGGAGATCCTTGGAAACTATACACTAGTGAATAAATCAATTAGAGGAACTTGGAAAAACATCCAACAAAAGATTTAAATATTGATGTTTTTGACTTTCTGAAAAGAAAGCAGGTCAATGGAGAAGAGATACTTTTCTGGAGACAAATGGACATGTTAGTGGACCTCTTTCCTAATGGCTAATTTCTTTAGCTTGATGGCAAGATTTAAACAGAATCCCAACCAGAGAATCACTATAAAAAATGAATGTTAACACGCCGTGACCGAACCACTGATCACCTGCTGCTGTCATGCCCATACGCGATCTCAATATAGAACACAACTAAAACATGGTGTAAATTTCCAATCAAAGTCTAGAGCTTGGTGTAGGAAGCGCAATAGAGTATGCCTCAACAATCGTGGGGTCCAAGCAAAAGATAACTAAAGCAATCAACAGAGCATCCCTAATTCCTAAATTCTAAGTTTCAACACAAAAGTTCAAGAAATAAAATCAATAAATTCTAAGATATAACATCACTACTCATAGATTGAATCAAAAATCAACAAACTGAATGTTAAAATCAATAAACCTGAACTGAGTGAAAGGAGAAGTCAGAACTCAGAAGGGGTGGCTCCGGGCTCCGGCGGCTGCGGTCATGTGTGTGGTGGCTTGAGTGGGAGATAGGGGTGTTGTGCAGTGGTCGTGTTTGTGTGTGTGTTGGAACTGGGAGTAAACGAAAGAGGCGCGTAAACAAGGTAAACCCTAATTCGTTTTGAGAGGAAAAAACAAAAAAAAAAAAAAGAAAAGAATAAAAGGGACTGATAAGATTCGAACTCAGACACATTATTTCATACACCACGCGCTTTACCAGCAGACCACTTCTCAGCTTCTGTTATGAGGTTCCCCTGATAAATATTAACAGGTTCCTGCAGTCTTTTGTATTAAAATTAACACTATAAATCACGAACCAAACGGGTTCCCGGGAACCCCTTCCTTGGCTGTAAATCCGCCCCTGAGTCTCGTATAGGTTCCATGTAGGTCTTGTATATGCCTATACGCCTACACGGGACCTAAACCACACCTATAGTCCTATACGGGACATATATACACCTATAGACCTATACAGGTGTTATATCGTATCGTATAGTAGCGTATCGTGTTGCATCATATCATATAGTGTATAGTATAAGTCTCGTATAGGTTCCATGTAGGTCGTGTATATCCCTATATGCCTACACGGGACCTAAACCACACCTATAGTCCTATACGGGACATATATACACCTATAGACCTATACATGTGTTATATCGTATCGTATAGTAGCGTATCGTGTTGCATCGTATCGTATAGTGTATAGTAAAAGTCTCGTATAGGTTCCATGTAGGTCTTGTATATGCCTATAGGCCTACACGGGACCTAAACCACACCTATAGGCCTATACGAGACATATATGCACCTATAGACCTATACGGGTGTTATATCGTATCGTATAGTAGCGTATCGTGTTGCATCGTATTGTATAGTGTAGTAGCGTATAGGTTCCATGTAGGTCTTGTATAGGTTCCATTTAGGTCGTGTATATGCCTATAGGCCTACACGGGACCTAAACCACACCTATAGGCCTATACGGGACATATATACACCTATAGACCTATACGGGTGTTATATCGTATCGTATAGTAGCGTATCGTGTTGCATCGTATTGTATAGTGTAGTAGCGTATAGGTTCCATGTAGGTCTTGTATAGATTCTATGTAGGTCTTGTATACGCCTATAGGCCTACACGGGACCTAAACCACACCTATAGGCCTATAAAGGACATATATACACCTATAGACCTATACGGGTGTTATATCGTATCGTATAGTAGCGTATCGTGTTGCATCGTATCGTATGGTGTATAGTATAAGTCTCGTATAGGTATAGGTGATGTATATGCCTATAGGCCAATAATATTGTTTTTTTATAAATAATTCATAATAGTTGTATTATTTTTAATTTTTATAATTTATATTTGTATTATTTACCAATAATATTGTTTTTTATAAATAATTTTCTTTTTTAATTTTTATAATTAATAGTAGTTGTATTATTTTTAATTTTATAATTTATATTTATATTATTTACCAATAATATTATTTTTTATAAATAATTTTCTTTTTAATTCTTATAATTAATAGAAGTTGTATTATTTTTAATTTTTATAATTTATATTTGTATTATTTACCAATAATATTTTTTTATTAATAATTTTATTTTTTAATTTTTATAATTCATAATAGTTGTATTTTTTTTAATTTTTATAATTTATATTTGTATTATTTACCAATAATATTGTTTTTTATAAATAATTTTCTTTTTTTATAAATAAACAAAGGAATACATAAAAAAATACAAAAATTGAGTTTTATATACGCTGCGTATAGGTCCATACGCAGCGTATATAAACCCTTGTTTTCTGTGCAATGATTGCTGATAAGGCTCTGAAATCCATGGTTTATATACGCTGAGTATAGGTCTATACGCAGCGTATAGGGAACCCTATACGCTGCGTATAGACCTATACTCAGCGTATATAAACCCTAAGTGTGCAGATAGGCAAACAGGGTGTGCAGATAGTGAGGGCCTTAAAAAAATATGAGCCAGGTGGACCCCTTCCATCTAATCTCCATAACTCTATGGTATTCCTTCTCTGGATCCGCATGCACAAAATCACAATGAAGGATGAAGGATAACTGCAATACTTCCAAGAGAAATGCATTAGAGCTCAATGAGCAAGTGATTGGTATAAAGACTATCATCAAACCACTATCGAGTGTTATGTGTTTTAATCGCTGAGTGTTATGTGTCTTATATCTAAGGCTTGATGCAAAACTACTATCGAGTCGGGGGTCTCACTGGAAGCAACCTCTCTATTCCTAACGGGTAGAGATAAGGTTGTCTACATCTTACCCACCTCAAACCCTACCTTAGCTTTGCTATTGGTGGGATTTACTGTGTATGATGATGATGATCAAACCACACCTCCTATGTGGATACCATAGACATTTTGGCACCAAATAGTCGATTGGGTACATATTACTTTTGGTTTATGTCACATCCCAACCGATGACGGAATCATCGGAGTGAGACGAAAGAGATTGCTCATCACACATAACGCTATTGGCGACAATAATTAATTCAAAACCGATTTCATATCATAACAACATTGTCAAATTACAACATGAAATTCAAAGAACAACATAAAAACAATATAACAAGTTCAATAATTAAAGTAACTAATCTAGTAAATTCAAGTGCGTTTCTAGAGTCGTCCTTACTAGATTTCGTCATATCAACCTCATCAACCTGCAACATGTTAACAAAATATTGTTCAACGCAAAAATGCATTGGCGAGTACACAAGTTTAAGTACATAAGTATAAGTATAAAATTTAAAACGAATCCACATGGCAACTTAAGTTATTCAAGATAAACATGTCATGGCATGCAATATTCTAGTCAACCCTCTGTTTACGCAATAAAGAATGAAATTTAACATGACCACAAGACTACGGGCGATGCGTTACTCCTATAGCGCTATACATGTTAAATGGAGGCTCGTACGAAGCTAATGACTATAGTATTACATAAGAATCACCCAAGTATATGTATCAAGCATAACAAGTAGTTTTCATGTATAAGGATTGTTTTATGCATTGCATAAAGAATATAGTATTGTGATTTTGATAAGGTTAACATATTGCACCCAAAAGTGTTATAATGAAAATGAGTCAAGTGTACTCCTGGTTTTGCAAGCTTCCAGTTGTTAATCCGTGAAGTGTTGTTGGTTTGGAGGTAGAACACCGAGTCCTTCTACACGAAGAAATATAGGTGTGTGAGTAATTTGGATGATAACGGAGGATTTAGATTCGGAATTTAAAGTATAACAAAAGTAAGTATACAAGAAGAAAATCATCTAGACTTAATACTCGTTCTTGACACTATAAAAACCCATAGGGGTTAGAATGATTTCATGGGTTTAATACCCATTAGAATTGTAACGAGAAACTAAGTACTTAGGTGATGCAACTTAGTACCTTGACGAATAATCATTTGATTATCATCAAGGGTTCGGTCATTTGATGTTATATATATGGTATATAGTATATAATATGGTTATAGACCAACAAGTATCACAAGAATCTCATACAAGTCATGCAAGGAGGTAGGAGGATAACCTTCCATTTAAGACCTCTTTCGTAGTTTCACTAATGCACAAGTTGTTACAAGAACAACAAGGATGGTCATGAATTAGTTAGAATGGAAATATACACACTACTCTAAGAGAAATCATCAAGTGAGGAGTGGATTGATAGTAGGATAGCCAAGGCTTTCCAAGTAATCACACTACATAAGCTCAAGTCTTGCTCAACACTTGTGGGTTAAGAACCCTTCCAAAATATAAAGTTTAGAGGAGTAAAACCTCTGATTTTGTATATAACAACCTTGTTTTTTAAGCACACTTAATCATAGTCTTGAGTAGTGGCATAAGGACATAGGTTTGTATGGTTAAAACACAATATTAAAGGATGTTTAACAAAGGTTTCTTCCAAAACAGAAGATTGGACCTCAAAAATGGGATGTTTCACCTTGGATTTCCGTGGAAAACCTTGTGAGAACAATCCTAGAGGTGTTCCATACTTTGTTGAAGAAGAATAAGTGAAGAAAGGTAGAAAAAAGGTGAGTTTTGACTCACTTTTGCAGTTGGAAGTTCCTGCCTTGAAACTGAGTTTAATCTGAGATTTAGCTACTGATTTGGAGTGTTTTGAGTGAGGATTAGTGAGTATTCAAAGTGGAAAAGTGTGAAAATGATTCTGGTTTTATAGGAAGTGATAAGGGTTGAGTTAGGTGTTATTAAATGGAGAAAGCACAACCACATGACACAAAATTGGCCAATGGATGCAGCTCAAACAACTATCTGATGCATCAAGAGTGTCACGCGATGCGACAGCGAAGGCCAATTCCCGTCGCGCGACGCGACAAGTTAGTTTTTCCGGATTTGAGTTTCAATCTTGGCACTTTTGGTCCCTTATGTTTAACCAAGTTAGGTTTTGTTGTATTTTAGGGTGTTTTATGTAATAAAAGCATATTATAAGAGGTTTTTAAGTAACAACAACATAAGAACAAATATGGACACGCATGATTAAGTATATCTATTGAGTATAAGCATTGTATAAGTCCAAATCATGCGTAGAAAGTGTATAGTTCATGTATATCACGCATTTGCAAGTTTATCACACATTTTCAAGAATTACGAATAAAGTACCAAGCGTATTATGAATTCAAACGTATAAACGTGTATGATTATGTAAAGCATAAATTGTATGAAATAATGAATTTTATTTATGATTCATGTCACACCCTGATATTTCCACATATTACCGGTGGGCTCGGCGAGGAGTATCGTGACGTAGTTGATATCATCATAGTCAATATACACAATACAATAGCACAGCTGAAGGCTTGGTGAAATTTACTATTACAAACCATAGTGTCTGAGTGTCCAAATGAAAGAGTATACAGACTTGGTTGTAATAAAGATCTACAGGCGGATCATAAAATAAAATATAAGAAACTGAAATAACAGACTCCAGGTATCTAGGGATTTGCAAGATCCTCTTATTTGACACCTAGTAGCTCCAGCCTATTTACGTGAGATACCTGTCAATCAATCTTTGGAAAATACGTCAGTTTACACTGGTAAATACAATTAACTGACTCATTTGAAAACATTTATGAAAATTGAATTAAGTGCACAAGGCACAAATCATTTATAACTTGGGACAATTATTTAAGGTAATCTTGTATATAGATTTATATGTTTGTCATACAATTGGGGCCGGTTTGGAAGCCGGTCATGATTAACCGACTCACCACTGATAGAACCCACAAAGGAGTTATCCCCAACATGTGGGTTTATTTTAGTATTTGCATCTGTCAGGTGTATGCCTACACCTCGTGCATAGGTCGTGGCCATTTTCATATGAAATGAGCCGAGGATATCCAGGACACGGTCGTATTAACCCCCAATGTTTATGTTATCAAACAAGACAGATTAAAACGGGTTATGTAAATTTATTAATCACAATCCGATTAAATGATTTCATACCCGACCAAGCGGTATTATTATAATACCGTATCCCAAGCCCGTATAAGGGAAAATAAGTTAAAAGTATTTACCTGAGCTAGATGAAAGAAGTAACTCAGCCGTGTATTCCTAAAGCCTTATTGAAAATACCTTCTACTGAAGCTACTCAATCTGTATGGAAGGTTTAATAACAAATATAGGATGCTAACGGGTCTTTATTTAAGTTAAAGACTTAGACCGGCTTGCTTGAAAGAAACTTTATGGTTCTAAGCGCTAGATTAAGCGGAGACCGGAATAGAATTTGGTTTAGGCCCGACAAGTTTGGATACTTGTATAATATGGGTAAACTAAACACATTCTGGAATCTGAGGATTTAATGATAAGGTTAAACCCGTTTCGGCTATTTTACGTAAACTAGTGACATAAACCGATCCGAACGCATAAATGCATAACGGGTAACCAAATGAATTATATACAGGTCTCAATTGTTATTATGCTTAAAATATGTTAATACATCAGTAGGATGTTAACATATATGCCCAAAAAGTATTTAAAACCATTTTGAGTCCCGTAGGGGCATTTTGGTCATTTTAATGATTATAAAAGAGATTTTATAATAAACTGAGGTTCTGGTCTTGGGTAATCAGTAAAATATTTATTTTATCACATTACATCAATAAGATATTACATATATGTGAGGTTTACCATTTATGGCCAAACTATGCCCCGAAAGGGCATTTTGGTCATTTCACATATGCTTTTAAGGACATTTTTGGAAGTCTGAGTTCATGACTTATACTTACTGTAATAATATTGAAATTTGTTTAAAAATTCAGCAGGTAACAAGTCTTATGTGTTAAATATGGTTTTAAACCATACTATGCACCTAATTAGTGTAAAACTCGCTAATTGACGATAATTAAGATGTTTATGTAAATCTGAGATTTTGATCAGTTTTAAATGCTCAAAATAATTTATTTAATGTATGAAATCAGTAAGAAAAGGTTTGGCATTCAAATCATTTGTAAATCTCGTTTTATGCATAAAAAGGGTATTACCGTCATTTACCGAGTTACACAAGAACTCTATGATATGATCAGATTATAACCTGACCAAAAATCCTAAAAATCCTTAAAAATAATATCTTAACAGTAGGTAATGAGTTTTGGGTCAAAATCCAAGGTTAAACATGTTTTATGCAAGATATCGCAATTTAATTAATAAAAAGCTTCAATTTACGATATCGAGCATATCTTCTGTTTGAGACCAAGAACTGATGTCAAATTTTCGGGACAAGCTTATATATTAGTAACAAAGGTTTTTGTCCTCTCACATTTCTAAAAGTCTCATTTATATGTCAAAAGGGCAAATATGGCATTTATAAGCATAATAACTATCATGAGAATATAATTCAAATTACTAAGGACCAGGTAATATAACTCCAGGGGGTTATACTACAACATAAAGTGGTCCTAATGGATGCTTAAAACATGGAAGGATTAACCTCAATCGGGTCAGAACTGAAAGTCAAAGCAAAAGTCAAGCTTTTGCGACTTTCGGTTATGAACCGACTTTAAACTGATAATTGTCGGGTTAGACATGCTCAAACATGTTTTAATACTAATTACCAAGTTATTAGAATGATAAAATATGACTTATAACCTCTGCATTGTTAATTATAATTGTTATTTAGATTTCTGGTCAGTTTGACTTTTTATGCAAATAGTTTGACCCGACAATTAACTAGGCAAACGAAATAACTAGGAGGTGCCCTTTTAAGGGTTAATCACCTACCTTAATATGGTCACATAACCACTTTTAATTCGGACAGTGGCTGGACCATTTGTGATTAAACCGAAAGTCAAAGTCAAACTACGTTATCTTTGACTTTTCGGTTTTTAAAACTAAAACCGAACTAAAGGAGGGAACTAAGAGACTTACAAAGGGTCCTAGCTATCTTTTCTACAAAAATAATCTTCCTCCTGATCTAAGAACCTCCAGAGATGTCCAGAACTCAAGCTTAGAGAGTTGGTAGTGAAAAATGAGTGAATGAGCACTTGAATTGTTGGACATAAGGTCCTTTATATAGAGAATTCAAATTGGTTCTGATGATAACAGGTGTTTAGAGATGTTATCAGGGTTCTACATGTGTCTTGGTGGTTTCTAAAAACCATCTACAAGTCCCTTGTATCGATTTGTTTGTTTGGAACTCAAGAAATGGCATAAACCTGCACCTGGCAAGAGAAGGCTGTCAAATTAGTGCCATCGCGCTGCGCGACGGCTGAGAGGCTCCAAGGTCACGACACGCGATCACCCAAGTTACCAGCCAAACAAGCTTCATTTATGGCAAGTTCAGTCCCTTCACCTTTTAGATCCTTAAATCTTTCATTTTAAGCACTTTTGGCCCTTGTAGTTAGTTTGTAGATGATCTAGGGAGTATAACCAAACTTCGTTAGGCCTGGTTTCGTTAATTAGTCACCGAAAACATAAGTTTCATCTCGTTGACGCTTTAAACCCTAATTCTTGGGAATTTGTGTAAACAACGTATAACGATCTCGAAATCTCGTAAAATTTATATCACTTATTCTTGAGAGTATATTTGAATATTTCGAAGCCTCGGGTTCGTTAAAAGGTCACTCAGAGGTAAGAATTAACATGTTGACATGTTTAATCCCTGTAGTTTATAATCTTTCGATTATTTTCATAAACGGCTTCTTATATCCAATTAATCACTCGTTTAAAAATATATTCTCCGTGCGTGGTCATTCAGAGGCACAAGTTTGGCATATTGACACTTTTAGTCCCTTCGCATACATAATTTCATCATTTGACAACTTTAGTCCTTCAAACTCAATCTTTCACATATTTAGAGTTTAGGACACGTGTCTTTACACAATTGGACACGTTTTTACGTGGTGTTACATCCTCACCCCCTTAAAAGAAATCTCGACCTCGAGATTTACTGGAATAAGTGAGGGTACTTCTGTCGCATAGTGGACTCAACTTCCCACGTATATTCAGGGCCTCTACGGGCATCCCATTTAACCTTTACTATAGGCACGTGCTTTTTTCGGAGCTTTTTAACCTGACGATCCTCGATCGATATAGGTCTTTCAACAAACCTCAGGCTTTCATCAATCTGTACGTTTTTATGAGACATTGCTAGCGATTCATCAGCTAGACATTTCTTTAGGTTACAGATGTGGAACACACTGTGAATTCCACTCAGCTCTTCAGGCAAGTTTAGCTTATAAGCTACACTGCCAACACATTCGATGATCTCGAATGGTCCAATGTATCTAGGGCTTAGCTTGCCCTTCTTACCAAAACGCATCACACCTTTCCAGGGTGATACTTTTAGTAAGACTTTGTCGCCAACCTCAAACTTTAGAGGTTTTCGTCTTTTATCAGCATAACTTTTCTGCCTATCCCTGGCAACTTTCAGGCGATCACGAATTTGGAAAATCTTGTCCATCGTTTCAAGGACTATATTAGGTCCTGATAACTGGGCTTCCCCTACTTCCGCCCAACAAACAGGCGTTCTGCATTTCCTTCCATACAATGCCTCAAAAGGCGCAGCCTGAATGCTAGTATGGTAGCTATTATTATAGGAGAACTTGATCAAAGGTAGGTGGTCATCCCAGCCACCTCCCAAATCAATAGCACATGCTCGAAGCATGTCTTCCAAAGTTTGAAATGTACGCTCGCTCTGTCCATCTGTCCGAGGATGGTAAGCAGTACTAAAATTCAAACGAGTGCCTAATGATTGTTAGAAACTTTTCCAAAAGTGAGAGGTGTATCTAGTATCTCTATCGGATATAATAGACATCGGTACTCCGTGGAGAGATACAATCTTATCCACGTACAACTGAGCTAGCTTGTCGGAGCTATGAGTCTCCTTGATGGGTAAGAAATGTGCTGACTTAGTCAGTCTATCAACTATGACCCATATAGTATCATTTCCATGCCTTGTTTTAGGTAACTTGGTTATAAAATCCATGGTTACCATCTCCCACTTCCATGTGGGAAGTTCTGGCCGTTGAAGCAGACCCGACGGTTTTTGATGTTCAGCTTTAATCTGAGCACAAGTCAGGCACTTAGCAACATGTGTGGCAATAGATTTCTTCAAACCTATCCACCAATAACTAGCTTTCAAATCTTGATACATCTTGTCACCTCCAAGGTGAACTGAGTATTTTGAATTGTGAGCTTCCTGGATGATTATATCTCGAAGCCCTCCATAAATAGGAACCCAGATTCTTCTATTCAGTCTTAGGATTCCATCCTTGCCATGGGCTAACTGTTCAGTAGTTACACCTAACTTTTCACTTGGAAGGTTAGCTTCCAAAACAGCTTCCTTCTGAGCAGCCAATAATCTTTCATTCAGGCTATTCTTCAGTTTAATGCTCTTGGCATTAATCCGGATAGGTTTGACTCTTTCCTTTCGGCTTAGAGCATCGGCGACCACATTCGCTTTACCAGGATGGTAGTGAATTTCGCAATCGTAGTCGTTTAGAGTTTCCATCCAGCGACGCTGTCTCATATTGAGCTCTTTTTGATTGAATAAATGTTGGAGACTCTTGTGATCCGAATAGATCACACATTTAGTTCCATATAAATAGTGTCTCCATAACTTAAGTGCGAAGACAACGGCACCCGGCTCCAAATCGTGGGTGGTGTAATTCTTTTCATGCACTTTTAATTGTCGCGATGCGTAGGCAATCACCTTGCCTCGCTGCATAAGTACACAGCCCATACCAGTGTGTGAAGCATCACAGTACACGACAAATTCTTCTACTCCTTCAGGTAATGTCAACACCGGAGCATTACTCAACTTTTGCTTAAGAATCTCAAAAGATTCTTGTTGTTTTAGACCCAATCAAATTTCATATTCTTGCGGGTCAGAGAAGTCAATGGTGCAGCTATCCTCGAGAAGTTCTCAATGAATCTGTAGGATCGTTTGCATGACCAAAACGAGTCGTTCAGGAGAGTTCCGATCAATACGAGAGGCGAAAACTAACGTATCGACTTTGAAACAGCTTGATTTACACTCTAATTGTCTTTTGATTGATATAACAGCGTTTTACAGCGAGTAGACACTTGAGCAGCACTTTGGCTCTGGAATCAGAAAGTTACAAATGAAATGAACAAGCACGATATATATAGGCCAGCTATTTTGTACGAAATGGGCAAGACCCATTTCGTGCGAAATGGCCTTGTTCCATTTCGTGCGAAATGGTCACAACCACACATTTCTCGTATTTCATGCCTTGATCTTTCTAATCTAATACAAGACTCGATACAAGACGAAGTCGACAGACATATGCACCAAGAGACTCCCCCTTGGATGTTGACGAAGTCTTCAGTGTCGAGTCTTCAACATCTTCAGTCTTTATTAGTCTTTTTGCTCTTGCTAAAGTATCTAACAACGTAAAGCATCCTCAATCTTTTCTCTTCTATCTCTCTCTTTCTCTCTTCCAGGATCTCAATCTGACTGTTCATTCTCTTGATCAGATCTCTTGATTCCTTAAGTTCTTCAGCATCAGCAACTAATCTCCCCCTTGGAAGTTGATCTACTAATCTTCAAACTCTTACTCAATCTTTGAAATCTTCACAGGTTCAGAATCGTAGCCTGGCTCTCTGTAACACTCAGAATCAGGAACCTGGCTAGCCTGCACATCCTCTACCTCAAAATAAATTTCACAAATTTAAAATTTTAACCAATTTATTCTCTGCTTACCACTTATAGAAACAAACTAAAAACAACATCATTTTTATAATATGACATTTCACAAATTATCTTTCATCTGAAACAGACTCCCCCTCACCAATTGCTCATGTAACACCCCGAAAATGGGTTTGGTAATCAAACCACGTTAACACTAAAAGACGGGTAAAGTACCGTTAGTGGTAAAATTTACCCGGCAAATATTAGGATTTAAATAATTAAACCTAATATTAAATAAAGGATATACGAAGACTTTTGAGAAAATAAATTTACGAAAGGCTCGAGTTAACGGGACTTAAAAATAAAACGGGTTATAACTTCCCCGAACCCACCAAGTAACTAGGAATATCAACCTAGTTAGATATGTGCCTTAAAATAAAGAAGGAAACTTGGGTAATAACCCTTATTATAAAGTTACAAACTAGAGGGGCCAAAAGAGGAAGATTTGAAACTTCATTTTATTTAATTAAAACTCTACACACACTATAGTGGGTGTGTGCGTGAGATCGATCAGAAGAAGGAGCCAGGAGCTCAAACCCTAGCTCATCTCAATTTCACCAAATTGAAGGTCCAAATCAAGTCCAAATCAAAATCCGAGTACGATTAGTGATCTCCACTGAAAAAGGAGTCACGAGGTATGTAAATTTCATATGAAATCTCTAGTTGAATTTCTGAGCAAACCTAGAGAATTCGAATTAGATGATTGCATGCTTGTTATATGATGAAATAGGAACATTGTAGTGTCTAGGAGTAAATCCTAAACAAGTATATTATCAAGTTAGGCCTAATTCTTGTGAATTCATGATCACCATTGAAGGTGATAAGTGGGTTTTTGTGTGAACATGTTAAACACTAGAAATTGATAGTTGTTCTAGTGTAATTTGAACTTTCGTAAGTAAATTCTGATGTTGTAGATGCGAAAATGATATGGACATGTTAATTGATGTTAAAACATGGTTAAAACAATAACCATGAACTAGATAAAAGAAGAATGCAAATTATGCACATTAGGTGTTTGTTAAAATGCCTAAATGAGAACTAAAGTGTTAAAATTTAGAGAGAAAATGCGTATTTGAATTATATGGCAATTACGTGCAATATGTAGTGATAAGGGTTCTACATATTATGTTGATTTAGACTTAATGTTGTAAACCATGTGATTGAAAGTAGTTAACTTTAATAAGCTAAGTTAACTAATGATGAGGTCGAATAGTAGTTTCGACATAGAAAATAAGTGAGGTGGAATAGTCGTGATTGTTAATGACTAATTTAACTGCCTTATAAATGTTGACGATAGTTTGACGCGTAACAAGCTAGGTGAAAGCTTGGAGAAGGAAGCGGGTCAAATGAATCAAGAAGGAAAGGAAAAGCGTAGTTCGGATGCGAGGTAAGTTAAGCTTATGCCCTTTTTACTTTTATTACAAAATGCTTATTTGTGAGCATGGAATACGATTTATATTAAGTAAATGAAACATGATGTTCCGGCGCGATATAATGCTAGTCCGAACAAGTGAAAATGGTAGAAACCATAAATTATGGTAGAAAGGGGTAAAATGGTGAAATGGTAATCCGGACATGGGTTAACGAATAGATAAAGGGATTTAAAACTACACCATTTGGCATAAGTCATAATGGATCAAATAAAACAGGAAACGACTTTCAAGTTGGATGATTTCAAAAAGTAAACCGGGATAGGTTAAAGGGTGAAATGGTAATTAAGTGCCATCTTATAATGACAATTGGTCATTTCGACTAAACGGGTCAAATGGTGTTGTTAACACCATTTGTCAATAATATTTGATGATTGCTTGTTGAGTTTTGTGATCACAAGAATTAACACATGGTTAGCATTGCTATTAACCAGATATTAATAGCGAAAGGTATTTAAACGGGTCAATCTTATGACCCGAGTCAGGTACGCATGTTTAGAATTATAGCTAAAAGTGATATTTTGGTCAAATAATACCGGAAGTCCTTCATCGCGCAAATGAAGGGCTAAAATTGACCAAAAAGCCCTTGAGGGGTAAATAGGATAAACATCCTTTAAAGAGTTGTTTTGAAATAAGCGTCTTGTTAAATTGAGTCCTTGGATTTCGTATAAAAATGGTGATAGGATGTAAACCAATAGTTAAATCTTGAAAATGTATATGCATAACGGGTTAAAACTTCTTAAGGAACCCGTAAAGTTAAATCTTGAAAATTAGTAAACGGATATAACATGATGACCATGGGATTTTGAAGGAAAATAACAAATTAGTTTGGTAAAAGCATGAACGGGTCAAAAGTGGCATAGTTGAATATCAAGCCGAGAGCTTGAAATCTAAATTTTTGTGAATTCGGATGTTGGATTTTAACTCCATGTGATGGAGAATTAAATTACGATGCGTAGGAAAAAGAATCGTGTAAAACGGATCAATAACGAATGAGTTATGTCCGTTTTCGTGAAACTTGGGTTGGCTAGGAATTATACAGCAACAAATAAATAACTTGCTGTCAAAAAGGGGGCTAGGTGGGGCGTCTAGCCCCTAGGTGGGGCGTCTAGCCCCCCTGAATTCCAAAAATGTTTAATTTTGTTTGTTTGACCCATATAACTTGTTTAAACTTGTTATTTAACTATCAAAACTAACTTTTAAGTTGGTTTTGATCATAGGTGATCGCCAAGAGTGCCCGGATGAAGATCAAGCTCGAAGAAAAACCGAACACGATAAAATACAAGCTTCCGCGCGGCGTTTCGTCGTATCTTTTAAACGACGAATTCAATTACATTAAGTTGTATATTCTTTTAAATTGTAAAAGTTTTAACTAACCTTATTTATCAAAATCACATGTTTGTTTTCGTAAACTATACGAAAACCGTAAAATAATAACAAGGGTGTTACAACTCATCATGTTTAGCCCTCGGAATTTTGAAAATCAGCTCTCCAACATCAGTTGTCGAAAATCTTTTTATATTTTTCAAAATTTATGCTAAAACACACTGAAAAACTTTTTGGATTTTTGTTTTTAATGAAATGCATTAAAGAAATATTTACAGACACTATTTTTTGCGAGTTTGTGTAAGAATATCATATCAGTTTTTTGAGACAAATCACTAACACCGTTAAGCTTTAAACATTTTAAGATCTAACCAATTCACTTAGATTGTCAGTATACTGACCCACTTAAATTTTCACACAAAGTTCAGCTGTTTCGAGATACGAGATTAGTGTTTTAAGCACATAAACTTATTCGCGTGTACCACCTCAGAATATACTCATGTATCCAGACTTCTATATTTAGTCTTACAGGTGAATGTACACTAATGATATCTGTAAACGGGTAATGCGAGACCATGAGAGCTCAGGTTAGAACTTCCGCTCAGACAAAGAGATGATGGCTCGTCTTTCGATGTGTCCCGTTTGGGGATCTTTTCTTCAACAGCACATGATTAGCATTTTTCAACGTTTCATCATTTTTTATGCTGAGGGCTGGCTTTAAGATTAAAGCTTATGCAAAGTATTATACGAGGACTAGGCTATTGCTCCCGCAAAATCAGAAGTCCTGGTATAATACCCCAGATATCACCACGCACAAAGACCTAGTATGTCAGAAATAGAAAATCTTTCAAACAAGATTTCAGGGTTTACCCATATATCCGAGAGATGTTCCCCACGAAATAAGAAAGTATTTGTATTTAGGTTTATATCTCGAAAACAATCTACTAAATGTATAAAAACCTACTGGCACATCCTCAGTGAGATTGTTTATCACGTTTGACTTTCCAAATCTTTAGCGTGTTGTGATAGTCCACCGATGTACTATCATTTCCTCTTTTATACAACAAAACTCAATTTTGATTTTTTTCGATGTTTTTGGATTTTTAGATTTTATCATGTTTTTGGATTTTTCAAATTTTCGAAATTTCTAAAATTTTTACTCCCCCTAAAATCAAAAATATGTTTCAATTTTTGATTTTAAAGGAAAATTTGAAAATAAACTGTACAAAAATTGACAACTGTTGTGAATTGCATCACTTCGCCATCCACTTGGCATAAACAATCAGAACTCCCCCTGACAACAAACTATTTTCCCATTATGATTTCAAAACACTTAAGTTTGTTTTAATCAAAATGGTTTTTCCGGAAAATAAGTTTTGTTGATTTTCACAAACCATTTGAAGGTTAGGGGTTTCATCACATTGTTTTTTCAATCACTTGAATGAAAATTAAATCAAGTTCAATTTAATGACCTTGATTAACCTCTTGTAGGTGAAAACCTCTTTTTTCAACCACTTGAAGGTTCACTTTCCAACCATACCATTTGTAAATTGAAATATGTCAATTTTGAATTTTACCACTTGTAGGCTTTTCAAACAAACATATTCAAGAATGATGCCAATTCCTGCTTCACGATTACCAACCTTGGAAGCTCCGGCAAGTCAGGATTTTTACATATGAAATACTGACATCCAAGCCTGACCAAACTTGGATGTGACCTTTTCAGTTTCACTTGGGGTTTTAACATTTCTATTTTCTTCATAAAAATCTTTCACCCCTTTGGCCTTCCCTTCGACCATTTTCCCAAAAATACTCTTCACTTTTCCATTAAAAACTATTTTGACATCAAATTCTTTCTTTTCAGAATAGAATTGATTCGAAATTTCCACTTTTTGTTTAAATTTTTCAGTCCTCAATGGTGGAAAGTTGACATCATCCATTGGAGGAACTGGATTATCACTTTTAATCTCAACTTGTGGCTCTTCTGACTTTGACGAGTCAGATTCATCGCCAGTTTTCACATCTGATTTCTTAACAACCCATGTTTGGTCGTTAAGATTCACCCTTCTTTTGTAAAACTTTTTCGAACATTCACAAATTTCATATGTTGAGTTTTTAAACACCTTGAATTTTTCAGTTGGTGGTTCGGTTTTATCAACAATTTTTTCTTTGAGTTTAGAAACAACTTCCTGTTTTGTGTTGGTTGCCTTTGGACAATTCCAGGCAATGTGACCAACTTCTTGACATCGGTAACAGGTTCTTGTTTCTTTCTTCTGATGAACTCCATTCTTCTCATTTTTCTGTTTTTCAGCAAGAAATGTCTTGTTTGACTATTTCCAGAATAGGCTTTTTGCTTCTTCTTCCGAACTTGCTCCTGAAAAAAATACAATTTTTGGTTTATAAGTTTTCTCATTTTTATGATTTTCTGTTGGAACAAATCCAAGACCTTTCTTTTTGAACTTACCGTTATGGTTTGGTTTCTTTTGAAAACCAGAACCAAAATTGTAACCTTTTTTCTTGTTCAATCTCTGTTGAACTCTTGAAGTGTATTTTTTAGGTTTTTTATGAAGATTTACATCTTTTATTTCAGAAATATTAATTTCTGTTAGTTTGAAAACCTTTTTAATCTTTTCAATTTGAACACTTCTTATTGGAAATTCCTCATTAGAATATAATTTGTCTGAATCATTCAAAGTATATGCCACTTTGATTGGCTCGTCATTCAAATTAGATTTTGATATCAAGAATTCTTTATTGTACACCCTTTTGACCGACGATTTTGGACTTTCAACTGATGATGAACTCGAACTTTCAGATTCTGATTTTGACTCTGACTCCTCATCTTTATCCAACACCTGATCGACCACCTTTTTTTATTAACTCAGACTCATGATCAGTATCAGACGATGTGAACGTGACGTCAATGTTTTCTGGTAAATCATCTGTTGTTTCGGACTTTAACTTTATATTAACTGCCTTTTTGACTTGCTCCTCATTTGGTTTTCTGGGAGAATAACCTTCCCAGATCGGAGGCGGACACTTGTTATAACTAACACTCTGTTTCTTACCAGTATCCTTCTCTTCGGTCTTCTTTTCTTGAAATGCTTCAAATCTGCAACAGTTGGATAAATTTTGTGAATCAAATAATCAGAACTTGAATAACTTTGCAGCAATCGTCTGATTCTTTCATTTTCTATCTTTTCTGTCTCCAACTCTTGCTTCAACTTTGCACATTCTTCAATATAGTGATTGATAGCCTTTTGCTTGGACATCATCACCGCATTCATCATGGTCAATGCATATTCTCTTTCAGAATTTGTCTTTTGCAGAATATTCACCGTTCTGTTCAACACATCATACGATTCTTTCACATAATTGACATCGAATAATAATTTTTCTTTCATCTTATCAAGCTCACTGTACTTCTCATCTTTTTCTACACACTGTTTGCATGGTTCCAAACACTTTAGACAAGGTTTTGTGACTTCAACAATTTTTTCAACTTCAACTATCTTCTCAACTTCAACCATCTTCTCAGCAACTTTAACTTTAACTTCTTCACACTGTTCAAACTTCTCTTCCTGAGCAACATTCTTGCATTTTACCTTTTTCTGTTCTTTCGCTGCTCGCTTCTCCTTTAGTTTCTCCAATCTATCTGCAAAATAAAATTTAAAACTTTCAGGAGATAATTGAGTTTTTCCAATGTTTATTTGAATTTCTTCTTCATCATCACTACTATCAGATGATGATTCATCAAAGACTGTTGTCTTTTCTGAGCTTTCTTCTGAAGGAATACACTATTCATCTTGACTTTTCTCATCATTAGCAAACACTTTCATCCATTCTTTCATCAAATCTGGTTCTTGAACTATTTGTGCAATGAATGCTCCTAACTTTGAATCAGGTGGAACATATTTGTCCCAACTAAAACCTTCTGCCACTTTCTCATCATCTTGATCTATTATACCATAATAAGCTCTCTTTGTTGACTCTTCGATCGCCTTCTTCTTTCCATCTTCAATAGTATTTGATGATGATGGTTGTTGAGCAACATGTTGATATATAGCTTTCCGATAATAATCATTATTCCCGAATGGATTCTGAGCTCCTCCTGCTTCTCGATTGGTACATTCCCTCTTGAAATGTCCTTTTTCCCTGCATCGAAAACAAGTAACTTTAGATTTATCAAAACCCAAAGTAGAAACATTAGCATCACGGAAATCATCTCTTCCTGTAATCATCTTAAATTTCTCTGCTCTCCTCAACACACTCGCCAAACACCACTTGATATCCATAAGCTCCATTTCCTCAGCATCAATCTGATCGTAATCCTCTTTTGTCAACATAGGATTTCCGATCCTTCCAGCAACCAAACCCTCATAAGATTCTAATACTGTAGCAAGTAATGCCATGTGACCTTTAACAACTTCTTCAGAAAAATTTTGACCATTCTGAAGATGCAACGCGATATTGCAGTGTAACACATGACCAGTACTGCTGTTTGAGCTTTGGAACTGATGACTTGATGTTGAAACATTCGGACTAACACTCGGGTATGAGGAAAAACCACTGCTGCTGTTTGGACTTTGATTGACTGTTCTAGATGAATTTTCTGCACTGAAAGCGGTTTGGACCTTTGGACTTGCTTCAACATCTTGAACATTTCCTTTGTACTACATTTTGATGTCTTGTTGACCACTTGGATTATTCATTCTAGCAATCTTTTTTTTGTTCATCTTGTCCTTCAATCTTTTCAATGAACTGGGAAATTGTCAATTTGTCATATTCTCCAGTGTTCTTCAAGATCATCAGATATGTACCCCATTCTTTCTGAGGTAAAGCATCTGCCAATTTATCAACCCATTCTTCTTGATCTTTGTTAATATCCAACAAAGACATTGATCTCACCAAATGACAATATCTTTCAATCAGCTTCTTTGTATTTTCACCTGGCAAACTCGTAAACAAGTCAAATTCCTTTTTTATCAATGATTTCTTACTCCTGATCATCTTTTCACTTCCCTCAAATTTAATTCGAAGTGCTTCCCAAATCAAACGTGAAGTATTATCATGTTGAAGTAATATGAAGATATCTTCTTTCACCGCTTGCTGGAGTAGACTAATCATCATCTTTTCTGCTTTGTACATGTCTCGTTCTTTATCTGACAATTCAGAAATCGTTTTGTTAACTCCCACATCTGTACGAGGTTTAACATACTTTTTCTCAATACATTCCCAAGACCTCAAATGATTAGCTTGAACCCAATTTTCAAACCGATCTTTCCATCCATAATATTCTTCAATGCCCATTAGCTTTGGGGTTTTTTGCAAAGTTCCTATTTCATTTTCCATGTTCATGCTCTGAGCAATGGTAACAGGAGTATTCGGGGCAGTAGCAAACGCGTTATAAAATTCCTCTTCCATGTTTGTTTCAAACGAAATGGTCACTCTCAAACGAAATGAATCAGTTGAAGCGAAATGAAATCTGGTGCGAAATGGCTTTCTCAAGCAAAATGAATAGCTGAATGACTTCGTACGAAATGACTCACACGAAATGGATGATTTCGTGCGAAATGGACCTGATCTCAAACGAAATGATGATTCCGTGCGAAAAGAACTTAATTTCAAGCGAAATGGACGATTCAAGCGAAATGAATATCCATTTTGTGCGAAATGATGTCCAATTCAAACAAAAAGAAAACTAATAAGCCAATCCGTGCGAAATGGATAGTTCAATTCGCGCGAAATGGTGCTGATGTCATCTTTTCGGCCATGATTTTGTCAAATTAATCAAGATTTAGGTCGATTTTAGGTCTAATTCTTTCAAGGCTTTGTTAAAACAGTGTTTCGCTTAAAATGTGAGAAAAACAATCCATTTTAACCATAAAATCTTGTTTAATTTTGAAAAGAAGGTGTAGAAGTCAGAAATTTGATGAAATCAAGCTGAATTCGGTAAAAACTCCTCCTCCTGAGCTCTGATACCACTTGTAGGATCGTTTGCACGACCAAAACGAGTCGTTCAGAAGAGTTTCGATCAATACGAGAGGCGGAAACTAACGTATCGACTTTAAAACAGCTTGATTTACACTCTAATTTTTTATTGATATAACAACGTTTTACAGCGAGTAGACACTTCAGCAGCACTTCGGCTCTGGAATCAGAAAGTTACAAATGAAATAAACAAGCACGATATATATAGGCCAGCCATTTCGTACGAAATGGGCAAGACCCATTTCGTGCGAAATGAACAATGTCCATTTCGTGCGAAATGGCCTTGTTCCATTTCGTGCGAAATGGTCACAACCACCCATTTCTCGTATTTTGTGCCATGATCTTTCTAATCTAATAAAAGACTCGATACAAGATGAAGTCGACAGACATATGCACCAACAGAATCTTCTATAATAACCAGCTAAACCCAGAAAGCTGCGGATTTCTGTTGGTGTCTTTGGTACTTCCCAGTTCATAATGGCTTCTATTTTAGCGGGATTGACTTGGATACCACGCTCGCCCACCACATGTCCAAGAAATTGGACTTCATGTGACAACCCGAGATTTCAAGACGTCTCTTTTTGCGCGTTACTTGTTTACAGCATTGTTTTTGTAATTTGTTTTGTTTGTAATTTGTTCATAAATAGATGAAGTATTTTATGTGTGGATAAGAATCACTTCATGATTGTCGGCCATTGTGTTCATAGTTGCATGTGAATTGTCAGGGGACATGTGATTGTTTATATGTGTGCAACTTGTTAATGTCTCGCATGTATAATTAGATTGGATATAGTCTGCTAAGTGCTCTCGTTAATCGATGATTTCATGATTGTGTCTAATGATTGAAACTGATTAAATGATAATTATGAATGAAAGTGGCGGCCCATGTGTTTGATCTAGTCAAACAATAATGTTTGGTTTGCATGTGATACAATAGCAAAGGTTTTCGGCCATTTACTTGAGTGGCCCAATCAAATAAATGGTTCAAATACATTTTATAACCTACAGTTTGTGTGGTCCAATAGTAGTTTAGATCCATTAAATAAAAGTCGGCCATTTGCTAAATTGATTTAATCAATCAAATTAGATTACATGCATCATCACGTGAAAGAGTTGAAAAATGTGATCAGCCCATGTGGTTACAAAGGAATTCGGCCGAATCCCTTTCCTCCTTAAACACGTAAATTAAGTGTATTGCATTACAATTACTTGCAAACCCTAAACACCCTTATTCCCTCTTGTGAAAGACGGCAACAGTTGGATCATCATCACCCGAAACCTTTGTCCTCTCCTACATTCGGGTATGTCTAGAATAATATTTATAGATTAATTTGATGTGTTTGATCTCTTGAAGGTGTTGCATGAATTATGAATAACATGAAACTGTTCTTTGGGCTATATTGGTCAAAGCATATATGTGAATTAACGTGCATGTGCTAGGGGAATCTTACATGATGATGATCTAGCGGATATGAATGTGTGTGAACCACTAAATTGTAGTTTTAAGATACATGTTAGTCAATGATGCATACGAATGAATCTGAAGCTGATGGGGTTTAAACATATGCATGGGCGTTGGGGTTGGTTAATGAATGCTAGTAATAAATCGATGATGATGGGTGATATGTTTGTACTCAAAAGAATCGTAATGTGATGGTAGGATAAAAGGTTCACCATGATGATATAAATCTGTGAATTAGATATGGATGTGTAACAGGAATTAATTCTTAATTTCAAGGTTACTTGATATGATAAATGCATTCATGATTAAACTAAATATCGATTAGAATAAGTATGGTTAATAGCGAAATAGAAACGATAACATACAAGTTGTTTTGGGCTGTTAAGGGGAACTGTTATCATACAACATAATTTGGGCTTTTATGAGTATTGGGCGGTGCATGTTATTGGGCCACTGTTTAGTAATGTAAAACGGTTGAGGTGTTTTTGGTTTAATGGGCCGAGTGGTTGAAGGGCTGTGTAGCCTATTTACTTCCTGGCTAGGCTGCGTGACCTCGGGTCACCAGCCAAGCCCACGTCTTGTGTAATCAGAGCTATAGTTGGGCCTGGCCGAACGAATTGTGTAAGTCAGTAAAGGGGTGGGCCTTGTAAAGTCTTGGGCTGCACCATCAAGTGGGCCTAAGGGCCATCTGGGTAGTGGGTTAAACCCCGGGCCACACAGTTTATTGGGTTAATGTATTAAGTTATTAAAGTGTTAATGTGAGACGCGGATGGACTACGTGATATGTATGTGACTCGAATGGTTATTATGTGACTATGTGATAATTGATGCAAATTGTACATGCGTGGTTTGATACGTGGTTTGATAGAATGAGATTCTAACTGTTAGTGGTAACCACGATAGGAACTAATTGATCGACTTGGAACACGTAACGTATTCTACCGAGCACTCTAAGGTGAGTTCATCTCTCTTGAGCATGCGTCCCGTGGTTGGGACAGTCTTTGGGCATCCCTGAGAGCGATGGGTTTGGGGTAAATCAATCGGGTATTCCTGAGATGGAATACGTCTTGTGGCAAATCTGGAATGTTGGATAATATGCTCATCCTATCACCTTTAAAGTCCCTCTTTGTTGTTTGGTTACCTGAGAGGTAACAAGGTATTAGTTGGTAGCGCTACTTAGGTTTGGCACCCTCACCCCGTACCGGAGAGGACGGGTGTGAACTAATGACCTAGTCATGACCAATGCTTTGATAGGAGCATTGGGGAAAGGGCAAAATAAAACAGGAGCCGTCTTGTATCAGAGGTATTATCAACATTGTAATCAATGAACGTAACTAAACACTTGGTAACTAACGTTTTCGTAAAACTATGAACTCACCAGCGTTTTCTGGTACACTTGTTGCATGCTCATAGGTCGTTAGATGTCTTGGATTTGGAAGTTGCTGTCTGGAGTAGCTGGAGTGGTCATTGGTCGAACTGGATGGATACATGTGATGGAATTACTGATATTATACATTGGTTTTGAAACAGTTATCAATGGTTTACTATTTGCTTCCGCTGAACAATGTTGGGTTTATTGAAACTTATTGTTGATACTTTTTATTAATAAGTGATGATTTTCATTTAAAAACTTGTATGGGTTTAACATGATTAGTGGCTCGTTATTGGTTTGTCACGCGCCTAACAGGGACATTCCCTAGGTGGTATTTTGGGGGTGTGATAGTTTGGTATCAGAGCCACTGGTTATAGTGAACTTGGTTTTAAAACGTTTTTGTAAAACCAGACTATAACCGAACAGTTCTTAATACGTGAATACGACCATGACACTCAGCTCCAGACTACAAGGTTCGTCTTTCGTATACTCATTGTACTGCATAACTAGTGAACACTTACATAGATATTGCATGTGATTGCACGTTTAGCACAACAGTATGGATTTATGTGTTACTTGCATATGTTAAGTGGTTGATAGTGTGGTGTTACCTTAGACATTCGTGACTCATGTTTTGAGATGTTCTTGTTTGTTTGATATTCGAGTCTGAGGAACCATTTGACATGAGATAGGAGGAACTAAGATGAGCATGCAAATCGCAATATTATTGTGGGTGCACACATAATAATAATGTGGGGTGCATGCGAGTCCCAGTGAGGCTTAACAAGTGGAAAACGGGTTCCGTTCCGTTATTTGATCAATGTGAAACACACCAGTCTATAGGAGTCATAGCAGTGATTGTCTCCTACTTGAACGTGATCTTTTCACTCCTCTCTGAACCCTTACGAATCCCGATGATATCGAATATCACCTGAACACCCATCTGAACGCCTAGCAAACTGTGTAGAATGTTAGGTGCTTGTATGAACGTGCCTGAGTTGGATGTTGCAGAGTCGAATGATTGGTTATTACCTTTCTCACTTATCTTCGTTTGTTGGAACCTAACACACTGACGCCCTAAATCCCGAAGTGCGATCACTTCTACAACACTCTGGAAATATACTGTGTATTACTCAAACAACTTGCTGGAACGATGGACAAGAGGATAAGTGTAGTACTATACCGACTTCAGTATTTGGACGACCCCGATTACCGGCAATGAACACCAGCGAACTGACTTCAATCGAAATTTTAACCCTAGCCAGCGACTCATGGGAGTCAACTTTTACGAATCAATCAGGACATTAGCGATGACAACATATTATAGTGTGGAATGTATGTAAACCAGCAGCGTGAGCAGCGCGATAGGACGTGACACAGAATATCAAAAGATGGACTTGGTTGGTGAAAGACTGTAGGGCTCCGTTTCAAGCAACGACATTAGAGGCAACAACCGTGGCAACATCAAGGTACTCGTAATAGTAGTCTACAACATGGAAACGAAGGTGACAATGACAAGGGCTGACTATTGTTAAGTCAAGATGTCAACAACCAAGGGAATAATGACAGTATTGGGAATCCTCGTAACTGTAACAACAACACTGGAAGTGGTACTCGTGGTAGGGCATTTAGGACTGGCTTAGGTGACGCCAGACATAATAGAAACATGGTAGCTTATATGAGTAGCTAATCGCTTCATCCTTGTTCTGTTTAATCCTGATGCTTCTTGAAACCGAGCCTGATATGGAATCAACTGATGGCAAGTCAAATGAAACCTCATATGTCTGTTGGAATGTAAACTCGACCTTGTGGGACAAGTGTTCGACATCGACCTTCTTTCTGCTATCCTCGATAGTTTGATGCAGTAGTTGGTATGGATTGGTTATCCATACATCGTGCAGATATACCCCGTGAGAAGAAAACTTTGCGTACCCTTCTCCCTAGTGGAGAATTGTCATCTGTTCCAAAGTATCAGAGTTGTGTAAAGGTTAGCATCAATCCTGCAATGAAGTCCCAGAAGTGTCTACAGAGGAATTACCCCACCATTGTTAGTAACCGTTACTGATGTTAAGGCTAAGGAAGAAAGGATCGAGGATCCACCAGTTGTTTGTGATTTCTTCCAATGAGCTACTTGAAGAACTTCCAGGATTACTTCAACAACAGTTAGGCAAAATCTCAGCTTGATCTCACGCCAAAGGCAGCCCTGATTACTCGTACCCTTACCGTCTTACACCAGGAGGGCTGCAAGAGCTGTCTAAACAACTACAGGATTGATTCTTCATATGTATACTGACTATCGAGAACTCAGCAAGGTGACAGTTAAGAACTATTCGCCTCGACCATGTATTGACAACTTGTTGACCAGTTGCAAGGGATAATGTAACAACTCTCACCAAAACTATTATTTATTATATTATTTGTCCAATAGGAAACTCTAATTGAGACCCCCAAGTAATTCTGCATAAACCCTAAAATTTTCAGAAAAATTGGAATCATGATTGGGGCCCCTAAACTCAGGGGGGTAAACCCTAGTTGGTATTATCTCGACAGTTTTACGTGGAAATTGAATTTGAACGAACGACCAACTCACCCAAGCTACTGAGACACGGGGCTACCCTATGGTAGGGTGGTGCCCCTCGCGCCACGTGAGGGAGCCGGTTTTTCAGTATAAATAGTAGGCTGTGGCACTTGCAATTCTGCGTTGGTTCGATGTTAAAATTCGCTTTATACCTCGAGATATCGTCTGTTTACTATAAAAACACACACGAACACGAAACGATGCCACGATAAACAGGGTAATAACTCGATCCCTATTACGATTCAATGTCCGATCGATTGAAACTATCCAACGGATGTTTAAGTGCTGCTCAAATTGGGTTATACTTTGTCATTCGTCATAAATTCGATGGATGTTTAAGTATTGCACTTTGTCATTCGTTGTGAGGGTTTAATCTCGTGAGTTATCGTAAATGCTGTACTAGTTACTGACCTAGTTTTCGTGTGCATTGTTATTTGAATTTAGGTTAATCAGGCTCTAATTAGTAGGCTAAAAGTTGCCCGCATAAATCTGCAATGTGAGTCATTCTCTTTTTACCAAACTTGCTTTCAAAATCATGTTTGTTTCCAAAGTTATAATTACAGGGATTAAGTCTTTGTAGTTTTCCATTACAGCCGGTATATGGGGTTTTGTATACATTACTTGATAACCGTCACCATTGGACAACGGGTTAGCCAAGGGGTGATATGACCATAGTCACAGAAACCATTGGACAACGAGATAGCCAATAGGTGGTCGAGTGACAAATACCGTGGGTAGATGGTTGATATATATATAAACATTGTAATCGCTCTTAATACTGTAAATTATAACAAAGCGTTATTTTAGACAAAAAGAATGATTCACTCAGTATTTCCCCGCTGACAAAATATTTTTAAAACATGTTTCAGGCGACCTGCTGTAAATCAAGGAAAACGTGCTACGGAGCACTAACCAGCTTGAAGAGGTGGCTCAGTTAAAATAAATAAACATGTTTTAATAAATCAGGGAATTTCCTAGTAAAATTCCTCTATTGTAAATTACGGGGTTTATCCCGAATTATGAAATAAAATAATCGGGAATTTCAAGTTTTTAAAAGATCCTGTTAAAATCTTCCGCTGTCGCATCAATTAAATACCACGGGTTCCTGTCCCGCGGCTCCTGACCGGGTCAAACCGGGGCGGGGGTCGTGACAGATAAGCTCCTATTCGAAAATTGATTAACGAACGAACTATCATCAGATGGAAGTTCATGGGGTGAATGTTCCTGGAACGGCATATCGAACGCAATACGACCATTGCGACTTTGTACACCATGACCATCGAATTAATCAACACACCTACAGCTTTATAGAACACATGAATCGACCATATTTATTGATGACGTTTGGAGTCATTACCAGGAGAAAGGAACAACATGGGCGGCATATGTATCTTATTTAAGAACTCCTGAGGGCAGAGCCACTACGCACGGAGTCTTGTTAAAGGTAACTTCTGGATTTGAGAGGTACATTTTTTGGGCATATAAACAATGAAGTGGGAATACGCGTGGACCTCGCCATGATCCATTTTGTTAGAAAGTGATCAACATCAAAGATCCCTTCGAGGATGCAGCAAATTTTTGGCCTCACTAGATACTATCGCAAGATTCATCACGGGATTTTCGAAGATCACGCAGCTCAAATCTCTTTAGCACAGTAGGATGTTGTGTTCGTGGGAGACAAACGGGGGGGACGTCTTTTCAGCTTTCGAGACTCAACTCTGCAATACACTGAGCATCGTCGTTACCCGAGGGTGCGGGTAATTTAGTGGTATATCATGATGCTCCGAACCAAGGTCCCAGTTACACACTGATGCAACACGAGAAAGTGATGACTTACGTAAGGGAGTTATAAACAGGAACTGCACGACACACAACCTGCAATGGAAACCGTGGTCTTTGGATTTAAGTTGGAGGCATTACTTGGACGGTACCGAAGGCACTACTAAGACCGATCACAAGGGCCTCCCGGGTACCCTGGTTACGAAAGAGCTAAATCAGTTAATGGCATCGTTGGATGGAACTTTTGGATGATTACGACTATGAAACTTGAACGTGCACGAGCTTTGCAGCTCACTATCGATTCTAACTTACCTGATCAGACTCGCTCTGTTTAAACTGGAAGAGGATTTTCAAAGTTGAACCCATGCGGGGCATGGAGAAGCAACCTTTGGCAGGACGGACGATATTCGCTACCTCAAGGAATGAGTGTGGATCTCATCATATGGTAACTTTAGGAAACTTGTGTTGGGCAAAGCACACTGACTTTGATATTCTAGTGTCGGGATCTTGATGAAAGATATTAGGACCTATAAATCTTGTACTGGTGATCGGGCATGAAGACCCACTTAGCAAAGTATGTGTATGATGTTGGACTTGTGGGAAAGTCAACGTGGAGTATCAGCAACCGGCAACACCCATATGGAAAATGAGAACAGACTGCCATGGATTTTGTTGTTAGTCTACCTACAACCCGAAACAGAAACAATATCACCTGGGTGATTGATGATTGTCTCACGTAACCAGCACACTTTCTTGCAACCAAGGAAACTGACGAGTCTTCACAGCTGTGAGTGTTCCTCTGAGAGAGGTGGCTTTTAGGTACGAGGTGCCAACTCCTGTTACCTCTGATTTTGATCCATGTTTGATTTATGACAGACAACACACAACACCCTTGGCTCACGTCTAGCCATGAGAATTGGACAACGGTCAAAGTAAACGAACCATCCAGACACTCGAGAACATGCTGCGAGCATGTGTGTGATCGACTTTAGTAAGATTTGGAAGGATACTTACCTTTTATTAAGTTCTACCGCAGCAGTTACCATTCTAGTAATCAGACAGCTCTGTTTGGGGCATTGCCTGGATGATAATACCAATCTTCTTGTTGGACTAAGGTGGGTGACAACCTAATCACGGGTCCAGGACTTGCACTCAAAACTTTTGGGAAGATTATTTAGATTGGAAATCGTTTGGCGGCAACGCGTGGTCGTCAGGAAAGTTGATAAGCTTAGGAAACACTGGGAGTTCGCTGTAGGCGAACGTGTCATAATCGAAAGTTTCACCCTGGGAGGGTGCGGTACGCTATTGAAAACGTGGCAAGCTTAGTATACGATGCGTTGGGACATTCGGATTCCTGGAACGAAACGGTGACATGGCTCACAAACTCGAGTTAACTGACGAATTGGATAGCGTTCGCGATGATATTATTGCCTCGAATCTAAGGCAGTTTTTGTCCAATGAAACACTTGTGATACCTTTACCAGAGCCTAAGGTTAACTGACCAGTTGTATTTGTCAGGGAATCTACTGAAAACGGGGATCAAGAGGTTAAGGTTAGTTGACATAGCCAAAGTCCGGTCGTAAGAGTTGGTTAGAACTCACTGCGTGGACCGAAGTCCTTGTGGGAGCGTAATAATCAAGGGAGCTCTAATATACCCAGTTGTTTGAATGGTTGGATCAACTTCTGATATCATTGAGGAATTTCGGGACGAAATTCCCTTTCAAGTTGGGGATGATGTGGCACCTGCGAAAAATCCACAGTTATCTTGATCTAAC
This sequence comes from Helianthus annuus, assembly GCF_002127325.2. Taxonomy (NCBI): domain Eukaryota; kingdom Viridiplantae; phylum Streptophyta; class Magnoliopsida; order Asterales; family Asteraceae; genus Helianthus; species Helianthus annuus. The sequence goes on along the minus strand of NC_035435.2, from coordinate 154,344,973 downwards.
ATCTTGTCGTTTTGGGTTACTTGTCAAATTTCGGGAAGAAATTTCTTTCAAGTTGGGGATGATGTGACAACCCGAGATTTCAAGACGTCTCTTTTTGCGCGTTACTTGTTTACAGCATTGTTTTTGTAATTTGTTTTGTTTGTAATTTGTTTTGTTTGTAATTTGTTCATAAATAGTTGAAGTATTTTATGTGTAGATAAGAATCACTTCATGATTATCGGCCATTGTATTCATAGTTGCATGTGAATTGTTAGGGGACATGTGATTGTTTATATGTGTGCAACTTGTTAATGTCTCGCATGTATAATTAGATTGGATATAGTCTGCTAAGTGCTCTCGTTAATCGATGATTTAATGATTGTGTCTAATGATTGAAACTGATTAAATGATAACTATGAATAAAGTGGCGGCCCATGTGTTTGATCTAGTCAAACAATAATGTTTGGTTTGCATGTGATATAATAGCAAAGGTTGTCGGCCATTTAATTGAGTGGCCCAATCAAATAAAAGGTTCAAATACATTTTATAACCTACAGTTTGTGTGGTCCAATAGTAGTTTAGATCCATTAAATAAAAGTCGGTCGTCTACTAAATTGATTTGATCAATCAAATCAGATTACATGCATCATCATGTGAAAGAGTTGAAAAATGTGATCAGCCCATGTGGTTACAAAGGAATTCGGCCTAATCCCTTTCCTTCTTATACACGTAAATTAAGTGTATTGCATTACAATTACTTGCAAACCCTAAACACCCTTATTCCCTTTTGTGAAAGACGGCAACAGTTGGATCATCATCACTCGAAACCTTTGTCCTCTCCTACATTCGGGTATGTCTAGAATAATATTTATAGATTAATTTGATGTGTTTGATCTCTTGAAGGTGTTGCATGAATTATGAATAACATGAAACTGTTCTTTGGGCTATATTAGTCAAAGCATATATGTGAATTAATGTGCATGTGCTAGGGGAATCTTACATGATGATGATCTAGCGGATATGAATGTGTGTGAACCACTAAATTGTTGTTTTAGGATACATGTTATTCAATGAAGCATACGAATGAATCTGAAGCTGATGGGGTTTAAACATATGCATGGGCGTTGGGGTTGGTTAATGAATGCTAGTAAAAAATCGATGATGATGGGTGATAGGTTTGTACACAAAAGAATCGTTATATGATAGTAGGATAAAAGGTTCACCATGATGATATAAATCTGTGAATTAGATATGGATGTGTAACATGAACTAATTCTTAATTTCAAGGTTACTTGATATGATATATGCATTCATGATTAAACTAAATATCGATTAGAATAAGTATGGTTAGTAGCGAAATAGAAACGATAACATACAAGTTGTTTTGGGCTGTTAAGGGGAACTGTTATCATACAACATAATTTGGGCTTTTATGAGTATTGGGTGGTGCATGTTATTGGGCCACTGTTTAGTAATGTAAAACGGTTGAGGGGTTTTTGGTTTAATGGGCCGAGGGGTTGAAGGGCTGTGTAGCCCATTTACTTCCTAGCTGGGCTGCGTGACCTCGGGTCACCAGCCAAGCCAACGTCTTGTGTAATCAGAGCTGTAGTTGGGCCTGGCCGAACGAATTGTGTAAGTCAGTAAAGGGGTGGGCCTTGTAAAGTCTTGGGCTGCACCATCAGGTGGGCCTAAGGGCCATCTGGGTAGTGGGTTAAACCCCGGGCCGCACAGTTTATTAGGTTAATGTATTAAGTTATTAAAGTGTTAATGTGAGACGCATATGGACTACGTGATATGTATGTGACTCGAATTGTTATTATGTGACTATGTGATAATTGATGCAAATTGTTACATGCGTGGTTTGATACGTGGTTTGATAGAATGAGATTCTAACTGTTAGTGGTAACCACGATAGGAACTAATTGATCGACTTGGAACACGTAACGTATTCTACCGAGCACTCTAAGGTGAGTTCATCTCTCTTGAGCATGCGTCCCGGTGGTTGGGACAATCTTTGGGCATCCTTGAGAGGGATGGGTTTGGGGTAAATCAATCGGGTATTCCTGAGATGGAATACGTCTTGTGGCAAATCTGGAATGTTGGATAATATACTTGTCCTATCACCTTTAAAGTCCCTCCTTGTTGTTTGGTTACCAGAGAGGTAACAAGGTATTAGCTGGTAGCGCTACTTAGGTTTGGCACCCTCACCCCGTACCGGAGAGGACGGGTGTGAACTAATGACCTAGTCATGACCAATGCTTTGATAGGAGCATTGGGGAAAAGGGCAAAATAAATCAGGAGCCATCTTGTATCAGAGGTATTATCAACATTGTAATCAACGAACGTAACTAAACACTTAGTAACTAACGTTTTCGTAAAACTATGAACTCGCCAGCTGTCACGGCCCCCGGCCCGGTTTGACCCGGTCCAGGAGCCGCGGGACAGAAATATGCGGTATTGTTTATTGTGACAGCGGAAGTTTTAACAGGATCGTTTAAAAAACTCGAAATGCCCGATTATTTTATTTCACAATTCGGGATAAAACCCATAATTTACAATAAGGGAATTTCACCGAGAAACCCCTGGTTTACAAAACATGTTTATTTATTTTATTAAGCCACTACTTCAAGCTTGTTAGTGCTCCACAACACTTTTTCCTTAATTCACAGCAGATCACCTGAAACATGTTTTAAAAAGGTTTTATCAGCAAGAAATACTGGCGAGTCATTCAAGTTGCACAAAACGACACATTGTTATAATCCACAGTATTAAGGGAGATTACAATGCTTCTATCAACCAATTACCCCAAATTGGTATTTGTCACTCGACTGTATCTGTGACTATGGTCAGATCACCTAGGCATTTCATCAAGCACTTGGTTCACATTGATGTTTAATATCCATGATTCACATTGATCATATAGGCTATGATAGTGACTTGGAAAGATCCAAGTACATTTGGAAGCTTGTGTGGTCTCTCGAGCCACACAGCCAGGAATGTTAACATGTTTTTAGATGTTAACAGGGAATTATTGTCTTAAAAAGGTTGTACCATCATAGCCGTTAATATTTTGGCTAGGTTATACCTTTAAGAATTTCTTTGGCAGATCAATTTAAAATTGAAATGATATAGCATGATGATGTAAAAAAATACATATTTAAAATCCAAAAAGAAATTCCATTAAACTATTAAAAAGATGCCCTAAACGGGTCTTGAAATAACACACTGTCCACGCAGGGACTACAGAAAAAGAAATAAGTCCACGCAGGGACTAAGTACAGAAAATAAAATGTCCTCGCAGGGACTTGATTGAAAATACAATACAAAATAAAGTAAACAACTTTCTACTTCTTTTTTCCTTTAATGAGACTCGCAAGGCCCTTGAGAAAGCTGTTATGCTTCTTATTAGTTTCATCTGCTTTTCGCTCAACCCTGTCCAACCTCTGCAGAATTTCTTGAGTTTGCTCCTGTTGGGGAGGAGGAGGTTGCTGATAAGGTGGGTATTGATACCCTTGCACTGGATATCCAGTTGGGTAAACTGGAGGATAAGATGAAGGATAAAGTGCATTATACTGTGCTGCCGTAAATGGATCTTGGGCTCCATAATCCGTAGAAGTTGGATATTCAAATGGGTTATACCCATACGAACCTGGGTAAGTCGGTATCGGGTTTTCAAAACCCACTAGCGGTGGCGGTGGTGCAACAGAAACTGGCGGGGGATTATCTTCCGGCACCGCATGCGAGGGTCCACCCATTTGTGGGTCCTCCGGAATAGGAGGGTATGAGCTTGAACCTTGAGGGGAACTGAACCGTGGTCCCCCTCGCACGGACATCCTTGCATTCCTCCTTCACCTCGGCGGCTCGGGAGGTGGTTGAGGTGGTTCCTCAACGGGTAAAGGCGGTGGAGAAACCGCTTGAAGATGTGGCTCATCCAAAGGAGGTTGAGCAGGAGAGTTGTGAAATGAAGGGGTAAATGCCCATTCATTTTGGTTCCACCTTTCGGCCCAAGATTCGGGCCCTTGATATGGCGATCCTTGGTATGGAGAACCGCTGGAGATGCTGATAGGGTGACCTGGTGTCCCGGTTGGCGGCTCTGGATCAGGATCGTCATCCATCTCTATCTCTTGGGAGAAGTGGTCCTCGGGTCCCAAGGGATTGTAACCCAGAAAATTGTTGATATAGTCGTTTGGGTTGAACAAGCTGGGGAATAAGTGGAATCATAATGATGGAAAGAATGGGAGTGTAAAGAGTGGTAGGATTGGTGCGAATGGTGAGAATGATGTGAATCTTGTGAACCGATGGGAATGCTGGGGCTCGTCTGGAATCGGCGACCCAAAAGATGGATGAAATGGGGGCGATGAACTCAACGAGACCGAGTGTCTCGCGGGTTCAAAAGAATGACCCCAATGGTCACGCGAATCCGAGCTAGAAAATGACGCAGATGGAGTGCGCCTATGAGAAGGTCCCGCATGGCCTGATGGTCCTCCTTTAATCGGACCCTTTCCCTTGCCTCGTACACGCGGCGGCATTGTCGATTAATAAACCTGTCAAAACAAGTAAAACAAAAACATAAACGACAAAAAGGAAAAATTAAGAATAATCCTAGGTCATTTGCCTAGATTCGGAAGTCTAAGGAATGTGCTTATTGTGTCATTGAGATTAAATACAAAAGGCTAGTGTTTAATTCACTCAATGTTGGTTTCGATACCAACCTGTCACACCCCGATATTTCCACATATTACCGGTGGGCCCGGCGGGGAGTATCGTGACGTAGTTGATATCATCATAGTCAATATACACAATATAATAGCACAGCGGAAGGCTTGGTGAAATTTACTATTACAAACCATAGTGTCTGAGTGTCCAAATGAAAGAATATACAGACTTGGTTGTAATAAAGATTCAGGTATCTAGGGATTTGCAAGATCCTCTTATTTGACACCTAGTAGCTCCAGCCTATTTACGTGAGATACCCGTCAATCAGTCTTTGGAAAATACGTCAGTTTACACTGGTAAATACAATTAACTGACTCATTTAAAAACATTTATGAAAATTGATTTAAGTGCACAAGGCACAAATGTAAGACCCTAATTCGTATTTGACCAAAAGTCGCAGCGGAAATTCGTACCATAAAATTTCTTTCATTATAAATGTTTTGACTTACTTGAAAGTTCATTATAGAATAACTCTTTTACATTATATGCATCCTTCTTACTCATTTACAAAATAAAGGCATAACTTATGTCTATCAATTTACATACTCAAGCATTTTCGTACAATCTATCTTATGACTCGGTCTTTGATCGCTACTCCTCGTGATGATAATCTGTGATTCGTACAACCTGCACCCACCACATACATTCACAACATTAGCATACATTATATCCAAACAAAATTCTTAAACATGTAGTCTCGTTACATTCTATCCACATATACTTTCCATCCCGTTATCTTTCTAGATTTAGTCATTCCATCCGGGTGTCTAATCCTTGGCGAAACTTCAATAGAGTGCCTGCACTACATTTCATTCTCAAGGCACACTGTTAATGATGTCGATACTTAAATGTATTGAAACCATGTATACAATACATACATAACTACGTACATACATACCTACTCACATACATACATACATAACTACATACAAGCATACCTACTCACATACATATATACATACTTGCATCCACATATATACATTCATACCTATACACGTATGTACCTTCATACCTGAATACATAATGTTTACGCCCATACATAGCTACTTACGTTCATACATACATCCATACCTGCATATATATACCGATCTGCATACATAACTACATACTTACCTGCATTCATAAAACGAATCATAACTGCACACGTGCATACCTTCGCTCACACGTACATATACTTACATAATTACATAAATACATTCATACATACATACTAACTCGTACATACCACTTACCTAATTCTCCACGAATTACTGTCGTATCTTAATTACAAACCTTCGTATAATAAAACATGTACGAACAAACTTATATACATACTCACTCCTATTCATGATTACTTATTAGTTTAAGCGTGTTGGGATGAAGTTAAATCTATACATGCATACCCACATACTTAGTTCGTTACCCCGCATACTCGCTCCCACATCTCTATCTTACTCACACATCATAAGTGCCTTTTAAATGTCTTTCGGGTATGTTTCGGATCTTAAGAATGAGTTCCGAACTCACCCGTAACTTACCAAGCCTTTCGGTAGGGTTGAGGAACATTATAAAGACTTAACGAGGCTTGGAATGGGTCCAAAGGGTCTGAATTCGAAGGAAAAACAAAGAATTTCATAAACTTTACATTTGCATCTGACCTCCACCGTAAGGTACGGTGGCTACCGTAGCTTACGGTGACCCCAAAAGCTTTACGATAACTGTAAACTGCCTTACGGCAGAAAAGAAGACCCAGCTCCCACCGTAGCTTACGGTGGGCACCGTAAGCTACAGTGATGCCCAGTTCAGCTCCCCAATTTAATACTAAAATTCGCATAACTTGTTCGTTTTGCATCCGTTTCACTTGAAACTTGTTCCTAAACATCCGTAAAACAGATCCTTACATATTAGCCTAAGAACCCTTACCCGTGTCCTTAATCATTACAAATTTTATTACCGTTACCCCACTTATTCTTATTTATTCGACCCGTTTGGTCCCACAAACTACCTCCGACTATCTAGATCATTACTTCTCTTAATACCTTCATTCATTTTATGTCATACATAATTTCCCCTCATTCATAAACAATAAAGTTCTTATGTATACTAAGAAGTGAGTCGGGAGTCACCTACCTTATGCATTAGTGTTCATGCTTGCTTCTTCGCCTCCGCTTGACCCGTTAACCTTCTGTTCTTGAGTCCATGCTAATGTGATTCCTATCCTTTCATGTCATCACAAGCACATTATGGTTAGCATACGTGCTCATTCATACTAACATTCGTTTCTTTCCATTCATACATTACTTGACTTTTTATTAACCAAATACCACATACATAAGGCATAGACTAAAAGTCACCTTGGTCCATATTCATGCAACTCAATTATCATCATGCACGACACATAGATCATCTACTACGATACACATGACTTCTCTACTATTACAATCATGTCCGAAAGGCTAACCATGCTATACATTCATTGTTGACTTTCAGGAAGTCAAATGTCCTATTTACACACTTTCAACTTATGAACATGTATCCATCTTAATAGGATAGACCATAATATTACATTATACGCATTACACACTCGTATTGTATGACATCTACAACTACATGATCACTTACTTATATACACATACACATATACATACATAATCCATTCCATCCACACTAGCATTCCCATATTTTCACAACTAACACTTTAACCCATACTAAGCTAACCCAACATTACTTCAACATAATATCCACATGAACTATATCTAAAACACACTTCTCATGTTAGTTTACTATCAAATACCTCATTTTCACATTCCACAAATATTCATCTTTTACTTACATACAATTTCATTTATCAAACTCACCTAGGCATTTCATTAAGCACTTGGTGTGCGTACCACTATCTTAGCACAATGTACCACCCATTCATGCATGATCTTCCATGTTCTTATCTTCATTCATCAAATTCAACTAAACATCCATTTATTTCATGTCCTAATCAACTTATCTATAATAATTCATCACATACAACATACTACATCACAAATTACACAATTAATGAACATGGTGATTTACTCACTTCATCATCCCAAATGGGTTTTACTTCAAAACATGAAATTAATCAAAATCATGCACAACACATGTTCCATAAGATGATTCTAACACATATTCATGCTCAATCTCACACAAATTCATGGGTTGATCATAACCCACTTCCTACTAGATCATCAAATTGACTTCTGCAACTTATCTCATGTGTAACAAGTCTAGATGATCATGAATTTGAGTTCATGCATTAGATCCGAGCTGAATTTCCCTTTCAATTTGATGATTTTAGTGAAACTAGGGTTTGAACCCTTTTCTTCTTCCTGGACATCTACACACACACACTGTGTGTGTGTGTGGTGTTTTAACTTTTTAATTAATAAAACCCATGTTTCCTACTTAACGGTTTTGGTCCCTCGAGTTTCATCTTGATTATATAAGAGATTAAAACCCATTTCTTTATATTAACCGGGTTCTAATTTACCAAATCTGCTTTTTGGGTTGTTACAACAAATCATTTATAACTTGGGACAATTATTTAAGATAATCTTGTATATAGATTTATCTGTTTGTCATACAATTGGGGTCGGTTTGGAAGCCGGTCATGATTAACCGACTCATCACTTATAGAACCCACAAAGAAGTTATCCCCAACATGTGGGTTTATTTTAGCATTTGCATCTGTCAGGTGTATGCCTACACCCCGTGCATAGGTCGTGGCCATTTTCAAATGAAATGAGCCGAGGATATCCAGGACACGGTCGTATTAACCCTCAATGTTTATGTTATCAAACAAGACAGATTAAAACAGGTTATGTAAATTTAATAATCACAATCCGATTAAATGATTTCATACCCGGCCAAGCGGTATTATTATAATACCGTATCCCAAGCCTGTATAAGGGAAAATAAGTTAAAAGTATTTACCTGAGCTAGATGAGAGAAGTAACTCAGTCGTGTATTCCTAAAGCCTTATTGAAAATACCTTCTACTGAAGCTACTCAATCTGTATGGAAGGTTTAATAACCTATTAGGATGCTAATGGGTCTTTATTTAAGTTAAAGACTTAGACCGGCTAGCTTGAAAGAAACTTTACGGTTCTAAACGCTAGATTAAGCGGAGATCGGAATAGAATGTGGTTTAGGCCCGACAAGTTTGGATACTTGTATAATATGGGTAAACTAAACACATTCTGGAATTTGAGGATTTAATGATAAGGTTAAACCCGTTTCGGCAATTTTACGTAAACTAGTCACATAAACCGATCCAAACGCATAAATGCATAACGGGTAACCAAATGAATTATATACAGGTCTCAATTGTTATTATGCTTAAAATATGTTAATACATCATTAGGATGTTAACATATATGCCCAAAAAGTATTTAAAACCAATTTGAGTCCCGTAGGGGCATTTTGGTCATTTTAATGATTATAAAAGATATTTTATAATAAACTGAGGTTCTGGTCTTTGGTAATCAGAAAAAATATTTATTTTATCACATTACATCAGTAAGATATTACATATATGTGAGGTTTACCATTTATGACCAAACTATGCCCCGAAAGGGCATTTTGGTCATTTCACATATGCTTTTAAGGACATTTTTGGAAGTCTGAGTTCATGACTTATACTTACTGTAATAATATTGAAATTTGTTTAAAAATTCAGCAGGTAACAAGTCTTATGTGTTAAATATGGTTTTAAACCATACTATGCACTTAATTAGTGTAAAACTCGCCAATTGACGATAATTAAGATGTTTATGTAAATCTGAGATTTTGATCAGCTTTAAATGCTCAATATAATTTATTTAATGTATGAAATCAGTAGGAAAAGGTTTGGCATTCAAATCATTTGTAAATCTCATTTTATGCATAAAAAGGGTATTACCGTCATTTACAGAATTACACAAGAACTCTATGATATGATCAGATTATATTCTGACCAAAAATCCTAAAAATCCTTAAAAATAATATCTTAACAGTAGGTAATAAGTTTTGGGTCAAAATCCAAGTTTAAACATGTTTTATGCAAGATATCGCAATTTAATTAATAAAAAACTTCAATTTACGATATCGAGCATATCTTCTGTTTGAGACCAAGAACTGATGTCAAATTTTCGGGACAAGCTTATATATCAGTAACAAAGGTTTTTGTCCTCTCACATTTCTAAAAATCTCATTTATATGTCAAAAGGGCAAATATGACATTTATAAGCATAATAACTATCATGAGCATATAATTCAAATTACTAAGGACCAGGTAATATAACTCCAGGGGGTTATACTACAACATAAAGTGGTCCTAATGGATGCTTAAAACATGGAAGGATTAAGCTCAATCGGGTCAGAACTGAAAGTCAAAGCAAAAGTCAAGCTTTTGCGACTTTCGGTTATAAACCGACTTTAAACTGATAATTGTCGGGTTAGACATGCTAAAACATGTTTTAATACTAATTACCAAGTTATTAGAATGATAAAATATGACTTATAACCTCTGCATTGTAAATTATAATTGTTATTTAGATTTCTGGTCAGTTTGACTTTTTATGCAAATAGTTTGACCCGACAATTAACTAGGCAAACGAAATAATTAGGAGGTGCCCTATTAAGGGTTAATCACCTACCTTAATATGGTCACATAAACACTTTTAATTCGGACAGTGGCTGGACCATTTGTGATTAAACCGAAAGTCAAAGTCAAACTACGATATCTTTGACTTTTCGATTTTTAAAACTAAAAATGAACTAAAGAAGGGAACTAAGACACTTACAAAGGGTCCTAGCTATATTTTCTACAAAACTAATCTTCCTCCTGATCCAAGAACCTCCAGAGATGTCCAGAACTCAAGCTTAGAGAGTTGGTAGTGAAAAATGAGTGAATGAGCACTTGAATTGTTGGACATAAGGTCCTTTATATAGAGAATTCAAATTGGTTCTGATGATAACAGGTGTTTAGAGATGTTATCAGGGCTCTACATGTGTCTTGGTGGTTTCTAAAAACCATCTACAAGTCCCTTGTATCGAATTTGTTTGTTTGGAACTCAAGAAATGGCATAAACCTGCACCTGGCAAGAGAAGGCTGTCAAATTAGTGCCGTCGCGCTGCGCGACGGCTGAGAGGCTCCAAGTTCGCGCCACACGACCACCCAAGTTACCATCCAAACAAGTTTCATTTATGGCAAGTTCAGTCCCTGCACCTTTTAGATCCTTAAATCTTTCGTTTTAAGCACTTTTGGCCCTTGTAGTTAGTTTGTAGATGATCTAGGGAGTATAACAAAACTCCGTTAGGCCAGGTTTCGTTAATTAATCACCAAAATTATAAGTTTCATCTCGTTGACGCTTTAAACCCTAATTCTTGGGAATTTGTGTAAACAACGTATAACGATCTCGAAACCTCATGAAATTTATATCACTTATTCTTGAGAGTATATTTGAATATTTCGAAGCCTCGGGTTCGTTAAAAGGTCACTCAGAGGTAAGAATTAACATGTTGACACTTTTAATCCCTGTAGTTTATAATCTTTCGATTATTTTCATAAACGGCTTCTTATATCCAATTAATCACTCGTTTAAGAATATATTCTTCGTGCGTGGTCATTCAGAGGCACAAGTTTGGATAATTGACACCTTTAGTTCCTTCGCATACATAATTTCATCATTTGACAACTTTAGTCCTTCAAACTCAATCTTTCACATATTTAGAGTTTAGGACACGTGTCTTTACACAATTGGACACATTTTTACGTGGTGTTACAATTCAAGTCTTGGATTTTATAACGATACAACGAAAAGACGAAATACAAGAATACAAGATTTCCAAAAATAGAAATACAAGACAAGCTTTCTAATTAAGGAAAGTACAAAAAGCAGGGCATTGCAGTCTCCCCTACTTTAGGAAATTTTGGCCCAAAATTTAGGAAGAAGCAACGAATAGATGCGGATACTTAGTCTTCATATCACTTTCGAGTTCCCAAGTAAATTTAGCGCCACGTTTTCCTTCCCATCGAATTTGATGATAGGAATTCGACTGCGCCTCAATTGTTTGACTCCTCGATCCATGATTTCGACGGGTTTCTCCACAAAGTGTAAAGTCTCGTTGATTTGAAGATCTTTGAGTGGAACTTGAAGTCCTTCTTCAGCTAGACATTTCTTCAAGTTGGAGACGTGGAAGACAGGATGAACGTTGTTGAGTTCTTCAGGTAGGTCCAATCTATACGCAACCTTGACAATCCCTTCTAGAATCTTGAAAGGACCTACGTAGCGAGGTGCGAGTTTCCCTTTCTTACCAAATCGAACTACGCCCTTCCAAGGGGATACCTTGAGAAGTACAAAGTCACCTATCTCGAATTCCAAGCGCTTGCAACGCTTGTCAGTGTAACTCTTTTGTCGGCTCTTGGCTTTCAGCAAGTTGTCTCGAACCTATAAAATCTTGTCCGTTGTCTCTTGTATAAGCTCGGGACCGGTGATTTGAGGTTCTCCAATCTCGTGCCAACAAATAGGCGAACGACACTTTCGACCATACAATGCCTCGAATGGTGCCATTTGAATACTCGTGTGATAACTCTTGTTGTACGAGAATTCGATCAAAGGCAAGTGCATATCCCAGTTGCCACGAAAATCGATTACGCATGAACGAAGCATATCCTCTAGAGTTTGGATAGTACGCTTAGTTTGACCGTCAGACTGATGATGGAAAGCGGTGCTAAGGTTAAGAAGAGTACCCATAGCAGATTGAAAGGTTTGCCAAAGACGAGACGTAAAGAGACCATCGCGATCGGAAATGATGTCAATGGGGATACCATGACGACAGATGATCTCCAGTATAGATACGAGCCAAACGCTGGACCTTGAAGTCTTCACGAATAGGGAGAAAATGAGCGGATTTGGTCAATCGATCAACGATCACCCAAATACTGTCATGACCAGAAGAAGTACGAGGAAATTTAGTGATAAAGTCCATCGCAATGCTCTCCCATTTCCAGACAGGAATTTCCGATTGTTCGAGCAAGCCAGATGGACGTTGGTGTTCAGCTTTAACCTTCGAACAAGTGAGACATTTCGCAATGAAAGTGGCGATATCTTTCTTCATCCCAGGCCACCAATAGGATGTACGCATGTCTTGGTACATCTTATCAGCACCAGGATGAATAGAATATCTAGATTTGTGTGCCTCCTTCATCAGAAAATCTCAAAGGTTATCAGGATTAGGAATCCAGATGTGATTGAGATAATATAGAATACCATCGGATTTAGACACAAGATTTTCTTCAGCAGCACCTCACATCTCGTAGAAGAGGTTACCCTCGTTAATGGATGCATATTGAGCTTCGCAAATGCGGTTTTGAAGATCTTAACGAGTTGGAGACAACGAATCCCTTTAACATGAGTCTTACGACTAAGTGCGTCGGCCACTACATTCGCTTTTCCTGGATGGTAGCAAATTTCGCAGTCATAGTTGTTTAACAACTCTACCCAACGACGTTGACGCATGTTCAGTTCCTTTTGGTTGAAGATGTGTTGAAGGCTCTTATGGTCAGTGAAGACCACACAGTTAGTACATAAAGGTAGTGTCGCCATATCTTTATGGCAAAAACAACTGCACCAAGTTCAAGGTCATGCGTAGTGTAGTTTTTCTCATGTATTTGAGTTGCCTCGACGCGTAAGCGATAACCTTGTCTTGTTGCATAAGGACACAACCAAGGCCAAGGTTTGAAGCATCGCAATACATGACGAAGTCATTGTTACCATTGGGAAGTGCGAGAATAGGAGCATTGCAAAGCATGTCCTTAAGCGTTTGAAAAGACTCCTCATGTTCAGGACTCCAAACAAAAGGTTTATATTTTTGAGTCAAAGAGGTAAGAGGAACAACTATTTTCGAGAAGTTAGAAATGAAACGATGATAATAACCAGCTAGACCAAGGAACGAACGAATTTCGGACGGAGACTTAGGCGCAATCCAGTTCTTCACAGCTTCGATCTTTGCAGGGTCAACATGAATACCAAGTTCGTTGATGGTGTGACCAAGGAATTGAACCTCTTTTAACCAAAATTCACACTTGGAGAATTTGGCGTAAAGACGTTCAGCGCGTAGAAGCTGAAGGATAAGACGCAAGTGTCATTCATGCTCTTCTTGTGTCTTGGAGTAGATGAGAATATCGTCGATGAAGACGATCACGAAACGGTCCAAGTACGCTTTGCACACGCGGTTCATCAAATCCATGAAACAGCAGGTGCGTTGGTCAAACCAAAGGGCATGACCACGAACTCGTAACGACCATAACGCATGCGAAATGCGGTTTTGGGTATATCTTCTTCGAGGACTCGAAGTTGATGATAACCCGAACGGAGATCGATCTTGGAAAAACAAGTCGCGCCTTGTAGTTGATCGAAGAGATCGTCAATACGAGGAAGAGAATATCGGTTTTTGACAGTAAGCTTGTTGAGCTCACGATAGTCAATACACATTTGGAATGATCCATCTTTCTTCTTGACGAACAGAACGGGATCGACCCAAAGGGAAGTACTCTGGCGTATAAAGCCTTTATCAAGAAGCTCTTGAAGTTGGCTCGAAAGCTCTTGCATCTCAGAGGGTGCTACACGATAAGGAGACTTAGCGACAGGCGTAGCGCAAGGCACTAAATCGATTCGAAAATCAACAGAATGAGCAGGAGGTGGACCAGGAAGATCGTCAGGAAAAACGTCAGGAAAATCACGTGCAACAAGATCGTCGCTTATGCTTGGGCCTTTGTCCTTCTTTTCCACAACGTGGGCGAGAAAGGCACAGGTACCCTTGCGCAAGCACTTGTTCGCTTGAATACACGACATAAGCTTGAGACCTTGGGAAGGTTTCTCACCATAGACGTGCAGAGAATCACCATTGGGAAGAGGAAGTCGAATGAACTTTTCAGAACAAACAACTTCAGCATGAACTCGCCTAAGCCAGTCCATACCTACTATGACGTCGAAACTACCCATTTGCATAGGTATGAGATCAATGCAAAACATATGATCATTAAGAATCAAGGAACACTTAGAGAGAACGGAATCGACAGTGACGGATAGCTACACCTTTTTCAGGTTATTTTGGGTTGTTTTCATGGTGATGTCACTAGCAGTTCTCTCATCTACTATAAATAGAAAAGTACACATGATGTAATAGTTAACTCTTACAGCTGAATATCCCCTGATCAAAGAATCTAAGAGAGAAAAACAAAAATAGTAAGAGAGAGAGAAAATGCACCTAGTGAGGGAGAGTGATTATTGTACTTTGATTATTCTGAAATCATTGAGTATATGAATATATGAATCACTTGACAATCATTTCTCAAATCCAGATGATGTTGGTATGATGTGTTTATTAATTACATGTTTTGATAAACTTTTGATTTGTTTGATTTGTTAACTTTTTTTGTCAAAAGCACACACACACTCTGCCACACCCCAACCAATGGCGGAATCATTGGAGCGGGATGAAAAAGATTGCAAGAGACTTCATAACACCAATTGTGACAATACTTAAATAAACCCATTTCATTTCATAAATATCAAATTGTCAAACATTACATAAATTCAAATAACAACATGTTCGAAACATAACAATAACAAAAACTGATACAACATATTAAACCTAGCACGTCTATATGTGTATCTAAGCATCGTCGCTACTTCATTTCATAGCAATCATCATCCTCAACCTGTAACATGTTTAAAATTAAAGTTCATTGCAAAAGCAAAGGCGGGGGGGGGGGGGGGATAGTGCACGGTCCTCCCAACCGCCGGAGTGATCTCACTCCGGGAGCCGCTACCCGACCAAGCTAGCTCCGTGGTGACTTCCCCATGCCGAGTTCTTACCCTGGGCGACGTATGCCACTCCCAAGACTCGAACCCGGTACCTCTGGGAAGAGGTGGGTGTCGGTGGCCAACTGGGCTACCCCAGTTGGTTAACAAAAGCAAAGGCGAGTATACAAGTTTAATACATACATAACATAAAAGATTAGTTTAAACGATTCCTCATAGCAAGCATGTGATACAAGATAAACATTAAATTCGTCATGTGTCTAACATATCAAACCAATGATGAAACGCAATAAGCTCATGACATAACCTCAAGTCTATGGGCGGTGCGTTAATCCTATAGCGCTATATATGTCAAGGATAGGCTCGATCGAAGCTAATGATAAGTTTAACACAAGATGAAATAAACCCAAGTTCAATGTATCAAGCAATCACGTATACAAGCATGTTATATGAATGTTTGTGCATTTATGTAAAAGTTCAAGTGTAAGTTTTATAAGTAAACATGTTACACCCCAAAAAGTGGTAAACGTAAAGAGGGGATTCGAGTATACTCACGGTTTTGCAAGTTGTCCTACTTGTTAATCTCGCGAGAGTTGTTTGGTTGATTAGTTGGATCACCTTGTCCTTCTACATGAAGAAATGTAGGTGTGTGAGTTTTGGGAGTTAACGGAAGATTATAGATTCGGAAATTTAAATAACATGAAAATAACATATGAAAGTAATCATCTAGTACATATGATACTTGTTCTTGACACTAGGAAAACTCTAAGGAGTTTAAATGTTTTCATGGAACAAGGTTCCATTAGAATCGTGACAAGTTATCAAAGTCTAAGATGATAAAATCTAGTATCTTGACATATGAGCATAATGTCATCACCAAGGATTCGATTATTTGGATAATATAATAGTATTATATAATGTTCATATAGTCATATAGATCAAGCATGAGGTAGGAGGATGAATCCCCTATTTAGGAACCTCTTTGTTCGTCATATAAGTCATGTAGGAGGTAGGAAGAACAAGTCTTCCATTTAGGTACCTCTTGGTGTTCACCACTACACTTGATGTTATAAACAACCAAGGAGGGTCATGAACATACAATAAGAAAGGAAATAAGAACAACTAATCTATGGAAAACATCAAGTAGTATGTGGATTTTCAAGTAGGATAGCCAAGGCTTGTCCTATAATCACACAAATATCAAGCTTTAAGCTTGAACACCACTTGTGGCTTAAACCCTAAACAAAACAGAAAGTTTGTGAGGTTTACACCTCTGATTTTACATGTCTCAACCTTGTTTTTAAGCCCAACTAACCATAGATGTGGTTATGAGCATAAGGACATAGGTTTGAGATGAGTTACACTCAAGTTGAACAAGTTTAGTAAAGATTGAATCAAAACAAAAACAATCAGTGAACTTTGGAGCCCTTTTGGGGACGTTCCAGGGACTAGCTTTCTGTGAAAAAACCCATGGAATCGAAGCTAAGGTTAATCCAAGCACATAGGAAAAAGAATGGAGTAAATCGGACAAGAATTGAGTGAGTTATGCTCACTTTAGTGAAGCTTGCTGAATCTGTCCGAACTTCTGATGTTGCTGCGAATTTAGAGTGATATGGGAGTGATTAGAGAGAATTGAGAGTGTTTAGAAAAGTGAAAATGGCTTGAAGATGGTTTGGTATTTATAGGGAAGGATTTGGGTTAAAGTTGGTTGGCATTTAAAAGGTTAGTTGGGTGTTAAGAAATAAAAAAAATTAAAAAAAATTAAAAAAAAAAACCCTAAACTAAACATCCCCCTCTAGGGGTGGATGTAAGGCTGTTTTATCGGCCAACACCTTTCCCTTTTATTTTGTGTGACAACATAATAGATTAGGACATTAGGTATGGACATATTATATTATACATATAATATTAACATATTAAATGGTGAAATGGTGGAAGGTTTCTAATTAAAACCCAATAATAATAAAACATGGAGGCAGCTAGCGATTGAACTGTACAAGCTTCCTTATTATTATTATTATTATTATTATTATTATTATTATTATTATTATTATTATTATTATTATTATTATTTTTGTCAACTAAACATGAAATATTACCTTCATATACAAAAAGTGTGGCGGTAATAGTTCTTTGTTTTTAATGGTGGAAAAGGGCGGCAGCCCCTTTCTTTCTTTTCTTTTTCTTTTCTTCTCTAGCATTCTCTTATTGGTCCAATCAATTTACGATTTTATCCCTATTTTTAAATTACGATAAAATTATGTTTTTGCCACAAGCTCAAAATAAAATTATGCTTTTGCCTAAGCTAAAAATTACAATTTTGTCTTTCGTTCAAAATTACGTTTTTGCCCTCGGTTCAAAATTATGTTTTTGCCCCGTTTAATTTTACATTTTTGCCATTAGTTTTTTTTCTCCAAGCCAATGCTTGGCACTGCCCCATTGGTCTAATCAAATTACGATTTTGCCCCGCTTAAATTTACAGTTTTGTCATAGGTTTTATTCTTTTTTCTTCTCCCAGCCAAATTACAATTTTGTCCTCAGCTAAAATTTATAGTTTTGTCATTTTTTTCCCTGTCAAATTACGATTTTGCCCCCAGTTTAAAATTTGTTTTAGTGTTTTTTTTCTGACAAAACTATGGTATGTTTTGTTTTAATTGGTTGGCTCGATGTACTTTTTATTCGTGCTAACCGGTAGCTTCTCCATCGTTTTAGTTTTTTTTTTTTTTTTTAGTAAAAGTATGGCACTATTTTGTTTTAATTTGTTGACTCAATAAATTTTCTTTTTAGATCATGTTATGAGTAGTATGTACAAGTGAAATACAGACGTACATGTTATGAGAGAGAAATATTCGGCTTATTGTCCCGCAACGCGGGCAGGGCAGAACCTAGTTAATATACAATTGATAGTAGACTAAAGTGAGACATGAAGTTACTGTACGTGCATTGTGTCTAGCTTATTTCTTTTTTTTTTATTATTTGTTTTGTAAAGTAATATTTGAAAAAAAAAACAACATCAACTGATGTTTGATTTATTATTATAATATTATACAATTATTATTATTATTATTATTATTATTATTATTATTATTATTATTATTATTGTTGTTGTTATTATTATTATTAGAATTAACCACGTATTTAATAGTTAACAAGGATGTATAAGTTATGAGTACCAGTATGTCGAGTATCGGTTAGGCGTATGCATTCGAGATTAGTAACGTATAACCCGAGTATTGCAACACGTATAAGCATGTATAAAAAAATATATTCTATATAAAAGATTTATTTCATTACGATCAAAGTCTCGGATTTATAATGGGTTGAAACGAAAAGACGATTACAAAAAAAATACAAGATTTCCAAAAATAGAAATACTAACAATGCCTTCTAATTATGGAAAGTACGAAGAAGCAGGGCGTTACACACTCTTAGATCTAACATCTGCACGACCCCATACACCAGGGCCGGCTCTTGGGCAGGCCAATCCGTGCCGTCGATCGAGGCCCAAATTTTTAAAGGGCCCGAAAACTTTTTTATAAGCTTTTATATATATGGTAAATTATGTATATAACATACGCATTCATTTATTATACACAAAATTGCAAGGTTGGAGAACTCGCCAGTCGCTAGTCGGTCGATGAGGTGTGGACTAGCGACTACTCGGGATTAATCGGATCGGAAATTTTATATGTAAATGTTATTATTTTTATAAATATGTATATATATACTCACACATCCATATCAATATAATACTTAAAAAGGTAAAAGTAGTTCAAAATACAAACTAAACTTACATATAAGTCATAACATAACAAGTCTCAGTAGTTAAAATTAAAACATTAACAAATAGCTCAAATGTAATTGTCATCCCCGTAGTGTTCAATGATTTCGGCACCATCCGACTTGTATTCAATCTCCTCGTCTACTTCATCCTTTTTCTCCGACTCAAATTCTTCGTCATATTAGGGTAAGGGATAAGGAAAATGGGCTAAAGTTGTAATCTTGGGCCTGTTTTGTAAAGATTTCAAATGGGCCGACTAGGGCGGCTTGGACCACCTTTGACCGACTAGCGATTTTTTGACTGATTAGTGAAAAATTACTCAGTAGGAGGCCGACTAGCGACTAGTCGGCGATTAATAGCCGAGTAATCGCGATTTTTGCAACACTGTAAAATTGTTGGTGGTGGAGTGGAAAAAAACATCTCAAGATAATGTAAAGGTCTCAAGTTCAAGGCTTAGCTTCACCATGAAGGTCTATTTTTTTTTTAATTCATTTCCCCTTACCACAATTTTGGGCCCAATTTTTTATTTCGCCCGAGGCCTAAATTATTTTGAGAGTTTTCAGAGACGGCTCTATCATACACGCCATGTCACCATCACATGACCCTCTTGCATGTATAACATATAGCCTTGTCGTCATATGTATATAAATATCAAGTTAACCAAACCATCTTTTTTATTTTTGTATAAATAACATATTAGTTGTCGCTTATTTTCGTTCATTAATTCTAACAATAACTAATATTTCATTTGACCTTAAAGATAAATGCAAGGTTTTCAGAACTGGACCGGAGGTCGACGCGTACAGGGTCAAAGGTCGGACCGGTCCGACCGGTTCGACCGGATTTAAGAGAATATCAGATTTTTTCCTGAACATATGCTTAAAAATAAATATTTATTCCAAAATTCAAGAAAATATCAGATTTTTTCCTGATCAGATGCATTTAAAAGTCGGCTACCTGCCCAGATTTCTAGCTATTTGACTTTTTTTATTATTATAAAAAGTATAAATGGATTGTGTAATAACTGTAATAACTGCACCCTGTAGAACCATAAATTGTAAAGGGATATTGAAGTGTTGAAATTATAAATTTTTCACAGGAGGAAATAATTGAGAGATACGTTAAATTAAAATTTAGCCCCAGCATTAATATGGTGAAATAAATGTATATGCCACTTTACATACAGTACAGTACTCTACCTTCAACGAATCTCACCAACAATACGGATTTTTTCCTGATCAGATGCATTTAAAAGTCGGCTACGTGCCCAGATTTCTAGCTATTTGACTTTTTTTTTATTATTATAAAAACCAATGTTTTCAGAATCGGACCGGAGGTCGACCCAGTCGCCTTACGGGGTCAAAGGTCGGACCCGTACGACCGGATTTAAGAACCGGATTACGTCATAAATTATATATAAATATATATAAAATATAGAAAAAATAGATAAAATTCCAAATAGTTAAGGAACTAAAAACACAACCATTAGTCATCCAAAAACATTCAAAAGTACAAATCCTGCAACTAACTATCAAACATATTGTCAAATCTTGTTTTGAGTTTTTTAGATTAAGTTTTGAATTGATTTATTCCATTATTTAATTAAAAAAAAAACTAACCAGCCCGACCCTACGCAACCCGTCGGCCCGACCTCCGGCATGATGTTGGAACGGTTTTATGGCCTGAACCAGCCGGATGAAGCCCCGGATCCCGGCCGGACCGGACCGGTCCGACCGGCTGGCCCGGTCCGGTTTTCAAAACATGGATAAAAACTGTAAAATATCAAAGAATACAAAATAATGTCATGAAAAACGCATGGATGGTCTCTATATTTGTTTATTCTTGGGATTAAAAATGTCAGAAAGGTTGGTTGAAATTATGTTATTATTTAAGTTTTGGAATTCTTTTTTATGTAGTTTTTTAAGTGTTATACAAACTTTAGTTTTGTGTAATACCATGAACTCATGTCACACTGATATGTAATTCAACCTTATGAGTTAAAAACTGATGTATCATAATCCTATTCAGTTACTAGAAACTAGATTAATTTTAAAAATGAATTCTGATGGCGACCGACATGTCGCCACTATTTGTTTATCTTAAATAAATAAACAACTTATTTTTTACGTTTTTGGCGACAACATGTCGTCTGGATAAGTAAAGCTATGTCGACGACATCTAGGGCAACAACAAAAGACGCCTATCCATATACGACCCTATGGCGACAACACCTATTCGTATGACCATATGGCGACAACAACTATAGCGATGACATGTCGTCGCCAAACCCTATAGTGACGTTATGTGGTTGCCACATCCTAGAATCACGTCGTTGCCATAAGATTGATTGGTTGTAGTGTGAGTGACAACTCGTAATAGCATAATCCATCGTCAGTGGTAACCGAGTTCCTGCTGATAGTAACTGATTGCCAAAATTAACAGTCAACTACACACTATTCCATAAAATATTATATCATTTCAACAAAGTGTTGTGATGGTTTACAATCTATATAATATGTAAATCTTTTCTCTATTTTGGAAATATTGTGTGTTCACAACATAAACATAAACATACATACTAGTTCTTCACGTTTCTAAATTACTCGATTGTTTGGAATAACCCATCGAAATATTTTAATCTAATAATAATAACACCATATATAAACATCATCCTGTAATTTACTTACCAAGGATAATACATCAACCTCCCCAAGTTGGAGTTAAGAGGCTGAATACTCCAACTTGTAGAGTAGACAAAAGTTGACTTTGTTTGCAAGACCAAGTTTATAATATATCTATTATTGTCTAGTGGTTGGAACATGAAAGTTTGAGCTCACCACTCTTCACTTGAAAGAAACAATATATCATTGAATGATAAAAAAAAAAAAAAAAGGTTACTTAGAGCTTATATATCTTGATGAATAAGTAACTTAATCATGTCAATAAATTAATTCTTACAAACTTTAGATATTTATTATCTAAAGGATACCAATTACAAAAGAAAAAAAAACATAAGTAAATATAGCTGTCTAATATTTGTCATCTGCCATCAAACCAAGATTGGGCATATGACACGTTTAGCCGCAGACCAATGACTGTGTTTGGCCATGCATAAACTGACAAACTTTGTTGACGACAGAAGTGACTTACTGAAGTGCACCAACAGTATTTTACTAGATCCGAGAATGTATGACGCGTTTAATTGTAGACGATTGAATATGTGTAGGAGCTTGCATACTTTGTTAACGACACAAGTGATATCAACGTGAGACAGTTTTACATACCAAAGTGCACATACAGTATTTTACTAGGTCCATAAACACATTTAAGCCGTTTAGGATAGAGAAGCCCATAGTGATCGACGAGAGAACCGTTCAGAATCACAGACCACTTTATTATCGAGAAAAACGAACATGGTGAGTACGTGAAGAGTAAAGACAAATGTACACTGTATTTTTACTGCATATGAAGCAACAAGAACAATCTCTTCCTTAAAATACAATAACTCCTCTCCCAGCAATTAAAACAAAAACAGGCAAATCCTAATAGTACAAGATGGTATAACACTCGAATACAAATCTTTACCTGGGACCCACCTCAACACGAACAGCCCGGCCCAATCACACATGCTCCTCCTTTAAATCGGTTTCGATCTTGTAATATAAAGCTTCCATGTAGAAATCCAGGTTGTGATATTAGCAGTAATAACAACTGATTAACCAAGCAAATCACTAAATAAGTTTGGATTTTGGCCCGTTGGGTTCACCCCCATTTGCCTAACGAGTGCATCTTTGTCCAACGCATCTTTCAGGCTCGGGCCCTTGGTCAACAACGCCGGTTTCTTGCTTGGGTTCACTGAACCATTCACGGGATTCAGATTCTGATTCGGGTTCCCATTTGTATCAGTGTCTGAGTATAGAGACATAAGATCCGGACCATTAGAGGTACCAGCAGCAGTAGCATTAAAGTCTTGACTCAAATCAAGAAGACCTTCCAGTTGTTTAAACGGATCCACAGTTGATGAATAGCTACTTGTATCACCAACCGGTTCACCCAGATCAAGCAAGTCAGGTGGATGCGGTTGAGCTTGAACCGCTGTGGTTACGGGTACGGTTACGGTTGCAGACTGCACTTTATCTTCTCCGTGATTAGTTGTTCTCGAAACCTTACCAGATTGCTTCTTTTCAGACCTTGAAGTCCTACCCCCAAATAAAGAAGCTGCCAGTTTCTGCTTCTCTTCCGAAACCTCAGCATGTGACTGCCTTGGTTCACGTGGTTTCGATATCGCTGTATCGGGTTTCGTAGCACCATTAACCGTAGTCCTATCCAACTCGAAGTTCGAGGTAGACGATGAGGATGCACCTGATGAGTAAGTGGGCTTACCCCACTTCTTTTGAACCCCATCAAGCCGTAACTTGAGTTCCGTCGAGCCCAAGGCTGAGCCCGCATCGGAAACAGGTACTAAAGGCCAGGTAGGTTGAACCGACGGTTGATAAGAAGGCTCAGATACAGTTGCAGTTACAGGTACTAAGTCCGTTGGATACGTAACCGTCGAGGGTATTTTAGTGGGGACCACGGGTTTTGGAACCTCGTACGCCTCAAACCTAAGAGAATGAGTTGAATTTTCATACGCGTTATGGTTTCTGATTTTACTGATATTTAAAGTTCCGGAACGTTCGTTTTCCGTAATATAGGGTTCAGCCCCCTGCTCTATTGCCTTCTGGACGTAATTATCAAGAAACGATAGGCTTGTATCGATCTGCATGTGTTCATTGACAAGATATAAAGTTATTAACCATAGAAATTCATTTAATTTTATCCAAAAAAGATATTAAAACACACCGAAGGTTACCTCGATGTCCTCACAGCTTGCATCTAGTGGCATTATGTTCTCTATGGCGTTTGCGTCAAGATCAAGGATTGCCCGGAATTCGTATGCCCGTTGTTGGAGATCCGCCGAATGAGACGCTGATAATTCCTCAAGCAACGACTGGCACTGCAAAGATATTATATTTTTAGATATTTTATAAAAACTGAATATGATATTATTTATCGGTAAGCATTTTACAGACCTCTGGTAACAGACTTGTTTTTCGTCCAGCGGCTTTCTCGAAACAATATACTTTCATAAGTGCTGTCACTGCATACGCCTATAGAATTGCAAAAAATAGAAGCTTGTTATATACTGAAGAAGGCAGTATAAATGATTAGTGTTTGTTTATGAAACTCGTCGACATACCTTAACTGTATCATCACTCGAGTGTGCTTCTGCCACGTCACATAGCTTACCACTGATGTAGGAAGCAGAATATTTACCATCTGCCGTTCCATATTCACCCAACACCCAACATATGACCTGTTATCAAAATTAACTTATTAGATAAATATATATGTTTATATATATATATGTGTGTGTGTGTGTGTGTGTGGAATAATAAGAAAAAAGAATAGAGTAACCATGCCAACATAAAAATAACGATGAAACCTGAACTTACCTGGAGAAATGCAGATGGAAGTTTTGGCTCATCAACTATTTTCAGGTAAGATTCTACCTGTAGAACCAAAAAGAAAACTCAACAAAATATAAATATATATAAACAAGCTTTTTTTTACCCGGGGCGTTGCGGTGGCGCCGTACACGACGTGATAACTTGTACACTATAATCAACCCGACTCGTTTCCGAACTAAATTTACGTTGAAACGTAGAGTAATCCGAATTCATACTGTTGAATGAAAATGCATTATATTTGATCCGACTTGTTTGCAAACAAAATTTACATTGAAATGTAGACCAACTCAAAATGTACATAAAATAAAAACGTTTGGTGGCGTCGTAGGCAGCGTGATAAAGTATAGACTACAATCGACCCGACTCGTTTCCGAACAAATTTACCTAAATTTATACCGTCGAATGAAAACATATTATATCTTACCCGGTTTGTTTCCAAACAAAATTTACGTCAAAACGTAGTTCAACTCAAAACGTACATAAAATAGAACATTTTATAATTGAGCCGACTCATTTCCAAACAAAAAGTACGTTAAAGCGTAGACGAACTCGAATTTATACCGACACGCACATAAAAATAAAAACGTAAGAAATTAGTTTTAGAGTAAACTCAAAATTTTAGAAACTTGAGGGGGTCAAATTGATATTTACAAAATTAGAAGGTGAGTTTTGACATTATAGAAAAGCTAAGGGGTAGAAACTAGAATGGGTCAATGTTTGTTTAAGGTATTATACAATTTATAATTATTACTGAAATTACAAAAAAAAAAAAAAAAAAAATCAAGAAGTACATACAGCGGACATTCTCAGCTGACTATCTGCAGTATCATCATCCTCTCCAAATCCTTCAGCAATCAATCGCATCAAGTTATGTGCGACTTTAGGGTTCACTAAATCCCCAGCATGCTGGAAAACTTTGTTCATCGTCTGTAAACAAATAAAAAAAAGCGGAAAAGTTTGATGAAAATCAACTTTTAACAAACATGCAAACAATTTTACAATATATTTACGCGTATGTGTGTAAACCTGGATAAACCAATGGTTACTGGGAGCAAATTGTTCGGCAAGCTCCACACATCTCGATGCCGTTTCAGTTTTGTAATGATTATCATTAATGCTAATCATGTAATCAATCATACGGTCTACTATTACTTCCACATTGGACGACTTCGTCATTTTATATAGCAGCTCAAAGGTTTTCCTCTTTAGAGTGTCATCAGGGTCCTCTAAGCAATCGATTACAGCAAGTTGGTGTTGTTCAGCAATATCGGGACTTATTTGTATTAATCTACCGAGTGCATCGATGCCCATATACTTCAAATTATGACTGTCACTCTAAAATGAAGAAATATGTGCAGATAAGACTTCGCATGTATAAAATAATAAGAGTAAAATGTCATTTTCGTCCCTGAGGTTTGGCCGGTTTTGCGACTTTCGTCCAAAGGTTTGTTTTCCGCATCTGGATCCAAAAGGTTTGAAATCTTGCCACTTTCATCTGAATCGTTAACTCCATCCATTTTTTCCGTTAAGTCGGGGGTATTTCCGTCTTGTTTGTTAACTTAAAGGGCAATTCGGTCTTTTTCACTTAATGTGTAAAAACCGAATTGCCCGTTAAGTTAACAAAAAAGACGGAGATACCCCTGACTTAACGGAGAAAAATGGATGGAGTTAACGAGCCAGATGAAAACGGCAAGATTTCAAACCTTTTGGATCCAGATGCAGAAAAACAAACCTTTAGACAAAAGTCGCAAAACTGGCCAAACCTCAGGGATGAAAATGGTATTTTACTCAAATAATAAAATATTAAAACTTTTACCTTGAGAAAATTAGCGATTGCGTCAGCAGCGGTTTCCAATAGCTTGGGACTCGGTTGTATAGAAGAGATGCAACATATGCATTCGTAAAGAATGGCGTTACCTATGTTACTAGCTGTGTCGCTTTTCCTCATTATGTCCCCGATGACCGTATACATTTGCTCACTGGACTTTTTGTCACCACTACCGAGTAATGCCAGGATTTTTAGCAACTTAATCTGGCATATTGAAAAGATGTGATTGTGATGCCAAAAACTATAAAATGCTTTACCAAAATTCAAGGATTGTCCTTTATCTTTATACCCATTTTCAGGCGATGTCCTTTATGTTCGAAATTGACGACTTTTGTCCTTTAGGCCTAACCCAGTTAGTTTTTTCAGTTAAATTTGGTCATGTGCTTTGCACATGAGGGTATTTTTGTCAATTCAAAGGTTGCAGAAGCTCTGAGCTGTAAATCTGCCGTTGAACTTACCTTTGAATTGACAAAAATGCCCTCATGTGCAAAGCACATGACCACATTTAACTGAAAAAACTAACTGGGTTAGGCCTAAAGGACAAAACGTGTATGATATGAAAACATAAAGGACAAAACTCGTCAATTTTGAACATAAAGGACAGCGTCTGAAAATGGGTATAAAGATAAAGGACAATTCTTGAAATTCACTCTCGAAACTATTAACTATGAGCAATTAAGTGCGAAGTAACGAAGTTATCACGTCGGTTTTTTTCTCGATAAAATTTAAGATGAATAGCTGCAGTAATATTTGGTGTGTAGTTCCATTTACAAGTAAAATGAGTCAGGATACATCTACCGGTCTACATAGGCTTACTTTATAACTGTAATAATAATTCATAGATAACAAACAACTAACTAACTTCCTATATTGCAGACACGAATGATCTACAAAGACTTGATAAAGGCTAGTATGTAAAAGAGACAAGATAGAAAGAAAGATGCCTTTTTGGTTGTACATAAAGCTTATTTATTTTTCCATAGAGCAATGCCTTGTGCCTCCGCCATATAAAGAAGAAGTACTGAGATAAGCAAGAGGTATAGATAAACTAACCATTTTTAGGGATTCTAGACTTGGTTTAGACTTGTTTAGGGCTAATTTAGGCAGGTTTCAGAGCAGTTTGCCCGGAATTTGTAGATTTTGACCAGAATTTACAAAACTTGGCCGAGATCTGGCCGAAACGTCGCCAGAATGTAACCGGAGTGCCTAGATGGCCGCAAGGCGCTTTCCTTGCGACTTGCAACTATAGAAGCAGTCGTAGTAAAGATATGTCCAAGCTTAAATGATACGGGTATACATGAAAGTAAGCATCAAATTTCAACTAATTAAGATGTTCGTTCAAAGATTTCTGATGTCTGTTAAGAACATCTTCTTAAGTTTGTCCAGACTAAGTCCACCACCTCAGAAGTTTTAGCCTTGTAAATTCAATAATTCATACACAAGTTGTTAGTTCAGAAATTCATCCAGAAGCTGATAGTTCAGAAGTCTGTCCAGAAGTCGATGGAGAACTTGCTCAGTTGCTCGTGTGAATCCAAAAGCTGTCACGAACTTTAATCAAGCAATGGTCGTTTTACCCATGACATCATATTTTTCAGGAGCTTCTGAGTGGTCCTAATTGCAGCAAGGAACTTACTCTACTCCAACGAATGAACTAAAGGCTGTCCATTTCTATATGGTTTCAATTAAGCCGGTGCACAAGCTTGTGTGTGGAATTTAAGTGAAGTTGTGATAATTAACTAATTACTTGGCCTAGAGGTGAAAATTAGAACAAAGCCAAAAGAGACTATAGAGAACCGGAAGCAAAGGGGCAGAAAAAACAACCTTTCAGAAAAGCTGCACCTTAATCTTGGTGATTGATTTTCTTTAGAGATTAGAGTTGCGGTGGGATTTTATTTATTTTCCTAATGTTGCTAATTCGCTGTTGTTCTGGGTCGTTTTGTTCATAATGTTGGGTTCAAGTTTCTGTCTAGATAATTCATCCTAACCAGGCTTTGATAATTCACATCATTAAACTTTAAGTTAAGCAGAAACACCGTCACTACATTTAGTAGATCATATTGCCGACCTAGTTTCCACCTTATATAAAAAGTATCAAGCTTTTGATTCTCCAAGGAAAAAAAACAGAAAATGAGAAAGTTTGGCAATTGATAAATGTTGGTGCATATGTCTGTTGACTTCGTCTTGTATCGAGTCTTGTAACTAGATAGATAGACCAAGACACGTTGTACGAGAAAAACGGGAAACATATAGGATCAAGCCACTTCGCACGAAGTGACCAATTTGGTGCGGACTGGACCAGGTCGCACGACCTGGACCAGGTCGTATGGAATGTAGTTCGTGCGGACTGGGTTCCCTATATATAGTAGGTCTTGGGTTGTCATTTGTAACTTTCTGATTCCGGTAGCGAAGCTCTGCCAAAGTGTCTCCAGCTCGTGTAAAATTGTTATATCAGTAGTTAATCTACTTCTAAGTGCATATCAAGCTGAATGAAGATCAAATCAATGAATTCCGCCTCTGATTTGGTCAAGAACTCTTCTGATCGACTCGTTTAGATCGATTCCTCGATCCTACAATAAAAAAGCAACGAAAACATCTCGAGTAATAGCAAAGTTACTACTTTCAAGTAATGAATACTTGGATGCTAAGGGCCAACAGAAGTATAGTAAAGAAAAAAAAATTGCAACAAACGACCCAACAAAAGAAGTGTTGCTATTTTTTTTAAATGAAGGGATGAATAACTTTTTCTAAGAAGAAGGGTCTATGGTATCTACATGTTCGATAATTGAACTATTGAAGTGAATACCTGTATAAAAGGGGCAGGTGTCTGATGATAGTCATAAGTTTTTGGCAATCTGCGCTCAGCAACTTGTTTAAGAATGTTGACAAAACTTGCAACTAAATCCTTGTAAGGATTTACATCTATCGTGATAAGATCATATAAAGGGAAAAGTGTAGCACCCATGACACCAGGGTCATTATCAGAAAGTCTCTGCAAAATAAAAAAAATGCACAAATCAAGGATAAGAAGACCTTTATAATATCATAGCATAAATTCTCAAGATTATTCAAGAATGCTTCCCATAAAAAATATAAAATATATATATGACCTCATTGAATTCACCCAATCCCATTAGTAGAAATCTGTTGTAGCTCATAACGTTATGCAAACAAATTCACAACAAAAGGTGGCAGATTTGAAAACAAATGGTATATGTATGCTCATTCGATGTGAAGTTGATTTTAAAATATTTCACGTATAAACTTGGTTGGGCTTTTTCGCTCAGCGCCTAGAGTAATTACAAGAAGCGCCAAAAAGGCGCGCATTTTTGGGATTTTCTGGGCTTTTTTGGCCTGAGACGCGCGCCTCTTGTACCTGAGGCGTTTTTGGGTAGGGAAAGCTAAAAAAACTATGGGATATATATATATGAGATATAAAGTATATATATATATATATAGTTAGCTTGCGCCTCGGGTACGAAAAGTCCGCCGCTTTTGCGCTCCGCACCTCGGTTTTAGATCCCGTCGCTTTTGTTCGCCTCTCGCTTTTTAAAAGCAAGCGTATAAATCCCCCTTCTCCAAGAAGCTTGCTTCAGTATTTAAACCAAACGAACCATCAAACGTCAAGCAAACTAATTAACACACGGCATGTAACAGCGTCATTACTCATTAAAAACACAATATGTCACCCCCACTAGTTCGAATCTTCTCGTAGCAGAATTCATTCGAAGAACAAAAAACTTACTTAAACTGTATTTGCAAGAAGTATTTGAATCAAACAGAATTCAAAGAAAATAAAATCGCCTTTCGCATATCGATCTATTCTTAACAATGCAGGTAAAAATAAAACAAACAATGTACATAACCAACCAAAAAGCACAAACCTTTTGAAAATTCGACACGAGATGATTAACCGAACCCGGAGACTTCTGAAAAAACCTATGCAACACCATAACCGCCTTCTTCCGAACGGCCTCTTTGGCATGCCCCAACAAGTCCACCACCTGCTGAACCACCGCCGGTATGGTCTCCTCATTAATCAACTTACAACAGGCATTCAAGGCAGCACAGACCACCAAATAATTATCCGATTTCAAATCCTTCTGAATCGTATTGACAATCAGAATAATCAAATCATGATCCTCGTTCAAAAACAGAGTAACCGCCAAATACCCAGTTCGTTTCAAAAAGAGTGAGTCATCATGGGTCATTTTAACCGCGTGAATGTAACCGAAGGATGCATCGTGGCCGAGCATCTCGATGTAGACGAGGCGGATGATGTACTCTTTCATCTTGCGTTTGGGGGTGTCGGGATCGTTGATTCGGCGTTTTAGGGTTTCGATCTCGCGAATGACGATGCGGTCTTCTTCGGATTTGGATCGGGCTTCGCCGATTGATTTGACGAGATCGAGGAACTCTTTGGACTGGCTGAAGTTGCTGCCATGGGAGCCCAGTGCGAGCTCCCGGCCGATGGTTTTCAGCTGCTCCAGATTGATTTGGAGTGTCAATTGGGGGTTATGGATGGGATTGGGGTGAGGTGATTGAAGGTAGATCAGGAAGTTTAGTAGGTGAGTGGAAATTTGGGGGAGGTTTTGTGGGAGAGGGGGTTGAAGTTGGAGAGAGGTGAGGAATGGGTTCGGTGAGGAATGGGTTCGGTTCGGTTTTACGGACGCTGATGTAGAGGAGAGAGATGAGATCACTGACAGAGTACGGTGGATCTTGTGGTTTTCCGGTGTCAATGCTCGTATGTAAGGATGACTATAGACGAACTTTGTTGAGGGGAATGAGAGAGAAGGGGTAGTTAGGTAGGTTCATGGGAAGGATGGGTATGTGGGTTTTTGGTCAAAAAGTCTGACGTGGAGGTTCTTGAACATCGGTGTACAAAGGTAAATTTGAATGTGGTCGTTAATCGTTATTGGCAATTAACGCTTCACTACAAGCATACATTTGTCTGTCGATCTCCTCATGCTTTAGATTTGTAACTCTTGCATGTGGTGTCGCTTCAAGATGTTCAATTTGGTTCGGATGGTTTCACTTTGAACATATACATCTGAAATTTTATTTGTATTATTAGTTTTAATTGTATAGATTTATAATGTGTAAAAATGTGTAATCAGGAATTAAGAACTAAATTGTTTCCTTCCACCAATGCAATGCAACCTGGTAAATGGTGACTCATGATGTAAGCTTGCACGAAGAACTAAATTGTTGTCATCAATGCAATGTAACTTAGGGCCAAAAGAAAAGGAAAGAAGGTGAATGCCAGATAAATCAAATGTAGGAGCATAGCACAAAAAAGTAACTATTGACCGAGTTACAACTGACTAAAATAATAACGATTTAGTTAATGTCAATCAAGGCCAAGAAAAATATTATTGAGAGAGTGTAACATGCGGAAGAAATCAGGGGCAAATGCTAAAGGGGCAACAAAATGAAACTTGTAATCAGTTCCCACGGATCGAAGTTGATAGAGATAGGTTGTTGTCAAGTGGTCTCACAAACGACTAAGTTCAAGTACTTAGAATCGTTTGTGCAAAGGGACGAGGAGATAGATAGTGATGTATTTTACCGCATCCAGGCTGGTTGGTGTAGGTGGAGAGCATCCACTGGGATTTTGTATGACAAGAGGTTCCCAACAAAATTAAAGGGGAAATTTTATAGGATAGCAGTTAGACCGGCTATGTTATACGGGGCAGATTGTTGGGCCATCAAGAAAACACAAGCGCGCAAGATGGAGGTAGCGGATATGAGGATGTTGAGGTGGATGTGTGGCCACACGAGGTTAGACCGAATAAGAAGTGAGGTTTTTAGAGATTGGTTAGGAGTAGCTAGTATATCAGACAAGCTAAAAGAGGGGGATTGAGATGGTTTGGGCATGTGAAGAGAAGGCAGTTGACAGAACCAGTTAGAGCAGTGAAAATCATAACAGTGGAAAGAAGGAGGAGTAGAGGCAGCCAGGCAGGCCCAAGTTGACTTGGATGAAAGACTTAGGTAAGATTTGGTAGAGTTGCACCTCTCTGAGGACATCGTTCAGGATAGGAGTTCGTGGATACGTAGGATTAAGGTTAAGGACTTGTAGGTGAGGGCATAGACGTGTCAAAGCTTTGCCTTGGGAAGGGGGGCTAGATTTCTTTTACACTTTAGGTAGGCCAACGTATGATGATTTTCTTGTATCTATGCCTTTATGTTGCTTGTTGATGATCTATGTGACCACTGTTATGCTATTTACTTATCCATCTTTCGTCTATCTGTCTGTTGGTTGTTTTGGAGCCAGGGGTCTCTCAAGAAGCAGTCTCTCTATTCTTAGGATAGGGGAAAGGTTTGCCTACATCCCACCTCCCCAGACCCTACCAAT
The DNA here is from genome assembly GCF_002127325.2 of Helianthus annuus. NCBI lineage: Eukaryota > Viridiplantae > Streptophyta > Magnoliopsida > Asterales > Asteraceae > Helianthus > Helianthus annuus. The sequence continues at coordinate 154,311,988 of NC_035435.2, read as the reverse complement.
AGTTCTGCTATTTGTGGGATTTGCTGGGTATGGTTGTTGTTGTTGTTGTTGTTTAAAGTCATGAGTTGTTACACAAGTGTTGAACCAATACTGAAGATTCATTGAGGATGTTATTTCTATGAGTATTGTGAGTAATAACATTGAAGATATACAACAGAAACCAGTATTGATTCTTTGTGTATTGAACAACTCGAGTTGGTGTTGAACTTGTAGTACGGAAGATAATACTAAGGGGCTGTTTGGTAGCCTCTGAATGGTCATTAAGAGGTTACCTCTTAATGGAACCATTAAGAATTTTACCAATGAAAAGGTAGAAGAATGTAACATGTGATGATTTACCATTCAGATGTTACCTCTTAACCATTCAGACTTGAGGTTACCTCTTATTCATTCAGAGGTTTTAAACCATTAAGAGGTAGCATCTGAATGGTCATTATGAGGCTACCAAACAGCCCCTAAGATGGTTAAAGTGGAACTCGATTAAAATAATATTGAGCTGATATCGAGATTATTTTATGACGGACTATTGAAGACTTAAGGAAGAAGATAAATATTCGAACTTAGGGTGTAAGGAGTGGTTAAACACTTTGAAGTGGCAAACCAAAAAACCGACCAATCAGAGCGCGCCATGTCAATCAGTCAAAAGTGTTTAAACTTTGCTGAAAATTGTTGGCAGTGGTTTAAACACTTGCTGAGTGGCAAACTTTTTTTTTTATTTTATGTTTTTTTTATATTTAAGATAAAATGGAAAAACATAAACTTTTTAAAAATAAAAATAAAGCATTACATTTTAATTAAAAATAAAGCATTACATCTTAAATAAAAATACATTTTAAATAAAATATAACTTAAAAAAAAAACTAAAAATCACAAGGCCATCCATATTTTTTTGCGATCTCACGTTTTCTAGCGAGTGTGATTTCCAACATCTTCGGGTGAACATTGTCGGTAGGCCGATTATACGTCTCCAAGTCCTTGTCGAACATTGTTTGTCGCAACGCCTCTCGTTGCTCATCCGCCAAGGTCAAATATTTTTCTTCTCGTACACGTTTAATTTCCATTATCTCTTTTTTCATGACCTTGTACTCTTCGAATTTGTGTGTTATATCTCTTGGATCTTCGTTTTTTGAAGACGGCCCTTTGTCCTTTTTCTCCTTTCTCGTTTGTCGTCTTGGTGGTGGTGGTGAAGGATCCTCGTTTATGTAGGGAATATCGAATCCGCTCGAGATTTCGACATTCGGTGATCCTCGTGTATAATTTCCCGAATCCGAAGACTTTCTTTTTAGACCCGAACCGGAGCTTTCTTCATTCAACATATTTGGGTAGTATTTATGGGGTAATTTTTCAAAACAATTGACAGTGTAGATTGAAAAAGTATGGTGTAATTTTTCAAAATATTTGGGTAGTATTTATGGGGTAATTTTTCAAAACAATTTTTTTTTTTTTACTTTTAACGGTATTATTACCGTTGGAGGGGTGAACAACAGTCAAAAAATCATGCTTCCCGAATCGGCATCCTGTCCCCGATTTGTTTCCTTTGCCGCGTCCCAAAAACTTCGGCGGCAGTGTTTGCCGATCGGCAAACACGTTTGCCGACCGTTGCCGCTTGCCACACCGTACACCCTTAATAAGGATTGGAGTTAGATTATGGAGCTCATAGATAATAATCTCCACCGCAGAGATTGTGTGTCTTTTGTAAACCCTAATAACCATCATGAGTTTGTAAACATATCACCTTGAATTTTTCCAGGGTTGACGATGATGCATACTATATGATTAATACAAACAAACGAGCTTAAAATATATATTTTTGTTGCATTCTCATGTGTCACACCCTCACCTTGTGTAGAATCTAGGACTGGCATAACAGGTTAACCCGATCTGTTAATACACGAAGCCAAAACGCATAAACACGAACACGACATGAAATCTTATCGTGTCAGATTTTTGAAACACGAACACGAACCTGTTAATAAACAGGTTACACGAAATGACCTCTTAAGACTTGAAAAAATACTAACGTGTCATACGACCTGTTTAAGACACGAACACGACCGAATTGGGGAAGCTGTGAACCGGATAGGGAATGGTGGTGTTTGTGAGAGAGATTTAAAAATTAGGGATTGGATTGTGGAAAAAGAATCGCGTGTGTTTGTGTATAATTCATCTCAGGACCACGATCGATGACCCCATGTCCACACCCACATATAATATTTTTTAATTTTTAATTATTAACATGTACTTAACGGGTCGTAACAGGTTAACGGGTTTTAATCTGTTTAGACACGAAACCTGTTAAGGTCTTATCGTGTCAACCTGTTTTAGACACGAAACCTGTTAAGGTCAAACACGAAACATGATAATTTCGTATAGGTTCGTGTCGTGTTATCATGTTCGTGTCAAAAATGTCAGCTCTAGTAGTATCCACAGTGGTGACTTACAGCTAAAAGAGACCAAGGCATAAAGAATATTACTATTAATTGAAATATTGAATTACATTATTTAAGATCAAGTAACAAGTTGTAATAAAAAGGGAAAATAAAACAAGTCTTGAATTTTGCTATCTAAGCCAAGTTTTATATTAGCAATCCAAGATCCTAACTAATTCTTTGTATCTGAAAACATGTAGAAGGTTGGATCAACTACGAGAGTTTGTGAGATACATAGGTTTTAAGCATTATAACAACTTTCCAAACATGACAGCTTTAGTCCCCACAAATTATAACTATAATAACTTTGTTTATTTAACTTGGTTACTAGTTTTACTCTAATAATTAGCTTACAAAACTATGTTTCACTTTATAATTAACCTTTATATTAATATATTTAATATGAATACAATAGCAATATATAATAAATACAATAAATAAAAATATTTCATCTATATACGTTTCATGAAAATAATATCCGGTTTACAAAGGTTCGGATCCGATTTTCAATACAAGTCAAATTTTTCTAGTACCCGTTTTGAAGCATGTTACAATGTGTGTCTGTAGTCGAGTGTATAATGTTTCAAGTTGATTCTTTGGATGGGTTTAATATCAGATTTTGGGTACTATGAACCCAATACGTTAATTTAAGCACAAATATTCGAACATGTATACGAATATGTGCGAAAAAAACTCATGGACCCTTCGGTATTAAGTAGTGTGTGTGGAACAAGATTTTACAATCACATACAAACACAAATTGCCAAATCTTAGCTCCTTATGTGAGAATCCATATGGTTGCCTATAAAAACTATTACATGGTTGCCCACGTACATTTTTTATTAAAATAAAAAAAATAAAGTTAATTGAATTTTTGTAAGAATATTTATTTTTGTATCTTGTGATTTTTTTTTTTTTGTAATAATAGTTAAATTGTATAATAACAAAAACTCATGATTTTTTAAAGGTTATAACTTGCTTTTGGTTTAATTTACTTATTGTTTAGAGAGTTAATTGTCATTTTAGTCTCTGTGGTTTGGGCCATTTTGGCAGTTTAGTCTAAATGTTTCATTTTTAACATCTGGATCCAAAAAGGTTTCATCGTTGCCATTTTGGTCCAACTAATTTAACTCCATCCATATCTTTTAAGTCTGTCAAGGGCATTTTAGTCATTTCATTTTTCTTTTTATTAACTCTTTATTCTTTATTGTTTTTTCTTTTAATTAAAGCTTTATTGTTTATTGTTTTGCTATAAATAACAGTCACCTCCTACGTATATCTGGTATGAGGAAGACAACAAACCATCACCTCCACCACAACAACCATCACCTCCACCTCAGCCTCCACCAGCCTTCGGCACACCTCCACCACTACCACCCTAGCCAGAACAATTCAGGAAGACAACAAATCGGAACCGATCGGAACCGACAGATCGGACAGACCACAAATCGGAAAGATAATGGTGGTGGTGAACGGTTCTCTCTCTCTCTCTCTCTCTATCTATCTCTCTCTCCTCGGTTCTCTTCAGATTTGACCTAAATTTCATCTGAATCTAACCTGCTATCATCTTCAAATTCATTTAACGACAATCAAACAACAAAATCTACATAGAAATTTCATGATAATATGATGCAATTTCATATATAAGCAGTTCAATTGAAACAACGCAAGTGATTTGAAGAATTTAGGATGAACATATCAATTTTGACCTAAAATATATTCAAATCTTACTGGCTATCGTCTTCAAATTCATTTAAACATCGATTAAAACAACAAAATCTTCATAAGTTCATAGAATTTCAAGATAAGATGACGTAACTGTTCTTGATGTTGCTGGTGTGTACCCTTCAACCGCTTCTGGAATGAGATGGATGACGGTTTGATGGTGGTGGCAGCGGATGGTGAAGGACGACGGTGGCAGGGGATGGTGACGGACGACCGAGAGTGGTGGCGCGGCCAGAGAGAGTGGCGGTTGGTGGATGACTGTGAACTAGTTCTTTTGTTCCCTCAACAAGCAACTAATCACAAGGAAAGAAAACACAAAAGACAAAGAAAAGCGGTTTTCAGACATGAAAACTCAACTGCACTATCATTGCTTTCTCGGTGGAGTACCAGTTTGATTCGATCTCTCCTTCTCAAGATGTGTTTGTGGGTTTGAGAAAAATGGGGGTTAAGGTAAAGCTTTAATTTAAAAAAGGCACCATTGAAATGACAAAAATACCCCTCGACTAACTAATAAATATGGATGGGGTTAAGTCAATTCACTAGTACATAATTGATCAAAAGATGCTATGGGTGCTCTCAAAAGATGCGGTCCTTCTTTCTAACCGCATCTTATGGGTGTTTTGAAAAAGATTTATGTTTGTTTGAAAAAAAGCATGGGCCAAAAGATGCGGTTCTTGTGTAACCACATCTTATAGATGTTTTAAAAAATATCAAGAGCCAAATGATGCGGTTCTAAAACCGCATCTCTTGATATATAAAAACTAATAATAAAAAATAAGTATTAAGCAAATAATAAAATTGATTAATAAATAAAAACTAATAATAAAAAATAAGTATATACTAATTTTATATGTATGATTGTTTTTTTAATAATACTAAACAACAAAATATTAAAAAAGGTTTTCATATATAGTATTCATAATAATAATAATAAACAAATAATTTTCTTAGGATTAAAAAATTACTTTTCTCATGATTACAAATATTTATTTTTTTATTGATTTACTGTGTATACATGTACTGATGTACGTACCTATATATTTTTATATGTATTATGTATGTATATATGTATGTGTTAGTGTATGTATATGTGTACTTATCGATGTATCGTTAAATACTACTAAAATAAGGTTTTATTGTTAAATATATTACGATGATGATCACGTGCATGTTGCTTAAACATATAGTGACGATGGTCAATTAAGGTTGTTCATGCTACATTTTTTGTCAATGAAGGTTGTTTAGGATGATTAATGCTCCACTAGGAAGACTGATATGTCAATTAGGGATAGTGGTCATCAACTAGGGTTGTTCACGCTCCAGTTTTGTCACTGAAGGGCTTTAAGGATCATCAGTGGTCTACTAGGATGATTGATGGACCAATTAGGCCAATAATGGCAAACTAAGGGTCTGTTTGGTATGGCGTAATGGAATAGATGAGGGAATGGAATGGACGAGGTAATGGAATGAACAAAGGAATGAAATGGATCATTACATTCCATAGTCTTGTTTGGTTACCATGCAGAAAAGGAATAAATCGTTACCTTGTGTTGTTTAGTAGGTAAGAAAAGAGGAATGAATTAAATCGGCGATGGGTGGTGGCGGTGATCGGTGGTGGTGGCAGCGATGGGTGGCGGTGGTCGGTGGTAGCGACGGGGGGTGGCGGTGGTCAGTGGGTGACGGTTGTTAGCGGTGGCGGCGGCGATGGTCGGGGTTGGCGGTGGCGGGTGGCGGCGATGGTCATGGCGACGACGGTGGCCGGTGGTCGTGGCGACGACGGTGGGTGGTGGTGGTCGACGATTGTGGGTGGTGGTGGTCGACGGTAGCCGCAGAAGATGGTGGTGGTGGTCGGCGGAGGGTGGCGATAGTGGTCGAGGTGGCGGTGGTCGGCGGTGGCGGGTGGCGGCGATGGTGGTGGCGACGGATGGAGGCGACGACGGCGGGTGGTGGTGTTCGACGGTAGCGGGTGGTGGCATCGGAAGATGGTGGTGGTGGTCGACGGGGGGTGGCGGTAGTGGTCGAGGTATGCGATGGCGGGTGGCAGGGATGGTAGTCAATGGCGGTGGCGACGGGCGGTGGAGGATGGTGGTGCTGGTCGACGGAGGTTGGTGGCGGGTGGTGACGATAGCAAGTGGTGGTGGTGGCAGATGGTGGTGGTTATGAGCGGTGTTTGTGACGTAGGGTGAGAGAGGGAATGAAATGGAAAAAAAACAAGGGGAGTGGATGAAATGAATTTGAGGGGATGGAATGACTTATGGAATAAGTGATTCCATTACGTTGACCAACCAAACACACTTTTATTCTTTCTCTCGCAATAGTTCATTCCATTCCACCTCCCATTCCTGCATACCAAACACTGCCTAAATTTGTTCATGCTAGAGTAGTGTCAATGAAGCTTGTTTAGGATAATTAATAGTACATTAGGATGACTGGTGGATCAATTAGAAGAGTGCTGGTCAACTAGGGTTGTTCATGCTACCATTTTGTTAATGAAGGACGTTTAGGATGATTAGTAGTCCATTAGGATGATTGATTGGTTAACTAGGGCAAAAAGTGGTCAACTAGGGTTGTTCATGTTCCATTAATGTCAACGAGGGGCGTTTAAGATGATCAATGGCCTATTAGGAAGATTGATAGACCATTAGGGCAAGTAGTGGTCAACTAGGGTTATTCATGTTGCATTAGTGTCAAGGAAGGTTGTTTATGATGATTAATGGTCCATTAGGATGATTGGTAGATCAATTAGGGACAATGCTGGTCAACTAGGGTTGTTCATGATACATTTTGGTCAATGAAGGAAGTTTAGGATGATTAATGGTCCAATATTAGGCTGATTGATAGGTCAATTAGGGCCACTGGTGGTCAACTAGGGTTGTTCATGTTCCATTATTGTCAACGAAAGGCGTTTAAAATGATCAATGGTCCATTAGGATGGGTGATGGGCCAATTAGGGTTAGTGATGGCCAACTAAAGAAGATAAACAAGAAGATATGAATGAAAAGAAACCTCCATGGATTTTCTATCCATGGAGTTTTTACATCATAGACTCGTGACGATCTGAACTGATCAATACCATTCCAAACTGAATCGATACCCAACGAATGCTTGTGGCAACGTATGGCCGCAACGCAATGCCTGTGGCAACGTACTGCCCATCAAATTCCTATGGCAATGTAAATCAGTCACCAGACAACTAGACGCAGCAAGTATCGTCATCGTCACGCACCGTTTAACACGACAACCATTTTCATCTTCTTCTTCTTCCGCTACTCCCATCCCTGAGCAAAACGAGCCAAAGAGTTAACTCGATTTTCACCAATGCTTCTCGTTAGTTTGTTTTATTTCAATATCTAGGGTTTAGTTTATGATATGTGATGCTGCATATGGACGAGGATTTTTTACCGATTCATGAGAATGAGAATAATTTAATTTTTATTTGTTATCATTTTTGTTAATATTTTTTTTTCCTAATTCAAAGTAAATGTGTGTATATATAATTAGTTGGGTCAAGTTATTCTACAAAGGCTTCTAATTGTAAGAAGTGTAAGAAGGATTTATAGAGTGACAAGTGTCCAATAACCTAAAACTAAACCCACTACATCACCACCAAAAACCTAAACACCCACCCCACCCCACCCCACCCACCACCACCCAAAAACCTAACCCCCCCCCCCCCCCCACAAAAAAACCTAAACCCCCCCACCCACCCCCCGTCAAAAAAAAAAAAAAAAAAACAAAAAAAAATCTATACCTCACCAAAAAACCCCCAAAAAACCTAAACCCCCCCACCCCCCAAAAACCTAAAAAAAACCTAACCCCCCCACCCCACCCCACCCCCCCCCCAAAAAAAAAACCTAAAAAAACCTAACCCCCACCCCCCAAAAACCTAAAAAAAATCTTAAAAAAACTAAACACCCACCCCCACCCAAAAACCTAAACCCCCACCCCCTCGGCAGAAAAAAAAAAGAATTTTTTTTTTTTAGGGTGGGTGATGTGGGGGGGGTGGGGGTTTAGGTTTTTGGTGGTGGTGGATGTTTAAGGTTTTTTTTTTTAGTGGGGTTTTTTTGTGTAGTGGGTTTAGTTTTAGGTTATTGGACACTTGTCACTCTATAAATCCTTCTTACACTTCTTACAATTAGGATCCTTTGTATTTGATCCTAATCCATATTAATAGAATATAGAAAATTTTGATAGAAAAAAAATAAAAAATAATAATTAATATTAACAGTTAATATAAAAGTCATATATATATGATAACTTTCTCTTTTACTTGAAAATTTTAGATGATCCCGCCCAATTCCCCCAATATTCATATGTTCCCTCCAAGTGCCATTCACTTTCCCCAATCTCCATCTTCTCAGAAATCCCGCCCTCTCCATCCATTCCCTGAAGACGTGGAGTCGAGCTACCCTTCTCTCCGGTCTCTTTCATCTCCATCGATGATGACCGATCCACTCTCCAAGTCGCCGCTAACGTTCTCCTCACCCGCGCCATATCCACCTTCCTCTTCCGCTTCTCCCGTCGCCGAGCAAAGTGCCAAAGAACTGGTTCGATTTCTAACCAATGTTTCTCATTAGTTTGTTTTATTTCAGCATCTAGGGTTTAGTTTGTGATACATGGTACGTATTTGAGCCTATGGAGCTTATGTGCCAGTATTAGCGATGATTGAATTGGGGATTTGTATGTTCAATAGAAATTCAGATCCGTTCGCTTTTTGCCTTGTAACGAACACCTCTCTTGCAGGAAACTTCAAATCACACCCTAATTTCGTCTCCACTGAAACTGCTATTGAGAAGAAGGTTGTGATCATCAAAATTGGCATCAGAGGGAGGTAGTTGTTGTTAATTGTTACTTTTTGGTTGTTTGGTTGTGAAAAACTTTGTATTATTACTGTCATTTTGCAGATGCTATGTACAATATGCTCAAGTTTGAAATGGTAAAGTTGATGGAATTTTTCTGTCTTTCTCCCTCATTAAATTCGTCATCCATTTTATTTTCTTTTGATTTGTACAAAGAAAGACCTTCAGTCATTGTAGGGCCTTTGTGTTACTTTCCATATTTTGTAGTAAATAAGCTCTCCCTTCTGTTTGTAGGTAATTCTGATGTATGAACTTGCTTTTCACATTAATTTCCATTGTGCATTTGTGTGTAACAATCTTGGAGTTATTTATAAAGACCGAACAACCTTGATAAAGATGTAGAGTCTCATCAGGTATTTCATCTCAGCATTACAGGTATTGGTGTTTAATGATTAATATTTATGAGTTTTTTTTTTCTGATAGATTTTTGTTCTTTTGGTGTTGGCTTCGTCAAATAATCCAAGTGTCTCACAATTGTTGAACAACGTTGGAGTCCTCTACACAGTGCAAGTATAATTTAATCAATCAACATCTAATAGAACAATATCGTTCAACTATCGCTTTTAGAATTGTAGATTAATATATAGGGCAAAATGGATGTTGCTGCTAGCATGATAAAGATAGAGATTGTGGTGAATCCTACTTATGCAGAAGCCTAAAATAACTTAGGTTTGTTCCAACATAATCATACATTTAAATTATTAACCATTTTATCATATTGTAGTCGTTCTTGCACATAACTTTAGGTGCAATTATTTTATCATATTGTGATCATTCTGTATGGTGCTTTGCTAAGAATGTGACAGTGGAAAGAGTAAAATGGTGTTTTTTTTTAATTAGGAATTGCAACATAATAACATAATTGAGGCCATAGCCTACAATCCCCATATTTATGATTTGTGATTTGATAGATATATTGGTCGATTGTAGTATTGTTGGACTTGTAGGTCATGGATTTGAATCTTCATGTCTTATGTGCATACGTAGGGTAGATTTGGAACTACATGTCTTATGTGTATGCATGTATGATAATTTTTTAACATTTGAATTTAAAGATTGCATTTTAACTTTCATTTTATTAATTTAACGTTTTGTTTTGTTTTGTTAGGCAATTTCTACGGTTCCGATTGCAAGTATGAATTGAAGACGTCAAGACATTGGTTCATGAAGTTATTGTATATCACTTTCATATGTAGAGATATATGTATTTGTGTTATTGAAACTTTTGTAATTTTGTTTTACTTTAAATCCTTTGTAATTTACATTCTTGGGTTATTTTATATTGGTTTTAGTTTAATTTTGTTTTTGTAAATTTTATTTTCATTTTTAGATAATTTGTTTTTAATGGAAATTTATTGGTAAATTTAATAAAATTTCCTAGAAACTAAACCAAAAAAGAAAAATATATTTTTTAGCTTAAACATCAAGAGATGCGGTTCTATAACCGCATCTCTTGAATATATTGAGAAAAAGTAGTTTTTGCTTAATTTGTCAAAAGATGCGGGTCTATGACCGCATCTCTTGGACCCGCATCTTTTGGCTTATAGCCATAAGATGCTTTGCCATAAGATGCGGGTCTAGAACCGCATCTCATAGCCAATTTAACCGCATCATTTGATCATTTCTGTACTAGTGATTGGACCAAAATGACAACAATGAAACCTTTTTGGATCCAGATGTTAAAAATGAAACCTTTGGACTAAACTGGCAAAATAGCCCAAACCACAGAGAGTAAAATGACAATTAACTCTTGTTTAGAACTACACTTTGGAGTAGTCAAAGATAGGTATCTACTATGTCACGAGGCTAACTATAAAAAAAGGTGCACTTCTGACTTATTGTTTAAGTTATTCCTACTTAAAAGGTATAACATGTTTTTGGTAAACTCCACAAATTGGTATGTGTTTTGTTACCATTTTTGTTTAGCTAGCTAATGAGTTGGTATCACTACAAAATATTTTTATATGGTTTGTGGACTTACTTTTAAGTATGGTATTAAGGTTGAATTGTCATCTAGCAAAAAATTTGAGCAATCTGGTATTTAGTGAAAATGTGACACACAGTGTTAAGTTATACGTATCAAATTATACAAACAGTGCATACCCAAATCGCCCATTTAAGACTATTTTATAGCAAAAATAAAAGATTTTGATCCTTATTTGTTTTATATTTTCCACTTGAAGCCACAAAGCAACGGATATCCAAAATTTTTAGAGCTTAACTGAACAAATCATGATGAAGAATGAAGCTGGCAGAAACAAAAGTTGTGCATTCCAACTTAACATGGGCGAAGCTTTTAAGGGGCGGGAGGGGGCGGCCGACCCCCCGAACTTTTCGCTCAGTAGTAGACAGTATGTAGTTTTCGTATAGAAATTTTTTGGGTATATACGTTTTCGACCCCCCCCCCCCCCCCCCCCCCCCCCCCCCCCCGGTTTTATAGAAATTTTTAGGTCCGGTGACTTCCGCCCCGTGGTCAGAAATATCAAGTTTCGCCACTGCAACTTAAGACAAATCGTGCTTTTCAAAAACAAGTTTCTTACACTACATCAAACACAAGTGCTGCCTCGTCAAAAACACATGTTGTATATCCTACCAAAAACATGGGTCGTGCATATTTTCCCATATAAACCTGCGATTTCTCAAAACACGTGGCATATTCCTAAAAAGCAATGGGTCGTTTTCTAGATAAAATGTGATAATTAGGGTTTGGAGGTTGGTTTTCATTGCTCTTCTAGATAGAAAACATATATAGAGAATGAGGACTATGCCCTAATATCTACCTTTCAAGTTCACCTATTTATGTTTATTCTTTCAAGCATGTAGGAACGTGGAATAATTATGTGTTTATTGGTTGTTCTGTTTGGATATATGAACTTGAGTGCCTAGAGTTTTGGTATTTGCTTAGGGTAGACTAATTTTGGCTAAATAGAAGGCCACTTGAATCCTTACTTGTATTGAATCAATGAGTTTTTCTATGAGGTATTTCTCCAAATCAGGGTTTCCAATCATGATCTGAATAAATTATAACATGGATATGTTTTGAGTAATTTAGAAGATAAAAGAATTATGCATATTGGATATTATCTTGGAAAGTTACAACATAGCTAGTTGTTAAAGAGTGTCTTGGCTTGACTCGTGTTAGCTAATAGTGGAGATATCCAGGTTAATCTACCTATTCATTAAGATTGACATATTTGGGAAAACAATACATATGAAATGTTGGTGTACAAAAAATTCCATGCTAATTAGTAACTAGAGTATTTTGTGGTAAACAATGGTTGGATAAGGAAACCTCCACTCCAAAGAGTTGGTAATTTACCATGCAATATACATTTCTTCATATACAAAACACTAGTTGAAGAACCCGCGAGCTTCGCGGTTTGGTAAAAGAAAATTTCTTCACTAATACCGCTGACATTAAATATTTTGATTTTATACACGATAAAAGACAACTGAATATATTGGATTACGACAACAAATTGAAATACATGAATATGCAACGATCACAATTCGTTGAAAATCTCTTTATAATCCACGTTAGTTGTTTTATCTGTAGGTTTCCCGTCGTTGTTAAGTATTAATAGTTTGACCTTATCTCGTGTTTTCACCCTTGTTATAGGAAAGTTATCCACATTTTAATTTTAACAGAACGGTAAATAAAAATATAGATACCACAGTAAGAAAAAACATTGCTAATACACCTAAACCAACATTCACTCCTCAGTTTTATGTTCTTCAACATTTATGGTGCTACAATTATGTTCACTATTCAGCAAATCAATTTGATTCTGATCACCATATTGGTCTTGCTATAACTAATCATGCACGTCCAAAATAAACACAACCATAATCAAACTCCTATACCAGTTTTAACTTTAGATCCATATTAGAAAGCAAACATCCTTATCCTACTACTCGGTTTCTAAATGAGAGTAACGGAATGATAAACAAAGTTGTCTTTAACATTGGAACGGGTGTAATATTCAAATCATAACACTTTGAACCAAAGTTTAGCTATCTTAATTCCAAACGTACAATGCTCAACCATTCTTTTCTTCCTGCAACTCAACCACCGATTGCAGAAAAGTAGCACAAAACACTTGAAAGCGAAGTACAACTTTAAGAAACTCATATAATAACTTTATAAATAGGTTGTAACATAAATAAATTTACATATAAAAAGGTGGTGTGCAGGTGTACTAATTTCATCTACAAAAATTGTAATTATTTTGAGAGCTTGGTGAAAGTAGCAAACTTAATGAAGCACATCTATACAACCTGTTGCGTTGATGCTTTTGGAAAAGAAGCAAAAAGATGGGAAGAAAGAATGTTTAGGGATTAGGAGCCCAATACTCGGTTGTGAAGGAAAATTACTTATTTCTAATTGTCATTCATAAAGTTAACCATAAATGCTTAAAATGCTATATCATAGGACCATTTATCTATAGCAACGTGATTTTTTTTAACGGCAAACAAACTTTTTATTCATCACCCTAGGAATACACAATTTGCAAAGTACCAGCAAGTTACTTGTACAGAGCAAAGGCTCACCCCAAGCAAAACCAAAATACATACTGTTTTACATATTAGGAAAAACTAAAAGACACCCACTTTTACCATGTCAAACCGCAGTCCCTAGAACAATGCTTGATCCATAAGAAGCTCAAGGTTTGAAGCTCTCCAAACATCGCGTCTACGTTGGCTCTTCTCCCGGAAAATATTGTGTCATTTCGTGCTTTCCAAATGACCCAACATGAGGTCAAGAAGATCAACTGCATCAATTTATTTTTGTCTTAGGAAACAATTAAGCCACTTGCATAGAACATACCTGGGTCATGCTGACGTACATCTTCGGACCCAAAAAAATAAACTGAAGCCGAGAGCATGAGGTTTTCTTTCTTTGATGCCTAAGAGTCAGTCACAAAATCATAGGGCCCACTGTAAAGGAACTTGAAACTCCAAGAAATATTGCAAGTCTGATACACCAGGCTTGTGTGCACGATTGAGAGAAAAAAAAGGTCCTGTCACCATAAACTCGAGCTACAAAAATTGTTATGTTTGAAAAACTTACAACGTCATAACCACTTCCATGGACCCCACTAAGAAGATAAGTAATTGGTACAAAGTTGAAAAGCATTGCTTCAGGATCAGTGCCAACCGTTTGAAGTCACTTTGAATAATTGTCTGAAAATACATCCCCTCCTCTTTTACACTCGATAACTGTAATGCCCTGTTCCAAAGTTAACCATACATAAGCTTTTTTACACATTTTCCTAACTTTTTATGTGTAACTTAGTGCGCCAAATAGCGGCCGATAGCTAGTACTTTGCTATTGGGTGAGCAATGAATGTGACATGTTCCCTTTTAACTTAATCTCTTGATTTGACCCGTTTAAGATAAAAGAAAAGTACAAAACCAAAGCCGACCAATTCAGAAGTAAACGGGTCAGATTTCAAAGCAGCCACCTCTAGTTATAACTTATAACGCTATCACGATAATATTGAGAGATCATTACCAGCAGTGTTATAAGCATGTAGCATTGTTGTATATGCAACATCCAGACCACCACGTGTCATCTTCATTTTCGAAGAACAAAGATTCTGCTTTGTAAATTTTTTCCTTAAAATGAGACTAATATCATTTTGCTTATGATAAAAATGTGAAATAAAGACACAATTTTTAACGCACGTGTAAAAAATACGTAAAAGAATTTAAGTTGAAATCACATGTTAAACTCTAAAGTGAATGTATAATAAAGTTATACTAAAAGCATAAAAGAATAAACCTAACTGGACATAGTTATATTCAACTCCACCATTTCTCAAAAAAAAAAAAAAAAAAAAAAACAACCTTGGAGCTTCAGCATATATTATATTAACATCTGATATAAAGCTAATTGTTATCACAATCCCTATGCTCATATAGCTCCTACAAAACTCTGTCACTTATAAAAAATATATGCGAACTAACCTAAAATAGTGCAAAATTAATAGTTTTGACCCATAGTATAAAATGTTTGAGCTATGTCTGAATACATAATACTAATATATTTAATAACATATATTTATTACATCCAACACACTAAAATTCTAGGATTTACATCCACATTATAACATATATTTATTACATCCAACACACTAAAATTCTAGGATTTACATCCACATTCTTTGTATATATATAAGTCTCACATTTATCACTTCTTAGCGGGTCTAGAAAACGGGTGAGTCAAAACGTTCTTTGTATAATCTCTATCTATTAAACCTCATCATTTTCTTATATAGTAGACAACTCACTAAGTATCAATTATTATATTTCAAATCTCTTTTCATTAACTTTTATATCTCATATCTTGTCACACCTCATTATGATTATAAAAAATCCTAATGATAAGCTACATAAGATAATTGTACTCACCATAAAACAACTTCATTGCTTTTCCAGAGACTTGCCCTGTGCTGGACCCATCATAATTCCACTTTGGGAGCTTATTTGAATTATCCACCGGACCTGCAAGAGTAGCCCACAAAAAATCTAAACACTTGTTTTAATCAAATTCAAATTCCATTTTAGTTACCGGTTGAGCAGAAGGTTCCCTCTCAACCTTAGCCAAATTCTTGAAATACGGATCCGAAAGTGCCTGATACAATTATGCAAAATAAGTACCTTTTAAAAAAATGAAATCTATCGCTAAAATTTTAAAAAATATCATATTTACCCAACAATAAAATTAAATATCAAATACACCCATTTCATTAAATCCGATTTTTATAATATTAACATAAAGTAAGGGTATATATGTGATGTCATAATTATAAAAGTCAATATATTTAATATTATAACTTTGTGTTGGGTATATGCGATATTAAAAAATAAAGTAAAGATATTACCTCCTCAGCAGTAGGACGATCTTTAGGCTCAAACGCAAGCATTCTTTCTAGTCAAACATAACGTTAAATAACTTGAAAAGATTCAAACGTTACTGGGGTTATAATTGTTTGAACTTGATGTTTGTAGTTGAGTTAAAGGTCTTCTGGTCTAGCGACACTCCGTGTTCAAAACATTCATCGTCCTTCCACAACCTCAATATGCAGCCCATGTATCTCTTCATCTTCTTGCTATCTTCAATAATCAAAACAAATCTGTAGAATATAGATTTTCAACCCAAAAATAAACAAATAACTAAACACTTAACTAATCATGATCAAACTAAAACCCTAATTCACGCACCACAAATATAAAAACTTAAACTAATGTTTCAAAATCGCCAGTTAATCTAGAAACATACAAACTCTTATCGCCTAACTACTTCCGATCAAACAAAAACCCCAATTCACCGTCCCCAAGCAAAAACAACCTAAAACTAACATTTTAAAATTGCCAATTTATCCAAAAGCATACTTTTATATAACTTTCCCCTAACTATTACTCATGAGACTATAACCCTAATTCACCCCGAAAAAAAACCTAAAAACGAACACATCAACTTCGCCAACTAATCAAGAAACATAGAAACAATTTTCATGAAACTAACTTTGATCAAACTAAAACCCTAATTCACCCGACCAGAAAAAAAACACTAAAATTAACACATCATAATATGAGTAATCGAGAAACATAGAACAAATTTTCACCTAACTAACTCTGATCAAACAACCACCGCTTAATTCATCCGCCACATAGGAAACCAAAAATTAACACTTCAAAATAGCCATCTAATCAAGAAAAAAAAGTTGCAACTATATAAAACCTAACACTTTTACAATAAGAATCTTAAAAAAGCAGCACCAAAGTTATAATCATAACAGAAGGTTCTTTTGAATTACCTTCCTAACAGGCTGTATCTCAAGTATGATCAATCCAGTCGCATCCAAACCTACACCGACATCGTCGAAACAGTCCACAAAGAAGGATGGATGAGAGAACAAAGAATAATATCGTTTGTGAAGATAAAAGGGGCGGTCATTGAAGGAAAAGAGAATTAGGGTTTTTGATTAAAGAGAAAATGAGAGAGCGTGTGTAATAGAAGAAAAAAAATCCCGCCCAAGAGGCAATTCTCTGGCCAAAGAGGGTGTCCACATCAACAAAATGATTGGCTAAGAATAGGACATGTGGCTAAGATGTATTCTTTTAGTATAGTAGATAGATGTTGGATTTCTATAAATTATTTATTGAAAAGCCTAAAGGATAATTTTTTTTTTTTTTTTTTTTTTGAATGGCTAACGTTACTCTCCCAAACTTCTATATTTACAAATAACTCACCCTTGCTTGGGATTGAATCCAAGACCTCCCACTAAGAAGCATGAGCCTCTACCAAGTGAGCTAGCCCCACTTGACACCTAAAGGATAATTAATGAGTCTTTTTATCTTGAAAAGAAACTCAAAAATACAATGGCATTAACTTTAGGTTAGCGTTTATGTTTAATTATCCTACATTAAAATCACTAAAAATCCATTTTCACAAGCCAAGTAAAGTAATAATGAACCATGTGAAGTACAAATTAAGTCACTATTAATCTTGGTTCTTGTCCGTAACACTGCTATGTTTTGGGTGTTGGTCATTACTAGACATAGTCTCATATAACTTTTTCTTGACTCGTTCCATATCATTTAACAAAAAATATGAAAGGATGTGACTTAAAACTAAGCACACCTTAACAGATAAAAATACATGCTTAGTAATTTTTAACTAGTAGAGTAAAATGCCAAAATCGTCTATAAGGTTTAGTCAAATTTGTTTATTCCATCTAAAATAACTATTTTGTGCATTTGAGTCTTAAGATGAAAGAAATTTTTATTCTTTTGGATGAAACAAGCAAGTATAACCAAACCTCAAGGTCGATTTTGGTATTTTACTCTTACATTTTTGTACTATATTTTTTTACTCATTCCCCTTTATATAGCTTAATCAATGTCTATTATTTGTAATAACTTCTTTGATATATATAGGATTCGGTTCAAGGGAGAACGAATCTCATTTGCGAGAACCATAAGAACTAATATGGACTAATGAGATGATGACACGTCATCTATACATGTGTGTAATAGTGGAGGGTATTATTGTAAATTTACACACAAAGCAATAATGATATTTGCCTTTTCATAGCAGCTATTTCTCACAAAGAGAGTATTTCCAATCAACAATCCCCAAGTATATTTTCTCTCATTTTTTCCTTTATATACCTTCTATCACATTCACAACACACCAACCCCTTCCCTCAACAAGCAGAACCCAGCAAGCATGACTCAAAGCCCCCTAACGCCTGAGAAAGTGATCTCGCCGGAGCCTCACTCTTCTCAGGTCTTCATGAATATGACACGGTACACCTCTAAATGATCTGATATCCAATAACATTGGAAGGATGGCCACTATCCAAATCTCACTTGAAGCATATCGTCCACTGAATGTTGACTATGGCTCAGCTTCGACCTCCTTCAAACCCCAACAAACTCAGGATTGCAAGGTAATGAGAATGACAATATCCCTTTTTTGATATCCTTTGTTGTTAGTTTTTCGAGTTCATAGATTGTAAAAACCCAAACAAGACAACTGTTTTTTGGGCTCCTTTTTTCAGTGAACCACACCTTAAAACCTTTTGTTTATAAGTGTTTGTGTTGTGCATATTGTTATATTTTTGTGTTGGGCAGTTTGTTTATCAGTTTCACATACGTACAACCCTAAAAGTTTTCAGTTTTAGGGTTCAGTCTGACAAACTCTAGCAAAGCAGTTTAGGGTGCAGTTTGTTTATCAATTTCGAGAACTTGTGGGTTCAATATTTACAAACCCTAGAAAAACACTTTTATGCATTTTTGTTTTGAAACACACTGAAAAACACTTGTGCCCACACGTAAACCAAAAAATTGGATGCAATGTGTTAGTTATACTCTTTTTTTTGTTTTTTAGTGTTTATGTTTATGCAGATTGTTAAATTTTTGTGTTGTGCAGTTTATTTGTCAGTTTCATAGACGTACAACCCTAAAGGTTCCCATTTTAAGGGCGCAAGAACTTTTGGATTCAGTCTTACAAACCCTAAAATTGGATGCAATGTGCTAGGTTTACTTGTTTTTTTGTTCTCATATTCTTTCATTGTTTGGCATGTAGATCATGAAACGCAAACTGAAGAGGAATGCTTGTATTGGTTCACCCCAAACGGCACGTGCTACTGGACCCCGTCTGTCCCACACCACCTAAGACCGAAACAAGAGGTCGTGGTCCAGCAATGGGAGGACGTGGTCGAGATGTGACGAGGTGTGACCCGCTTCGGTCAACCCGACCTGGTTACAACCTTTTATATTTATATAAATGCAAACGTTTATTCTAGAGCCTTCCATGTCTACATGGAAGGTGCACAACTAAATCTCCAACTTTTCGGGAAGATCGTGTAAATCTCTAATTTATCGGAATACATCCTGGGATAAAGGAAACCCTAATGGAAAACCTATATATAGAGACAAACGTATAAGGTATGATCATCTTGTTCTCATACATCTCCTTCTCCAAAGCTTCTCTCATAAACAAATACTTATTCTCACGCCGGAGGGTGGTTACAGGAATAACCCCATTCCTGTAACGAGTCCTAACGGTGTTTCTGTTTTGCAGCCAAGTGTTCGAGTCACTAATCATTGAAGCCGTTGGTACTGTTCAGGTCAGTGTTTCTTCATTGGCGCCATCCGTGGGACCCATTTAGCGACAAGAACTTCATGACAAGTGAGGAGAACATGGCTGGTCAGACATTGACAAGTAACAATTTGGCACTAGGGACGAGAACCAGCACCGTTCCACAGCCTTCCCCGGCCGTCACGAGGTCGTTAGATCCAGAGTTCGAGGCGAAAGGGCCACCTCCGGGTTTTGACAATATCACCACCGTCTCTTCCCAGACCGCGGTTACAAACCCTTTCCTCTATATGCCCTCACAAACACCACCAAGGAGGTTGGAGGGGACGGGCGGCAACACATTCGCTCCGGGAACAACTGTTTTTTCACAGGCTTCACGCCTCTACTCCACTCCCGTTATCACCTCGGCGAGCCCCAGTATCTTAATATCAGAAACCAGTACTCCCCAATACTACCAGCCGTTGGTTTCTAACCCAATGCCACCGTTATACTCAGCCGCGCTTACGGCGGCGTTATCTACACCACCTCATCAGCCGGTCATCATGCCAACGGGGGTAATGAATGCCCCTGTCACACCCGGAAATCAAATGTATTTCCCGGGGTATTGCTATGCGCCCCCTTTTGGGTATTTACCCTCATACGGGGGAACAACTTATCCGTTTCATGGAACAGCGCAAGGAAGCTCTCAATCGCCGTACGCGGCTTACATGCCGCCATGGTGGAACTTTCCGACTCCACAACCAATGTATACCCAAGCGCCAACTGAACCTGTGCACGACAGAGAAAATGCGATCAGACCCCGGATGACCCCTTTGGAAAACTCCGGTCTGGGGACAGGACCTGCCCCAGGTGTAAATGTTCCACCGGCACAACCCGTGAATGTGGAGGAAGACGAATTAACCAGGCCGTACAAGCCGGTAGACGCGACATTCCGATCCAAATTCACTCGTAGGATCGCCGAAGCTCCTATCAAAGAAAAACCAAAAATGCCCCAAACGGTCGGTAAGTACGATGGCCTCACTGACCCGGACGACCATCTCAATTTATTTAAGAGCGCGGGGGAAGTGGCCTGCTGGCCCATGCCCTTATGGTGTAAAATGTTCGTACTAACCCTAGTGGGAGCGGCACGAGTATGGTGGGACAGCTTACCCACGGGCGAGATAGACAGTTTTGAAGATTTGGAGTCAAAGTTTATCCTACAGTTCAGTCAGCAGCGCCGACACACGAAGGATAGGAACGAACTCCTTCATATTCGTCGTCGAGACAATGAGACGGTAGAAAACTTTATCATCAGGTTCAACAAAGAAAGCCTGGCGATACCAGGCGTCACCAACGATCTGGCATGCGGAGCGTTCCTTCAAGGGGTTAACGATGACGAACTACTGAGAACACTGCATGGAAGGGACGGGGTACCCCCGACCATAGATGAGATACTGCGAATAGCCAAAGTATATGTGATACAGGAAAAAGCGGTAGCGGCCAGCCACGCGGCCAATAGAAAGAAAGAAGCCCTAAAAATCAGGAGGAAAAAGATCACCGGGGGTCAAAAAGCAAGCACAGGGGAGACCGATATCAGAGAAACGACAAGGACTCGCGGTATGACAGACACCGAAGCTCCTATTCAAGGAATGAGACGTCAAAACCTCGGTCTGAATATCCCAATTTAAGCAAAACTCCGGCAGAAATTCTTGCCTCAGAAAACCTCAGGCTCAACCCACCAAAACCACTGAAAGACAACCCGAACAAAGATACGAGTAAGTACTGCGAGTATCACAAGGGGAGCGGGCACGATACCAACGACTGTTTCCAGCTTAAGAAAAAGATCGAATATTTCGTGAAGTCGGGAAAATTGGCACACCTAGTGCGAGATATCAAACAAGGCCCGCCCGTGGTCAAGGAAGAAAACGACAAGGCGGCAGGCAAAAGGCCGCGCGAGTTGAACATGGTTCGTACCGACATAGGAAGGGGGCGAAGCGGAGTTTCTCCACGCTCGAGCCTTGGATGTTGGCAACAATGACTATAGAACCGCGAATGGAAGACTTGCATCTCACCACAGACGCCCTGATCATCTCCGCGGCGGTAGGAGACTACCGCATGAGGCGGATCCTAGTCGACACCGGAAGCTCAGAGGATATCATCTACGAACATTGCTTTAACAGAATGCAACCAGAAGATAAGAAGCTGCTTGAATCAGTACACGCCCCTATCAAAGGTTTCACAGGAGAGAAGGTCGATCCTATCGGTCAAATCACTTTCCCGGTAACTTTCGGGCAATCACCCAAAGAAAGAACCATACTACTAACCTTCCTTGTGGTCCGCGCTGAGTCATACTACAATGTGATTATAGGAAGGTTCACTCTGGGAAAGTTAGACGCCATAGTCTCCACGGCGAGAGGTTTTATGAAGTTCCCAACACCGCAAGGTATCGCTACCGTATTTCGCGATAGAATCGGAGAAGTATTGGACACCAAACGATGTCGCCAAGGGCCCACGGGGGCCACGGGACCAGAAAGGTGGGTATTGAGCACGCGCCACCCGGACCAAATGGTCACAATTGGGGACACTCTGTCCCCAGAAGTGAAGAGCGATTTGAAGCAATTGTTAAAAAGAAATGCAGACATCTTCGCTTTCGAGCACTCCGATATGACGGGAGTCCCCCGCGATAAAGCGGAACATAAGCTCGCCACACTCCCAGGCGTTAAGCCAGTCGCTCAGGGTAAACGCAGCATGGCCCCGGACCGCCGGGCGGCGGTCGTTAAGGAAGTACGCAAGTTAGTGGAAGCTGGAATTCTCAGGGAAACGCAGTACCATACTTGGGTGTCCAACCCGGTCATGGTAAAGAAACCAGATGGCACATGGCGAATGTGCATCGATTTCAAAGACCTAAACAAGGCGTGTCCAAAAGACGCGTACCCGTTGCCCGAGATTGATTTAAAGGTCGATTCCCTGGTACCCTATCGATTCAAGTGTTTCCTAGACGCGTATAAAGGGTACCACCAAATCAAAATGTCCAAAGAAGACGAAGAGAAAACGGCGTTCCACACTGACGTTGGCATCTTTTGTTACACCAAAATGCCTTTCGGGCTACGAAACGCAGGGGCTACCTACCAGAGGCTCATGGACAAGGTGTTCGAAACACAGATCGGGCGAAATTTGGAAGTCTATGTAGACGACCTCGTAATCAAAAGCAGCGAAGAAAAACAAATGTTGGCAGATATAGAGGAAACTTTCTAGCGACTCAGAGAGTACAACATAAAGTTAAATCCAAAGAAATGTTCGTTTGGGGTGGAAGAGGGGAAGTTCCTGGGGGTAGTAGTCACCCGAGACGGTTTTAAAGCTAACCCGGAAAAAGTATCTGCCATATCGCGAATGCCTTCTCCCCGAACGCTGAAGGAAGCTCAAGCTCTAAATGGACGACTGGTAGCAATCAACAGGTTCTTAGCAAGGCATGCTGAAAAGTCATTGCCATTCATAAAAACGCTAAAAGATTGCCTCGACAAGAAGAATTTCAAATGGACCAGCGGAGCGGAACAGGCTCTGCAGGAAATGAAGCGTTTTATAGAAAGGTTACCCACGTTGACCGCGCCTAGACCCGGTGAAATGCTAAAAATGTATTTAGCGGCAGCTCACACGGCGGTGAGCGCCGTGCTCATGGTTGAACGAGAAGGGAAACAAACACCAATATACTACATAAGCCGGGTGTTAGCGGGGCCTGAAACGCGCTACCCTACACTGGAAAAGCTAGTTTTAGCATTAGTGCACGCCACGAGGCGATTAAGAAGGTATTTTCAGGCACACCGTGTACAAATCTTAACCAACTATCCGCTACAGCAGGTCTTGCACAAACCAGAGGTCTCGGGCAGGTTGGCTAAATGGGCCATCGAGCTAGGGGCCCTAGATATCGAATATCAGAAGCGAACGGCGGTTAAGGGGCAAGTGATTGCTGATTTCTTAGCCGAAATACCAGAAGGAGAGGTCGTTACGGACCCGGTCATCCAAGATATACCAGAGTCCAGTACTGCGAGGCAGACTTGGAAGTTATACACGGATGGATCATCTAGTGGAAAGGGGTCCGGTGCAGGCCTAATGCTGATAAGTCCAGATCAAGTCAGGCTAATGTACGCCTTACGTTTTGACTTCGAGTGCTCTAATAATGAAGCGGAATACGAGGCATTATTGGCAGGGTTACGGATGGCAAAATCCATGGGGGCAGCCAGGGTAGACGCATACGTCGACTCGCTGCTGGTCAACAATCAGGTCAACGAAACGTACGAAGCCAAAGACGAGGCGATGGCAAAATACCTGGCAAAAACTAAAGAACTCATGGATTCCTTCGACAAGGTCACACTCAACCATGTGCACAGAGGGAAGAATCAAATAGCAGACGCCCTAAGCAAACTCGCTACCTCAGGCATGGAAAAGGAAGTCAAAGTCGAAACGTTGCAGACACCTTCAATAGAACCGCGGATTATTTCCGCTGTCACAACAGAAGAACCTTGCTGGTATACTCCGATTCTACGCTTTCTCGTAACAGGTGAATTACCTCCCGCCAAGGGCGAGGCGCAAAAGATACAAACGAAAGCGCTGCAATATGAAGTCAACGATGGTATCCTATACCGAAAATCTTACTTAGGTCCGTTGCTGCGATGCGTTTCCCCAATAGAGGCAAAGTACCTCATCGGAGAGATTCACGCGGGTATATGCGGCATACACGCCGGACCTAGAGCAGTGGTGGCCAAAATCCATAACGCAGGATATTACTGGCCCGGGATGCATGAGGACGCTGTAACGGAACTGCGAAAATGCCGCAGTTGCCAAAAGTTTGCTCCTCAGACGATACGGCCCAAAAACAGCCTGGTACCGGTAACAGCAGCGTGGCCTTTCCAGAAATGGGCTGTGGATATCATAGGACCTTTCCCGCCGGCCCCCGGAAAGTTGAAGTACCTAATTGTGGCGGTCGATTACTTCACCAAATGGGTGGAGGCAAAACCTTTGGCTAAGATAACGGCGGAAAACGCCAAAAAATTCCTCTGGGAGCACATCGTGTGCAGGTTCGGGTTACCGCTCTACCTGGTAAGCGACAATGGGACACAGTTCACAGATAAAATTTTCCAGGAATGGTGCACTGACCTCCACATCCAGCAGATTTTCACGTCGGTTGCACACCCACAGGGTAACGGACAGGTGGAGCGGGCGAATAGGAGTTTACTAGAAGGAATCAAAAAGCGACTGGGGCACGAGGGAAGCTCGTGGGTGGAAGAATTGCCACATGTACTTTGGGCGCATAGAACAATGCCCAAAACTAGCAACAACGAAACCCCATTCAGCCTCACCTACGGAATGGAGGCAATGATACCCGCTGAAGCAGGGTTACCATCATTACGCCGTCTAAGCATAGGGAATAACAACGACCAATCGCTGAGAGAAGGTTTAGATCTGTTGGAAGAAAGGCGTGAGGCGGCCGCCATCAGCGAAGCACGATACAAGAAAACGTTGGAAAAATATTACAACAAACGGGTGGCTAAACTAAGTTTCAAGGCGGGCGATTACGTCATGCGTGACAACGAAGCAAGTCGGATGGAACCTTCGGGAAAGCTGGGTCCCAACTGGGAAGGCCCTTACGTCATTCAAGAAGACCTGGGTAAAGGGGCCTATCGCCTATCCCGACTAGATGGCACGCCAGTCCCGCGCAGTTGGAACATCGCCCAGTTGAAGAAATGCTACCTGTAAAACCTTGCTCCTAACAGCAAGAGTTAACTATCTTCTCCAAGTGACATTTGTAACCCGTGTCGGGATTTTTTCTGCAACTCTTTTATTGCTTCATGCAAGTTTAATAAAGATTTAAGTTTATTTGTTACAAAAGTTACCATCGCACGATGAATGCATCAAACGGTAAAAACACAAACAAAACCCTTAAACACGAAATATTTTTCATTTATATAAGTCGTAGGGCTAACGATAACAAGCGCTTACGGCGGGTATCTTGGTAATAGATACATACACCGCCTCAAAACAGATAGGCATCATCACATGCACATGACCTATCTCAAAAAACAAAAAACCAAGTACTTGTCCCTGTTTCTAAAAACCAAACATAAGGGAACCAAAATACAGAACATGTTCACAACACCTACTGAGGAAGGCTGGGTGCCATTACCACTGCAGGGGTACGCACCACCACCTCATCACCATCATCATCATCATTCACAACCACAACGGGATGGCCGGCCAAATGGTTAGTTGAGCCATCAACCATTGGGGCCACCATACTTGAGCTATCCATCTGCTGCCTCCTCCTCCGACCACCAGAATGGCGCTGGTACGTTAGACGGTATCGCTGTTCAGGGTCCACCGGAATTAGACCAGACAGCACATCAGCTGATAGCTGCACTCCGGGATCCACCGGTCGAGGATCCTCAATAACAATGCTCTGACATGCTCGGTTGGCACGAACCGGAGCAGCATTGGGAATGGGTCTTCTCCCCCTAAGCATCGATTTTGTCACCGGGTGTTGCAGCATTAGCAGGCCATCGGCAGCGTCAAGAACCCGGAAGATCTCGGAGAGGCTTTGTCTATATCGTTTTCTTTCCATCATAAACACACAACCAAAAAAGGAAACGAAATGTGAATTTATAGCAGTAGTTAAAAAGTTTTGACAGTGGTGACGTCAGATGTATTAATGAAAAACAATCATCACAAGTCACAGAGCCATATTCTACAAGTCGGCGGTGTCAGAAATCATGACATTTGCATTAATTTAGCTGTCAAATCAAAACAGAAATGGGCACTAAACCCAATTCAAACAGTATCATTAACAAGGAAATAAGAGTACATAACAAGCAACAAAAAGAAAGACGGAGCAGTCATTCTTCTTCAGATTCATCCACGGGGTCCAGCATTAGGCGTAGCGATTCTATTCCATCCTCATTGACTTTATCCATTAAATCGCCATAGCAAGGCAGCGGCTCGGTATATGCCGCCTCAAGGGCGCTCGCCATATCTGTCTGCAACTTACCCTTGACAGCTTGAAAATCAGGCGGCACTCTCTCCAACTGCTGACAATCCATGTAGCCCTTATACACACCATCATGATGCCCGGATTGGTACGCAGCTGCGGAGAGACGGTCAATCAGGCTAGTAAAGTGGGACGATTCACGCAGATACTCAAACGCCCCCACAAGCCCATTAGTTATCAACCAATTCCTATCTCCCCGCATAGCCGCTAGCTGGCTGGTCAAATCATCGATTTCTGCATTGGAATGTGCCAGAGCGTTTTCCACCTCTTTTAACTTAGAGGACGACGATACAATAAGTTTGTTGTTTTCAGTGACAAGTGAGTCACAATGGTCCTGCAACTCCTTGACTTTGCCCTCACGCTCCTCCAGCTCTCCTTGCATCAGCCGGAGCTTGGTTTGGGAAGCTTCTACTTCAGTTGTCAAACTTTGGTACCGCTCCTGAACCTGAGACACAAAATCAGTGTCAACACGAAATTTTTCCAATTGAGCTGATAACTCGAGTCTCACCTTCTGAGCCTCCGCTATAGCCTTACGTTCCAACTCCTCCTGTACATTCTTAGCCTGAGCCAAAACCCGATCTTTTTCCGCCATATCGCGGGCCCATAAGATCCGTTCCTCAGCAAGATGGTTAGTCACCCTCCGCAAATCTTCCTCAGCCTTGTTTTTCTCCGACAAGAATCTGGCCTCCCTTAACCCCACAGTTTGAAGTTGACTTTCTATGCGATGCTTGTCGTCCCTTAGTTCTTGAATAGTCGCTCGGGCCTGATGAAGTTGGGTGTTATCATGCATCCACCTGCGACGGATCTCTACCAACCTTCGTGGTAGGTTCACAGAATCAGATATTGAGGAATTCATCAAATCTTCATTGTTTAAACCCTCAACGTACGCCGCTTCGGCAGGAGGATACGCCCGCTCGACCCAGTGTTGAACCACAGGGGGGAAGATCAGTCTTGATGATTCAGCGATTTTCCATTGAGGATGGTAGCGCCTATCTTGAGCATGGGGATCCCAACGAACAGTTGGTATAAATAGGTCGTCAATTAGACGGACACCGTCGTCAGCAATACCGCTGCTTGATCCCCGAGTTTCGCCACCACCCACGCTGGTCACCTCCTGCGCTGCCGACACGGTAGCGGCATCTTTATCCAGATCAGCAAAAATGCCCCTGGGCGAGTCAATCACAGGTGTATCAAGACCGTCTGTCCGTAGTGAAGATAGCGGATCAACAGTTACAGCTACTGATAATGTAGGAATAGGGAGGGGCATGACACAGCTCACAGCGGCAGTAACGGAGGCCAAGGACTTCGGGGCCGTGGACATACTAACACTAGTTCCAGGGCACGACAACCCCACAGTGGGCACAAGGGTTGGTATCGCAACTCCAGCTGACACTCCCACAGAGGTACCTGTAGAATAAACATAGTAGGGTGTTAGCAACGTGAACGCTAGTACGCTATAATGGTAGTTAGCAATAGATACCTGGTGAGAAAGCACAAGCAGCCTGTACCGCTTCAAAGGCGCTTAGAGTAGGCGCGACAAAGGTTTTTCTTTTCTTCGAGGCACGACTTGGACTAGTCAGGTCGGCGACCAAGGGAACATCACGCCCCACACTGGACGTTTCCTGCATTACGGGCACACTCCCATGAATTGCTGTGTGTTTCTTCCCGGTCAGCTTTATTCGGGCAGGTTTTTTCTCCGACATCGACACGGCGGTAATCGCCGCACTTGGCAACGGAGTAATGTACGCCGTGGGGTCCGCCGGAATAGCGGGCAGCAGAAACTGCTCAAGATGCACCTTTAGCACATCCGGTTCCCCTTCGTCCAACACGCGGTCGGCAGGCTTCAACGCGAGGTGCCGCGGTGGATCAATAAAGTCGAACATACCCCACTCCCCTGCGTGACATATGAGGATAATAAAAAACAACAACAAAATAATAAACACTGCAAAACTAGCAAGGCATGATGATGTAAACATACCTGCATCGTCTCTTTGAAATGAGGGATAACGCTTAATATCAGGCCACAATAAACTCATGCCGGCCATCACCAACGCACCTTCTGGGATAATTGTGCACTCAAAGGGGCGGCCACATAGCTTCACATAAAGGGCATTTGATGTGTACGAATCCTCAGGAGGAGCATCGTCTCTCACTTTATCCTTTGGCCCCTTCTCTCTCCAGTGCATCTCCCCAGGGATAACAGTGGCATCAAGATAGAAGAATTTTTTCTTCCAATCTTTGTCCCTCGAGCTGGTGGGAATATCCCTTAAGCACGACGCGTCCGTATCTCTCCGATCGAAAGTAAAGAAAGGGGATTTCCACACAAGCACAAAGAAAGCCCTAAAAACAACCAGTTCTGGGATATGGCCCAGCGCTATACAAGCATACTCAAATTGCCGAAGTTTCACTAAGCCAAGGGGATGTATTTGAGAGATGTGGATACGGTAAAAATCGAGAACTGATTTCAAGAATTTGGTGATGGGTAGCCGGAAATTGCAGAATTTGAAAAAATCACTGAACAACGTGATTTTACCTCCCTTCAAGGGAAAGGCAGTGTCGGTTTTCGACGGCAAAACAGGGTTCCATTCGGCCCTAATGCCGTAATCATGAACAAGGTTATTGAAGGATGTTACGCCCCACTTACAAAACAGTATGTCGGTAGGGGCGGTAGCGGTGGAAGACGATTCATTCGTTTTCAAAGCCATTGAGTAGAAAGAATAATGAAGGAGTAATTTGGGGGAAGGGATTTGAGCTCCTACATAAGGAGTCGTTATTTATACGCAAAGGCAACTTTTCAAATTCAAAAAGATGTACGAACGGACACACGTGTCCACGCGGGGTACAAAACAGCTGTCACCAATATGATGACCCAACTGTCACATCCTGTATTCTCGCCGTCATTTCCCAAAGCCGTTGTAACAATCATCATAGGCTAACTTTTTCTTTTTTCTCTTAGTCCGACCTAATGGATTTTTTCCATGAGCTCGGACTGGGGGGACATGACGAGGTGTGACCCGCTTCGGTCAACCCGACCCGGTTACAACCTTTTATATTTATATAAATGCAAACGTTTATTCTAGAGCCTTCCATGTCTACATGGAAGGTGCACAACTAAATCTCCAACTTTTCGGGAAGATCGTGTAAATCTCTAATTTATCGGAATACATCCTGGGATAAAGGAAACCCTAATGGAAAACCTATATATAGAGACAAACGTATAAGGTATGATCATCTTGTTCTCATACATCTCCTTCTCCAAAGCTTCTCTCATAAACAAATACTTATTCTCACGCCGGAGGGTGGTTACAGGAATAACCCCATTCCTGTAACGAGTCCTAACGGTGTTTCTGTTTTGCAGCTAAGTGTTCGAGTCACTAATCATTGAAGCCGTTGGTACTGTTCAGGTCAGTGTTTCTTCAAGATGTGTGATATATATGTCGAGAAGTGTGGGTTTTTGACTAGGCTGGGAACTATTAAGAGGAAGCATGAGTCCATCACGCATCGTTACATTTTGTGTTCGAATCATAGCAAACCGTAACTGAAAAGGAAGTTCGACACGTTGGATGAAATTTTCTAAAGATAAGGCAATCCACATTCCAGGTCTGTGACTGTAAAGCCTGTATCCGTGTCAAGTTTGATCAGACCTTGCTTAATTGGGTTTTGTGTCACTTCGAAGAAATCATAATCATCCAGTGGTCCCATCATACAACTGATCGAGATCTTACCAAAAAAGTTCGGAGGCTAGATTTTTCATCTAAAGAATTCATCCACCGATTAGTCTTAACAAGGTAGGCCCATCTGTTGCCCACAAACTCTAAGCAAGCTTGAAGGGCGGGCACCACAACATGAAGGGTGCGACAGATGATGTAACACCTCGAATTTTTGTGTCCAATAATGTGTTAACACGTGTCATTTGATTACACGTGGCATTGATATTAAATAAAGGACTAATATTGACAAACCGTGAAAGTATATAAATTCGAGGGTTATAAATGTCAAACAAGGGTAAATATACTGTATAGTAACCCTAAATGGTGCTTGTACCTTCAAACGAATAAATCATGGATCGTACGGAAGCGAAACGCGGAAGAAAGTGAGAGATTACAAGCTACAGGGGTTAACTGTGTCAACATGTTTAATAATACCTCTGAGTGACCCTTTAACGCTCCCGAGGCTTTGTAACAGTATTATACGCTCACTAGAACACATTGTACAAATTCCGCGAAGTTCCGTTTTAAAACGAGAAAGTTATAATCGAATTCGTATGAGAAGGGTTAAAAGCATCAACAATGAAAGTTGAGGCTTTCTAAATAATTAATAAACTAAATGGGGACTTAACAACACGGGTAAATAACACGAGGTCCTTAGTTGTAATTAACCGAGGGCCAAACCGCAAAGTTACCCCTTCAAACCCGAAAGGTCAGGTAAATCATTACGAAAGATTTCGTTATTAATGGCCAGATTCTGATAATCATTACAAAAGATTTAAAAATCCTGGAATTTTAACCTCTCGCGACCCGCGTAAGGGATTGGGTTAAGTTGAGGCGGGCCGCGAGCCACCTCTTAACCGTGTCTGATCTTTACACATCAGGCGGCCCGCGTAAAAGCAGCATGGATTCTCCATGCGGGCCGCGTGGGACGCCCAGATGCAGAATGTTTGGACAGACTTGCCTTTTTAGCTTGTGAACGATCAAATCTCCAATAAATGAGGCATGGGTGCCCCCTACTCGACCCATAACACTTAGGGACACCTGCCCATCATCCATACTCAGTTGTAGAATGGGTTGTGATGATCTAAAGGCCTCTTGAACACTATAAATAGCCACATTGTGAGCATATGTTCACCACACCTCAAACACTTCTATCTGATCATTCCAAGAGCTCTAAAGTGTTCCTCTGTGTTCTTAAGCCTTGCCTTAAACTTCTGTAAGTGGTCTAACCCTTTGTGGTTTCATATTTCCATAGTTATAGCTTGAAAGTCAATCCGTCGCAACTATCGGTTGACTTTGCGATAACTCACAGATGGTTCAGTCTTATGACGAATCAAAGATAGTTATGAGTTGGTATTTATGTGGGTAACAAACCCCTAAAAGGGTTCCCTCTGATCATCACTCTAACTATGTCAAATATCGAGTCAAACGCGCACTTAAAAAGTCAACAGAAAGTCGTTTTGCCATTTTGTACATAATCTGTAATGTATATGCTATGAAACCTGTTTTGACAATCATAAAACATGATAATAAGTATGTAAAATTGTTTGCGCTCGTTTGAATCGACCATTTGCTATATTGACCCGGTTCGGAACCGAATGTCGTAGAAGTTTGACTTTTGCATTGACTTCGGTTCTGACCCGTTTTAGTGAGGTATAGATATACCTTAGGACTCTCTTAGGACCAGGTTACATGATGGTATAAACCTCTGTGATCGGTTCATGAGTTATACGAGTCTTTTGCGCATTTCCGTTAATCGCCTAAAAGTTGACCGTAACGCCATTTTGAAAATAAAACGAGTATTTCGGACACGTGAACGGACCAGAACCTTGCTTATTAAATTATAAGCATGTCCTTAAAGTTTCACGTCAATCCAAGGTCTAGAATGAGAGTTATGCTAAATAGCGCGGTTAAAAATAAACTTTTGTAATAAAAGGCGCAATTAGCATAACGCCCATCTAAACCAAGATTTCGTCACCAAAACTTTTACCCATTGTTGTAAAATAATATTTTGGGAATTTTAAAGATTTTTAATAATTTTTACCTTGCTCATAACCTGCGGTTATGGCTACGGTTCGGTAAATACCGAATATGCCCTTTTTGGCCAAAACATGAGTTCTACAAGGTCTTTTGACCCGATTCCAGTTGCTACTGATTTTAAATAATAAATAAAGTATTTTAGACTTTATAAACTGTTCGGGAAACTCAGATTTCCTGTAGAACTCGAAAAGCTCTTTAAAAGTCTTTAAAATGACCGAAAAGCCCCTACGGGGCATAATATTAACTTAAACTCGTTACGGGCATCACGGAAGGTATCCTACTGATACCACAACCTCTTTAAGGCATATTGACTTAGGAAATAAGCGTAAGACTCTCATGGTTAACCGTTTCGCCTATTGCGCGCACGGTTTGGCTTATGAAACTAGTTTTCATAAATTAGCCGATACGGGTCAAATTATATTATTTGAACCCCAAAATCCAGAGTGTGAACCATAAACCCATATAAAACAAGTCTCTGAACTTGTTGGGTCAGAATCACACTCCACTCTCGGTTTTCGCCTTTTACGCGATTAAACCATATCTATATATCGGAACCAACCGGTCTAGGCTACGGCCATTATAAAGACTCGTTAGGATTCCAAGAGGTTAATTAAAACCTTCGTTCCAGATTAGGAGCCCAGTAAAAGCTATCGGCGATTTAATCAAATTAAGGAATAATACTTGCAAAGGTAAATACTTTAACTTATTTCCCCTATATGGGCTTGGGTTACGGTATGTTAATACCGCTTGATTGAGCATTATATTTTCCATCGCTTAGGTGGTTAATTAAATAATATGATCGGCTCATTTAAACAGTTTTGTTTCTTAAAAGCCTTTGGGGGGTTTAATGACCGTTGTCCCGGATATCCTTGGCATCATTTTACGAAATGGCCACGACCATCGACATCCCGGTGTAGGCGTACACCCGGTATATATTGTCGACATTAAATTAAAAGACGTAGCCGTTGGTTTTTATACTACGGTTTTACGCAATGTGGTGTGTCTATAAATCTTTAACCCGACACGACCCGGGCTACTGAACGCATAAAAGAACATGTAAAACGTTCACAAGATTTTAATAATTTTCCCAAGTTATAAAAGAGTTTGTGCCTTGTGCATTCAAATCAATTTTAATAAACATTTTCAAATGTGTCAGTTGAATGTATTTACCAGTGTAAACTGACGTATTTTTCCCAAAAAGATTAAGTGCAGGTACTATACGAAATTGGCTGGTATTAGCTTCCTAAGCATCACGAATAGTCTCGCAAACTCGATGCCGTATCTGAATGAACAATATTTTATTATTTTTGATCCGCTGTGGATACATTCGACTTCTGTAATACATTTGATATTACAACCAGAGGTTGAAGTATATATTTATCTTTAAGCTTCCGCTGTGCATTTATATAATTGTGTGGTTTGACTATATTGTTGCCAACATCGTCACGGTAATCCCCCACCGGGCCCACCGGTGAAACACGTGGAAATCGGGGTGTGACAGGTTGGTATCAGAGCCAACATTGAGTGAATTAAACACTATCCTAATGTGTTTAATCTCAATGACACAATTGCACATACTCGAGTCTAGACAAGAACTTAGGACAAATTCGAATTGTTATTCCAATTTTGTCTTTTCTTTTGTTATTGGAATTTAAAGTTTTATAAAGCAGGAAACATGCCGCCTGTTATATTCCGAGGAAGAGGAAGGGAAGAAGAGGCAGAGGAGATGTCGTGACACATCACGATCACGAAGCTGGACCATCAGGTACAAGACCTCCTTCAATGACAAGGAGCGAAGAACCACAACGACGAAGAGATCTTTACGAACCCGCGAGGCATTCCACCTTGCACAGCTCGACGCCATCCTACCGGCACTCCTTTGGGCCAAACTCAGAAAATGATCCCAACAACCCACAACCTTCCTTCATACCTCTACAATGTTCGGTATCGCACCGAAATTACGACGACCCTACTCCATACTTCATAGGTCAGTTTAATCCGGCTGACTACATACAGGAACCTTCAAGCTTTGTTCCATTAGGGCCACAAGATCACTTCTCCGAAGACCATATGGATGAAGATACTGATCCAACTGAACCTGCTCATGGTACGCCCACGCATCCGATAGAAGTCTCTGATGGGTCATCCTTCCATGGCACACCCTATCAGGGGCCAGACAGTTTCCAAGCGTTGTTTGACCGACATGAGTGGTACTACACGCCACCTCAACAGACATCACAACAACCGCGACATCCACAGGATCCCTCTGAGGATTCATGCTTTGAGGCAGTTACGCCACCACCTCCGCCACCGGCACAACCAGTAATGCCTGATCCGCCAAGGCGTAGGAGGACAAATGCTCGTATGTCCACACGAGGAGGAGGGGGTATCCACTTCAGCACCCCTCGACACTCTAGTAGTAGCCACTATCCGCCACTACAAGAAGAAGGACCTTCAAGTCCTATACAGGAGGCGAACTCCGCACCAGCTGCACCAAATTCGCCACCATTTGGGTATGACCAACCCATACCTGCTTACACGGGTCCAACGGCTTACAACCCGTTCGAACCGTCACAAGCACAATATAACTACAATTATGAGCGCGACCCGTATGTGGTGTCGGCTAGATATAATGCGCGCTACCCCGACGGAGCTCATGGGAACATGGGACCACCGGACTACTCAGCTCATGGGTATCCAATACCTCCCAGACCCCCAGTTCCGCAACAAGCGCCACAACCACGATTCTCTCCTCCTGAACAAGAAGAGATACTCCATCGACTAGATCGTGTGGAGAGAGAGTTCGAAGAAGAGAAAAAGAGCCACCGAGGATTTCTCAAGGGCTTGGCGAACCTACTAAAGGGCAAAAAGAAGAAACGTGACCACTAGCCCTTAATAGTTGTACTAATGTAATTTCTACTTTGAAATAAGTCCCTGCGTGGACACTTATCGCATTTCAGTCCCTACGTGGACTTATCTTTAGTCCTTGCATGGACACCTATCTTGTATTAGTCCCTGCGTTTGACTTGTCACTTATTTTAAACCTCTATGGAGGTATGTACTATTTGAAAGACCCGTTTAGGGCAATATGTGATTGTATTTAAGATTATGGAATGTATGTTATGAGTTTTGTTTTAATATGTATGAAATAAATCAAAACCAATCCTTTTAAATTGATCTGCCTAAATAAAGAATCTTACGAGTGAAACCTAGCCTGGTGTCTTTTAAGATCCGGTCAAGATGGTAGGACTTAATTAAAAGATTCAGATTCCTTGTTAACCGCTGCAAGCATGTTAACAACCATGGCAGATGTGATTCGTTAAAATCACGCGCGTCATTCTTATACAATAATCCTTTAAGGATTTCAAAGCCCAACTAAATGATTTATAAATCGTGGGTTAAATCACCTATGCAAGTGATCAATCTTATTAAAACATCCATTAGTGATGTAGTGCCTACGGGCCAATCTTATTAAAACATCCATTAGTGATGTAGTGCCTACGGGCCAACCATATTGAAACATCCATTAGAGGTGTAGTGCCTATGGGCCATAATAATTGTCTTATAAAGACAAAAGGCAGTGGTGGTCTATGACTCTCTGTCAGAAAGAGATAAAAGAACTACGGTTCAAATCTCTATGCCTTTGATTCTCTGAAATCTCGGCTAATAAAATAAAACATCCTCGTAATTAGGCTTTATGCCGCCAATGTTATTGATATAGCTGAAATAGGATATATTCAAATCCTAATAATTAATGAGTAATAAGTTAACCAAATATGGTCTCTGTTACCATGGTTGACAAATTGTCATAAAAGACAATTATATAATAATCGCCTGAATAAAATTTTGTTATCTTCTGTAGCAGATTCAAGTTACAATGGCGGATCCCAATGGAGAGAACAGCCATACAAATGAAGATGACTACGACAATGCGCCAGTGCATGTAACAGGCGCACAGCTAAAGGCTCTGATTGACAATGCTGTTCAGGCAGCTCTTGATCGTCAATATACTGAGTCCCAAGGCAGAACCGTATCAAAACCACCCTCTAAACCAAAGACACACTCCAAACCACCCTCTCAACCCAAGAAAGATGACGACAAACACTCGTCCACTGAGAACAGCGTGCATCGCGATAGAGAATATACTGATGCATCCAATGCTAAGGGTTGCACCTAAAAATACTTTGTATCTTGTAAGCCCCGGGAATTTACAGGGGAGAAAGGTGCTGTTGATTGTATCACCTGGCTAGATGAGATGGACACTATTGTGGACATCAGCGGGTGTGCAGAGAGGGATGTGGTGAAGTATGTGTCCCAGTCATTTAAGGGCGAGGCCCTGGCATGGTGGAGAGCGTTGGTGCAGGCATCGGGTAAGTCTGCTTTGTACAAGATGACATGGGAGGAATTTATTGCTCTCATTAAGGAAAACTACTGCCCTCAGCATGAGGTTGAGAAGATCGAGGCTGACTTTGTGTCACTGGTGATGACGAACCTGGACTGCCAGGCATATTTGACGAGCTTCAATACGATGTCTCGCCTGGTCCCATACCTTGTGACACCAGAACCCCGAAGAATTGCCCGTTTCATTGGGGGCTTGGAGCCTGCGATAAAGGCAAGTGTAAAGGCCTCCCGGCCGACGACCTTCAGGTCAGTTACTGACCTCTCCTTGTCTCTCACTTTAGACGCGGTCCGTCTGAGGACCCTAAGGAGCAAGGAGGCTGAGAAGAGGAAACGTGAGGATGATACCTCACGAAGGTCAGGGAAGAAGCACCGTGGAAACGGTGAAGGCAAAAGAGGGTCGGAGGCGAAGAAAGATGGGCAAACCGGTGAAAGACCCAACTGCAAAATCTGCAAGAAACCCCACTCCGGGAAGTGCAGGTTTGCATCGAATTCACAGTCACAACCAAAGACTTCCTCCTGTGGACTATGCAAGTCCAAGGATCATAAGACGGTGGATTGTAAGAAAATCAAAGACGCAACCTGCTTCGGTTGCAATGAAAAGGGGCATATCAAGAGCAACTGCCCTAAGAATGCCAGGAAACCGGAGGAGACAAAGAAGACTAATGCTAGAGTCTTCCGCATGGATGCAAAGGAAGCAGTACAGAACGACAATGTGCTTACAGGTACTTTTCTCGTAAATAATATATTTGCAAGAGTACTTTTCGATTCTGGCGCTGATAAGTCCTTTGTAGACCAAAAGTTTTGTAAACTATTGAACATACCGATCAAAACCCTAGATGTAAAATACGAGGTAGAGTTAGCAGACGGCACGATAGAAACCGTCTCCACTGTGCTAGAGGGATGTGAAATGTCCATTAAGAACCATTCTTTTCCTCTATCTCTACTTCCCTTCAAACTAGCGGGTTTCGACATTGTTCTAGGCATGGACTGGTTATCCCGTAATCAGGCCCAAATCATTTGCGGCAAAAGGCACATAGTATTAAGGACTCCGAGTGGTGAATCGCTTACCATTCGAGGAGATACGCAGTACGGATTGCCCGAGGACGTATCTATGCTCAAAGCTTCTAGGTGTTTGAACAGAGGCTGCGTAATTTACATGGCTCAGGTGATAATAGAAGAACCTAAGCCGAAGATCGAGGATCTTCCTGTCATTTCTGAATACCCCGAGGTTTTTCCTGAAGAACTACCTGGTTTGCCACCAGATAGACAAGTGGAGTTCAGAATAGACATCATTCCTGGAGCAGCTCCGATAGCAAGAGCACCTTACAGGCTAGCTCCAACGGAAATGAAAGAACTGAGGACCCAGTTGGATGAACTGCTGGCGAAAGGTTTTATCAGACCTAGTTCATCTCCCTGGGGAGCACCAGTCCTATTTGTAAAGAAGAAGGACGGATCGATGCGGTGTGCATCGACTATCGAGAGCTAAATAAAGTTACCATAAAGAATAGATATCCTTTGCCG
The DNA here is from genome assembly GCF_002127325.2 of Helianthus annuus. Classification (NCBI taxonomy): domain Eukaryota; kingdom Viridiplantae; phylum Streptophyta; class Magnoliopsida; order Asterales; family Asteraceae; genus Helianthus; species Helianthus annuus. The sequence continues at coordinate 154,273,676 of NC_035435.2, read as the reverse complement.
AGGATCGATGATCTATTCGATCAGCTGCAAGGAGCAAGCTATTTCTCGAAAATCGACTTGAGGTCGGGCTATCATCAGCTAAGGGTCAGAGATGAGGATGTACATAAGACAGCATTTAGGACTCGCTATGGTCATTACGAGTTCCTAGTGATGCCTTTTGGGCTCACAAATGCACCGGCTGCGTTCATGGATCTCATGAATCGCGTCTGCAAGCCGTATTTGGATAAATTTGTCATAGTCTTCATCGACGATATCCTTATATATTCCAAGAACCAAGCTGACCACGAGAAGCACCTCCGTTGCATTCTCGAATTACTACAGCGTGAGAAACTCTACGCCAAATTCTCGAAATGTGAATTCTGGCTACGAGAGGTTCAGTTTTTAGGTCACGTTGTAAGTGAGCGTGGTATCCAGGTGGATCCCGCTAAGGTAGAGGCAGTCATGAACTGGCAAGAGCCAAAAACGCCTACCGAAATTCGTAGTTTCCTGGGGTTAGCTGGATACTACCGGAGGTTTATTGAAAATTTTTCGAGGATTGCTGCACCCTTGACTTCCCTAACCAAGAAGAAAGAAAAGTTTATTTGGGGCCCAAAGCAGCAAGAGTCCTTCGAAATACTGAAGCAAAAGCTGAGCAACGCACCTGTGTTGACCTTACCTGAGGGTACAGAAGGATTCGTAGTTTACTGCGATGCATCGCACACAGGCATGGGGTGTGTGCTTATGCAGAAGGGCAAGGTTATTGCCTACGCTTCACGACAATTAAAGGTGCACGAAAAGAATTACACCACCCATGATTTGGAGTTGGGTGCCGTTGTATTTGCACTAAAATTGTGGAGGCATTACCTTTATGGTATTAAATTTGTGATTTATTCTGATCACAAAAGCCTCCAGCACCTGTTCAACCAGAAGGAGTTGAACATGAGGCAGCGCCGTTGGATGGAAACCTTGAATGACTATGATTGCGAGATCAGGTACCATCCCGGCAAAGCGAATGTGGTCGCTGATGCCTTAAGCAGGAAAGAAAGGGTAAAACCTATTCGAATCAATGCCAAAAGCATTGAGGTCAAGAACAATTTAATTGAAAGGATTTTAGCTGCACAGCGAGAGGCTGTGTTGGAAGCTAATTATCCTAATGAAAAGTTAAGAGTAACTGAGGAGCAGTTGACTCTGAGCAAGGATGGAATCCTTAGATTAACGGACGAATATGGATTCCGATTTATGGAGGACCACGAGATGTTATCCTCCAGGAAGCCCATAGTTCCAAATATTCTGTCCATCCTGGTGCAGACAAGATGTATCAAGATTTAAAGGCGAACTATTGGTGGATAGGCTTGAAAAAGTCTGTGGCCGCCCATGTAGCAAAGTGCTTGACTTGTGCTCAAGTCAAAGCCGAGCACCAAAAGCCGTCTGGCTTGCTACAACAGCCTGAGCTTCCCGAGTGGAAGTGGGAATGTGTAACTATGGATTTCATAACCAAGTTACCCAAAACCAGGAAAGGAAACGATACAATATGGGTCATAGTCGATAGGCTGACTAAATCAGCTCATTTCTTACCCATCAAGGAGACGTATAGCTCCGATATGTTAGCCCAACTTTATGTTGATAAGATTGTAGCTTTACACGGCATACCTGTGACTATTATCTCCGACAGGGATACCAGGTACACGTCTCATTTCTGGAAGAGTTTCCAGCAATCTTTGGGCACGCGTTTAAACTTCAGTACGGCTTACCATCCACAAACGGACGGTCAGAGTGAGCGTACTATCCAAACGCTAGAAGACATGCTTCGTGCATGTGCAATCGATTTAGGTGGTAACTGGGATAAGAACCTACCCCTAATCGAATTCTCCTACAATAATAGCTACCATACCAGCATAAAGGCTGCGCCTTTCGAGGCATTATACGGTAGGAAATGTAGATCGCCTGTTTGTTGGGCGGAAGTAGGAGAGGTCCAATTATCGGGACCAGAGATAGTTTTCCAGACAACGGACAAAATTGTCCAGATACGGGAACGTCTCAAGGCTGCCCGTGATAGGCAGAAAAGCTACGCTGATCCGAAGCGTAAGGACCTTCACTTTGATGTAGGTGAAAAGGTGTTGCTTAAAGTGTCGCCCTGGAAAGGGGTGATGCGTTTCGGCAAGAAGGGCAAGCTGAGTCCGAGGTACATAGGACCTTTTGAGGTCATTGAACGTGTCGGGTCAGTTGCCTATAAGTTGAACTTGCCTGAAGAGCTCAATGGAATTCACAATGTGTTCCACATCTGCAATCTCAAAAAGTGCTTCGCCGATGAATCATTGGTGATTCCACACACAGATGTGCATATAGATGAGAGCTTAAAGTTTGTAGAAAAACCTTTGTCGATTGAAGATCGACAGGTGAAGAAGCTTCGAAGAAAGCACGTACCGATTGTAAAGGTCAAATGGGATGCTCGTAGAGGTCCCGAATATACGTGGGAAGTCGAAGCCACAATGAAAGAAAAGTACCCCTATTTATTTGAGTAAATCTCGGGTCGAGATTTATTTTAAGGGGGTGAGGATGTAACACCTCGAATTTTTGTGTCCAATAATGTGTTAACACGTGTCATTTGATTACACGTGGCATTGATATTAAATAAAGGACTAATATTGACAAACCTTGAAAGTATATAAATTCGAGGGTTATAAATGTCAAACAAGGGTAAATATACTGTATAGTAACCCTAAATGGTGCTTGTACCTTCTAACGAATAAATCATGGATCGTACGGAAGCGAAACGCGGAAGAAAGTAAGAGATTACAAGCTACAGGGGTTAACTGTGTCAACATGTTTAATAATACCTCTGAGTGACCCTTTAACGCTCCCGAGGCTTTGTAACAGTATTATACGCTCACTAGAACACATTGTATAAATTCCGCGAAGTTCCGTTTTAAAACGAGAAAGTTATAATCGAATTCGTATGAGAAGGGTTAAAAGCATCAACAATGAAAGTTGAGGCTTTCTAAATAATTAATAAACTAAATGGGGACTTAACAACACGGGTAAATAACACGAGGTCCTTAGTTGTAATTAACCGAGGTCCAAACCGCAAAGTTACCCCTTCAAACCAGAAAGGTCAGGTAAATCATTACGAAAGATTTCGTTATTAATGGCCAGATTCTGATAATCATTACAAAAGATTTAAAAATCCTGGAATTTTAACCTCTCGCGACCCGCGTAAGGGATTGGGTTAAGTTGAGGCGGGCCGCGAGCCACCTCTTAACCGTGTCTGATCTTTACACATCAGGCGGCCCGCGTAAAAGCAGCATGGATTCTCCATGCGGGCCGCGTGGGACGCCCAGATGCAGAATGTTTGGACAGACTTGCCTTTTTAGCTTGTGAACGATCAAATCTCCAATAAATGAGGCATGGGTGCCCCCTACTCGACCCATAACACTTAGGGACACCTGCCCATCATCCATACTCAGTTGTAGAATGGGTTGTGATGATCTAAAGGCCTCTTGAACACTATAAATAGCCACATTGTGAGCATATGTTCACCACACCTCAAACACTTCTATCTGATCATTCCAAGAGCTCTAAAGTGTTCCTCTGTGTTCTTAAGCCTTGCCTTAAACTTCTGTAAGTGGTCTAACCCTTTGTGGTTTCATATTTCCATAGTTATAGCTTGAAAGTCAATCCGTCGTAACTATCGGTTGACTTTGCGATAACTCACAGATGGTTCAGTCTTATGACGAATCAAAGATAGTTATGAGTTGGTATTTATGTGGGTAACAAGCCCCTAAAAGGGTTCCCTCTGATCATCACTCTAACTATGTCAAATATCGAGTCAAACGCGCACTTAAAAAGTCAACAGAAAGTCGTTTTGCCATTTTGTACATAATCTGTAATGTATATGCTATGAAACCTGTTTTGACAATCATAAAACATGATAATAAGTATGTAAACTTGTTTGCGCTCGTTTGAATCGACCATTTGCTATATTGACCCGGTTCGGAACCGAATGTCGCAAAAGTTTGACTTTTGCATTGACTTCGGTTCTGACCCGTTTTAGTGAGGTATAGATATACCTTAGGACTCTCTTAGGACCAGGTTACATGATGGTATAAACCTCTGTGATCGGTTCATGAGTTATACGAGTCTTTTGCGCATTTCCGTTAATCGCCTAAAAGTTGACCGTAACGCCATTTTGAAAATAAAACGAGTATTTCGGACACGTGAACGGACCAGAACCTTGCTTATTAAATTATAAGCATGTCCTTAAAGTTTCACGTCAATCCGAGGTCTAGAATGAGAGTTATGCTAAATAGCGCGGTTAAAAATAAACTTTTGTAATAAAAGGCGCAATTAGCATAACGCCCATCTAAACCAAGATTTCGTCACCAAAACTTTTACCCACTGTTGTAAAATAATATTTTGGGAATTTTAAAGATTTTTAATAATTTTTACCTTGCTCATAACCTGCGGTTATGGCTACGGTTCGGTAAATACCGAATATGCCCTTTTTGGCCAAAACATGAATTCTACAAGGTCTTTTGACCCGATTCCAGTTACTACTGATTTTAAATAATAAATAAAGTATTTTAGACTTTATAAACTATTCGGGAAACTCAGATTTCCTGTAGAACTCGAAAAGCTCTTTAAAAGTCTTTAAAATGACCGAAAAGCTCCTACGGGGCATAATATTAACTTAAACTCGTTACGGGCATCACGAAAGGTATCCTACTGATACCACAACCTTTTTAAGGCATATTGACTTAGGAAATAAGCGTAAGACTCTCATGGTTAACCGTTTCGCCTATTGCGCGCACGGTTTGGCTTATGAAACTAGTTTTCATAAATTAGCCGATACGGGTCAAATTATATTATTTGAACCCCAAAATCCAGAGTGTGAACCATAAACCCATATAAAACAAGTCTCTGAACTTGTTGGGTCAGAATCACACTCCATTCTCGGTTTTCGCCTTTTACGCGATTAAACCATATCTATATATCGGAACCAACCGGTCTAGGCTACTGCCATTATAAAGACTCGTTATGATTCTAAGAGGTTAATTAAAACCTTCGTTCCAGATTAGGAGCCCAGTAAAAGCTATCGGCGATTTAATCAAATTAAGGAATAATACTTGCAAAGGTAAATACTTTAACTTATTTCCCCTATATGGGCTTGGGTTACGGTATGTTAATACCGCTTGATTGAGCATTATATTTTCCATCGCTTAGGTGGTTAATTAAATAATATGATCGGCTCATTTAAACAGTTTTGTTTCTTAAAAGCCTTTGGGGGGTTTAATTACCGTTGTCCCGGATATCCTTGGCATCATTTTACGAAATGGCCACGACCATCGACATCCCGGTGTAGGCGTACACCCGGTATATATTGTCGACATTAAATTAAAAGACGTAGCCGTTGGTTTTTATACTACGGTTTTACGCAATGTGGTGTGTCTATAAATCTTTAACCCGGCATGACCCGGGCTACTGAACGCATAAAAGAACATGTAAAACGTTCACAAGATTTTAATAATTTTCCCAAGTTATAAAAGAGTTTGTGCCTTGTGCATTCAAATCAATTTTAATAAACATTTTCAAATGTGTCAGTTGAATGTATTTACCAGTGTAAACTGACGTATTTTTCCCAAAAAGATTAAGTGCAGGTACTATACGAAATTGGCTGGTATTAGCTTCCTAAGCATCACGAATAGTCTCGCAAACTCGATGCCGTATCTGAATGAACAATATTTTATTATTTTTGATCCGCTGTGGATACATTCGACTTCTGTAATACATTTGATATTACAACCAGAGGTTGAAGTATATATTTATCTTTAAGCTTCCGCTGTGCATTTATATAATTGTGTGGTTTGACTATATTGTTGCCAACATCGTCACGGTAATCCCCCACCGGGCCCACCGGTGAAACACGTGGAAATCGGGGTGTGACAGATGACTACAAGAATTTTGCGAGGAGTATTCGCATGTTTATCCGTGACATGGATGCGAAATTGGTGATTGAGAAAATGAAAGACTGGGTCGAACATTTACCTAGCTACACTTTCAAATATAGCATGGAAAATGGCGAGATATGACATATGTTCTGGGCGGATGAAATTTCCAAGGTCAACTACCAAGCGTTTGGTAACGTCATTGCGTTCGACGCCACTTACCAAAAAAACAAGTAAATCTTCTCGCCCATTCCAGTCAACCTACATTTTACTGTCTCAACTTAATCCCCGTTTTTTAATGCGTATCTTACAGTACAATGTTATTTTCGTCCCGTTTACCGGGGTGGACAACAACAAAAGGTGTGTGACTTTTGGAGTAGGGCTTTTGTTCTGCGAGACAATCGAAGCGTACACTTGATTGCTAACCTCATTTCTTAAAGCCCACACCAAGCAGCCTACTCTTGTGCTAGCCGACCAAGACCCGACATTGAGACAAGCTGTTAGCGTTGTTTTCACGGAGTCTCTTCATCGTCTGTGCGTGTGGCACATCATGAAAGAATTAACCTCCAAGGTATAACTCTGGCACATTATGTTTTTTTTTCCACAAAGGCGTAAATTTTCATTACTTTCCCAGGGGTTAACCGAGGCCAAAAATCTTTTGCTGAACATGTAAAAACATGTTGATGAAAAAAATAAGTTTTTTAGTGCGTCGCCCTAAACGATAAATGCCTCGTGCCACATGATTGTCCAGATTACAGGTGACGTTGAAGATAACTCTGAAGTTAGGGCCGCCTTACATAAACTTTTATGGAACATTTATATAAAACCATCAACATTTGAGCATGGGTGGGCAAAGCTTTTGGACAAAAACGGACTGGAAAACCATAACTGTCTGAGAGATATGTTAAACATAAAGGAGTTATGGGTTCCGACATATTTCAGAGACATCCCGATGTCTTGCTTGATGAAGACCACCTCCCGATGTGAGAGTTCTAACGCGGCGTTTAAGGTAAATTCCTCGTGGGCGAGCACCCTAGTCTAGTTTCTGATGTATTACGACGTAACATTGGACTCCCAAAGATACAATCAGAGGGTCGCTGACTTCAAGGCGGATGACCGTGCACACGAGATGAAGACGGGCCTGGAAATAGAGAAGTAATGTGCGCTGTTGTATTCCACGACCATTTTCCTCGAGGTTTGTAAACATATTAAAAAGGGGCTGTTGTTGTGACAACTCGAACTTTAGATTTATCTTGTAACGTTATGTGCTTATATGATACTTTGAGTTAATGAATGTTTTGTTTATGTGCATTATGTGTAACGTGGATTGCATGATTGTATGTATGTATTGAACCGCACAACACTAGGCAACCCGAACCACACAACATTCACACTCGCACAAGCCTTTGGGCCGTTTTGCTTGTATTCGGGACTCATAGGCAGGCCGGTATGGGTTACGGCCCACTACTCTTAATCGTGTAAACCCCATAGTTGGGGATAGAGGATTCTCATTGGTCATAAAACACAAGAACACACAAAACCCTAGGCGATTTCCTCTCTATCTCTCTCTTTTGCTCGGAACCGACGACAAGACCTTTCCCTACTCGGATCACCTCTGCTTCTTCTCTAATCGGTTAGTATGTTTGATTATGTTCCTGTATGATTCGTGTGGTATTGTTTGTGTTCTTGCTAATCGTTTGTTTACCGTATGAGTGTAATCGGAGGAGATATGTTATTAAGATAAACTGATTTGTTATTGCTATGCCGAGTATGCGAGATGGTGATGTTTGAGTGTTGTTAATGTTCGTAAATCGGCTCACATGTTTTAGAATTGCATGATGATAAACTAGGGCTAATCCGGTTAGGGTTCATGTAATCGGTGATAATAAGATGTATGGTAATCGATGGTGTTTGATAAATCAGTCGATGTGCTAGATGGTTCGGATTGAATGTTATGATATATGCTCTTGTAAATCGCTATATTATTATTCATATGTTTAGATTAAGGTTCATACGATGTGGATGTTAAAATGCCATGTTTGATCGATTTTGTGTTAACTAATTTGTTGGAATTGTGTTAATGGATATGATAAGTATGGAAACTTTGAATGAGTGTAACTGATTTGCTTAAATCATGGAAATTGGTTAATCAATCGCACAAGACTTCTTGGTTGAACAAGAAGTCCAATCGCACAAAAGAAGCACACAAGCTCTCGGTCGTACAAGACTGACCTGGTCGCACAAGTTAATCTGGGCCTACCTGTTGGGCCGGGCAGTCCAATTGTCCATTCGCACAAGTTGAGCTGCTATGCTGTTTGGGCCGGACAAGCCCAAAGGCTAGTCGCACAACCAAGTTCACTCGCACAAGGTCACTGAATCGCACAATGTGACCTCAGGCCGCACAAGTTATGTTGAATCGCACAAGACCGTCATTTGTTTAATGTGTTGGGCTGGACTAATCGGATCGCACAAGCCGAGCTGGACCGCACAAGGCCCTTATGTGCTATCGGTTTGGGCCGAGAATTTGTTATTGGGTTTGTTTATGTTATTGGGCCAAATCATTCAATCGCACAACGTAGGATTTCATTATACTAATTTACTGTTATGTCTGATTGCTATGTGGTTTGCCATGATCAATACATGTTAGTAACGTGGTTATTTATGTGATTCATACGTGCATTACTTGAGTCAAAACCTGACTTGTATGGTAACCCTGTTAGGACGAGGTTGACCACTTTAGTTCAAGAACCCTATTTGTGTATCTGCCGAGCAATCCAAGGTGAGTTCACACTCTTACCAAGGCATGGGATTCCCGGGGTGTTGGGAATGGGATTGATAAGGACAAAGTTGAATAGATTCATACTGACACTATGACTAGACTACCATATTAGTATCCTCGGTTGTGAAGGATACCCATACTGATCACTATCCTCGGTTGTGAAGGATACCCATACTAATCACTATCCTCGGTTGTGAAGGATACCCATACTGATCACTATCCTCGGTTGTGAAGGATACCTATACTGATCACTATCCTCGGTTGTGAAGGATACCTATACTGATCACTATCCTCGGATGTGAAGGATACTTATACTGATCACTATCCTCGGTTGTGAAGGATACTTATGCTCATTACTATCCTCGGATGTGAAGGATACTCACGTAAAGCCTGCGTGAACTTATACCTACTACTGTTCTCGGATTGAGAAGAACACTTATGGTTAAGAATAGTCTAGTCAATAGAACGTACTAACGGCCCAGTAGAGCCACCTGATATTCATGAACTTACTATTACGTATTTACTTTCTGTGAACTCGCTCAACTAGTTGTTGACTCTCTGCTGCATGCCTTGTAGGACCTTAGGTACATTATGGAGCTTGCACAGGGAGGAGCAGGTCGTTGTGGGCAGATGGATCGTGATTACTTATTAAACATCTATGGCGTTTCAAACAGTAATACTTATGCTGGGTTTTACATAAATGCTTCCGCTATACTTAATTATATTACATGTTCAATATGATTGGTGGTTAAGATCCTGGTCATGTCACGCTCCCAAGCGGTGGTACTCCGCGTGTGGATTTTGGGGGTGTGACAGATTGGTATCAGAGCCATTGGTTATAGAGAACTAGGTTTTAATATGGGAAAACGTTTTTATTAAAACCAGACTATAACCAGAACAGTGCTCTCAACGATCCACAACGACGCTTCGCTCCACGTGCAAGACTCGACATCCTAGGTAATAAGGTTTCTGTTTATTGCCTGTTTGCTAGAACTGCTTAGAACTTTGCTCGCATTACGCTTAGATACACATGACTTTATTACATGAGAATACCAACGTGCTTACACTTTTCTGTCATCGCCCTACTCGCGAACCACTCTCACTTACGTTACTTTTGCAATGAAGATCATGTCCGGACGTGTGAACATGACTCAAGCCCAGCTAGAGGCTCTCATACAAGCTCAAGTTGCTGCGGCACTTGCAGCTGCTCAAGCAGGTAGTATATCCTGTAGTCATAACTTACGCTAGGATCTTTAGATCCTACACTCCTAAACTAGCCCCTGTATTTAAACTTTGCCCCATTCGTACACAATAGGTCAACCAGCGCAGCAACCTGTCTGCACTTTCAAGAACTTCATGGACTGTCATCCAAGTACCTTCAGCGGCACGGAGGGAGCGGTTGGACTCCTCCATTGGTTCGAAAGGCTCGAAACTGACTTCGAGGTGCACGATTGCCCTGAGTCTCGTAGAGTGAAGTTTGCTACTAGAACACTCGAAGGTGCTGCATTAACCTGGTGGGAAGCACAGGTTCAGATGTTAGGGCTGGCAGCTGCTAACGCCACTCCCTGGAACGAGTTCAAGGACCTAATTAAGGAAGAGTTTTGCAGTCAAGAGGACATCCACAAACTAGAGGAAGAGTTCCTCAACCTACAGATGGTGGGGTCTGAAATTGAAGTTTATACGAGGAGATCAAACGAGTTAGCCACATTTTGTCCTACTATGGTAGATCCTCCCACCAAACGCATCGAACTGTATCTCAAGGGTCTAGTGCCCGAAATTCGGAGTCAAATGACCACAGCTAACCTTGGCACTATCTAGCAAGTCACTCGACTGGCTCATCGTCTTACCGACCAGGCTGTAGAACAGAACAAACTACCAAAACGTGCTAAGACTGATACAGCATGCACTTCTGGAGATAGCAAACGCAAGTGGGATGAAAACCTGAGCACGGGATTAATTTTGGTCCAGCCTCTGACGCAGAAACAAGAGATAGATTACTACCATTGGCACAGACATCAGTTTTCTAGTAATCATGGGCAGAAAAGATATCGAGGAATTCATCCATGGTGCAACATTTGTAACAGACACCACAGCGGACGGTGTCGCGAGGAACGATGTCAGAGATGCCTCAAGATTGGTCATGAAGCTAAAGATTGTCGAAACTCACGTCCCGTAAGTCAGGAACAACAACAACAACAGCCCCAAGCCCCACAGGCTCAGCGACAGCAGCAAAGCTTTAGAGAATGTTTTCAGTATGGTACAAAAGATCACTACGAGAGACACTATCCACAATTGAACTGGAACCAGAATCAGAACCACGACCATGGAAACAGGGAAGACAACGGGGATAGCGTCGGGGGAAGCAATGGAAACCATGACGCCGGGGCCGCGTGTACATGATTGGTCAGGGTGACGCAATGAACGATATTTGAGCTTATAACTTATTTTGGGTTTTCATTATTATGTTTCCGCTACTCAAACAAAGTTTAGTTTGAACATCAATCGTATTGGGTTTTATGAATTATTTTAACCATACTACTATACTTTATGTTTGATATGATGGATGGTTTAATATTATTGAACGTACCTGCCGTATTTATGGACCTTATGAACAGGGTGTGCAAACCCTATCTTGACGAGTTCGTCATAGTATTCATCGACGACATTCTGATTTACTCCAAGAGTCAGGAGGAACACGAGCAGCACCTACGCCTTATTTTGGAACTCCTTCGGAAGGCACAGCTGTACGCTAAGTTTTCGAAAATGCGACTTCTGGCTTCGTGAAGTCCACTCCTTAGGCCACGTAGTGGACAAGGATGGGAATCCATGTCGATCCATCCAAGGTAGACTCGATCAGAAACTGGCATGCACCACGTACGCCAACGGAAATACGCCAATTCATGGGTTTGGCAGGTTACTACAGACGGTTTATTAAAGACTTTTCGAAGATTGCTCAGCCGCTTACGTTACTGACACAGAAGGGTGTCACCTATCGCTGGGGAGAGCCCCAGGAAACTGCTTTTCAGTACTTAAAGGATAGACTTTGCAGTGCACCTATCCTCTCTTTGCCAGAGGGCACAGATGACTTCGTGGTTTATTGTGATGCATCCATTCGGGGACTTGGATGTGTGTTAATGCAGCGCGACAAGGTTATTGCTTACGCTCCACGCCAACTTAAGATTCACGAACGGAACTACACGACGCACGATTTAGAGCTGGGAGCTGTTGTTTTCGCGCTTAAGATATGGCGACACTACCTGTACGGTACCAGGTGCACGATTTACACCGATCACAGGAGTCTCGAGCATATCCTTAAGCAAAAGGATTTGAACATGCGTCAACGGCGATGGGTCGAGTTGCTGAACGACTACGAATGCGCTATCAAGTACCATCCAGGCAAGGCCAATGTTGTGGCTGATGCCCTCAGTAGGAAAGACACTTTACCTCGGCGCGTGCGAGCACTACAGCTTACGATTCAGTCTAGCCTTCCTGCACAGATACGAGATGCTCAGGTAGAAGCATTGAAACCAGAAAACGTTAAGGCAGAAGCCCTACGCGGCTCACGACAGTGATTAGAACAGAAGGCAGACGGCGCCTACTATGTAACGGGGCGTATTTGGGTCCCACTTTATGGCGGTCTACGCGAACTTGTGATGGACGAAGCTCGCAAGTCTCGCTACTCAGTACATCCAGGGTCGGACAAAATGTACCACGACATCAGCACTACATACTGGTGGCCTAGCATGAAGGCCCACATCGCTACATACGTTGGAAAATGCTTGAATACCAGAAACCAGCTGGCCTACTTCAGCAGCCTAAGATACCGCAATGGAAATGGGAAGAAATTTCCATGGATTTCGTTACAGGCTTACCCAGATCCCAGCGTGGGAATGATACCATATGGGTGATCGTGGATCGACTCACCAAGTCTGCACACTTCCTACCTATAAAGGAAACGGATAAGTTCTCCACTCTCGCAGACGTCTATCTTAAAGAAGTTGTTTCGAGGCACGGGGTGCCCACATCCATCATTTCGGATCGCGGTGCACGATTCACATCAGAACTTTGGCAAGCAATGCACAAATCTTTCGGCTCACGATTAGACATGAGCACAGCATATCATCCTCAGACGGATGGGCAGTCTGAGCGAACGATCCAAACTCTAGAAGGCATGCTTAGGGCATGCGTTATCGATTTCGGCAACGGCTGGGAAAAGCACCTCCCTTTGGTGGAGTTTTCATATAATAATAGTTATCACACCAGCATCCAAGCCGCTCCATTTGAGGCATTGTACGGGCGTAAATGCCGGTCACCTCTCTGTTGGGCAGAGGTGGGGGATAGCTAGATCACGGGTCCAGAGATTGTAGTGGACGCCACAGAAAAGATTGCACAGATACGACAACGCATGGCGGCAGCACGCGACCGTCAGAAAGCCTACGCGGACAAGCGTAGAAAGCCTTTGGAATTTCAGGTCGGGGACCGGGTTTTACTCAAAGTTTCACCCTGGAAGGGTGTGGTACGTTTTGGCAAACGGGGCAAACTAAATCCGCGGTATGTCGGACCATTCGAGATTATTGAGAAAATTGGCAAGGTAGCCTACAGATTGAACCTACCAGCCGAACTCGGGGCAGTTCACAATGTCTTTCATGTGTCAAATCTGAAGAAGTGCCTATCAGATGAAACCCTCATCATTCCTTTCAAAGAACTCACTATCGACGAGCGGTTGCAGTTCGTCGAGGAACCAGTTGAAATCACGGACCGGGATGTAAAGGTCCTCAAAAACAAGAGAATCCCTCTTGTTCGAGTACGTTGGAACTCCAAACGTGGCCCAGAGTACATCTGGGAACGCGAAGACAGGATGACAGAAAAGTACCCCCAGTTATTCGAAACCAATGCAACCACTACTGAGGCTGAAGCTACTACTTCGGAATTTCGGGACGAAATTCCAGATCAACGGGGGGAGGATGTGACACCCCAGGAAAATCAGTGAACAATACAGTTTACCTAGCTTCCTCAGTGAGTGCATACCAAATTTCGGGACGAAATTTCCAATTAGTTGGGGATAATGTGACAACTCGAACTTTAGATTTATCTTGTAACGTTATGTGCTTATATGATACTTTAAGTTAATGAATGTTTTGTTTATGTGCATTATGTGTAACGTGGATTGCATGATTGTATGTATGTATTGAACCGCACAACACTAGGCAACCCGAACCACACAACATTCACACTCGCACAAGCCTTTGGGCCGTTTTGCTTGTATTCGGGACTCATAGGCAGGCCGGTATGGGTTACGGCCCACTACTCTTAATCGTGTAAACCCCATAGTTGGGGATAGAGGATTCTCATTGGTCATAAAACACAAGAACACACAAAACCCTAGGCGATTTCCTCTCTATCTCTCTCTTTTGCTCGGAACCGACGGCAAGACCTTTCCCTACTCGGATCACCTCTGCTTCTTCTCTAATCGGTTAGTATGTTTGATTATGTTCCTGTATGATTCGTGTGGTATTGTTTGTGTTCTTGCTAATCGTTTGTTTACCGTATGAGTGTAATCGGAGGAGATATGTTATTAAGATAAACTGATTTGTTATTGCTATGCCGAGTATGCGAGATGGTGATGTTTGAGTGTTTTTAATGTTCGTAAATCGGCTCACATGTTTTAGAATTGCATGATGATAAACTAGGGCTAATCCGGTTAGGGTTCATGTAATCGGTGATAATAAGATGTATGGTAATCGATGGTGTTTGATAAATCAGTCGATGTGCTAGATGGTTCGGATTGAATGTTATGATATATGCTCTTGTAAATCGCTATATTATTATTCATATGTTTAGATTAAGGTTCATACGATGTGGATGTTAAAATGCCATGTTTGATCGATTTTGTGTTAACTAATTTGTTGGAATTGTGTTAATGGATATGATAAGTATGGAAACTTTGAATGAGTGTAACTGATTTGCTTAAATCATGGAAATTGGTTAATCAATCGCACAAGACTTCTTGGTTGAACAAGAAGTCCAATCGCACAAAAGAAGCACACAAGCTCTCGGTCGTACAAGACTGACCTGGTCGCACAAGTTAATCTGGGCCTACCTGTTGGGCCGGGCAGTCCAATTGTCCATTCGCACAAGTTGAGCTGCTATGCTGTTTGGGCCGGACAAGCCCAAAGGCTAGTCGCACAACCAAGTTCACTCGCACAAGGTCACTGAATCGCACAATGTGACCTCAGGCCGCACAAGTTATGTTGAATCGCACAAGACCGTCATTTGTTTAATGTGTTGGGCTGGACTAATCGGATCGCACAAGCCGAGCTGGACCGCACAAGGCCCTTATGTGCTATCGGTTTGGGCCGAGAATTTGTTATTGGGTTTGTTTATGTTATTGGGCCAAATCATTCAATCGCACAACGTAGGATTTCATTATACTAATTTACTGTTATGTCTGATTGCTATGTGGTTTGCCATGATCAATACATGTTAGTAACGTGGTTATTTATGTGATTCATACGTGCATTACTTGAGTCAAAACCTGACTTGTATGGTAACCCTGTTAGGACGAGGTTGACCACTTTAGTTCAAGAACCCTATTTGTGTATCTGCCGAGCAATCCAAGGTGAGTTCACACTCTTACCAAGGCATGGGATTCCCGGGGTGTTGGGAATGGGATTGATAAGGACAAAGTTGAATAGATTCATACTGACACTATGACTAGACTACCATATTAGTATCCTCGGTTGTGAAGGATACCCATACTGATCACTATCCTCGATTGTGAAGGATACCCATACTGATCACTATCCTCGGTTGTGAAGGATACCCATACTGATCACTATCCTCGGTTGTGAAGGATACCTATACTGATCACTATCCTCGGTTGTGAAGGATACCTATACTGATCACTATCCTCGGATGTGAAGGATACTTATACTGATCACTATCCTCGGTTGTGAAGGATACTTATGCTCATTACTATCCTCGGATGTGAAGGATACTCACGTAAAGCCTGCGTGAACTTATACCTACTACTGTTCTCGGATTGAGAAGAACACTTATGGTTAAGAATAGTCTAGTCAATAGAACGTACTAACGGCCCAGTAGAGCCACCTGATATTCAAGAACTTACTATTACGTATTTACTTTCTGTGAACTCGCTCAACTAGTTGTTGACTCTCTGTTGCATGCCTTGCAGGACCTTAGGTACATTATGGAGCTTGCACAGGGAGGAGCAGGTCGTTGTGGGCAGATGGATCGTGATTACTTATTAAACATCTATGGCGTTTCAAACAGTAATACTTATGCTGGGTTTTACATAAATGCTTCCGTTATACTTAATTATATTACATGTTCAATATGATTGGTGGTTAAGATCCTGGTCATGTCACGCTCCCAAGCGGTGGTACTCCGCGTGTGGATTTTGGGGGTGTGACAGTTGTATTGCTACACCACGACTGTCGAAGAAGCTGATAGCATCAAGCTTTACACAGTAACACACCTGGACAAGAGAACTAATGTCGTGAACAATTTTACGGTAATGTTTCCGCATCCTTCGTTTCCCTTTTTTTACTGTTTTTCGTGTATTTAACGTTTACGAGGGGTTTTGCTTCGCTTATACAAGTCAAAGTTGACAGAGTCGATGACACCACAACATGCTCTTGTAATTTGTGGACCCATATCAGATATCTTTGCCGACATATTTTCTGCGTCTTCAGCAGGAGAAGGTGGATGAAATACTGGAGAAGTATGTTGTCAGCCGTTGGGGGCGTCACGTGTTACCTAAATCAGTTTTCCGGATTGAATGTAGGTACGGGGTAGATCTGTTCCCGCTTTCAGTGACCATGAATAACTTGGTTGAT
This sequence comes from Helianthus annuus, assembly GCF_002127325.2. NCBI lineage: Eukaryota > Viridiplantae > Streptophyta > Magnoliopsida > Asterales > Asteraceae > Helianthus > Helianthus annuus. Next base: position 154,257,117 of record NC_035435.2, on the reverse strand, counting down.
TTTTTCACTAAGGCACTAATGAGGTGTCGGGCGATCGAGCAACGGTGGAGGTTTTCCCGAAGAAACTGAAGCCATTAAAGAAAGAAATAATCGATGATCACTGGGGCAAAGTGAACGTGGACACGACAGGTATACAAGACATAGCAAATATGCTAGGAGTGACCGTGGAAGTCGAAGTATCCTGCTCAAACCCCCAGGCGTGCGCAACAAAGGATTCGGTACCAACAAGCGTCTGATTGGTCCCGGAGAGAGGGCTGTCCAGAATCACAAGAAGACTCCCCGACTATGCAAGACTTGCAACCCGTCTGGAGAATCAGAAGCAAGCAAAACCTTAGTGTCGGGCTGTTGCGGGGGGTTGCTTTTGGCTAGGGCTCGGGCTGAAGGTCACACGCATGCTGTTTTTTGCAGAATGGTTTTAAAAGGTTAGCCCCCCCCCCCCCCCACACACCTACAAGCCTGTGTGTGGGGGTGACCATTTTCCAACCATGTCTCTTTTGAAATCGTTTTATGTTAATGTATGTTGTTTTGGTACAAACTTCTAAAAATGACGACCCCCTTTGTGTTTTGTAAGGTAACGTTGTTTTTATCTGGATTTCTATGTTTACCGTCTAGTATCGCTTAATGTAACCCACTTAGCTATCTTCACCTCCAACCCCGCAAATGTTAATGATTGTAAACCCGCGCACGCACAATAGGTTTTACATTGCATATCACTTTTTACGTTCGACAACGCATGTGGAAACATTCTCACTAGCGCGTGAAAAACATAATTTTTGACAATCAACACCGTACGAAAAAAAATCACGTGTGAGTTTGCAACGTTTGACATACGACAAAGCACGTAAAAAAACATTTTTACGTTTGAGTTTAAGACCCGACCCGACTTGAACTGGAACGATAATATTACTAAATAGCGATTAACAAACGACACCTAAAAATTTCCGCTCTTGGGTCCGCCACTGGTGATATCTGCATGAACATCTTTAATGCCATAGTTTTAAATAGGATTTATCTCTTTATTCCCACTTTGTTTCTTACACATGACTAAAAGCTATGACATTAAAGATGTCCATGCAGATATCACCAATAACGGACCCAGAAACAGAAATTTTTAGGTATCACTTGTCTATCGTCATGTAATAATATTTAGATTCGAATCGATTCGGGTCATAAAAAAATATTAATGGGTATTTCAATGGATTTTGATAAATAATATATCTTATTTTTTTTTATCAAAATGTGTTTAGTGAAACATATATATATCGAATAAATAATTAAAAATAATAAACACTAAGTTGTATAAAAGGGAAAGAAGTAATAAACAAATAGAAAACAAAATTGTAAGAGTAAAATGCCAAAATCGTCCACGAGGTTTTGTATTTGCTTGTTCCATCTAAAAGGACAAAAATGTCCCTCACCTTAACAGATAAAATAAACTGAATTAGTGATTTGGATGGAATATCAATAAAACGCCAACCTGAAGAACTCAAATGCACAAAAAAATCATTTTAAATGTGACCAAACCTTATGGACGATTCTGACATTTTACTCTAACAAATATATATATATATATATGTATATATATATATATATATATTATAAATCATGAAGTCAAGTTTGTAACTTGAATGTAAGAACTACATGATAAGTATTTTTAGTATTTGAGTTATATTATCCAATTGTGTAATTTATCTTATACAGTTGCAAATCTCTACCAAAAATTGTTTCTTATTAAACAAGCTCCATGATCATATATAAGTGCTTGTCTAGCATTTGTTATCCTTTTGTATTATATTGTTGTTATAAACTAATTCATAAACATGATTATAATAACTTTCTTGTAGACTGAATAATTGACGATCATCTTTCTGATTCGTGTCAATAAATATAAAATAAAATACAATCGTCTCCATTATGGTTTTACGTAACCTCAATAAGATTTTATTTATTTTGTCACTATTATACATTTTAGCTTTAGTTGCACACATGCAAGCCTTTAGTTCCAATGCACAATATCTAAATAAGTCGAAACTAAAAGCCATAAATCAAACTTCATAAGAAAACTTACATAATGACAATATTTTAGTCTCAAACTTAAACACCTTCAATGAAAACCCTTAGATTAAGCAGCTAGAAAGATTATCTGAAAACATATGTTTTTCACTTCGCAAACATATGAAATCTGTAATTCTAACTAGCTATTATTTATAGTAATCCACCATCAATACATTTAGCATTGGTTTGGTGGGGCGTCATGACCAACCCCAGGGCTCGGTCCTGGGCATGTTGGCCTGAAAGCATGTAGCTTATACTTCTTGTAGCGATCGGACATAAACGCATTTGTGGAGGTTTGCGGTCTCGATGCGATGTTTGAAGAAAAACCTTTCAAGAGAAGTAACAGGAGCAGCCATAGACGTAGCATGGTGTTGATGGTAGTTTGCATCTAGCTGATTCAGGAAGACTCTAATGATGTTATAGACTTTGATTACTGAAGGATATGATGATATTAGCAAAGTGACATAGGATGTTATTTATAGGCATTGTACAAGAGTGCCACTATATGGTTTCAAATATTTAAATTGCACGTATTAATATTTATTGAATAATGGCATTTTCTAAAAAAATATTAAATCAAGGAATATCCTAGCTATATGATATAATTATTTTTTCATGAATTATGTTAATTACTTGTATTTAAGTTGATACAAACAAGTAAGCTAGAGTAATTAGAATTTAGAATGCATGGACTCGTGGTTGTAAAATATATTCTGACAAAATAAATGTTTAGTCATAAAAAAATGGTGATATTCCAAGTTTTTTTATAGACAAAAGTAAGTGCCAAAATAATATTTTTATGCTTAAAATAAAAATATAACTTGGAAATATTTGTTTTAGATCCAATTTTGTCACAGAGTCGTCTTCAACATGTGATCCGTGACATTATTATGCTATTGAACAAATGTTGATCATCTCCTACTTAACAACAGAACTTTTTTTAAACTGATTGTTATATGTTTTGTTTACATATTTTTAAGGCAACTTTCACTTTCAATTCTGATTGAAAAAAGAAAATACATGAGAAGGGCAACATGGTTCTTCTATGGGTATGTTAAACACACTTTGCATGTTAGTTTGGTGTGTAAATATGATTAGCGATGTATGTATGTGTGAAAGAAGAAAAAAAAACGGAAAATGAAAAGAATTAATTATTGTATGAGATGGTGGTAGAACTAGAATTGACGTTAATTATTATTATTATTATATCAAAACAAAATGAGAGGGGAGAAAGACTTATTTCATTTAAACTCATCCAACCTTATGGTTTTAATTTAGGATGGTAAACAAGTCGAGTTTTTTTTTATTGACCCGTTTGGAGTTTGAGTAGAGTTTATATTGGTTTAAAGTCATTTGAGTCAATTTTTTTTATAGAGTTTCAACTTGAGTTCAAGCTTATAAGGAATTAAAATTATCAAGTCTTATGCTATATTGTATGTATTTATAGGTATATGTCTATATAAATTACGAATAATCAATCATATTATTATAAATCGTGCACACTTAGTTTGTTGTTTTTTGACTATGATCGATTAGTTGTCTATTACCTTGCGTACTAGATTATAAACCCATGTATTACGTGGTTAAATAAAAAAAAATTAAATTGACTAATATTTTAATTTATAGATGTTACAAACTCGTATATTATACGGGTTAAATATCGAAAAAATGTAAATCATAAACTTTTATATAATTTTTATCACACGGTTGAAGTATATAATAATATCATAATCTTATATATTCATAATTCATGAATTGTATTATACAGGTTGGGAAAATATAATTTATAATCTTAAAAAAATGTGTAATGCCGTTAATAAATTTAATAATAATATAATTTTATCACACCGTTGGATATGTGTATAATGTTCATAAATTATAATATTGATTCATATTTTCATGTGATAAATTCAATCGTATTTTTGTGTATAAGATATGTGTGAAGATAGTATATTATAAATTTAAATTATAATATTACTTGTATTATTATATAATGTCTTTATTATAATAATAGTTTTATACTATTAGGATGTTAGACAATTTTTAGGGTAAAAATTAGCTAAGATATTATATATATATATATATATATATATATATTTTTGTAAGGTTGAAGGAATAATAATAATAATAATAATAATAATAATAATAATAATAAACTAGGGGGGGATATTCCACGGTCCTCCCAACCGCCAAGGTGATCCCACCTCGCAGACCGCCACCCAACAAGCCTGAGTCTGGGGGTAAATCCGCTACCGTAGGGGCATTGGGAACGAGCAAGACTCGAACTCGCCACCTCCGGGTTAGAATGCGGGCTGGTGGCCATTGGGCTGACACCCAATGGTTTAATAAACTATAGTTTAAATAAAATATAAGTAAGTTTGTGAATTTGAAGAAGAGAATATTAATTGGAATTCTTTATTAGTATTAGATATAAAAATATGATATGAGTTTTGGTTGCAGACAATAGCTTTTACATATGCTTAACATAAAATTGATATAAAAATTATATTGATATAATTATTCATGTCTTTTGATTTGAGCAACATAAAATAGATATAAAAATTATTTTGATATAAATATTCAAGTCTTTTGATTTGAGCTCTCAAACACATAATTGTTTTCAAGTCAGATTAAATTAGCTAAACTCGACTCACTTGAAGTGTTAGTAGTTGAAGTCTATTTTAAAGTTCAATTAATTTTTTTTAACGGTTAACAAAATCAATCTCGAGCGCTCTCGGAGCACCAACTGGATCAAATGAAGTACTCCGAGATTAACCCGAGACAATCACCAATTTCGGGGAAAACTCGGCAACCCATCCGTCCATAGATACAACGGTGAAATTATCGATAAAACTCATTTGACTCACAGATCGAGTCAAGTTTTCCCTGGGTCTCCTATTACCCACCAGTGCCTCACTCTACACCAAGTGAGAATTGAACCTCCATCTCTTAAAAAAAATGCAAATCTTTTATCACTTAATCTAGAGATCATTGGCTAAAGATTAATTAATTAAGTTAGTTAATTTATCTTTCTAAAATTAAAGATAAAGTGTTATTACCTAAAGTTACTCATTAAGTTACTCATTGATAACTTATTTGCTTAAAAGATAAATTAAAACTCAGATTTTAAAATATCCTTGTAACATTGTGACAATTTAACATACCCTATATAAGTTATTATAATATAATGTGCAGTAGTTTGATCTTGATTGGATAATAACTACTTACAATGACCAAGTATATATATATATTCTAATACTAGGGTGGCTATTGGCTAATAACACATCCATATAATATCTAGCATATGAATGCACACATATCTTTATCCAATATAAGTTTTATAAACAAATTAGTACGTATGAATTAGTAGTTAATATATATTAGTCCAATAAAGCATGCGCATTATGCTATTGTAGCATCATTAGTTATAAAAAGGTACACATTTTATTAACAAAGCAGTTAGGATTTATTAATTAATATAACTAATATTACACTATAAAAACAAACGTCATTAGAAACAAAATTAAGTTGGCTAGGTATGAATGGGAATATTTCCATTTTAGGAAAACACAAATGTTTCTCGACGGATATATGGTACTAATGTATCACTAATGGGTTTATTTGATTAGACGTCAATAATGTTGCATATTAGGTTTGGGTTTAATATAGTACTTTTGAAGATTATAAGATATATAATAAGATACATCGTACTTTTTTTATACATAATCAACAATATGCTTCTTCCACTAATCATTTGAGATGAAAAGTACATAATCAAGAATATGCTTCTTCCACTAATCATTTGAGATGAAAAGTATATGTAAGATGGTGTATGGGTGTACAAATGTTGAATTTCAAAGGTGGATCTAAACTTTAAAGGTGAGGTGGAGCAAGGGATGTTCATAGGTATGGTCGTGTTCACATACAAATGTACTAAAAAGATAAAGATGATATTCGGAGAATTGAAGGTACAATACGTATTGATATGAAAGCAAACAATCGGATTTGTTTCTTTATTAAAGGTTTTAAGATAACCATGATGCTTTGGTATAGATGTCGTTGATTGTAATGAATAGTAATGTATATGTTTATATATGTGTAGAGAAATTTGTATTTGGAACAAATAGTAAAAATATATAAAAATACTTTTATTGTATAATTGTAAAGGGTCTACTTGGTGTTTGGCTTAACTCCTGATTTGTGCATGGGTACGTGAAGGGTTGATTGTTTCGCGGTCTAATGTTCACAACTCCTCCTTATACTTTGTGCAGGAAGCTGTTTCCTAAGGCTAGAACTTATGACCTTTTATAGGTATCAGATCAGAGTAGCCTTATTTGGAAGTGAACAAACACTCACACACAATTGTAGAAAATAAAAAAACACAAGAATATAATGTGGTTCGGTCAAGAAGACATACGTCCATAGTTTGCAACTAAGTATGACTTTTATTAGGTATTCAAAAGACGCAATTACAACCTGGATGTATACATATATATAGAAAAAGTGTAACGTAAAATAGGGCTTATCGTACGCGATTGTGAAATCGCATGTTATAAAAAAGCATGTTGGAAATCGCATGTTGGTTATTTTGTAGTAATTTCGCATGTTGGTAAATATGATGAAATCGTATGTTGGTATATAAATCAATTTCGCATGTTGTTTTTTTCAGCATAAATCGCATGTTCAGAAGTGAATTCGCACCAGATCGTACGGCTGGGATGATCGCGTACATTTTGTACGATAAAGCCATTATACGTTAACCTGGCTCTCTCTCCATCTGCCATGTTGTACTGTCAAATCAAATAAGAGATTTCAAAATCATATCCCTCTTTCTCTCTCCCACTCTCTACTCACAATTATCACATCTCTTTCCTCCCCCACCCCACAAACGTGAAGAAGAACAAGAAGAAGATGGTCTCATTTCAGAATTAAAATATCTACCTTCAAGATTTCAAGAAATACTAATTCCAGATTCAGTTGCAGAAGACGATGGTGGTTGCAGATCAAAGCATGATTCAGTTGCAGAAGACGATGGTGGTTGCAGATTTGGTGGTTGGTGGAAGGTGGTGACTGGTTCATTCTGGGGTGTTGGTGGTTGATATCGGCGACAGTGGGTGGTTGTAGAAGGTGGTGGAGGGTGGGTGGTTGGTGGCGCCGGAGTTCGGAACGTCGTCGGAGTCAAGATCTAGTAATGGTTAATGTTCTCTCTCTCTCTCTCTCTCTCTCTCTCTCCTCTCATATGTCTTCAATCAAGATCTAGTAATGGTTAATGTTCATGTATTTTAAATAAATCGAAAACTTTAGGATGAGATTTTGAACGGGATTTTTTGTTGGTTTGGTTGCTTGTTTGGGGAATTTGATCTTAACAATAATTGTTTTTTTTTGTTGGTTTGGTTGCTGGTTTGGGCTTTTGATCTGAACAGTAAGTGTTTTTTTTGTTGGGTTGTTTGATTTACAGAAACAGACCCGTAACATGTGTTAAGCACCTGTTAGAATGATATATAACGTGTGTTGATTTACAGAAACAGATCCATAAAGATATTCAATTGACAAGCTGGATGGATGTAGGCGACGTTAATGCGGGGACATTGAATAAGTCAACTCTTTTGGGAAAGAAGTTTTCGTTCGTTTATAACATGTGTTAGTGGTTCATGCTGTAACAGATCCATAAAGAAGTTTTCATGCTGTAACAAGTTTTCGTTCGTTTCTAACATGTTTTGTACATTTTGGAATGTATAACATGTGTTAAGCCTCTGTTATAATCTTTTTGTAACCTGACATGTATTCATGTATAAGCTAGTGGTTTACAAAACACTATGATGTGTATATACTGATCTACCATGTGTTACAATGTGTCTGTTCGGAACATGTAATTGATTAACATGTGACAAGGGTGAAAACAGTCGACGGGGGCGATGGGTTTAATGGTGAGCTTAGTTAATATCGTAATCTTGTCGTAACCCCACTTGTATACATATGATAACATGTAAGCATCCATTATAACCCGACTTGTATTCATGTATATCAAAAGTGGTTTGCAAAACACCATGATGTGCATATACTGATCGTAACACGTGTACAAGTTAATATGGAACATACAAGTTAATATTGTAACACCATATACTTGGGATAACATGTGTTAAGCCTCTGTTATAATCTTGGTTTAACCCAACATGGTGTCATGTATAAGCTAGTGGTTTCCAAAAGACTATTAACTTGTATAATCTTGGAACATACAAGTTAATATTGTAACACCGTAACCCGACTTGTATTCATGTATATGAAAGTCACATCCTTTGGGAAAGAAGTCTTCGTTCATTTATAACATGTGTTGGTGGTTCATGCTGTAACAGAACACCATGATGTAACCTGGCATATGTTCATGTATAACATGTGTTAAGCCCCTGTTATAATGATATATAACGTGGGAAAGAACTCTTCGTTTGTTTATAACATGTGTTTGTTTTGCACATTTTGGAATGTATAACATGTGTTAAGCCTCTGTTATAATCTTTTTGTAACCTGACATATATTCATGTATAAGCTAGGGGTTTACAAAACACCATGATGTTTATATACTGATCTAATATGTGTTACAATTTGTCTATTCGGAACATGTAATTGCTTAACATGTGACAAGGGTGAAAACAGTCGACGGGGGCGATGAGTTTAATGGTGAGCTTAGTTAATATCGTAATCTTGTTGTAACCCCACTTGTATACATATGATAACATGTGAGCATCCATTATAACCCGACTTGTATTCATATATATGAAAGTGGTTTGCAAGTTAATATGTGTACAAGTTAATATGGAACATAGAAGTTAATATTGTAACACCGTATATGGAACATACAAGTTAATATGGAACATACAAGTCAATATTGTATAACGTGTGTTAAGCCTCTTCTATAACGTGTGTTAAGACTTCCAGAATGGATGCATAAACTCCAATGGCAACTTAATAACATAGTATACCTGATATAACGTGTGTTAAGCCTCTTTTATAACGTGTGTTAAGATTTCTAGAATGTGTTAAGTCCATACCGTTTTAACATCATGTACTAGACAAAACAAAATAAGAGTCTCACATTACATATTACTAGTAAACGAAAATACATAGCACTAAGAAAATGGTGGAGCTTCCTTTGAAAGTCTGCCTTAGCTTTTCAGCGGCTACCTTTGCTGCCTTAGCTTTCCAACGGTCCCGAGAATTGGATCTTATTTCCCTTGAATCCATCACCGTCCTAATAACAAAAAGATAAGATAACCGTTAAGTCGTTAACCAGACATAAATATTAACACATTCATAGCCAGAATTTTTTTTTCTCAGAAAACATCACAAAAAACAGTTACTATTCAGATCAAAAAGCCCCAAACAAAGCAACCGAACCAACAAAAAACAGTTACTATTCAGATCAAAAGCCCAAACAAGCAACCAAACCAAGCACAGCTTTTTAACACAAAAAATAAAAACCTGCAAATTAATCTTACACAACTGAAACAACAACTAACAAAGTACACAGAACTAAAAACCTGCAATTAATTCGTCATACCCTAATACATGTCTCTATAATATGTTACTATGGTTTAGCTGTGAAATACGAGTTCAGACTATAACACGTGTTACGTTGGTTGTGCTGTAAGACAAACTTGGCTTAGCTGTGAAACAGGAGTTCAGACTACAACACGTGTTACGTTGGTTGTGCTGTAAGACAAACTTGGCTTTTCGTTTCTAAAAACAGATGTTCCGATTATTAGATGTCTAAAATTCAGCAACTAACAAAGTACACATAACTAAAAACAACAAGATTACACGTTAAATACGAAACATTAACGGTCTATAATTTGTAATCTATACGAACATTAACGGTTGTTCGTGTTTCACAATAACGGTTGGAATTATACAAACTGTAATTTGTAATCTATAAGACACATTAACGGTCTAATTACGAACATTAACATCCACACAGTCCCCAAGCTCAAAATTTCAATCATCTAACAAATATTACCCTCGCACATAAAAAAAACCCCCAAAATTCTTCTTCTCAAATATGTTCAAAATTTCTAATTTGGTCTAAAAATTGTATTTTATTACCTTGTTTCTTACTTTCTTTCTTATACATTATATTGGAAGCAAAATGAAATAACCAATGTTGTTGGTCCAAAACATGCCAAGATTATAGGCAAAGGTCTACTGGTGTATGTAGAAGCAAAAATAAAACAAATTGACGTTAATAAGCCAAACATCAAACAAATTCATCTTCATCTATGTATGAATTTCAACTTAGGTTTTCTAAGATGATATAAATAATCATATTGAACTAATCCACATAATAAATAAAGAAAACATCAAACAAAAAACTTGATGAGAGTATGGATACAATACACAAAGAAATCCAACCCTATAGTTAAACTTCAAAGCAAATTGCTTGCTTGATATCAAAATCAAATATAGAAAAATAAGGGTAATAACTTGATTAAAATAAATCCAACCTTCACATAAGAAGCCGGGTACGCACATCATCTTCATCCATCGCTTCCTGCAAAATCGAGTTCCCAAATCGTCATCAAAACAACCTGCAATTTGACACTTCTTCAATTAAAAAAACAATCCAACCTTCACATAATAACTTGGTGGATTTGTCTCCATGGACATTAATGGAGGTAGGATGATATGCAGGAGAAGAGGGGTAAATGAAGATATGAGGGAAATTAATGGAGAAGATATTTTGTAATTTTTGCTTTTAAAAAAGAAATAATCGAAAAGAAATATGGGTTTGACAATGAGGTAATGTGCATTAATGATAATGTCAAATCAATTGGGGAAGATATCTTGGGGGTTGGGTGGATAGATGTAGAATTACAAATATACCCTTAAAAGCAAAAACCATAATCAGAATACTATGCATACGTGGAAGGTCCTTGGCCACATGTTGAGTTTGCAAAGTTTTCTAATTTTAAGGGGTTTTTTATAGAGCATTACCATATATATATATATATATATATATATATATATATATATATATATATATAGGGTAGGGTTCCAGTGTGAACAACCTCCCAAGAGTGAACTGCGTGAACATATATGGACCCTTGATTTCCTTTTTAGTTGTTAAGGGCAGGATTGTAATTATATAAAAAATTAGATTTAAATCATTATTTTAATAATCGAATTAAGTTACATCTTTCCTAATTTAAATTCGTTATCCACATTATGTTTACTTATTAATAAGATAATTATCAAAACAAACAACAAATCACCAGATTTCAATTTAAATTTTTATTTCAGATTTCATCACCAGAATTCAAATTTTGATTTTTAAGATCCACGTAACCTTCATATTTCAACGGTATACACATGTGTCTTGGATATAAATAGAACAGTACACATGTGTACTCAGCATCGTACATATGTGTACAGTAATTCACAGGTGTACATCAACATTCAATACAAAAAAAATTCTAAGATATCACATAAACAGATGATATACACATGTGTACATCGCATTAAAAATATGGCAAAATCATAATACACATGTGTACATCGCATTTGAACAAATAATTATTTTAATAATTGAATTAAGTTACATCTTTCCTAATTCTTGATTTGATTTGTGAGAGATTTATGCAATCAATTTAAGAGAATAATTGATTACTTGATTTGTGAGAGATTTATGCAATCAATTTAAGATTGAAATTACACATATACCCTTTTTGTATTTAATTAAATGAAAAAAATTAACCAAATAATTACCATCATGCCACTCACTTTAATCTCAAGATCATAAAAATCAAGGGCCCAGATCAGTTCACGCAGTTCACTCTTGGGATTTTGTTCACGTTTGAACCTAATCCTATATATAGGGGAAGGATCCACTAAAAAGTGGATTTTGCCTAAGTAGCCTAAGAAGGATTGTGATGATGACATGTGGCACTCCTAATAACTAGGAATAAAGGGCATTTTGGTCCTTATAAATAGGAGTGAAAATGACATGTGACACCCCTTTTGTTTTTTAAAATTACAATAAAAAAATATAGCACAAAAATGTAGTACAAAAAAATAGCACAAAAAATCTAGTACAAAAAAATATAGCACAAAAAAATGTAGTACAAAAGAATATAGCACAAAAAATGTAGTACAAAAAAATATAGCATGAAAAAATTTAGCAAAAAAATGTAGCACAAAAAAAATCCAACACAAAAAAAATGAGAAAAAAAATTAAGACAAAAAAATCCAGTACAAAAGTCCAGCACAAAAAAATGTTATACAATATAGAAATACAACACATTATAGTGGGTTTTTTTAGTGTTCATATTTTATATAGCAATATGGTACTCAAATTAAAGTTAAAAAGATGCTCAATTTTACGGTGAAATTTTTATGAAAAAATAATGTCGTATAAAAAAGTTATGAACGTTTAAAAAATGGGGGTGGAATATGCATGTGCCTTGCATGTGGAGAGAGAAAGTTCATAAATAGGATTTTTCAAGATACCCTTACACTCATCATTTCTCCTACACTTTTATCTTAACCGTTGATTTGAAAAATGTATGGTTAAGATTCTTTCTTATCCTACTTAGGCAAAATAAACTTTTTTTTTTATCTTACCCATATATATATATATATATATGAGGGAGGGTTGATTGGGGAATACTAAAAAAGTGGGAAACCAGGAAACACCTACAAAAAATTATATTTAACATGTTAAAAATTATGTTTTTCTAATTTTTTCGGCGCTTTTTCATATAAATACATGTAGATACATTTTAATAAAAAAATCAAAAACTAAAAATATAAAAAAATGTTTAAAAGATATATATCTTATAAAATTAACTTAACATATTAAAAGTCACTTTTTATAATTTTGTTTCAGCTCTTTTCCTTCTAAAAACGGGTAGAAACTATTCGAAATAAAAAAATATTTTTTGTAAAAAATAGCCTTTTTTTTAATTTAAAAGATATATATCTTATAAAATTAACTTAACATATTAAAAATCACTTTTTATAATTTTTTTTCAGCTCTTTTCCTTCTAAAAACGGGTAGTAACTATTCGAAATAAAAAAAAATATTTTTTGTAAAAAATAGCCTTTTTTTAACTGTTTTTTTTATATTTTGGTTTTTGATTTTTTTTATTAAAAATGCTTCTACAAGTATTTATAAGGAGAAGCGCCGAATTTAAAAAAAAATAGATTTTTAACACGGTTAAGTTAAATTTTTAAATGTGTTTTCCGGTTCTCCACTTTTTTAGTGTTCCCTAATGAAACTCACACTATATATATATATATATATATATATATAGAAAAAGTATATCGTACATTACGGCTTAACGTACTTCACGTACAACGACGTGCGTGATTTGTTATATAACATGCGTGATTAATGTTTTCAATATGCGTGATTTTTGTGTTTCAACATGCGTGATTTTGGATTTTTAAGTTATAACGTGCGTGATTTTAAAATGAACGTGCGTAATTACCTGTCGTACGTGATGTACGTTAGCCTTCCTCTATATATATATATATATATATATATATATATTAAAATTATATTAGGGTTTATAACTTAGTCAACAAAAAACACAATAATGGGCCCTTAATTAATGATTAAAACTGAACCCAATTAATCTCTTCTTAACAATCCAATTTGAGCCCAAAAGCCCAAAGCCTTCACACATTAAACCCAACAATCACTCATTTGAAGGCTTTGCACAGTCCACAGAGTCCATCCAAGTGGACCTATTACCAGTAACTTTATTAATCTTCACATTTAAGTTTTTTAAGCCCTGATTCTCATAATTTAACTTAGACTTTAGTCACATCCCCTAGTTGCAATCGCCCTTCTTATCAAATACCCGAAGGGCCAGTTGGAGCTCCCCTGAGCGACTAGGTTTTCTTAATTTTTTTTGTTACTCTTGTTTTGCTTAGTTAATCACTTGTCAAGATCCCAACATTATACTTATAAACAATCAAACAATAAGATATGCAAGTGAGTTAAGGGAAGGAGTGACAAAACCGATTTATAGAGGTTCGAGATATGTTAACTAATCCCGCTACGTCTTCTCCTGAGAGTTTCTCCACTAGTCGTCTCCCTTAATCCGGCAGGGATACCTGTTACACAATCTTCTCACTAAGCTAAGATAGCGATCACCTTGTACAAACGTCTCACTTTTCTAAAGGACCGTAGTTAGGAAATATATTATCAGAGTAAAATACCACACTATTATAATATTAAGCACGTGAGAAAATCCCAAGTTTTCAGTACACACATTTTCATAGGGATAAACCCTATTTTATTTAATAAAAACATCTCTTTATTTAGGTAACTTTTATAGCCACTTTTCCAAGCCTTCAGTGCTATCCAGCTGGTTTCTACTTGGCTTTCACATTTTGTTACCTGAAACGCGTTTAAAAACATTTTGTCAATGGAAAATACTGGTGAGTGAATCCCAGTTTAATCAAGAAGAGTTTTATTAATTAACAGTATTGAGAGCGATTACAATGGTTATGTCTACACAATTACTCATTCAGTACTGTCAATCCTGACTGGTGGGTCATATTACACATTGGCTAACTCTTTGTCCAATGGTAACGTGTCCCACATTTTGTATACAAAACCCCAACATACCGGCAGTAATTGAAGATTACAAAGACTTAATCACTGCTATTTATAAATTAAAATAATTAAAGATTTTGTGAAAACAGTTTACAAAAAGGAGATTACTTTCATTGTTGTCTTAGGGTTTTCCTTAAGGACTTCCTGGTGATTATCTATTAAATACATAAATGCACACGCTTTAGTATAATAACTCAATATTTACATTAGTAATACCCTCCCCGAGACGACATTCCAACGACTACGTCGGGCAGAACCACGACAGCCGTTACGGAACCCTAGATCAATCGGGCAACGTTTTTAATACGTAACCAGGGTTATGATACTTACAACGAGGACGGGCTTCGCTAATTAGGTGGTATACTACCCGAGAATTACTTTAGTTATGCAGAAATTCGAGAGAGAGAAAGATTTGTGTGCGAATTCGACTGAACAGCCGATGCCCTCTATTTATAGGGCCTGATTTCAGGTTCCTCGCGGCCCGCGAAGGATGTAGCCAAGGGCTACGTGGCCCGCGACATAGGTCGCCTAGGGTTTAGCTTTGACTGGTCACGCATATAGACTCGACACGATGCTGCCACATGGCAGCTCAGGGTTTCACCGTTTGGCCCTTCGCTCGCGCCCCGCGTAGACCCAGGGATGGTCTTACGCGGCCCGCCAGAGCCCTTTTATTTTTGTTTTCATTTAATTTAAATAAAAATAAAGGTATTCGGGGCCTGTTTTCGTATACGGGGCGTATTTTAGGACGTATTGGGATATTTTAAACATTTTTGGGATGTTGGATTATTTAGGAGGGTTGTTATATTCTCCCCACCTTGTTTTAGAGTTCGTCTTCGAGATCTACTGGAATAAGTGTGGATATTTCCTTTGTATTTCTGATTTAAGCTCCCATGTGTACTCTGGTCCTCTCTTGGAATCCCATTTCACTTTGACCAGAACTAATCTCTTGTGTTTGAGATTCTTGACTTTCCTGTCTTCGACCTGTAGAGGTCTTTCTACAAATTTTAACTGCTCATTTACCTCTATGTCCTTAAGAGGTATTACCAGTGATTCATCAGCTAAACATTTCTTGAGATTAGATACATGACATAAATCATGTATTCCTGCCATTTCCTCTAGCAGTTGTAGCTGATAAGCTACGGGTCCTATTCTTCTAATAATCTTAAAAGGTCCAATATACCTGGGGCTTAGCTTTCCCCTTTTGATGAATCTTACCACTCCTTTCCAAGGAGAGACTTTTAATAACACTTTGTCTCCTACCTGAAATTCCAGTGGCTTTCGTCTGTTATCAGCATAACTCTTTTGTCGATCACGTGCTGCTTTCAGTCATTCCTTGACTTGAATGATCTTGTCGGTTGTTTCTTGTACTATTTCTGGTCCGGATAGTTGCTTTTCCCCAATTTCTGCCCAACAGACTAGCGTGCGGCATTTTCGTCCATAAAGTGCTTCAAATGGTGCAACATTATGTAACACCCGTTCTTATAAATTAAGGTTTAACGTATCATTTACGAAAAACAGTCATGTAATTAAGAATACATATGCATTGGAAATTACGGGTTTATTAAAACTTTTTACAATTTAAAAAGTATAGAACATATCATGTGTACGTTCGTCGTTTAACATAATAACGATACATAGTGCGGAAGCTTATTTCACGATCGTGTTCGGTTCTTGCTCGTCGCTTGATCTTCATCCGTGCACTCTTGGCATTCACCTATGATCAAAACCAACTTAAAAGTTAGTTTTGATAGTCAAATATTAAGTTCAAACAAGTACAGGGGTTAAAAATGACAAAATTTAAAAATTTTCGGAGTTAGGGGGCCAGACGTGACGCCAAGGGCCTAGGTGTCACGCCTAGCCCTGTTTTTCACAGCCTGTTGCCTTAGCTGATGCTGTACATACCCAGCACGATCTGATTTCACGGAAACAGCCATAACTTCTTCGTTATTGATCCGTTTTACCCGATTCTTTTTCCTACGCGTCCGTAATTTAATCCTCTATCTTATGGAGTTAAAATCCTACATCCAACATAAGAAATTTTGAGACTTTTAAGCCTTCGACTCGTTACCTTTTTACCGAATTTTAACCCGTTTATGCATTTTATCAAACAAACGTATTTATTTGATTCCTATATCTCATACACTTCTTCAAATTAATATTACCTACTATATTAGGTTCTAATCATAGGTTTATTACAGCATTTAAACCCGTTTATGCTCGTATGCTTATTTTGACCCGTTAAGGGTGTTTAAGCACTTTAAAGCTTGAAATCGCTTTCATTCATTTCTAGCATCTTATTCCTACATTTCTTATCAAGTTATCTTCCACCACATCTATATGTGTGTTGGATTTAATATGGATATCTATATGTTCCGAGTTTCTACCCCCGGGATTATCATTTTACGGCAAGACTCATATAAAGTCTTTCGACCCAAGGATTTACATCCTTCACTACCTATACTCATTCTAAGCATATATTTAATCATAAAACTTATTTCCGAACCACCTTTCTGGGTCGTTCGTTCAAATTAACTTACAAGGGCAATTTGGTCAATTTTCATCCTTCTTTTACTACAAGGACCTTTAAGTACTTGTTTGACTAAAAATCCAACCTTTTGACTATAATTCTTGTTTGTAAACTCATGTGCTTCTAAAACACCATAAACATAATTCAACTTATTCGGTTTACCTAAAGATAACCGGATATCTATACCTTAACCTTGTCTAACTCTTATAGAACTACAAATTCTACGTGATGAGTTGTGTTATTATACATACCTGGCTTGGATCAATATGTTGACCCGTTTCAATACCTTGCCTTAGTGGCTGTTAAGTGATAGTGCTGTAAACATCCATATGATATTCATTCCTATAATCATATAACTCAACGAACCATTAGTCGATATTGTCAAAGGGTGATAATTTCACCTTTTGACCCGTTTATCTACTTAGTGATCTTCGTCACTTTAACTAAATACCAATTTCATCTACTATGATAATTTAAAGTCTACTAGCGAAAATACGTAATCGAGCGTATCGTAACGAAACCGTAGTTACGTACCTTTAAAGCACACGTTTCAAGCGAGTATCACCTCCGGCTTGTCCGCTTGACATTTCGGACTCTTTGCCTAAAGAGTTTAATTCACGATAAGTTTAGAACTCTTTCACAAGCTTTAACGCATAATTCTCTAAAATGATCAAATCTGCGTTTTTACTCAACTTTTAACATTTTAACCCTCATTTAGGCGTTTCATCAAACACCTAGCGGGTCAGATTTCTACACGATCAAAACCAAGCTCATAACTTGAGTTTATCACCCTAATTAACTTCAATTAGACTATATACACATATTTTAACATCATCATATCAGAAATCCCTTTCTATGACCCGTATTACACTAGAATAATCATTCTAAACCCTAGTGTTTACTAGTTTCCCACAAACCCATGAATCACCTTCCATGTGTTCATGAGATTTTCTGGAATTTGTCAAGATTTCGCATGTTATTGTCTAGGTTTTACTCCTAGACACTATATCAACCCTATTCTACCCAAATAGCAAACATGCAACATCAATTTTCAGATTTCCCAATTTCATGAGAATTTCAAGTTGAGAGTTTTTATCAAATTTTACATACCTTGTAATCCTCTTGTGATGAGGATCAATAATCTATGCTCGATTTTTGTTTTTGATCAGATTTAGACCCTCAATTTGTGATGAACTAGGGCTTGGATGGAGCTTGGGGTCGCCCCTGACTCCTGGTCGATCTCCACAACACAGACAAAATATGTTTGTGTTTTTTTTAGCTATTTTATTAAAAATAGTTCTCATTTAGACACTTTTAGTCCCTCACTTTTGATACTTTATTTGTTTTAACTCCTAAATACTTATAAGTGACCAACTAACTTGGTTAGTGCCACTCTTAGTCAGTTTATTTCACTATTTTATTCGCAACCATATTGCAAATTTAAGAAGTCGCATTGTCGGGATGTTACAATTTATCCCTAGTTACTTAGTGGGTCCCGGGAGTTATAACCCGTTTTATTTTAAGTCCCGTTAACTCGGGCTCTTATAAACTCAATTCCTTAAAACTTTGATTCGCTTGTATTTATTATTATGATTTCTTATTTAAATCCAAATATTCACCTGGTTATTTTTACTACTAACGGTGCTTTACCCGTCTTTTAGTATTAATTGAGTTTGATTACCAAACCCGTTTTCGGGGTGTTACACATTAATACTGGTATGATAGCTGTTATTGTAAGAAAATTCTATTAATGGTAAGTGATCGTCCCAATTATCTCCAAAATCAATTACACAAGCTCTAAGCATGTGTTCCATGGTCTGAATTGTCCTTTCGCTTTGTCCGTCCGTTTGAGGATAATAGGCTGTGCTTAGATTTAATTTGGTTCCCATTGCTTTTTGGAAACTTGTCCAAAAATGATAGGTAAAACGGCTATCTCTATCAGAAACAATTGGTAAAGGAATTCCATGTAATGAAACTATTTCATTTACATATAACTTAGCTAATTGTTCCATACTAAAAGTTTCCTTCATTGGTAGGAAATGAGCTGACTTAGTTAACCTTTCTACAATCACCCAGATTGTATCATTACCTTTTCTTGTTTTGGGTAATTTGGTAACAAAATCCATTGTTATCAATTCCCATTTCCAAACTGATATCTCTAATTGTTGCAACAATCCTGAAGGTTTCTGATGTTCAGCTTTGACTTGTGAACAGGTTAAACACTTAGAAACATAAGCTGCTATATCCTTTTTCATTCCTATGCACCGAAAATTCCTTCTTAAATCCTGATACATCTTATTATTTCCAGGATGCGTCGTATACTTAGATTTATGGGCTTCTTCTAATATACGGTGGCGTAGGTTTCCTAATTTAGGTATCCACATTCTTTTCTTATGGAATCTCCAAATTCCATCTGTTCCTCGTTCTAATTCCTTAATCATTCCTTTCAACTTTTCAGTATCATCCTTGATTACTGATTCTTGTGTTTCTTTAATTTGTTCATTTAAATCTACTTGCAGGTTTAACTTAAGAGAACGCACTCTTTTTGGCTTTTCCTGATACTTTCGACTTAAAGCATCAGCTACTAAATTAGCCTTTCCTGCATGGTACTGGATATTGCAATCATAATCACTAAGAATTTCCATCCAGCGTCTTTGCCTCATATTCAACTCTTTTTGCCCGAAGACATACCTTAAACTCTTATGATCGGTGAAAATGGTAAACTTACTACCGTAAAGGTAATGTCTCTAGATCTTAAGGGCAAAAATTATGGCTCCTAACTCCAAATCATGGGTTGAATAATTTTCTTCATGATTCTTAAGTTGTCTAGAGGCATAGGCTATAACCTTTTGACGTTGCATCAACACACATCCATAACCTAACTTAGAAGCATCACAATAGACTACAAAGTCTTCAGTTCCTTCTGGTAACGCTAGTATGGGTGCGTTGGTTAGTCTTTGTTTAAGAATTCTAAAGGATTCTTCTTGTTTTGGTCCCCATTCAAACTTAACAGATTTACAGGTTAGCTTAGTTAAGGAAATGGCTATTCTAGAAAAATCTCGAATAAATCTTCTATAATAACCAGCCAATCCTAAGAAACTTCTAACCTCAGTTGGCGATTCAGGGGTTTTCCATTTGGTAATCGCCTCGATCTTGGTGGGATCCACATGAATTCCTTCATGATTGACTAAATGTCCAAGAAACTGTACCTGTTCTAACCAAAACTCGCACTTTGAAAACTTTGCATAAAGCTTTTCTTTTCTCAATAAACTTAGAAGTGCATGTAAATGCTCTTCATGCTCCTCTTTATTCTTAGAATAAATGAGAATATCATCTATAAAGACAATTATGAATTTATCCAAATATGGCTTACATATTCGGTTCATCATGTCCATAAATGCAGCTGGGGCATTGGTTAAACCAAATGGCATGACAGTAAATTCATAATGGCCATACCTTGTTCTGAAAGCGGTCTTAGGAATGTCCTCTTCCTATACCTTTAATTGATGATATCCTGACCGTAAATCGATTTTAGAGAAAAATCGAGCTCCTTGCATTGATCAAACAAATCATCGATTCTTGGTAATGGATACCGATTTTTAATCGTGACTTTGTTTAATTCATGGTAATCAATGCACATTCGCATCGATCCGTCTTTCTTTTTAACGAACAAAATCGGTGCTCCCCATGGCGATGAACTCGGCTGTATGAATCCTTTCTCCAACAATTCATCCAATTGTTTCTTTAATTCTTGCATTTCTGCTGGTGCGGTAGGGTGCTTTGGCAATCGGTGCTGCTCCTTGTAGCAGATGGATTCTGAACTCAACTTCCCTGTCTGGTGGTAGTCCCGGTAGTTCTTCTGGAAATACATCTGGAAACTGGGATACTATTGGAATATCTTTCAGTTCATTTCCTTTAGTGTTAGTGATTATAGAAATCAAATACACTAATGATCCTTTTCTTATATAACTAGCTGTTTTCATTACAAAGATGAATTTCGTGGATCTAGATGGTTTCTCTCCTTTAATTGTGATCTTTTCACCCTTTGGTGAATTTACTTGGATTGACTTTTGATCACATAAAATAGTGGCTTTATTGGCTATTAACCAATCCATTCCTAATACAACATCAAATCCTGCCAGATTCATTGGGTAAAGATTTGCAATAAACTTTTGATTTAAAAATTTTGTTCTTGCTCCCTGCAAGATTTCAAAAATCTTAATGATTTCCCCATTTGCTGTCTCTACTAGACATTCTTGTGGGAGTTTAGTTAATGGTTGATTGAGAAGTTTGCAAAACGAGGTATAAATAAAATTTGGTTCACACCAGAGTCAAATAATACATTAGCAAAAACATCATTAACTAAAAACGTACCAGCAATCACGTCCGGAATCATCTTTGCTTCTTCTGCAGTCAGAACAAATGCTCTAGCATTTTTAGTATTCTTGGTATTCATAGCTGGGGCTAGTTTTGGATAGTTTGGCTTGATATGACCTTGTTCTCCACAGTTGTAGCATATCCTATTGCTAGGTTTCTTCTTGCAGTCTTCTTCCTTGTGTCCAGATATTTTGCAGAAGTTACAGTATATGGAGCATCTTCCAGAATGCTTCCTTTTGCAATACTTGCAATAAGGTGCAGAAGTAGAACCTACATTTTTTCCCACGGTTGGAATTCCCAGAACGGAATTCTTGGGTAAGCCTTTGAGCTAGGTTTCTCCTCTGGTCTTCTTCTCGCGTATGCACTAATTCATCAGTCAAGGTGTTTGCTGTTGATGTGTGTAAAATGCAACATATAAATTACATCAAATAAGGCATAAAACTAACCCTTTTTAAGTACTAATGTTGGAAAAAGAGTGTTTTTGTCTTCCTTTTGTATTTTCAGGATGAAATGAGCTCAAAGTCACAAAAGAAGCAAAAAGACAGCCAATTCTAACACAAATACAAGAAAAGGAATAAAAGTAGACTGCCCGAACCCTCAACGGCATCTTCCCAAGCAAAGAAGAGAAAACATAAGCCTGAACACGCCCCATGCTCAGCCAGCACGGGGCCGTGCCCAAGAAGCAGCAGAAAAGACAAACCTGTAGAAGCTTCTATTGCCCACCACGGGGTCGTGTCCAGTGAGCACGGGGGCGTGGCGAAAGTACAGCAGGCGCATTAATTGTAATTGCGAATTACAATTAATGAAGAGAGATAGTGTCAGACGGGCACGGGGGCGTGTCCAGTGGACACGGGGCCGTGCCCAGCCTTCTGTTCAGCCTATAAATAGGAGTGCTTGGCTTCATTCCAATCCATCCCTTGGCACACCACCTCTCTCACACTTCATCCACCATCCACCACTATCACAACACCATCATCCACCACCATCATCCATTGTCCATCATAGAGTGTGTGAGTCGTCTTGGGATCCAAGATTGATAGTAAGAGTTCTTGACAATCAAGGCCATGTTTGCCTAAGTCTCTTACATCACTTGGTGAAGACAAGTGTTTAGTATAATACTTTTTATTTTTAATCTTTTGCACTTTTTATTTGGTTTTGTATTAATGACTTTAATAACTAGTTACTTATGTTGAAGGTGATCTTTCCTTATCGTTTGTCCGTGGTGTCTTGGCATTATTTTACTGTCTATATAAAATAAAATATTTTCACCATTCATATCTCCACGGTCTATATGGAGGTATGTTGGCTACCTGGTCGGGGGTTAAGGGAACGGTTTGGTAAGGGTCTTGCCCTTGTTCAGCGTTTAGAGGTCCTGCAAGGGACCTGGGTCAAATTTAGTAGGATCTCCTTCAATGCCCATAGGTATTGGATGGCGGGGATCCAAACTCTTTGACCCCCTCATAAGTTAACTACTATTAATACTATAACCCGGCTATTTAGGACTGTATCCCTGCTGACTCAGACTACTTAGTCGAGGGTAACGTCACCGCCAAAAGCGGGGCCTACCATAATTTGCATTAATAACTTAATTCATTATCTTCCAATAATCCAACCTTTTAGGATTGTATCCTTGCTGACTCAAACTACTGGGTTGAGGGTAACGTCACCTTCAAAAGAGGGGCCTACTACAATAACTAAGATAATCTCTTAAACAAGTGCAAAAGTGCGAAAATAATCAAAGGTTATACTAATACACGAGTCGGATCCAAGTGATTCATCTTGTCTATCTGTTTTTATTTATTTTTATTTTTCAGCATTTAGTTAGTTTTTATTTTCTTAGTTTAAAATCATTTTTCTAACTTTTTGATTTGATTAGACGTTGAGGATAAACCGGTATTAAAAGCTCTTGTATCCTTGGACGACCTCGGTATCTTACCAACATTATACTACGTCCACGATGGGTGCACTTGCCCATATGTGTGTTTAGTGTTAGTAAATATCGTGTTTTATAAATTTAAAACTTGGCTAAAGGTGTAAAAAGGGCTTAATTGTATTATAAAAATATATTACACTACACACGCATCAAGTTTTTGGCGCCGTTGCCGGGGACACAAGGATTTTAAGAAAGCTTAAAATCGACGGCCTAATCAGTTTTTCAAAACCTTTTTAAAACGCGCGCAATTTTTTCTGCATTTTAGTTTAGTTTGCATTTACAGTAGCCTGAACACGGGGTCGTGCTCACTGAACACGCCCCCGTGCTGCACATTTTTAGTTAGATACCCAGATACAGAGTCTGAACACGGGGCCGTGCTCGCTGAACACGCCCCCGTGCTCAACGTGACCAGTAACTTTAATTAAAACGCGCAGATACAGACCCTGAACACGGGGCCGTGTTCACCCAACACGGGGCCGTGTCCAGCTTCTGTTTCCGTCTTTATTTTTGTTTTCTGGTCCCAAGACTCGGTTGTGGTCTGTTGAGTGATTCTTATGGATCAATACTCAGGAGGTTACAACTATACCTATGATGAGGATGATTATAGGGGTAATTATTGCACTAATTGTCATAACGCACGCTCGGTTCAGTATAATAACTCATATCAACCATCCAATTCATACAACCACTATGAGGAGCCCAGGTACGAGCCATCAACTTCATACACATCCTATGAAGACCAAAGGTATGAACCTCCTCCCTCATACTCATATTTTGATGAACCAAGGTATGAGCCCTCATACTCATACTTTGAAGATTCAAGATATGAACCACCACCTTCATACTCTTATTATGAGGAACCATGGCATGAACAACCCACCTCATATGAGTACTATGAAGAACAAAATTTCGACCCTTATCCATCATATACTTACAATGAAGAACAATGGTGTGAACCATCTACTTTATATGAGTACTATGAGGAGCCAAGGATCGAACAACCGGATTCAAGCTTAGAGGATCCAAATTCTTTTTCTCTCACCGAAGTGACCAATAGGATATTAGAACACATTAAAACTATCGAACGTTACATGAAAGAATCTCGCGCAAGGGAAGAGGAGTCCCGCGCAAGAGAAGAATTAAATTGTAATAATAACGTAGAGATAGTTGAAAATGTAAAAATGGAAGAACAAGAAAGTGAAAAACCGACACATGCGTTAAACAATGAAAAAGGTGAATCCGATAACGTTAAATTACAAGAAGAGTCTAATTTTGAAGAAATTAACCTCTTGTCACCTACTTTCGAAAATCATTGTTTAGTAACCCCTCATGCTAAGTTTTTAAAAGAGTTAAACACTAGTGCTAAAATCAAAGAAATAGTGAGTGTTAAGTTAACTAATGATCAAACTTCGCTAATAAAAGAAGATCCTTTTGAAATTAACATTACACCGGTTCCGTGTTTCTTTCAAAATTCATTTATTAGTAATATCACCATTGACAAAGATCTTTGTGTTAACATAATGCCTAACTACATTTTTGAAAAATTAAGTATTAGTGATTTTACTCCACTTCGAATACCCATTTTTCTATCCGATCGAAAAGTGATAAGATCAATCGGTGTAGTTGAAGATGTTTTGGTTCAAACAAATCAAATGGTAATCCCAACCGACTTTGTCATCCTTGATGACGCCCCTCTAGTCTTGGGAAAACCTTTTGTACAAACTCATAAGGCTTTGAAAAACCGGAAATTCAACAATCTACCTCTTCAGTTAGGGGCATTCAAAAGAAGCATAGATCTTGAGCGTTCAATGAAATATCCTTTTGGCAATAATGACCCCCTAATTGAAGATGAAGCAGAACCACCCGATACAACTCAAGAAGATGACCACTTTGTCGAAGAAGAGATCGCCATAGAACAAACCTTTAAGGTTCTTGATCTAGATGAGCCACAAAATAAGGTGTCTTCTAAAGACCCACCCATTGAGCTCAAAGAACTTCCTAAAGGTTTGGAATATGCTTTTCTAGACAAAGATGGTGGTTTACCTGTAATTATTTCTTCTAAATTAAGTAACATAGAAAAAGAGAAATTAGTTAATCTACTTAAAAAACACAAAAATGCAATCTCTTGGAAGATTGTAGATATTAAAGGAATAAGCCCTTCCATGTGCACGCACAAAATTTTAATGAATGATGACTACAAAACAGTGATTCAACCACAACGAAGAGTGAATCCTAATGTTCAAGAAGTGGTTAAAAATGAAGTCATCAAGCTACTTGACGCCGGACTAATCTACCCTATCTCCGACAGTCCGTGGGTAAGTCCCGTCCAAGTAGTCCCAAAGAAAGGAGGTATGACGGTAATAACTAATGAGAAAAATGAGTTAATACCAACAAGAACCGTCACAGGATGGAGAGTTTGTATAGATTATAGGCGATTAAATGAAGCAACAAGGAAAGACCACTTTCCTTTGCCTTTCATTGATCAAATGTTAGAACGACTATCCGGTC
The DNA here is from genome assembly GCF_002127325.2 of Helianthus annuus. Lineage (NCBI taxonomy): Eukaryota > Viridiplantae > Streptophyta > Magnoliopsida > Asterales > Asteraceae > Helianthus > Helianthus annuus. Next base: position 154,231,101 of record NC_035435.2, on the reverse strand, counting down.
ATAAATTTTATTGTTTCTTAGATGGTTTTTCAGGTTACTTTCAAATACCGATAGCACCAGAAGACCAAGAGAAAACAACTTTCACATGCCCCTACGGAACTTTCGCATATCGACGCATGCCATTCGGTCTATGTAATGCACCTGCAACATTCCAACGTTGTATGGTAGCCATTTTCCATGATATGATAGAAAAGACAATGGAAGTCTTCATGGACGACTTTTCCATCTTTGGAGACTCATATGACCAATGCCTCAATAATCTTGAACGAATGCTATCCCGATGTGAGGAAACTAACCTCGCCCTTAACTGGGAAAAATGCCATTTCATGGTAACAGAGGGAATAGTACTCGGTCACAAAATCTCTAGCGAAGGAATGGAAGTTGATCGAGCAAAAATAGAAACTATTTCTCGATTACCTCCACCATCCTCCGTAAGAGCAATCAGAAGTTTCTTAGGGCATGCCGGATTTTATAGAAGGTTTATCAAGGACTTTTCAAAAATTTCAAGGCCTCTAACAAAATTACTTGAAAAAGATGCGCCTTTCATCTTTGACAAGGAATGCAATCAAGCATTTCTAACCCTCAAAGAAATGCTAGTCAATGCACCTATCATGATAGCGCCCGATTGGAAATTCCCTTTCGAAATCATGTGTGATGCAAGTGACTTTGCCGTTGGAGCAGTCTTGGGACAAAGAAAAGAAAAGCATTTCCACCCAATCTATTATGCTAGTAAAACGCTTAATGATGCACAAGAAAATTATACAACTACAGAAAAAGAATTACTAGCAGTAGTGTTTGCTTTTGATAAATTCCGTTCTTACCTTGTTCTTTCTAAAACTGTAGTCTATACAGACCATGCAGCCATCAGATACCTCTTCAAGAAACAAGATGCAAAACCCCGTTTGATCAGATGGATTCTACTCCTCCAAGAATTCGACATCAAAATCAAGGACAAAAGAGGAGCAGAAAACACTGCTGCAGATCATCTCTCACGCCTAGAAGACCCAGCTTGGGAAGCGACCAGGGACGAACAAATCAACGAAAAATTTCCCACCGAGTCCTTGGAGATGATGGAGAGTAGACAAGAGCCATGGTATGCCGACTATGCTAATTATCTAGCTAGCGGTATAGTCACAAAAGGATGGCCGCATCATCAAAGAAAGAAATTCTTTGCTGATGTAAAGCATTACTTTTGGGAAGATCCTTATCTTTTCAAAATGTGTGCCGACCAGCTCATCCGAAGGTGTGTCCATGGTAATGAAGCACGAAGAATTCTCCGTCACTGTCATGAAGGTCCATACGGAGGACATCATGGTGCCGCGAGTACCGCACGAAAGGTATTTGATTCAGGGTTTTATTGGCCAACCATTTACAAGGATGCACAAAACCTTGTAAAGACATGTGATGCTTGCCAAAGATCAGGTAATATTTCTTCCAAAAACGAAATGCCCCAAAATGGCATTCTCGTTTGTGAAATCTTTGATGTGTGGGGACTCAATTTCATGGGACCTTTCCCACCGTCAAAAGGAAACAAATATATACTTGTGGCACTCGATTATTTGTCTAAATGGGCGGAGGCCGAAGCTCTTCCAACAAATGATGGAAAAGTAGTTGTAAAATTTCTGAAAAAAATATTTTCTCATTTCGGAACACCAAAAGCTTTGATAAGTGATAGGGGCACCCATTTTTGCAATCATCAACTCGAAAAAATATTAACAAGGTATGGGGTCTATCACCGGGTCTCAACAGCATATCACCCTCAAACAAATGGGCAAGCCGAAGTGACTAATCGAGGTTTAAAAAGAATACTCGAAAAAAACCGTAGGACTAAATAAAAAGGAATGGGCCGACAAATTAGATGATGCTTTATGGGCCTTTCGAACTGCTTATAAAACCACTATAGGCACGACCCCATATAAGCTCGTCTATGGAAAGAGTTGTCAGTTGCCAGTAGAAATAGCTCACAGAGCCTACAGGGCAATAAAAAATGTAAACTTAGACTTAGAAACTGCCGGTAAAAATCGATTTTGTCAAATGAATGAATTAGACGAACTAAGGAATTATGCATATTCTAACTCCGAAATTTATAAGGAAAGAATGAAGAATTTACATGATAAATATATTAAGACTAATGAATTTCGGGTAGGAGATCAAGTTCTATTGTTTAATTCACGACTTCGATTATTTCCTGGTAAACTAAAATCTAGGTGGTCAGTGCCTTTTTCCGTCACCCATGTTTTTCCTCACGGTGCAGTAGAAATTAAAGCTCGAAATGGGATACCATTTGAAGTCAATGGCCAACGGCTAAAACTCTACCGAGGATCCATTGAGGATGAGGAAGAGGAGATCTCGCTTCAAACGGTTAACGAATAAACTCAACATCGTACCTGACATGTTACGAACAAGCAAATGTACGTCAAAAACAACCGGTAAGTCTTCTAACCATTTTCGAAAAAAGGGGCATGCACACGAGCACAAAAAAAAAAAACTTTGCTCGGCATGAGGCCGTGTCCGCTGGACACGGGGCCGTGTCAAGGCGACTGTCGGGATAAAACCCTCTTCTCACAACAGTTACCTCATTCCACACGCCCCGTTTTGCCGAAAACGCTCTGGTTACAGGCAATTTTCCGCAGATTTCCGACGTCACTACCACGTTTAACAACATCAAGGTATGATTCTACCATCTTTAGTAGTTAGATTAGTTACTTTCATGTAGTTAAAACATCAAAAATTGGGGGAAAATCTAGGGTTCTTCGTGTTCATCCGGATCGAACTTCAAAATTTTGATGCAATCTGTTAGTAGTAGTTTAGATTAGTGTAGTAGAAAGTAAATAAACATGTATTGTTGATAGATTCGTTCGATTTCCTACTAAAACCCCAAACCCTTGTTTTTGAACCGAAAAAGATGAAATTGGAAGGGTAAACGGTTTGTTTTGGGAAAAACGACACTTAGGGTTTCATTTTCGGGGGAAACCGCAACTATTGGGCTAAAAATTTTCAGGTTTTCGGAACCAGGACGAAAAATGAAGTTTTTGGGTTACAGACGCCTGGACACGGGGCCGTGCCCACTGAACACGGGGCCGTGTCCAGCCCACTGTTTGCAGTTTCTTTTAAAATTTCTTTGTTTCGTACTAACTTTTTGGTGTATTCTTTCAGATGTCAAAGTTCTCAAGGTTCAACGTAAGCGAACTCGATGCTAGGGCACGATATGAGATACTCCAAACAAGACCCGAGGAGTACCCTAGGCGAGCATGTACGGACTTGTTAACCATGGTGAACCAACTAGACCGATTCAACAACATCGTGACAGGGCCACTAGCAGTTGCATTGAACACTCGACTTCGGTCGGTGCCTCAATGCACAATGGAGTTTTACAGTACTTTCGCTTTCAAGACGAGGGTTGACCCGTTTGACAATGAAGGGGTCGCATTTCGGTGTGGCGGGACACAGTACTCAATCTCCATGGCACAGTTTGGATCTATAATAGGACTATACGGTGAAGAAGAATCGGGAAATGAGGAAAACACTGGGGGATTACGAGACTTGGACGAGACCGAACGTCAAGCCGCATGGGCTCAAATAGGTGAAGGAATCTACAACCCTAGCAGCACTAAGAGTACCAAACTGAGGGACCCGCTATACCGCTACATTCACAGGCTCCTCACCTACTCGCTGAACCAGCGTCACGACAGTAGTGGCGTTGTGGGGTTAAAAGATTTGGTTGTCCTTCACTGCATCCACAACCGGAAGCCTCTCGATGTTCCATATCTCCTGTTGCGAAATATGCATCTCAATCGCCTTGCTCGAGCTCCAACACCTATCTTCTTTGGGGGATGGGTGTACCGTCTTTTCAAGCACTTCACGAACATTCCAAGGTCCTTTGAAAGAAGTCCGTGGTCGGGACGAGTTGACTACCACATTTGCCGAGCCATGAACTTGCTTTATGAGGCGGAAGACGGGACGGTGAGCTTCCAAAGAACGCAAGGTTATGCATGGAACCCACAGGAGGCCCTAGTTCTTCACGCACCACCTCCCCACTACCAGTACCAACCCCATGGCGAACCGGGTCAATCCTCCTCACAAGGAAGCGGTTTTCCTAACTTTCAAAGTTTACATGATCTTTTGCAGGAAAACCTCATGTGTACCAGGAACACCTACAATCTCGCCAACAACACATACCACCGGGTCGGAGCTATTGAGCGCAACATCAACAATATACAAGATGATATCGGTAGCATCCGGGAGTATATGGCGGCGCATGGGGGTGGAGGTGAGGATAGCGATGAGGACATGGAGTAGGAGGCTTGAAGGAACAAGGAGCGGGTTGGTGGTGAGCCCACAGGTTTAAGCACCTTTTCTATCGAACAATTTATGGCCTGCGTGCCACTTGTTGAACAATTTACTTTCCTGAACTACTTTTTATTTTCGTTTTATTTTTCTACTTTATGCTTGGAGACAATTAACTGTGGTAATGTAGGATGTTTTATGATTGCTTGGTGTGGTATTGAGTGATGAAACAGGTACAATGCAAGGGTTAGAGTGCTAAACCTTAGCGCTTACAGGCCCAAAATGGAGAAACCGGGAGACAAAACCTGTTTTTCAGGCTCACAGACTGTCCACACGGGGACGTGTCCAGCCGACACGCCCCCGTGTTCATCTCCCAGACCTGCTGTTTGGCTACTGACATGCAATTATTTTCCAGACACGGGGCCGTGTCTAACCAACACGCCCCCGTGTTCACCTTCTGTAAGTTTTCGATACTGGCAGTTCACCACGGGGTCGTGTCCAGCGAACACGGGACCGTGTCCAGACTGCCAGTAACATAATTCTTTGCTTTTTAACACCACATTACACATCCAATCAAACTAAAAATTTATTTTTGGGACACAGTTGAGGACAATGTGTAATTTAAGTGTGGGGGGGAAGCTAACACTTTGAAATTTTGCAAGTCCTAACAACAAGCCTTACACAAAACTCTATTGGAACCGCTAAACACCCCAAATTTTTTTCAAAAATTTTCATTTTTTCTTACTTGTCTAAAGTTTAAGTTGGGAATCACAAGATTAATAAGGTTATATTTTTATAAAATTTACAACCGAAAGCGTCGTGATAACAAGAACCAACATAAGAAAATTATGAAACGGCATAACAAGTCTAGTTAAAATTTGATTATATATACTTGATCACATTAAAAAAACCCATTCCCACAAAAGTGAGTTTTGAGCCTTTATTGAGCATACAAATTTACATCTTTAGACTAAATGCTCATTTTTCGTTTCTTGTGTGAATAGACGCTTGGTTCTTACAACTCTAGAACTTGCCACGACGATTCATTCTCGGTCCTTACCAACTTAAACCCAAGTAAGTAAATGATGGAGGCATTAGGACTAACCATTTTTCTTTCTACACCATTATTTTTCATTTTTTTTACCACCTACCCAAAATCCCCCTAGTTAACCCCTTTGAGCCTAAACCTTTCGTTTCTTTACCCTAAACCCTTTTTTTTACCCACCAAAAACCCTTTTTATTTTTCACTCCTTATTTTAGTAACAAGCTCGGTTTTTCGCAAGCTCGTTCTTTTATGTGACTAAAAAAAAAATTATATGATGATGAAGTTAAAAACAAACAAAGCTATACAAACAAAAGCTTGTTTGGAGAAATACTTCAAAATAAAAAGTCACTAAAAATTTGTGTTACGAAAACCGACGCTTTTTACGCTTTTCGCCCTTTTACTAACCACTAACCCAACCACCCACCTTTAGCCCAAGCCTAACCCTTCACCCCAAAAGTCCTCTTGATATTTACAAAGGTATAAAGTTAAAAAGGAGGAGGATTGATTGCTTGGCAAGCCTATGGAAGGCGTAAGCTCCATGCCGCTCTCGAGTGATTCACTAAAAAAAAAATACACCTTCGGCCGAGTGTTGAGTGATTTATCCCGTGAGGTATGTGAACTTGTATATAAATAAAATTTTAAAAAAGGCGTGTTATGCCCAAATAAGTAATTTATCCTATGAAACGTTCTAAATAAATCATAACGAATAGGATTGTAAATAAATAAAAATAAAACCCAAAAAGATCTTGGATTCCCGACACTCTATGACAAGCCAAAAACCTTCTCTTCTACCTATTCCATTTGGGAGTGTAAGCCACATTTAAAGAGTTTTGCTTGAGGACAAGCAAAAGTTCAAGTGTGGGGGTATTTGATGTGTGTAAAATGCAACATATAAATTACATCAAATAAGGCATAAAACTAACCCTTTTTAAGTACTAATGTTGGAAAAAGAGTGTTTTTGTCTTCCTTTTGTATTTTCAGGATGAAATGAGCTCAAAGTCACAAAAGAAGCAAAAAGACAGCCAATTCTAACACAAATACAAGAAAAGGAATAAAAGTAGACTGCCCGAACCCTCAACGGCATCTTCCCAAGCAAAGAAGAGAAAACAGAAGCCTGAACACGCCCCGTGCTCAGCCAGCACGGGGCCGTGCCCAAGAAGCAGCAGAAAAGACAAACCTGTAGAAGCTTCTATTGCCCACCACGGGGCCGTGTCCAGTGAGCACGGGGGCGTGGCGAAAGTACAGCAGGCGCATTAATTGTAATTGCGAATTACAATTAATGAAGAGATATAGTGTCAAACGGGCACGGGGGCGTGTCCAGCGGACACGGGGCCGTGCCCAGCCTTCTGTTCAGCCTATAAATAGGAGTGCTTGGCTTCATTCCAATCCATCCCTTGGCACACCACCTCTCTCACACTTCATCCACCATCCACCACCATCACAACACCATCATCCACCACCATCATCCATTGTCCATCATAGAGTGTGTGAGTCGTCTCGGGATCCAAGATTGATAGTAAGAGTTCTTGACAATCAAGGCCATGTTTGCCTAAGTCTCTTACATCACTTGGTGAAGACAAGTGTTTAGTATAATACTTTTTATTTTTAATCTTTTGCACTTTTTATTTGGTTTTGTATTAATGACTTTAATAACTAGTTACTTATGTTGAAGGTGATCTTTCCTTATCGTTTGTCCGTGGTGTCTTGGCATTATTTTACTGTCTATATAAAATAAAATATTTTCACCATTCATATCTCCACGGTCTATATGGAGGTATGTTGGCTACCTGGTCGGGGTTAAGGGAACGGTTTGGTAATGGTCTTGCCCTTGTTCAGCGTTTAGAGGTCCTGCAAGGGACCTGGGTCAAATTTAGTAGGATCTCCTTCAATGCCCATAGGTATTGGATGGCGGGGATCCAAACTCTTTGACCCCCTCATAAGTTAACTACTATTAATACTATAACCCGGCTATTTAGGACTGTATCCCTGCTGACTCAGACTACTTAGTCGAGAGTAACGTCACCGCCAAAAGCGGGGCCTACCATAATTTGCATTAATAACTTAATTCATTATCTTCCAATAGTCCAACCTTTTTAGGATTGTATTCTTGCTGACTCAAACTACTGGGTTGAGGGTAACGTCACCTTCAAAAGAGGGGCCTACTACAATAACTAAGATAATCTCTTAAACAAGTGCAAAAGTGCGAAAATAATCAAAGGTTATACTAATACACGAGTCGGATCCAAGTGATTCATCTTGTCTATCTGTTTTTATTTATTTTTATTTTTCAGCATTTAGTTAGTTTTTATTTTCTTAGTTTAAAATCATTTTTCTAACTTTTTGATTTGATTAGACGTTGAGGATAAACCGGTATTAAAAGCTCTTGTGTCCTTGGACGACCTCGGTATCTTACCAACACTATACTACGTCCACGATGGGTGCACTTGCCCATATGTGTGTTTAGTGTTAGTAAATATCGTGTTTTATAAATTTAAAACTTGGCTAAAGGTGTAAAAAGGGCTTAATTATATTATAAAAATATATTACACTACACACGCATCAGCTGTCACGTCCCTAGCCCCGGTTTGACCCGGTTCAGAGCCGCAGGACAGGAATCCTGTGGTATTTAATTTAGGCGACAACAGAAGTCTTTTATTTCAGGATCTTTTAAAACATAAAATGCCCGGTTATTTTATTTCGTAATTCGGGATAAACCCCGTAATTTACAATATAGTGATTTCACTGGGAATCTTTATTTTACAAAACATCTTTCTTTCTTTATTTATATTTGAGCCACTTCCTTAAGCTGATAGTGCTTCACGACACTTTTCTTGGATTATACCAGATCACCTGAAACATGTTTGAAAAAGGTTTTGTCAGCGGGGAAATACTGAGTGAATCATTCTTTTTATTTAAAACAATATTTAGTTATAATTTACAGTATTAAGAGCGATTACAATGTTTCTACATGTCAACCATATACCCACGGTATTTGTCACTCGACCATCTATTGGCTATCTCGTTGTCCGATAGTGTCTGTGACTATGGTCATATCACCCCTTGGCTATCTCGTTGTCCAATGGTGATGGATTAACAAGTAATGTATACAAAACCCCACATACGGGCTGTAATGAAGACTACAAATACTTAATCCCTGTAACTATAACTTTTAAAATAGTTTGGAGTTTTGTAAAGCATATTTGATAAAAAGAGAATGACTCACATTGCAGATTTATGCGTGCAGATTTATGCGGGCAGAGTTTAATCTACTGATTAGCTTGTTTACCTAAATTAAATAACAATGCACACGAACTGGGTTAGTAACTAATACAACATTTACGACAATTCACGAGATTAAACCTTCACAACGATTGACAAAGTGCGATACTTAAATATCCAGCGGATTCGCAACGAATAACAGAGCATAGCCCGGATTTGGGCAATATCCAAATATCCTGTCGGAATCACGACGAATAACAAAGTATAAACCCAATTTGAGCAGCACTTAAACACTCGTTGGATAGTTTCAATCGATCGGACGTTGAATCGTAATAGTGATCGAGTTAATACCCGGTATCGTTGCAGCACCCTGCTACTAATTGAAATTTCGCCTTTACAGTGATAAGAACTCGTTTTTATGAAAATATTTCGACATCAGTGGACTGTGCATGCAACAGGCTATTTATAGCTGAAACTAGGGTTTTACGCGGCCCGCGTAAAACCATACATATACTTTACGCGGCCCGCGAGGCTGCCTAGTCTAGGCGTAGGGTTGATTGGTCACAAGTAGGTCCCCAGCTGGTCAACACGTGGCCCCGGCATCCTTATCCGGTCAACCTTGAGTTGACGTGGCCCGCGTAATGGTAGGCTATCCTTTACGCGGCCCGCCTAAAACACACATTCTTTGTTTTCTTTGATTTTTCAAGCTGGCTAGAGTTTTAGGGGTCCGGGTTTTCATGTATAGATAAATTAGGGACATTTTTGAAGGTCCTTACATTTGCTAGTTCTGCAGCTTCTTCTATAGTTTGGGGTCTAGCTGCCTTGACTACATGCCTAATTTCCCGACTAATCCCCAGATGTAACGGGAGATTAATACTGGTTCTGGTGATGCAAGGGTTGGTACTATTCTAGCACATTCAAAGAAAGTAGTAGTATAACCCTTACTATCTACTCCAGTCATTCTAAGGTTTAAGAACTTATTTGCTATCTGTTCTTTTTCATTGGGAGGGCAGAATTTTCTTTCTACCATGTTTTTAAATTCCTCCAATTCCATATTATAAACCCTGTCACTTCCCCTAGACTGGAGGATAGTGTTCCACCATTCTAAGGCTGAATTCTTAAACAGATTGGAAGCAAACAATATATTATCCTCTTCCGCGCACTTGCTTATTTTTAAGACTCCCTCAGTCTTTTTTACCCAACGTAGAGTTGAAATGGGTCCTTCATTGCCCAAGAATTTATTGGTTTTACGACCAGAATTCCTTGTAAGAATAACCATAAGACATGGTTCTTCTTCTTTTGGGAATGGGCATTTGAAGTATGGGTCCATTGTTCACGTTGTGTTCTGGTTCTTAACCGTTTGAATAATAAATGGCATTGCGTCTATAATCCCTTGTGCCACTATGTGTTGGATGACACTATTATCCATTTGGTTTCCATTATTATTGTTGTTCGGGTTATCGTTGTTATTCTGATTATCGTTATTCTGGTTTTCCTAGTTCACTTCGTTGTCCATCTGAATTTTAAACATTTGGCCAATTATTAATATCACAAAATAATATTTAATGCAAACAATCACATAACACGCATATTGTTCAAAATCGTCAAACATTGCGACTTACTCTTTCTTATATAGTATGCATCCATATATATTACAATACAACTAGAATTGAAATTACACTACTAGTAGGCATCTGTATCTATTGTCTAGATTTTTTTTCATACACACATATTATTATATTATTATATTATTACTATCACCATCAGTGATATAGGTTCATCCAGAACTCCATATTACGCTCGTCATACTTCCAAACGATTCGTTCTCTGATCTGTCTCATCCTCTCACTACCTTCTAAAATCTCCTCACCAAAGGTTCGGAGTTCTTGCACATTTTCTGCACTCATTGGGGGTGCAGGTGCTGGCACTGGGTTTGGGAACTGGGGCATGGGTTCTTGGTAAGGGTAAGGATTCTCTAGAATTTCCCTAATGTATTCATCGTTATCATAGTAGGTATCTAGAGGGTCCAAATCTGGGTAGGCTGCTAGGTTTGGCATGGGTTCGTCTTCTGGTATTGGGTAACGTTGCTGGTAATTCCTATGGTCGTCAAACCACGGGTCGTAGTTTGGGTCTAAGGGATTGGGTGCTGGCACTCTAGGTATCTCTGCTGGGTCAAAATCATTCATTTGAATTTGATTTTCTGGGTTGGCTTCAATCTCCATTGGTTATGTGGGAAACAAGGGTAATGGTTTGGGTGCTATGAGTTGCTCTAAATTAGGGTCTGTAGCTGTAGTTGCTAGAATATGAAAGTTTGCTAGACTCCTATTAAGCATCTCCTGGGTATGAGCATTTGTTTCTATATTGGCGGCTGCTACAGCACGCTGTTGCTGGAGTTTTCGCATCCTTTTCCTACGTTGATGCGCTCCTCTACTGAACCATCCTCTCTTTTTAGGTGGGAATGGCTCTTCAGACTGAGTCTTAAACACGAATATCCCATCTTCATTGTCAGCTGAATACCCTGAGAGGGCAGGCTGTGAAGAGGTGCCTTCGCTTCTAGGTGAGCTGGACAACTGACGGTAGGCGTCGGAAGGTCCTTGGTCGCTCATACTGTAAACTAACAAAGAGTCAAATAACACACAATGATAATATACAGATATGCACGTATTTTCGTAGATAATTTCCTAACATTTTGAATAATATCTTGGTGTCAGCAGTACACTTCTGTGGCTGAATCAGTGGCTTAGCTCTGATACCACCTTCTGTCGCAACCCCCGTCCCCTAATTACCCAGGAACGGGCGGTCGCGGCCAGTTTCAGTGGTATCGGTGTTTATCAATTTGACAACAGAAATTACATCAGGACCGTAGTTAGGAAATATATTATCGGAGTAAAATACCACACTATTATAATATTAAACACATGGGAAAATCCCAAGTTTTCAGTACACACATTTTCATAGGGTAAACCCTATTTTATTTAATAAAAACATCTCTTTATTTAGGTAACTTTTATAGCCACTTTTCCAAGCCTTCAGTGCTGTCCAGCTGGCTTCTACTTGGCTTTCACATTTTGTTACCTGAAACGCGTTTAAAAACATTTTGTCAATAGGAAATACTGGTGAGTGAATCCCAGTTTAATCAAGAAGAGTTTTATTAATTAACAGTATTGAGAACGATTACAATGGTTATATCTACACAATTACTCATTCAGTACTGTCAATCTTGACTGGTGGGTCAGATTACACATTGGCTAACTCTTTGTCCAATGGTAACGTGTTCCACATTTTGTATACAAAACCCCAACATACCGGAAGTAATTGAAGATTACAAAGACTCAATCACTGCTATTTATAAATTAAAATAATTAAAGGTTTTGTGAAAACAGTTTACAAAAAGGAGATTACTTACATTGCTGTCTTAGGGTTTTCCTTAAGGATTTCCTGGTGATTATCTATTAAATACATAAATGCACACATTTTAGTATAATAACGCAATATTTACATTAGTAATACCCTCCCCGAGACGGCATTCCAACGACTACGTCGGGCAGAACCACAATAGCCGTTACGAAACCCTGAATCAATCGGGTAGCGTATCTAATACGCAACTGAGGTTATGATACTTACAACGAGGCAGGGCTTCGCTAATTAGGGGGTATACTACCCGAGAATTACTTTAGTTATGCAGAAATTCGAGAGAGAAAAATATTTGTGAGCGAATTCGACTGAACAGCCGATGCCCTCTATTTATAGGGCCTGATTTCAGGTTCCTCGCGGCCCGTGAAGGATGTAGCCAAGGGCTACGCGGCCCGCGACATAGGTTGCCTAGGGTTTAGCTTTGACTGGTCACGCATATAGACTTGACACGATGCTGCCACGTGGTAGCTCAGGGTTTCGCCGTTTGGCCCTTCGCTCGCGCCCCGCGTAGACCCAGGGGTGGTCTTAGCGGCCCGCCAGAGCCCTTTTATTTTTGTTTTTATTTAATTTAAATAAAAATAAAGGTATTCGGGGCCTGTTTTCGTATACGGGCCGTATTTTAGGACGTATTGGGATATTTTAAACATTTTTAGGGTGTCGGATTATTTAGGAGGGTTGTTATAACAGTCGATGCCACAATCGATGATATTGATGGTCGCCTGACTTACCTTTTTGCTTGTTTTATACTCTTAAACGTTGTGCACCACCATGTAAAAACTTTCAATGGTATATTAACATAATAAGGAATTAGATTAAATGAGTTAAATCAAGTTAATCGTGAACAAAAATGAAAAATCACTTTCTTCTTTGCAAACGTCGATTAGGCGTTTTCCCAGTGTTTCACATAGAAAGAGGGTTATTCAGCCCTGTCCCTCGCATTCCAAATGCCAAAATTGGTGTTTCAAGTTCCGATTGCAACTTTTACACCAAAAATCAATTTATAACTCTGATTTTCAAATACGTGTAATATGACCTTTGGAAATCCGATATATTTTGCGTGATAGACTTAACTCACATCAATTCATTAATATCACTCATCCTTTCCACCCGGTGGTTATTTTTCTTTATAAATCCTTTCTAACAATCATTAGCCACATAACTAACAACCTTTTACAAATCCAAAACAAAACAACAATCCGAATCATTAGTTTTATCAATCATTTAGGAATAAGTTTGTCTAATATCTAAATCCATTATGTTGACATAAATCTATAAATCCCTTTTTCTTTTAAATCCATGTTGCATTCAATAAGCATTCTTTGAAATCCATCATTAAAACGATAATTAAGAAATACTTATGACTACATCCATGATCTCAAAATCCTTAGAAATTTCTCATGAATGAAGGACTATGGATAATAATCCCTTTAAACTACCAAATACTATTGTATAAATCATAATTTATTTCCAATAAAGAGAGGAAACCATTTCAAATCTCGAAGGATATTGTATAATTTTATAGAGTGAATTGCAAGTTTTGTCCTTTATTTTTATACCACATTCCAGGCAGTGTCGTTTGTCTTTAAAATTGATGAGTTTTGTACTTAATGTTTCCGAATGTTACACGTTATGTCCTTTGCCCTAACCCAGATGGATTTTTCTATTAAATCTAATCATGTGCAAGGCACATAAGGGAAATTTTGTTATTTAATCTTATCAGGGACTAATTGTGTAAATAACTCTAAGAAAAAGTCAAAAGTACATTTATATCTACAGCCTGCTGCAATATTTTCACATCTCCCTCTCACCAACTTATCACCACCGCCAGCACCACAAGCCTGCTCCCAACCACCACTCACTGCCTGCACCACTCCAAACAACCACCCATTGCCCACACCTGCGAAACCACCACACCACCCATCCCTTTACTAGATTCCAACTTCAAAACAACAATCCCAACATCATCCCCTTCAAGAACCCTAATAATAACCCCAACATCATCCCTCTCTCGATTCTGATTCCCAAACAATCTGCCTCAATTACAGCCATATAACTCAATTACGGACAACCAATTACAACCTAAGTCTATCTTCAAGTCTACCGTGTGTGGTTTCCAGTTCATTTATAAATAATCCATGACCAGACAATGGTGGTGGTGGTTCTACTAATGACACTTTGTTCAAATCCAAATCTATAACCATATCATCAGCCATCTAATTCCACAAAGCCCTAAATTTCAGTAACCCTAATTCTGTTTACCTTCTACACAAAATTAAGGAAAAAATCATGAACATTCAACATCCAATTAACACTGATGAGATGTAAACCTTAACCTCATCGAGATTGGGCAGTGGAGAACAGTTGTGGTGGAGAAACGATGGTGCGGGAGAAACAACGATGACAACGATGGAGAAACAGATGACGGTGGAGAACAGTGGTGGTGGAGAAAGTATGACGATGTTGGTGGAGAAATGGCGGTGATGTCAGTGGAGAACGGTGACGGTGAAGAATAGTCGAGGTGGAGAAATGGCGGTGATGTCAGTGGAGAACGGTGACGGTGAAGAATAGTCGAGGTGGAGAAATGGCGGTGATGTCAATGGAGAACTGTGACGGTGAAGAATAGTCGTGATGGAGAAATGACGGTGACGTCGGTGGAGAACGATGGTGGTGGGCGGTGGAGAACAATGGTGGTGTTGGTGATGTTGAGAGTGGTTGTTGTTGGTGGTAGATGATGGCTGTTGGTGGTGGTTGACTGTCACACCCTGGCTTTGCGGAAGCGTGGTTAATTTGGTGTGACTTCTTAATACCATAGCTTAATCATAACAAAGCTATATGAATTAAAAACATGCAATAATCATCCATTAAGTTTTAAAAACCAAATACAGTACCATTGTTTTAACGGGAAACACGCCCTAACAACCATATCCTTGTTCAACAAACATTACGAACTTAAACATAACATAAACACAGTTTAAGGACTGTGACTTGTCCAGGAAAGAGTCACATTCCCTAAACCCCGGATGATCTTGGAAACTAGTGCAGCGGGAAAACGTGCCATACCGTGCCAGACCTTTTAATTCCCTGAAATACATGTAAGTTGAAAAATCAACAATAATGTTGAGCGAGTTCATGCACAAGTGAGTAAATAAACCTTTGTATTTATCAAAATCCTGGTATGTAGCAAATAAGGAAAAAGAGATCACCAATGGTTTGCAAGGCCATTGATATGTGTGAAATGCAAGTAGGAAGGCTCAAACCTAGCAGATTTATGCGTCGGGTACAAAGTCATCCCGAGGTCCGTTATGCTGGGCCTGGGACTGGGCTCGCTACACCCAAATAGATCTATCGCTCCTGCCCCTCGGTCCTACCCTGAGGATTAATGACCTCAAGTTTCCGCCTACCCATTCACATGATCTAAAAAGTAACCCTCCTTACGCTAACCATACCATGTATAAAGTAATCATAAACATTGTAACATGTATTTCACCCCCGCAGTTTAGAAAACTGAAAACAGTTAAGAGAAAAGAGGGACATGAACTCACAGTCGGTGCATCTCTACCAAGTACTCCAAATCGGGCAGCTGTGCAACGACCTACATGTGCTAATTCTATTAGACGGACGGCCGTGCCTTAGCTTTATAGTTTAAGTTTTTGGGAAATAGTTAGACAACTATTTCGTGTTTACTTCTCGTATATACTTGGTAGTTAATCTCCTTCCCAAGGATGGGGATTTAATACATGTGCGTTCGAATTACACCATTAAGTCTCACTTAATATATTTATTTCCAATCCCAAAATATAAGTATTTTTCTCAAAAATATTATATTTTCACTTCACATAACACTCCCAAAAATAATACGTTGATAGAATACGTGTTCGTAATTATTTCCGCATAATGCGTAAGTTACGTTTTTATCGTTCGAGTGGTAATAATAATTACCGTTGTAACTTATATGTTTATCGTGGAAGCGTTCGTATTATTTTGGATTCGTCAACGTTTGTAAATATTATTCTTACTCTAAAAATAATATTTGTGTATTTTTCACAAAATAATCATAAACAGTGTTGTGAAAATATATTTACCAAATATATATTTATCGCGTTTAGTTTTGTGAAAATCCCACCTCCGAACATTTGTAAATAAGGTCGTGGCTAAATATATTTTGAAAACATGTCAAAAATAATTCTAACACTTGTACATAATTCTAAGTGTTAGGTTTTAGAAAAATTTCGCCAGAGTTTCCCCTGTAACCGGAGGTGGCCACGCTTTCAAGCGTATCATTTTCTTTTACAAAATCATTTCAACAACTTCTTTATTCAATCAACAATTTCCGACACATCAAACTAGTCGACAAGTATGTAAATTGCATAATCACATGAACTTGTAGTTTTTCCGAAATTATAGTGTAAATCCCATTATATTTTTGTGGATCTTTATATAAAGTAGCTTAATCTCGTAAAAACCTCGTTTTTAGAATAAATCCATCTTTACAACTTCCCGTCATCTTTCACAAAGATTGTTATTTTGTCGAACCTTTTCATTTCACAAGTGTCTACACACTTGTGGTTTATAAAAATCATACTTGTTAGTGTAAGATCCGTCTTTTTAGAAAACATGTTTTCTTTGATACGTGGTTCTTTGAAAATACCATTTGTACATACGTAGATCCGCTAGTTTCAAACACTATTTTACAAGTAAAAATATTTTTACACAAGTTCATGTTTCTCGTGTGGTAGAGTTTCACCTTTTAACCCTTGTCTCATTCAAAACAAGCTTATGTCAAGATCCATGATCTTAACCAAACCGGGTTAAATGGTGATCCGAGCTACCACAACGTAGATCGGGCCTAGATAACCACAAATTTCAATTACTACATCATTTACACAACTTATGATCTTTTAACCAACAATACTTGCATTTTTAGTAGACTTTTGTGCTTCAAATTGTAAGTTTCCGACTTTTAACCATTACAACACATATTAACCACCTTAGAATAGTTCGAGAGAGTGTTTTAAGCATTATACCTCTAGCTCGAGGCTAGGGAAGAATCTATGCGAAAAAAGAGGTGGATAAAAGCTAGATAGAGAGGTCCTTCGCCTTCCGTTAGCTCCAAGACTCCTCGTATGCGACCCTTATCACTTGTGTAACCTTGGAATGAGAAGAATCAAACTCGAAAATGGATGGGGTGTCCAAGGGGGTCTCGGCCGTGAGTTGAGCAAGAGGGAGAGAGAGAGTTGTGGTGAAAAGTATGGAGGGTTTAATCTCATGTGCACTATTATGTTACTTATAGGCAATTAGGAAGTTTATGATCCAATGGATCCCTTGTCTACTAGATATGGAACAAGTAATTATAAAATAATCAAGAATGGTACAAGCTTAGTTACATTGGGACCGAAATCGGTCATGGGGGGGGGGTTCTAGTTGAATTCTAACCATTAGTTAGCTTAGAGTTTAGTTAAGTAGGTTAGTTAAGCACTTAACTCGGTTAGTGGTGTGTTATGTTTTATAGCGGGTGTTAGGGTATTCAGGGACCCTAGCTGGCTCAGAAAAAGACCAGTAGTGTTACTGTCAATATTTTTATGTCCCGGGTATAGTCCGGTTGTTCGGTTGGATAGTAATCCGTTAAAGTGCTTAACAAAGCTTTTAAGTGTCGTAAATACCATTTTTAGTGACACAACTTATTTCCCAAAGTGTCAGGAATATTTTCCTCATGTTTTGGCACTTTATTAGTTAGCCAGAAGCTAGTATATAAATAAAAGTGTTGTGTTTCGTGCTTAGAGTACGTTTTAGGCACATCCAGTCATTATATCTTATTCCTAGAGACGCAGTTCTACAACCCTTGTATCCCTACACTCACTATGGGTGTAGTAAAATATTTCTGGCCCATACAGGCCTTAGAGGCAGTGTCTGCCTGATGCTGGCTTTATCAGCATGTTCAATAGGTTATCCGGTCACGGTGCTACTGTGCTTTTGTGCATCATGTTTGTCACTAGAGTACAGCATGTAAATTAGGTAGTGACGGAAATCAAAGTAAGATGCAGATATGTACAAGTATCAACAGTCAAGTAGCAGTTCATCAGTAATTTCAAGTAAGCACAGTAATTAAGCAGCAATTAATTATTAATTAAATCGTACGGATACATGGTTTAGTGAGGGTTGTCACATTGACAGAGCTAGAGAGAGAGGGTAGAGAGAGATGAAAATGTTGAAGCAGGTTGTAGATATATATGATCTTATTTTTAAACCTTTATAATGTTATTTACATAATTAGTCCCTGATAAGAGTAAATGACAAAATTACCCTCATGTGCCTTGCACATGATCACATTAGGCACATGATCACATTTAACAGAAGTATTCAACCGGGTTAGGGCGAAAGGACATAATGTGTAGCATTTGAAAATATTAAGTACAAAACTTATCAATTTTAAAGAGAAAGAACACCGCCTGAAATGTGGTATATAGATAAAGGACAAAAAAGGTAATTCACTCATTTTTATATGAATAGAGTACTTAAAGAACTTACATTTGTCTTGTTGATTCTTATTCTCTTGCTTGATCATTCCACCCCATTGATTCCCTACAATCAACGTACATTTTTACTATACTCAATTTAATCACCAAAATCTCGGCTTATTAGAGGGTGTTTGGGTTAGCTTATTTTGGAGCAACTTATAACTTATTGACTTATAAAAGTTAATAAGTTGTTTTTGGAGTGTTTGGGTTAGCTTATTTAAGTTGTTTTTGTGTGTTGAAAAGTTGTATTTGTAACTTATAACTTATGACTTATATAAGTTAATAAGTTGTTTTTTAGAAGGAATCCCAAACACCCCCTTAATCAGAACAATGCATTCCCATCAAATGTACCTACTATAATAAAAGAAACCAACTTTTGGACACGTGTCATTCATTGAAGGTATTCTCAAATCTATACTTATCTTATATTAACTAAATAAATAAATAATAAATTAATATTAAATCTTATCATACTTTGATAAAATATTATCATCAAATCTAAATTATTAATTTAATATATTTTTAAAACAAATACCTTTCTTTCCTACTTATATTATATTAAATATATAAATAATAAATTAATATTAAATGTTATCCTAATTTATTAAAAATGTAACTTTTTTTATTATTTGTTATACAAAATTATATTTATTCAACTCGTGTAAAACGCGGGGTTTTTAAAAATATATTTTTTATTATTTACTATACAAAGTTACATTTATGTATTTATTATTTGTTATACGAAATTATATTCATTCAACTCGTGTAAAACGCGGGATTTTTAAAAATACATTTTTTATTATTTACTATACAAAGTTACATTTATATAACCCGTGTAATACACGAAGCTTTTAAAGATATAACTTTTTTTATCATTTGCTATGTAAAATTAGATTTATTCAACACGCGTAATATACGGGGTTTTTTAAGGATATAATTTTTTTTTTATTATTTGGTAGATTTTTCAACCCGACTATACACGGGTTTTTTTAAGATACGACGTTTTTAGTATTTAATATACAAAATTACATTTATTTAAGGCAAATTGGAAATAAATAATCCCAACTCACTGTTATTGGCCAATAATAATCCCAACTCATTTAATCACCAATAATAATCCGAACTATTCACTTTTGTTTGTAAAATACTCCCACGTTAAAAAACACTAACTAGGTTAAAATATTGCTGATGTGGCTTAACATGTGTGGACTGACATGGCTGGTTAACATCTTACCTGTGTATAGAATGATTATCAGCCTCATTTGCTCACACAATCGACTGAATTTGCCCAATTTGTAGAATTAGGGTTTTGAAGGAGAGTGCGATTATGTGTGCAAATGAGGCTGATAATCATTTTATACACAGGTAAGATGTTAATAAGCCACGTCAGTCCATACATGTTAAGCCACATCAGCAATATTTTAACCTAGTTAGTGTTTTTTTAACGTGGGAGTATTTTACAAACAAAAGTGAATAGTTCGTATTATTATTGGTGATTAAATGAGTTGGGATTATTATTGACCAATAACAGTGAGTTGGGATTATTTATTTCCAATTTGCCTTTATTTAATATGTGTAATACACATGGTTTTTAAAGATATAACTCTTTTTTAGATCTATTTAACACGTGTAATATACGGTGTTTTTAAGGATGTAATTTTTTTATTATTTGGTAGATTTATTCAACCAGATTATACAAAGGTTTTTTAAAGATACGACATTTTTAGTATTTAGTATACGAAATTACAGTTATTTAATTTGTGTAATATACATGGTTTTTAAACATATAATTTTTTTATTATTTAATATATAAAATTATATTTATTTAACCCGTACAATATACGGGGTTCATAAAGATATAACTTTTATCTTCCTATACTAATAAATAAAAATCATTTGTGAACACGTGTCATTATCTAATAATTTCTCACTCTTATTTTTCTATTTATCTTTTCTATTAAATAATAATAATAATAATAATAATAATAATAATAAGCATCAATATAACTAAATCTATTTATCTCTTTTGTTTTCATAATCTGAAATTGATTTCTTTTTTAACTCTAAAGTTTCAATTTTTGGCAATTTAGATCTAAAGTTTCAATTCTTGATATTTTAACACATTTGATTAATTTGATTTTTCACTTCTAATTCAAAAGTTTTCATATTTTACAATTTAACCCCTTTAATTTATTTTACTTTCAACCCAATGCTTTTCTTCTTTTGCAATTTAACCTAAACACTTTTTTACTTTCAACTTTAATCCTTTATACTTTTCATCTTTAACAAGTTCACCATTTAACGTTTCATTCTAAATTTTCCGAGTTAACACGCCGGAACATGTGTATGGGGTTCAACGTTTTTTCATCTATTTTTTTCCCGTTTGACGGGTCCGTCGCAACGCGTCCACTTTTCCCTGTTTAATAGGTCTGTCGCAACGCGCGAGTCAGAGATCAACTTAGTTATTTTTTCTCGGGTTTACACACAGGCTCGTGGTCATGTGAAAAACATTTCCCTTTCATCAAACATGATATATAACTAACGAATCCCCGCCGCATTGCGGATGGTGGTAATCCTAGTTATTTAATATATAAAATTACATTTATTCAACCCGTGTAATACACGAGGTTTTAACATAGTATACGCAAGTTTATAATGCTTTCAAATCATAGGTTTGGTATTTATCGTTAGGGTTCAGATTAGACATTCAAATATTCTTTAATGGGCACATAATTTCATTAAAGCATTTTATCAAACATCTTGAATGCATGAACTTTAAAGGCCTTAAACTATATAGAGTTTGTTCTTACTCCCATCATATCAATTTATTTCCATCAAGGTTGAACATAACAAAAAATGTAAGTTTTTTATAACATTTTCGAACATCAAGGAACATTAACAAGTAATTGTGTGCAGATGATGATTCTATCTTTTAGCAAGTAAAAACCCTAAACAAATGAGGTCTTAGTGTTTTTATGAAATCAAAGCATGAAGATGATATACTTAAGCCATATAAACAAAGATTCTCATATTATAACTACATCCCTACACATGCATTAACTAAAATATTTGAATTGAAGTTCTAGGTTATGAATACCTAATATATCATATTTCTTTTACCAAGAGGATGACTAGAACAACTTTTAATCCATAATTTTAATCAATGATCTTTGTTAGAATTAAACCTCAGTTCATCTTTGTTCTTGGCTCTCTTTCTTTCTCTGTTCCCTGTTGTCGACACACAAACATACACACTCATCAGGTGTATCAGATTTCTAATTACGTGAGTTTCAACTAAGGAGCCAAGCTTAGAGTTACATAAATCTCTTTAATAATCTAATCTACTTATTAAATAAAATTGCAACATCTTTAATTTATGGGTCATTAAATATTTTCTTGACTTTAAATATAATCATATAAAAAGAAATCAAAATTTTCAAGAGAGTTAATTGCCAAAATCGTCCCTGAGGTTTGGGCAGGTTTGCCATTTTCATCCAAAATGACACTTTTGTACCAGATTGCCCCCAACGTTTGTAATTTTTTGCTATTTTCATCCAAACCACTAACTTAGTTTATTTTTTCTGTTAAGTTGAGGATATTTGAATGAAACTGACAAATATAAAACCATAGGGACGATTTTGGCTATTTACTAAAACTCTTTTAAAGGTTCTTTTATTTAATTAATTTTGTTACATATATAATAAAAAAGAATATACATGCAATTTTTATATGAAAATAATAATAGTGTTGTCGCATAATTTTTATAAATTTTCATCCAACCACTAACTAAGTTAATTTTTCTATTAAGGCGAAGGATGTTTATAAACTAAGATATAAATTAATTTCTAATTTTTTATATAGATCAGTTTTATAAAAATAAAATCTACTTAAACCTCTAAATTTTATAAAACTAAAATGCTGGTGACCTTATTGAAAAGGGTCAAATAAAAAAATCTTATCATATGTACCAAGTTTGTAATTCATCTTCTACTCTTTTAAATTCGCTCCTTAGGAAAAACAGAAGCCAGTGCCCCCCCCCCCCCCTCATCAAACAACGTATAGTTACCAAACCTTAAAATTACCAGCCAAAAGTTTCATACTCAAGCCACTCAGAATAAGTATTAGTTAGTTACCCTCATAATCTTAATTAAATAAATATTTTATTTCTACCAACATATTTCCTAGGTGCTAAAGACATTTAAAAAATATGTAACGTTTTACAATTTTTTTCTATCTCTACAACTAATAAATACTAAAAGTTGTAATCGATTGTTATGTGTTGCACACCAATGAAGTTTTCTCTTTATCAAACTGATTTATATAAAGAAGCGGTAAATTAATTTTTGTCTTAATTTATAAAAGTTAAAACATCCTTCACCTTAACAGATAAAATAAACTAAGTTAGTGATTTGGATGAAAATTTATAAAAATTACATGACAAAACTATTATTTTTTTTTTCTAAAAACTCCATGTATATTCTTTTTTATTATATATGTAACAAAAATAATTAAATAAAAGAAATTAAAAAGAGTTTGAGTAAATTGCCAAAATCGTCCCTCTGGTTTTATATTTGCCAGTTTCATCCAAATATCCTCAACTTAAACGAAAAAATAAACTAAGTTAGTGGTTTGGATGAAAATGACAAAAAGTTACAAACGTTGGGGGCAATTTGGTACAAAAGTGTCATTTTGGACGAAAATAGCAAACGTGCCTAAACCTCAGGGACGATTTTGGCAATTAACTCTTTTCAAGATGTCTTAATCGTCGGACACAAGGTAGATCTTGCCTGCAAAGAAGATGTATCTAGTTGATTAGTTATTTCTTATTATATATGTGTGTGTGTTTAGGTTGGGGGATCCACTAAGAAATAGGTTTTTTTCTAAGTAGCTTAAGAAATATTATAGAGATGACATTATAAGTAGTATGAAAAGACATTTTGTTTCTAAAACAAAAACTCTAACCTTTTTGTTTTCTTAAAATACAACCCAAAAAAAATTAGTAAAAAAAATTATCACAAAAAATCTAGCACAAAAATACGATATATAGCAAAAAAAAACAGTACAAAAAATCAAGCACAAAAATCTTATAAAGCACAAAAATACAACACAATTTTTGGGGTTTTTAGTTGTCTTATCTTATATTTTATGGTTCAATTAAAAAAAAAGATAATGTCGTATAAAAAATTCTGAACGTTTAAAAAATGAAGGGAATATGTATATGCCTTGTTTGTAGAGAGAGAAAGTCCACAAATAATGTATTCCAAAAATATCTTTACACCCCTTCTTTCCTCCACTTTCATCTGAGCCATTAATTTGAAATTTTAAATAAAGGTTATTTCTTACCCTAGTTAAACAACATCAACTTTTTATTTGATTCTACCTATATTGATTTAGGTCTATAATAATTAACATAATATATATTGATTTGTTATTATACTGGTGCTAGTATCCGTGAATTTCACTTGTCAAACAAAATAATATGTTTTGAAATAACTGATAAAAAAAACATTATACGTTTATCATCAAAGTAATGATAATACCATTGTATTACACGGGCTAAAATAAATAATATAATGCTAAATAAACAACCATACTTAATATAATTAAATATTTGTGAATATTTCTTTCTATATAATTTTGGAGGTTTTACTTGTAATTTTTTCCATCATTATTAAAAGTCTTTTAACACGTCTATATTTTTAACTCTCGAAAAAGTGTCCTATGAGTGAAAACTGGTTGGCTAAAAAACAAATAAACCTTTAAGACTAAGGCGTATGGTAAGGCTCATCCTCATGAGGATGTGCCGCTACGTAGGCGCCACATAACCATCTCATGGAGGATGGGCCTTCATTCATTTTGAGGGGTGGAGGATGAGCCTACCCCACATTTTTTTTATAATTTTCTAAGTTTTTTTTGTTAATTTAATAAAAACTTTAAAAACATTAAAAATTACAACATAAAACAACGTAAATAAATTCATTTCATAACATTAAAAAAAATTACATTTCCTAAAAATAAAAATTACTAATCCTAAAAACGAAAAACATAAATAAAAAACGAAAAAAAAATTACGATACGATACGATACGATTAAAAAACTAGACAATCTACGACGTCCATTTTTTTCACCTCTTCTTTCATCCTCCAATAAACCTCGCGTTCATCCTCCGGAACCGAGTCGAGATCCAACCTCATAATCCTAAAATCCTCCGCTCGAGCATAGTCGGCCGACACGGTTTTCTTGTGAGTATATTTTTCGGCCGCGAACTCTTTGAACGAACGGAATTCGTTTATCAACTCGTCCATTTTCGACGATGCCTTCGAGCCCCCACCTCCACTCGAGCCGCCACCTCCACTCGAGCCGGCCCCTTTTCGCTTTCCGGCCGCGTCTTTTTTTGCTTTGTCCCTTCCGGTGGGACGTTCCGACTCATGAACGGGCAACACATCCTCGTCATCTTCCGGGTCGTCGTTTATGTCGATTTGACAACGAGCGGTGGAGCCTCCCGCACTATAACTTCCGGACTCGGAAGTTTTAGTCCGTTTGGCCGTTGCGACCTCATTTGGAACCGGCTTCCATTTTTGTTCTTTCCTTACAACGTTCCATGCTCGGAAGTGCGGGAAAGGCGTTGAATTTTGAGAGTCCCACTTGCGATAGCAAGGTTAAGAATGTCCTGGTCGTTACTCCCGCTAGGAGGAGAAGTGTAAATTTGGTTATAAATCTGGTTAAAGTTATTGATGACTTTGCTCATTTTACGCCACTTGCTCGAGACGGATTCGACATCACGATCCGGACCATGCTCCATAATCGTGTTAAATCTATCTGTTGCCGCATTCCAAAAACTACTACCCGTTTGGTTGTTTCTTAAATTTTAAAAAATATTGCAATAGTAAAAATAAAAAAATAACTGTTTTAAATTTTAAATTAAAAGTTTGGTTCATACCGACTATCTGGCAAGTAGAGGACTTAACAAACGTCATTGCTAGCGCCTCCTCCTCTACTTTCGTCCAAGGTCTCCCCTTTGGTCTCAAACCGCTTTTTGGCGCAGTTTTGGGTACGTTTTCAACCTTCTTCCCCTTCCTCTTGTTTTTTTTTTTGCGCTTGAGCTCTTGCGGTGGCGATTCGGGGACAACTTCTTCATCATCATCGTCAAGTTGAATCGGGGGTTGCGGTTGGGAAGTTGGCGGTTGCGATTGGAGTTGTTCAAACGTGTTGCGTTGCATGATTTGGAGTGCTTGGTATTGTTGCATTTGTTGAAGTTGAGACATTTGTGAGAAGGCGTTGGGTGTTTGTTGGAAACCCGAAAACGGAAATTGCGGAGCCCCCCACGAAGGATCCATAGTCGGAGTGTAAGCGGGAGTCGAAAAAAAGTTAGGTTGGTTCGGGTTGGGATTATTCGGGTTGGGGTTATTTGGGTTGAATGGATTCATGATTAGAGCAAATGGTATAAAAATATGGAGTGTTTTTTATAAAAAAGGAAGAGAATTGGAGAAGAATGGGAGAGAATTGTATAAAAATGGATGAGATAGAGGTATTTATTTAAATTGAAAAAGTATTTTTTTATTAAAATAGCCGTTACAACGGCTATATGATTCAAACATGGGCCCGTCTTCCCCGGCTGTGGGGAGCCGTTTGTGCCGTTGCCGAGCCCAGGGGGCGGTGTGGGGACCGACGCCGGTCCTAGCCGGGCCTCAGCCAGCCCCCATACCCTTCAGTCTAAGAGCATTCACATCCAAATAACCAAATTATGTGTGTAGTGTTTTTAAAATATAAAGAGTATAAAAAGTGGTTGTGAGTGGAGGAGAGATAAAATGTTACTGTTCATCTGTATTTTTGAGGGGACACTATTCACCCCCTATAATTTTTTAATATATTTTAAAAGTGGTTGTGAGCGGAGGAGATAGAAAAGATAATGATAAAGGTATAAAAAATATTATTTAATTGAAAATGAGAGAGAAAATATAGTGTTTTTTATGTAATTTGCGATAAAAAACTAAAAATACGATGGATTGAATCTGAATGCTCTAATAGTGTTTAACCCCGGCCCAAGAAACTCAATTGAGTTTCATCTTTCTTCAATGACTTCAACCTCATCTTCCCTCAATATAATATTTTATCTATTTCTTAAAAATAACTAACCTAACAATAATACTGTTTTAAATTTAAATTCACGTAATATTTAAATACTTATTAAATTAATTATTACCTCACCATATAATTAGTCTGTTTCAACCGGTCTGTACAATGAACACCATACGATCAATAAGACAGTCACTAGGGGCTAAATTATGTGAATTAATTGAATGCATAAGTTGTTATTTGATTGAATGCATAACACTAAGTTGTTACTTAATTGTAATAAAGGACTGAATGCCATAGATGAACTTGCTCAATCCGAACTGTCGAATCGACCCGAATATTTTTATGTTCGGACATATAAAATAGGAACATTTAAAAAGTGAACCCCTTGGAAAATAATCCTGGATCCGCCACTAGATGAAACCTACCCGTTTCTAATTTGTAGAGTATTCATATAATATTTCTTAAAAAAAATTATGCATTTCTAGAGTATCCATATACCATTTAATGCAAATTAATGATTTTGAGGAGGACGTATCCATATCCCATTTTTAAAAAATTTAATGCAAAATAATGATTTTGAGAATTATGGACAAGCCATAACATTTGTAGGGTATCCATATATTGAATTTAGTGTCTGTTTGGCAACATCTGAATCAGTAAGAGATCTGAACTATTAAGAGCCTGTATAATGCTTAACCATTTAGAGGCAAATATCTGATCAATTCAAATTAGAGGTCTTAACCATTCAGACTCTGTATAATGTTTAACCATTCAGAGATAAATGTCTGAACCATTCAGACATCTGCTCGTAAAACAAACAGTCTGAACCAGAAAGAAGTCTAAACCATTAAAAGTCTCATTCAGAGGTAAACAAACATACCCTTACATTTCATGAAAAAGGGCAAGGATAAGGGCAACCTTGAGGACTTTGTTGTCCACATCACAAACACTATAAGGTGATTAAGGGCAAGGTGAAAACCCTAATTTTTTAATTAAACAATTTATTTATTCATATTCTTTAGGACAAAACAAAACAATTAAATAAAAAATATTTATATTAATTAAAAAATAGCATTAGTATAAGAAATAATACCTTGCATAAAATTAAAAGAAATCCGAAAAAAACATAATTAAAATAACCGAATTAAAAGCCACTAAAAACATTACTAACTTAATACTATATTTTCCCTAATTCATTTTTCATATCTTCGCACATTTGTCTTCCGGGTCTGGTAAAGGGATTGACGTTCATAGCGAGGAACTCCAAATCTTCTTAATTTTCTTTTGTCATATTCACTTTTTCTTGAAATAGTGCATGTATACTTCTTTTTCCTCCAACTTTTCTTGTTGAATATTATTAAACGTATCAATAAGTTACGTAAGGTTGGCTAAACTTTCGGTGTAGTCTACATTGGTACTTGATGATTTTGATGGTCTGTTTTTGAATTTATCTCTACTGAGTGGACGACTTGATTCAACTTCGACATTATCAGTGCTTAAGTTGAGATCCATTTCGTTACGAGCATCGGAACGAGTAGACAAGCTTGTTTTGCTTCATTTGGAAGATTGGGTGGTGAGCGGTACTTTTGCCCATTTGTTGTGGTGACGTACTACCTGCCACGAATCAATAAATTGGAAAGGGTGATGTTTTTTTTTCTTCCGTATTCACTAAAGGTTCTCATCAAGAAGTCGGCTCCATTTTCATCGCCTTCTTGCGTTGTTGAAGTAACTATTGAAGGTTGTGTTCCATTTATTCATTTCACACCACGTTGACGGGATATTATCACTAAACCAATATACATCTCCCTTCAAAGTTTCGTGAAATATTTCACAAATTCGGTCCTAAAATCTATCCCCCTTTTGAGCATTCCCTTAACAAAGCAACATATTAATAATAGGGTAAGGTACATTTTTCGTCCTTTATTTTTGTATCGGATTGCAACGGATGACCTTTAACTTCAATAATTACAGTCACAGTCACAGTCACTATTTAGAAAACTCATTACACCATACGTCCTTTGGCTCTTACCAGAGTAAAATATTAAGTTAAGTCAGAACATGTGCCTTGCAAATGAGGGTCGATTGGTAATCTCATTCATTATATTTAAAATATATATTTAACAAAAAAGATAAAAGCAATTTAAAACAATTAAAAAATTGTATATAAATATAATACTCATTGACTTGTAAACAAATACATCTTGCAATTCAAAAACATACTACATATTGTCCATTTCAAGCAACTTTTGTTGCTCTTCTTCTACATTCTCTATTTGACACTTTCAGGCTTGGGCTTCTTGCTAGTAGACAGACTGCTGGTACATGACACCACCGAGCATAAAAATCAATAAACAAATTGTTTCGATAAACGTCGAGTATTTATCCCAAACCATCAAATTGATCACAACAGTTAACAACTTGTTCACAATACTTAGGGGCAGTAGGTTGCAGATCTGAATCAAGGGTTAGGGGTGGTGGGTGTGACGTGGTGGTGGCCGAAGTGGTGGTGGTGATGAGATTTGGTGGTGGCCGATAACTAGGTTGCAGATCTTTGAAGGGTCCGACATTGAAGATCAGACAGGGATGTTGTGGTTAGGATCCGACAAGGCAGCTGGGTTGCAGATTGTGACTTACGAGTTGACGCTTATCCGCGCGTTGCAGCGGCGTGTTGAAAATGAATTATTTTAATATGACTATTCTATTCACAAATTGCATCCAAAGTGGGTTAATTTCAGTGGCGAAGCTTGAAACTTTTTACAGGGGGCGGAGTCGAAAACGTATATACTCAAAAATTTCTATGGAACCGGAGGGTCGAAAACATATATACCCAAAAATTTCAATACGAAAACTACATATATAACACTACTGCCGAAAAGTTCGGGGGTCGGGCGCCCCTCCCGGCCCCTTCAAAGCATCGCCCCTGGTTAATTTTCAATTCTTTTGAAAATAATAACAAAATCCGACAACAAAATACCACAAAACTGAACTTGGTAGCAAATTTTTATTCGATCTTCGCCTAAAACAAATTTATCATTCTTAAAACTTAAAATGAATCATATCAAAAGATGGGGCATAACATGTGGTTAGTTGTTGATAAGAAAACCCATTCGACAATAATAGATATAGAGGTGTTTCTTGAAAAAAAAAAATCAATTGCAAACAAATGTATTTCTTGAATACGTTTCATAATAGGCACAATTTCAAGTGATCTCTTGGCCTACTGGTACTAACCTCTTTAACAACCGCATAACCAAAGCTTTAGATGGTTGCCATTTACCACCTATCACATTAAAAAAATATTTATAACAAAAGGGACGTTTAAAAACAACACCGTTTACAACCTTTTGCACTAATGAAAGCAAATTGTAACCGACAAATGTGTTTTGAAATTATCCCCATCGTTTTATTAAGTGTTCTTGATATTATTATCCTTAGTCTAGAATCTATATCTATATATATATATAAATGAGATGTGATGTGGGCTATGTGGCATTTGTATTTGGCCATTTTTGCTGATGTGGCATTTTAGTTTAGGAGGGAAATCACATTTTGGTTTCTACATTCACGATTTCTATAGAAAAGAGGCGGGATCCGTTTTGTTTTTGGGTCGGGTCTTTTGTTTCTGCATATATTCGGATCATATAAAACCTATGTGAATTGTCATAACAATCATAGATACCTACCACAACTTTACTCTTTGCTCTCTTCTCTTTCTTCTAGAATCGTCATCTTCTCACCGGATTTTCAACCATTGAATCAAGATCAAAGGTAAATACACCAAATCGAACTTAAATCTTTGTTATTATATGTTCTGAATGAAGATCGGATGTTGATTTTATGTTATTCCGTACACCAAATCGAACTTAAATCTTCATTATTATATGTTCCGAATGAAGATCTGATGTTGAATTTATGTTATTCCTTTGTATTTAAAGGTATGTTTAATCTTTGTTCTTTCTACTATTAAGTTATTTTTTTCTGATTTTTGTAGATCCGCCTATATATCTTGAAGGTATGTTGTTTTACTATGTTGTTTATATAGTATTCATCTTTGATCTAAGCGATTGAACATGTTTAATTTTTTTTTAACTCTATTAACTTCTTTTTTTTCTGATTTTGTAGATCCGACCATAAATCTTGAACGTAGGTTGTTTTACTTTGTTGTTTATGTAGTATACATCTTTAATCTAAGAGATTGAACATGTTTATTTTTTCTTAAACCAAAATCTACATCAGATGTTTTTTGTTGATTTTTGTTATGTATAAAATCAAGTTTCCGGGTTTTTCTTAATCATCTATTCCACATTTATCGCAGTTAATGATTTTGGTGGTTGTATTTTTTCATGCGATTCCTTACATCCGTTATAACAATCTATCCCACCATTCGTCAAGCAACAGAGGTTAGTTTATCATTTTTTTTATATATATAGTGTGTTTTATTCTTATTAAATTATCAATGTTTTGAAGTTCATATTCTTTGATTTTTCAGTTATCATTTGTTCAATTTAGCTTTAAAGAAACATTTAATTTCTTTTTAAAATTTATTTTTTCCTATAAATAGACTACTGGTTTTAAGGTTAATTTTTGAAATTTGAATTATAAGTCTGTTCTTTAATTAGACATTGTTTCTATAAATATGTTACGGTTATATTTTTCGAAAAAATTGCTTACTTCCTTTGCAATTATAGATATTTATTTCTGAACCGAGTCTGTCCTCCATAGTTTTTTCTGATGTGAGTATTTCTGATTCGATATTTTGTTCGAATTATGATAGTTACTTATGTATTTTTTTTTTCAATACGAATGTTAGTTATATATATTTTTATTAAAAATACAACAATTGAATATATCTTACACACGATAAAACATAACAGTCAAATTACCAAATAAGTTGATGTTTGAATTTGTATGTTGACTTATTTCTAGATGTATATCTTATATTTTATTAACTTATTATTAATTTTAGGAAACTTATAAATATTTATAATAATTAACAAAACAATGATAATTTATTTATGTTAAATTATTTGGTCGATTTTGTCTATTCGTAATTTCCAAAGTTTTGTAAAGTAATATTTCCATTTATAATACAATAACATATCAAAGTTATTTTAGATAAATTTGTTTCTTTATTAATTGACAATCTTATTTAAGTAAAATGGAAACTACAATAGAATGACAAATAATTTTGATGTAGATAATTTATTTTTTTATTAAAATATATATAATATTTGTTTTGTTATATGGTATTACACTTTTAATTAATTATTTAACGATCATTTGTTGAGTACTAATAAAAAAATCCTGATTTTTATTGTCACAGTTTTCTATTTGAAATTTAGGTTTTGTTTTGATCAAAGTTGGGTTATGCAGGTAAGTGTTCAATCTCATGTTAATTTGAAAATGCCTCAATCTTAAGCTTCAAGATCTCGAGTAAATGTGATGTTTATTTATGTTACTTAATAACAAGTAAATGAGGGATATCTACAAATTTTGATGGTACACGACTTTTTATTAACGACAATTTTGATCAGATGCTGACATTCAAGGAAAAGTGAGCAAAATTTATTATTTTAATTTTTCTAATTGTATCAACTAAATTTTTATTTATATTTTGTTGTTGATTTCAGATTATGGTTTCATTTATATTTTAACTACTATCAGTTGTTAGTTTATCATATTTTTTTTGATATATATAGTGTGTTTTATTTTTATTAAATTATCAATGTTTTGAAGTTCATATTCTTTGATTTTTCAGTTATCATTTGTTCAATTTAGCTTTAAAGAAACATTTAATTTCTTTTTAAAATTTATTTTTTCCTATAAATAGACTACTGTTTTTAAGGTTAATTTTTGAAATTTGAATTATAAGTCTGTTTCTTTAATTAGACATTGTTTCTATAAATATGTAACGGTTATATTTTTTAAAAAAATCGCTTACTTCCTTTGCAGTTATAGATATTTATTTCTGAGCCGAGTGTGTCCTCCATAGTTTTTTCTGATGTAAGTATTTCTGATTCGATATTTTGTTCGAATTATGATAGTTACTTATGTATTTTTTTTCAATACGAATGTTAGTTTTATATATTTTTATTAAAAAATACAACAATTGAATATATCTTTCACACGATAAAACATAACAGTCAATCATTATTTTAAATTTAAATTTTGAAGTAAACCATTATTGTGTTTGAATTTAAATTTTGAATGCTTTGAAATCTTGATGATTTTTATGAGATGCTTTGACTATATTATTTGTAATTTTAAGGATGCTTCGAGTCTTCGACTATTATTTTTGTACTCGAGTTGCATATCTAATTCAAATTGTGTTTTGTATTTTTAGGTGAAGAGCTTCTTTCAGATTCATTTCCCTACAAGGAACTCTTGAATGAGATCCTATGAGAAGTTGAAGGAAAGGTATATCTTGCACCGTTCTTTATCTATATCTATATATGTAAATATCTTAATTGGGATCATATGGGAAATTGATCTCTATTCGATTCACTGATGTATATTTTTCTCCTCACCATTTTGTTCCGTTAATCAACTCATGTGTGCTCTTATGTTAGATACCCCATCTTAATCCAGTGATTAATATCCGCTTGGGTAACCCAATCTGAGTGTGATTTTTTTCGTTAACGATTCAGGTAAACTTTCCCAATTTGGGTTTTCTGTAAGGCTAATCATCTAAATTAATTTGTTATTTTTATGGTTTACCATTGCATAAGTTAGTATAATTTGTTGACAAAGTTTTGTTTTGGGGGATAGTAGTCATAAATTGAGTAATATTCAAGGTTTATGTGTTTTTTATTTTGATTCATTAGGTGTTTATTTTGGATGGTCCGGGGTTTTTGGCTGCAACTATGTTGGACAGAGATATGCTTGCTATGGCTGGAAACAACATTGTTGTGCTTGATTTTAAATTTTAAATTTTGAAGTCAATCATCATTTTAAATTTAAATTTTGAAGTAAACCATTGTTGTGCTTGATTTTAAATTTTCAATTTCGAAGTCAGTTATTATTTTAAATTTAAATTTGAAAATTTGCCATTAATATGTTTGATTTTAAATTTTGAATCTGTAAATTGAATTTAAATTTGAAAGGTTAGACTTTCCTAATAAGTTTGCTTGATTTATGGGATTGGATATTAGTTATTTGATTTTCAGATTTTAAATTTTAATTTTTGAAGCCTATCATTATTTTAAATTTAAATTTTGAAGTAAACCATTATTGTGTTTGATTTTAAATTTTGAATGCTTTGAAATCTTGATGTTTTTTTATGAGATGCTTTGACTATATTATTTGTAATTTTAGGAATGTTTCGAGTCTTCGACTATTGTTTTTGTACTCGAGTTGCATATCTAATTCAAACTGTGTTTTGTAATTTTTGGTGATAAACTTCTTCCAGACTCCTTCCCTTACAAGGAACTCTTGAATGGGATCCTATGAGAAGTTGAAGGAAAGGTATATCTTGCACATTTCTTTATCTATATCTATATATCTATATATCTTGAATGGGATCCTATGGGAAATTGATCTCTATTCGATTAACTAATGTATATTCTTTTCCTCACCATTTTGTTCCGTTAATCAACTCATGTGTGCTCTTATGTTTGATACCAGATCTTATTCCAGTGATTAATATCCGCTTGAGTAACCCAATCTGAGTCTGATTTTTTTCGTTAACAATTCAGGTAAACTTTCCCGATTTAGGTTTTCTGCAAGGCTAATCATCTAAATTAATTTGTTATTTTTATGGTTTACCATTGCATAAGTTAGTATAATTTGTTGGCAAAGTTTTGTTTTATGGGATAGTAGTCATAAATTGAGTAATATTCAAGGTTTATGTGTTTTTATTTTGATTCATTAGGTGTTTATTTTGGATGGTCCGGAGTTTTTGGCTGCAACTATGTTGGACAGAGATATGCTTGCTATGGCTGGAAATTGGTACCATGTCGGTTGGTTTTGCTTGGCAAGGTTAGACTTTCCTAATAAGTTTGCTTGATTTACGAGATTAGATATTAGTGATTTGATTTTCAGATTTTAAATTTTAAATTTTGAACTCAATCATTATTTTAATTTTTTAGCTAATAGTTTGATTGACTCGGTTGTTAGATTTGTGACGATGCGTCGGACAAACAACATTGGAATAAGATACAGCCTTGAGCCTTGGCAAGTTAACACATTAGTTAGGGTTATGAAGTTTTTCATGGCACCGACACATTATTGAGCAGTAGCGCATCAGGTTAGTGATATTAGACTTTGTGTCTTGAGAAATTTTGTATATTGATTGATGTTTGAAATTGATTGTGAGGTCTTTGATTGTGCATTGTATTGCTGATTGATATATGAGATTTTGTTGATTGGCATAAGGTATTAGATAAAATGTGTTTGAAGTTGTGAAGATAAATAAGTGAGACGTGTGTAGTAGATATTAGTGAGTGCACAACACATTAGTTAGGGTTTTGAATTATTGATACAGGTTAGTGATGTTAGAGATTATGTTTTGAGAAAGTGTGTAGATTTATTGATGTATGTGTTTGATTGTGACACCTTTGATTGCGCATGAAATTGCTGGTTATATGAGATTTTGTTGATTGTAGACAAATAAGTTTGAACAGAACTTATTAGATTCACATTTAAGTATAAAAAATGAGAGGTTGTTATAAACTCAATTATATACTGAACGAAAAACTGAAAGGAAAAGGAAAAAAAAAACAATTTAACACAAAGAAAATGAGAGAGAGAGAGAGTTGCCACATTTTTTAAAACAAAAAATATAAGGTAATCATGCTTCTAAAATCTACTATACTTTTTAATAACATTTGGTGGAAAATGGACTATGTTGGGTAGGTAGTCAAATATGGTTTTTGGGTCAAAACGGCTCTGTTGGGTTGACTCGGGACACTTTTATGAAAAACTTTATGTTTTTGACCTTAATAAACCATTTTTGTAGATGACCAGTGTATATCTCTACTTGAGGAATTCTCTAAAGTTCCAGAGCCGATTGTTTCATAGAGCTGTGAAGTTGCTCTAAACATACTGGATTTTGAACGATCCGGCAAACCATTCGAGGTACTTGGAAGATTAAGTTTCGCTCATTTTATACGAAAAATGTATCGTGTTAAGAGCGATTAGTTTAATCTATGTTTTCTGCAGTACATCTTTATGTAGGCACCTCAATTGCAGGAGGCAGCATGATGGTTTCACTTTGTTGTGTGTTTTGTTACCATTGAGTACTAAATGGCATACATTTGGATAGAGTTTTGAATGATTTACTCAACAGTATTATTTGAATGTTTTTTTAGTGTGTGTGTTTTATTTATTGATTAGCGTATCGTATTAGGTATGAATGAATACCATTAGCAAGTCAGTTTAATGCCTTCAAAGTTAATGGATTTTTTTAATAAGCAAGTGATTATTTGAAAATGGGAACAATCAACACTAATTAATATCCATGTTATTAATTTGTTATATTTCGATTGGTCATGATTGTTAAAAAAATATATAATGTATATTTAATGAATAAAGTTTTTGTTGTTTATATTTTCTTATGTAAACTTTTAATTAATTTCTAAATTTAATTAAATGAGTTTGTTTTGTAGGTTCGAACAACTCCATGCGTATATTTTATTATAATAAATAAATGTTTTTTTTGTTTCTTGGGTCATTCAATGAGGCAAGTTTCTGCCTCTGGTTCTTGCCCGAAGTTTCTGACCTTACTCGCAACCCATTAACTATAACTTTCAATTCAAAACAATTATAAAAAAAATTACATTCGAAAACATGTATTTTTATTTTATTTAATGACATAATTCAATTAATATAAATTAAATTTTTCTACCCGCGAAGTTCGCGGGTGATAACCTAGTATATATATAAATATGATAAATAAGAGCTGATGTGTTATGATGTAAGGGCTTGGAAAATGATGTGGCATCACCATAGGCACTCTAGAATTTGGTTTTGGCTCCAAAATTCGGGTCATAAAAATTCGTGTATATGGGTTAACGCGGGATCCATTTCCTTTAATTTTGACCCGACTTCATTTGTACGATATCTGTGCTTCTTTTCCAAAACCCTAGAGAGCCTCCATCTCCATTCTCCTCCTGCCGCTCTCCTCTTTTCCCGTTCCATTTTCACAACAAAAAAAACCCTAATCGCAATGGGCGAACTTGGCCGAATCTTCGTCTACAACACTCTTGATGGTGGCACAGGTATGCAGTATTTTCTGATCGAATTATAGTTTTCTGTCTTCTTAATCCACATTTTAAGATCATATTTGCTCTGATCTTCGATATCTACTGATTTTATCTGTTATATGATTTCAATGGACCTTGCAGCGGTGAGTATTTCAAGCCGTTCAACGTCACCGCCAACGAAGAATGCTTATTTCCGCCGGAATTCACTACCCTTGAGCCACACCTCAGGTACTTAATTTCCATCATTTATAATCCATGTATGTTGTTCTCATCACTTTCATCTCATCTCAGATGTGGCCTAATTTGGTCGCCAAGAGCAAGGACGGTGGGGCTGATGTCATTCAAACTTATGTATTCTGGAGTGGCCATGAGCCAGTTAGGCAACAGGTAGTACTCTCTCTAATTTTATGTATTTGCTAATTAATTGGGCTTATGCTGTGTCTTTTTTTAGTATAATTTTGAAGGGATATATGATTTTGTCAAGTTTGTTAAATTGGTGGGAGCAAGTGGCCTTTATCTTCATCTCCGGATCGGTCCATATGTTTGTGCATAGTGGAACTTCGGGTCGGTCTCAACTTTTCCCCTGCCTGCCTGGCTATCATTCTGTTTGTTTACCATCAATTTATTGCCCTTTGCAGGGGTTTCCCTGTGTGGCTTCATGATATTCCTGGAATTGTATTCTGTACTGACAATGAACTCTTTAAGGTAAGGTACAACTGGACCTCCTCATCATTTTTCTTTCATCTCTTGCTTCTGTGAAACATAGTTTTTTGAAGATCCTTTTTTTTCATAGTCATATATTCTTTGAAAACCACCATAGTTGGAAAAACATGCCCCATGTGAGATAATGGACTACTGCTTTTGTGAGGTTTATTATTTCTTTGTGTTATGAATTAATGGCCACACCATTTTATTGCAGGAAGAGATGAAACGTTTTGCTAAAAAATAGTAGGTTTGATTCGAGAGGAATCTCTCTTCTCTTGGCAAGGTGGCCCAATCATCATGCTACAGGTTGTTTTAAGTTTAGGTATAATGTATCATATGCAACCTAGACATATAATACAAGTTTTCATTAACCGACACTTATTTAAATATCGAAACAACATTACATTTACATTTACATGCCACCTGGATATCCATTTGGTTTTGTCTATGCCAACTCTAGCCAAAAAGTTGCTGAAAATGGTAAAAAGACTAGATTTAAATTTTTGTCACTTCTAAAGTTGTAAAGTGACAAAAATTACCCTTAATCCACTCGAATGTTTTTTTTTTTTTTCTAATTCTATGTACATTTGATCGTTTTTAGTAAAATTTGTGAGAATTTTATCAATATGCAATTCGAAATATAGCTAAAGTCTCAAGTTAGGGGCAATTTTGTCATTTTAGAATTTTCTTCAAGTTTTTTTTTTTTTTTTTTTGCCTGATTGGCATAAAAGGGAATAAGATCTTTCGATACTTGGGTGTCCTCTATTTTTTATGATTACTTTAGTTAGATGGTATAAGTTGTTTTAGAATTGTAAATGCTTATTCTCCTTTTTTGGCATTTGTTAGTCATTGGCTTTTCATGACTTGAATTTTTGTATCAGATTGAAAATGAGTATGGAAATATTGAAGAGTCTTATGGCCAAAAAGGAAAAGACTACGTAAAATGGGCTGCAAAAATGGCTGTTGGACTTGGAGTTGGCGTCCCATGGGTTATGTGCGAGCAAGCTGATGCTCCGGAATACATTGTACCTTCCTACTCTCTTGACTTTACTTTCAATAAACACTATTCAGAGTTAAAAGTGGCAATTTTGACATGTTCACATATGAATGGGTTGATTCGTGTTTTATGTCGATCGGGTTAAATGGGTAAATAAAAGTTCAGCTTAAAAAAGTAAATGGTAAGGTTCAACCTGGTCAAAAGTGTCCCTAAGAGCATTCACATTGGAGCCTTTATATACATACGATCTATATAATATAGAGGGGAGAAAAGCGAAAACAACAAAAACACTACTACATTGGAATCTCTAAATTAGAGAAAAATATATAGAAACTAAAGTACACCTCTATATATAGAGGCTCACATTTAACCCTCTATATGTTTATTGTGAGTGTGTAGGAAGGAGAAAAAAACTAAGAAAATAAGTGTTTGTGAGTATGATAGAGATAACGATAGAGAGTTGGATGTGGGAGGTTTTTGAGAAATATTTTTTAGAGAAAGGTGTGTTTTTTAGTGTTATTATATAGATAGAGATGAATGGCATAGTTATCGATTGCGCCTGTTGCGAGCGCTATTGCGTTTAGCGATGCGAAGCGGACTACCGGCGCTAAGTGGCTCTAGCGACTGAAAAGCGGGAAAAATAGCGACTCGGCACGTATTCCGGCGGCGAATTCCGGCGCCGGTGCTGCAATTCTGCCGGAAACGAGGAAGATGGAAATCGAAGGCTCAAATTGATAGGAAAGAAAGAAGAGATACCTTGTTTTGATGGCGTTCATAGTAGTTTTTCTAGTGCTTTTCTGTAATTTCATGGTCGTCGTCTACAGAATTGGAGTTCTGAGATTTGGAGTTCTGACGGCGGAGGTAACAATTGGGTGACGATCCAGCTATTTTAGGTTTAAATTAGTTTGTAGTTTTACAATTTAACCCCTCAATCTTTCTGTAGTTTACATTTATTCTCTAACTTGTAATTTTTTAAGATAAAAAAAGTAAAATTAGTTTGTGCATTTTAACATTTACCCCCCTCTATCTTTACTAGTTTACATTTGGTTCTTAAACTTACAAATCTATGAATATAAAGTATAAAATTAACATTATAATATATGTATATAATTATAAATAGCTATATTTTTATTTTTAAAATTTTCTACTACCTTATCGCTATACACAAAATAGCGGGCGCTATTTCGTCGCTATCGCTACGTAGCATATAGGTCGTCTGTCGCTATTGACCGCTATTCGCTATCGATAACTATGATGAATGGTCGAATGTGAATGCTCTAAGTATATATTTAATGCATGATATACCCAAGAAATTTAGTTTTTTCATTGAAATGAATTGCTTTTGTAATCATATTTGATACACGAGTTGTTTATAAGAATTTTTTAGTTTGGACAAAACATGTATCGGGTCAAACCAACCTAAACCGTTTCAACTGACAAAAATACCCCTTTTGACCAGTAACCAAACTACATTCAGACAGAACCTAACTTGACAACCTGATTTTGTTTGGACAGTAACCAAACTCTATTCTCCCCACTATTTCCTGCAGATAGATGCCTGCAATGGATACTATTGTGATGGTTTTAAACCTAACTCCAACGAAAAACCAGTACTTTGGACAGAAAATTGGGATGGATGGTATGCAGATATCAACATTTCATTGACAATTGCTAGATGTTTTGGAAGCATTTTCTACCTATTATTACACTTTTGGGAAAAAGTTGTTTTAGAAATTAGAATGCATGGTTGATATATCAGATTAAAAACAAATGTTGTGTAAAATCCTAGAGTTTTTATCTTTACATTATGATGGTCATTGTTTAAGTTTTCATAAGTTATAATAGTCAAATTTTTATAATACATGCTCCACACCATTTTTATAAGTTTTGACTTTTTAATATTTATTTCCAAGGGCGTGAGGCGGAAGAGGTTGAGCCCATACTAGATGCACTGCCGAATCTAGAACAGTAAGTTATCACCATAAGAATTAATTGACGATGGTAAGTTATATTTGTTTCCGATTTTATTTTTATATATTTTTTTGAATATTTTACTAAATTATAGGTACATATACTGCTCTTTAGCCGATGTTTACCTTAAATCCGCTCTTTTACCACATCGTGAGGTCCGTTTTTAAACATTTTTTAAACAACCTTTTACTAGGAAGCTCGAGACCGAGGCCTTACTAGAGTCAAAGGGTGTCAACTACACTTCTATAAGACCCGTTTATATCTACGATCCATTGAACTACAACCCTGTCGAAGAGTGGTTTTTCCATAGGTTGAAAGCGGGCCGACTCATCCCCATTCCCAACTCAGGTTTGCAAGTATCCCAACTCGGTCACATAAAGGTTAGTAAAAGTGTAAAACTAATAATTATTTTGTTTGACTTCAAAAGTCAAACGTCTTGATGAGTCAAATTTGACCAAATGCAGGTTTTGGCTACAGCTTCTATATAAATATGCTCCACACCATTTTTATAAGTTTTGACGTTTTAATATTTATTTCCAAAGGCGTGAGGCGGAAGAGGTTGAGCCCATACGAGATGCACTGTCAATCTAGAACAGTAAGTTATCAACATAAGAATTAACTGATGATGATAAGTTATATTTGTTTCCTATTTTATTTATATATATTTTTTTTGAATATTTTACTAAATTACAGGTACATATACTGCTCTAAGAGCCGGTGTTTACCTTGAATCCGATATTTTACCACATTGCGAGGTCCATTTTTCAACATTTTTTAAACAACCTTTTACTCATCTTATTCCATATAACCAAGTTGATATAATTGAATATGCTACAGATTGATGCGGTTGACCCTAAAGGCCGACACAAGGGGAATCTCGAGACCGAGGCCCAACTAGAGTCAAAGGTGTCAACTACACTTCTATAAGACCCGTTTATATCTACGACCCGCTGAACTACAACCCTGTCGAAGAGTGGTTTTTCCATAGGTTGAAAGCGGGCCGACCCATCCCCATTCCCAAATCAGGTTTGCAAGTAACTCAACTCGGTCACGTAAAGGTTAGTAAAAGTGTACAACTAATAATTATTTTGTGACTTCAAAAGTCAAACGGTCTTGATGTGTCAACGTTGACCAAATGGAGGATTTGGCCACAACTTTTATAAAAGTTTTGGGGAATGAAAAGCAAGCAAACAAGTGTACAACTTTTCGGGAGATAGATATGTTACTTTCGATGGATTAGCAAGAGCTTGCGCTAAGGTAAATCTTGCAGGCTGGTGGATTCTCTGAGCCCGAGATCATTCACTATAATCCTAAGGAGTTCCATTACGGTAAAAAGAAAGCATTTCCATTACAGGGCCAGGTAAACACCAACTTATATATACGTGTGGAAAGTCAACCTTGTGTTTGACTTTTACCTAGGGGCCTAAAGTTTTTAAAAATGACCCGACCCGATACGAACCGATTTTTTTACTTATATACCTAGGGGCCTAAAATTTTAAAAAATGTTCCGCACCCCTATGGAAAAATTCCTAGGTCCGCCACTGAGTATCAAGCTTAATCATCCTTTGATCGGGTAGGTTTTCAACTTGATCTATGTTAAGTTTTTGATTCAGCTAAGATTTCGTGTTTTATTATGCAGATATGCAATGACAAAGATCAAGCAAATTCATGGTTTCGTGGCTTAAAACTGTACTTTACTCGCTTTGTTGTTTTAAAATTAAGGAATTTGGCTTGAGTTGTCATATAAGTTTAATAAATTTTGGCCTTATTGAGTTTTTTACACTATAATTTGTTTAACCAAGTGATATTAAGCGTATAATAATTGATTTTGTTATGTTTCATGTTGACATATGTGTGTAGATGGTCTGTATGTATATAGTGTGTTTCGCTACTTCATTTGGTTTGACCTTTTTTTTACTTTTTAAAAAGGTATCTTGCTATTCTTTGTGATCGATTGGGTAATAAAATACCCACTTCAAAATTACAACTTTTAATTTATTTAAAGAACACCTTATTAGTTAAACTGTTATGTAAACCAAATTAATACCTTACTCATTTCTTAATAAAGTATACATTAAACTAATACTTCATCTGTTTTATTTTTTTGTTTTTACTTTTGAAGTCTACCTGCTTTTTACAGAATATTTTACTATTCTCAATCCTACACATAGTACATAATTAAAAAAAATTACACTCATTGTTTACATTATTTTAATGGCCAACCAGTGAGTATTCACGGGTGATAACCTATATTATTATATACGATTAACATTGAATTATTGCATATATGTCTTCACAAATTTTTAGAAAAAAAACCCTTTTAATTAAATTAATAAAATATTAATATCCGTTAAATATAGCAACCCGTGGGTACCACGGGGAATAACCTAGTATTTAAATAAACAATATATAGGTTCGGATCACACATCTTAAATCAAGGGCGGCTTTGTTGTTTTCTTGCCTTTTTAATCCGATTTCATCTTCCCTCTTATCATCATCCAACTTAATTCAATTCAATTAATCAAGATCAGAGTTTGGCTATATATAGGTTCGGATTAAAACAGCTATATAATACGCTGGATAATCTTCGTGTTTAGATGACTGGTGATGTCTCAAATTCTTAAAAGTAGCGTTTCAATTTAACATATCTAATAATACGTGGTTAATAATTGTAATGTGTTAGTATATACTTTGGTTTTCTTTTACTTTACTTTGCTAGTTAATGTTATTATTGTTGTTTCACTTGTTTGTGATATCTTACTTAGGGTGAGAGGGGCACTCCCTTAAGAGGGGAGTCCCCTCTCTTACGCATAATCAATCTTCGTGTGCCACGTCAACTCTCCTCTTAAAGACTTAAACTCCCCTAACACCCTAAATTGATGGCGGCACTCCCCTCTTAGGGGACTTGGTTTTTTATTTTTATTTATTTTTGTTTTTTTATTTGTTGTAATTATGCATGTTTATAAAAAAATATTAATAAAAATTAAATAAAATTTAATAAAAGACATTTCAAAGTAGAAAATAAAAATAAAAATTAAATTCAAACTAGAAAATTAAAATTACATTCAAACAAGAAAATAAAAATTACATTAAAACTAGAAAATAAAAATTTTAGAAATCGCACGGCCACCCGTACTTGTTAGCGATGTCGCGCTTTCGGGCGAGGAAGAACGGCAACATATTTGGCGGAGCATCGTCGTGCAGCTTGAGGAATGTTTTCATATCTCGATCGTAATTGTAGTTTTTCATCGTCTCGCGTTGTTCCGATATGAGCTCGCGAGCCTCCGACTCTCTTTTCTTCCTCAATTCAATCGCCTCCAATTCCATCGCGTGCTTCGTTTCTTTCATGGCGGTGTACTATTTGAGTTGTGCCGCCAACTCCATTCTTCATAATGGACTTGTCGCTCATTGATTCCATAGTATGCTAGTTTCTCGGCTTCATCATATCTTCATTTAAGGGAAAAAGTATAAGACATACAACAAATTAGCTATTTACCAAATAATGAATATTAAATGGTACAAATTAACATGTAAACTTACATATATTGTAGTCGCTTCTTTAGATATCCAACTTTCTTCCGCATCCCAATTGCATAGAATTCTATGAAATACAATCTGATCATAGCATGACATTCTCAAGGAACAAAAAGAAAAAAACACCAAAAAATGGACACACAAAGATAGTTAATCAGTATTTTCTATCCAAAGCAACTAAAAACAATTTAATAAAAAGTAGCTTAAGAAAAAAATTACTTTGGGTTCATAAAATACCTGTCTCAAATCCAAATAAGTATATGTAGAAGCATATGTGATGAGTTGACAGGTACATATGACCTACAACATATCAGGCAAGAATAATTAGAAACCAAAAGAAATGTGCCCTCGTTTACCACAAGTAGGGATGGCAATGGTCGGGTATGGCTAATCTCATACTCAGTGGCGGATCTTGCATGTTGAACATGCCAGGCCGAAAGACATGGGCACTAAAAAAAGCCCGGACAAGCCCGGGCCAAACATAGTATATATAAAAAATTTCGATCGAAATACGGAAAATTAGCACTACGGCCGAAAAACTTACCCGGGCCGTGGCCCTGCCACTACACTTCTAAGAACCGCTCCTGCCCATACTCATACCTGGTTATAAACCATATCCAACGCAAAACCAGTTGGGTATTCATCGGGTAATTACCCTTCGAGTACCAAACAAACTTGAAGTATAAAATTCTCTTGTAATGCACAATTGAAATCTTGAACAAGGACCTAATATACATAAAAACAAAAGTTAAACATAGAGAAATATACGCATGTAAATCTGTATCTTAATAAAAAAAACTACTATTCATAAATTTTGTACATT
This sequence comes from Helianthus annuus, assembly GCF_002127325.2. Classification (NCBI taxonomy): domain Eukaryota; kingdom Viridiplantae; phylum Streptophyta; class Magnoliopsida; order Asterales; family Asteraceae; genus Helianthus; species Helianthus annuus. Next base: position 154,186,310 of record NC_035435.2, on the reverse strand, counting down.
CTATGTTTTATCCAAACCCTATGAACTTACTTGCATCTACAAAGTCACAATAGTGAATACTGTGTGAAGATTATCAAATAGAACAATAAACCATGGAAAAAAAGACCTTACATGGTTCCAAATCAAACCTGGGAGAGTCAATTATTGTTTTGATATGCCGATTAGGTTCGTGCAGGTAGAAGGATATACAATTATACATAAGAAAATTAGATAAACATAAACTATGGATTAGGCGAACTGAATTACAAAAAAAAAAAAAAAAAAAAAGATGACTCACTATTTGTTTGTCTGTCTCCGGCTCTCCCTAATCGCTGATTCAATAAATCAATTGCAAGTGCGAAGCTTAGTAGCAGACTCTGGTTGTCCAACAGCGATTGCAGAACAGACATAATCAACTAAGAAAACATGTCTTGGTCGGGTCATGATGTAAACAATGGATCCAAAATACAAAAACGAGATGGTATTGTAGATGAATCCATAACCGACTGATGTCGCAAGGTTCATATGCGATGCTTCGATTAAGAATACAATCATAATAGGAATCAAACAAAAGGTTAATAAGAGAATAGCCGGTCTCGTCCTCCCTCCTTTTCCCGCTCATCACATACAATTTTTTAGTTGCCGCTAAGAGAGTTTTAGGTTAGATTTAAAATTTGAAGTTTTTGACTGGGAAAATACGATTAATAACCGCTAAAATAGTGTTAGTTTAGGTTTAAAATTTGAAGTTTTTAATTGGGATAAAGGAGTTTAATTGGCCCAAAAGATTTAAAATTTAATTGGATTTGTTTTTTTAAGAAGTTAACCGGGTTTTATAATATACCTACATATTAAATTTTCTATTATAAATTCAACTAGGTTTATTATGTTCGCCGCGTACTTCTTTTGTTATTTAGTCCGTGTTTATTTGTATTTTGAAATCACTACGAGTGCCTTGCGCACGGAACCACTGACAAAAATTAAAAAATTTAGATAAAACACTAAAAGAGAACCTAAAGAAAATCAACCAAAAAAGTTATATGATAATGATGTTCGTATGAAACTCATGGTCGCATCGCCATGTAGCGCGCTATAGCGGTCGCTATAGCCGCTATTGACAACTATGCCTAAGTATATACTATAATTAAATTTTAAATCACTTCATATGTACAAATATAAAGCATTTTTCTTTAATTTAACTAATACGTAAAAAATATATAGCATTTGATTTTTCAATAGTTTTCTTATTAATAGATTCTATAAGCCTACAAATATTTTTTTTTACTTAATTTCCTAAAAAAAAAACCATTTGACTTAAATTTTAAACTTAATAATTTATTTACTTAAAATCTTTAACAAACAAAGGTTGTTTCGGTTTAAATTTATTCAAATCCCAGCCAATCTGTTTTTTGAGGTAAGTTTTATTCAACATTTTTAATACATTATCATGTTTCCTAACACCCATTTTCACTTTACATCAGTGTAGTTAAGCCCTCACACAAAAGGTGTTGGGTTTTAACCTCAATTTAGGCGTTGAGTAAATTTAGGTTCGAGTAAAGTAAGATTACATTATGGTCATTCAAAAAAAGTGAAATAAATATTAATTTACTTAATTTATATGTGGTTAATATCTACACATATTGTATATTTTTAAATATCTGTAGGTATTCATTTGTCACGTCATTTCTAACAAAAAAAATATATATATATGTATCTACTTAATTTGTCTATATTTTATTTACAAATATATGTGTTGGTAAAGATAATCAATAACCCACACACACATATATTTTTTTACATAGGTGTAGATAATTTATCTACACATAACAAAAAATGTCAGATGTGTGAGTAATTTGTTATTAATGACTCTTCATTCTTGGGGGGAAATTTTCCCACCATTGTCAATTGTCAAATGTGGATAAAACAAATTACCAACACATATTAAATGTTAGTTATTATGAAAATATATCATCAGTCATTACCTACACATATAAAAAATGTGTAGGTATTTACCCACACATTTACATGTGTTGGTAAATTATGTGTAGGTAAACACCCTGATTTCTTGTAGTGCGAGCTTCCCTCGGACGATGTCGCTTGACGCTTGTCTCGCCGTTGTGTTCTTTGTGGCGAGGGGTCTTCGTTCATATCGGGTATGGAAGGGTCCACGTCAACGGGCTTTCTTTTTTATGCCGAACCTTCCCCTTCCTCACCCAACAATGGGACTTGGGCCCATTTGTCGTGTTTTCGAACGACCTCCCACGCCTCGACATGTTGAAAACCGTTCGGAAATCTCTCTTTAAATTCTTTTAAAGCGACTTTCATCACGTCGAGATCCTTACATTCGCTTCCTCGTGTGCGATCCTACATGTTATAAAATAATAAGTGTTAAAAAAATATGAACTTAGTAAAGAAAATTAAAAAATATACGATGTTAAAAATATAATTTTTACCGCTTGTTGGTATAGGCCGTTGAAAAAGTTTATTTTCGTCAGTATCGGGTTCCATTTAGACCGTACTTGATGCACGGTCCGATTACTTCCACCAACGGTGGCGTTAAAATGATCTAAAATCTTACGCCAAAAACTATCGCGGTTTTGTTGATTGCCCTTCTTTTTGTTGGTAGAGCAATGTACCCACGCCTTCGCCAACGCCTCTTCTTGGACCTTTGTCCATTTTGCGCTCGTCATTTTTCCCTTTTTATCCCGAGCGTCATCTTCTTCGTTGCCCACGTCTTCATCCACATTATATTCATCGTCCTCGTCCTCGTCGCCCAAATTTTGAGTTTCGGGCACTACCTCATCGTCCTCGTCGTCGTAAATAGGTAGAGGACGTTCAACATTTCCTCGTGTAGATGGAACTTGTGGGCATGGTTGCAAAAGTCGCTAGGCGCTCCCTAGTCGGATTCGGGAATACTCGGGAAGTACTCGGCTTAGGCGGAGATTACTCGGGGAGTAATTGGCCTGGGAGACCAGTACTCGTGCCTCGGCAGCCTACCTTGTAGCGAGTACTCGGGGAGTACTCGGATCCTAGGCGGGACTTTTACAACCATGCTTGTGGGGAACGAAAACCATATGGGTCGAAGGCGGGGGATTGAGGAGGAGTATCCATTGATAACAAATTTTGAAAATAGCCGAAATTGGGTTGAAGGTGGGTGGTTGGGTGTTGTAAAAGGAGGGGTGTGAAGGTTGTTGGAAAAAAAACGGGGGTTGTGAAGTATATCCGAAAGGGGGTTGTGGTTGTGCACTTGCACCGCTCGAACCACCACGAGACGGTTGCAAGCCCCGTCCCTTAGTTTTTTTCTTGGCTTCGCGGGGTTGGTTCTCCATTGATCGGTTTGAAGTGGGTGTGGTTTGAGAGTATAAAAAATGAGTGAAGTGGGTGTGGTTTGAGAGTATAAAAAATGAGTGAAGTGGGTGTGATTTGAGAGTATAAAAAATGAGTGAAGTTGGTGTGATTTGAGAGTATAAAAAATGAGTGAAAGGTGTGGTTTGAGAGTATAAAAAATGAGTGATGGGTGTGGTTATTTATATTTGTTTAAAAAGTGATTTTTTTTTTAAATTCGACCGTTTTAAATATGACCCGTTCCTCAAAAAATGTGCCATTCAACGCGGTGAATACACACCGAAACCCTTCCCCGAATCGGGTCCCCGCGTTGATGGCGGCGGTGTTCCCGATCGGGGTTAGGGGTCACCGCATTCATTCCCCGAGTGTGCCCCGGATACCCTTATGAGTTGCAAACGGCCAAATTCAGTTTTACACTTTACTAATACATAGATTTGATGGAAACTTTAATAGGAAATACAAATAACATATATTCCATATCATAGTTGGGTCAACATTAAATTGTGGACCAATATTTAGAAGTTAGATCACGGTCATTTTGATTTTAGGCAGAGGTTGTCCGAAACACACGAAACTTGTATGAGATAGAATTATCACCATTAAACCATCCACACAATCGTCTACAACAACAATCAATTCAATAATCATAATAATACTAATAGATTAAAAAGCCTTACGGAAGAAAAAGTGTGATAGATCAACAATACAAACACCATAAATGGATCAAAAGCCGCAAAGCAAACGTCAGAAAACATGTTAGAATGTGCAAAAAGGATAATTTAACCAATAGAATAAAAAATTGATGAACAAACTGATTTATCTTGAAATACTAAATTGTTAACAAATAAATATGGATCAAAAAAAATTTCAGAACATGTGGATGATAATGAAAGTAGGGTAGATTTAAACACAGAAATAATTTACTATGTAAACAACGGATTGAAACATAAATCATTGACACCAAGTTGTTGAAATTCATATTCTTTACTATCAATTTTTTTGTCTTTTATCTTTTGAGAACCCCAGATTCAAGAAAAAGTTAACTATGCTAACAGTAATCACGATTCAAGGAGAAAATAATATGAAAATCATCGACTGAATCAATTGTACACAATGTTACCTTTGATGGAGATGGTTACTTTTGTGTTGTAGTGGGTTTACAAATGAAGTTTGAGGGGTTAATAGAGATTTGGATTTATATAAGAAATTAGAGAGTTGGAAATCGGAATCGGCTAGGAAGGTGTCTTGAACCGACGTGACTGCCACCCCATAAATTGTCTTTTTGTTATGTATATTACGAGTTAGACGTAAAGCCGCAGGTTGCGGCGGGATGTTGATTATAAATGTCTTTAGTATTAACATATGAGATGCCATTATTAGTTTAATTCGAAACATATTTTTCTTTTTGCTTTATCCATGGTTACAACATCAAACTAAGACATTTATTTTATAAATTTCTGAAAACGGAAATTAAAAAATCGCACTCGTAGCAAAATAATAAATTTAAATTTAATGTTATTAGAATTTAAATCCAACCATTAGTTTGGTGATAGTATAACAGGGCTATATGAAAAGTTGAAATGAGATTGAAGAAAATCAATTTATGTTTCCTCTCTTTCTCTCTCTGACGATTCGAAACGTAACCAATCGTGCAACCCAACAATTAAATGGATCAAGGATTAACAAAAGCCTAACATTAAAATGGATCAGAGAAAGATTCTTCCCATCGTTAACCTTTCCATCTAATATTATCATCCCCCTTCTGTATTGCATCCCTGTATTACTTTTGATTCTTAATCAATAGAAAACTTGCCGATTGTATCTTAAATTTGATTAACTCAACAATAGGTAATATAGTATATTTGAATAACTCAAGACGGTGTAATATCATATCACCTTAAACGCCCGACATTGATGCGAAACCATCAGATTGATGATTTTCTGGTCAATCTGATGTTTTTTGGATTAATGGTTATGGTATGTATTTATACTTTTAAAGGTTTTTCGTCCGTCCCTCTTCGAAAAGTGATGACGATTCAAAAAGCAAAATTAATTAGACGTTCACATCGGTTCATCCTATTGTCTTCTGTAATCTAAGTTAAAGACAATTGTTTATGATATAATAATGAATGCATATCAGAAATTCATTATTGAAAAATTGTGTGTTTTTATATCTAGTTTAAATATGGTAAATCCAATTTAATTCATGCTATTTCATGTCATGCATATTAGAATTCCACCGATTATTTCCAAAATTCCGTGTTATAAAATAGTTGTTATAATTATATTAGTTTAAAGATTTCTTGTAACCGGTTAAACGAAAGTTTATATACGATGAGTTGTGACTTTTTGTAAGGGTGTGAATGTGTGATATATTTAAAAGTAGTGTGAAGAGTTGTGACTTTTTAAAGGGGTGTGATATTTAAAAGTTGTGACTTTTTTTATAAGGGTGTGATATATTTAAAAGTAGTTTGAAAGGTTGTGACCTTTTTAAGGGGTGTGACATATTTAAAAGTTGTGACTTTTTTTTGTAAGGGGTATGTAAAATTTAAAAGTAGTTTAAAGGAATATGACTCTTTGAAGGGGTGTGATCCAAACCATTGTGTCTTAAGTTACTTTTTATATAAAAGGTGTGAGTAAAATGAAATAAAGGGTGTGACTTTTAAAAATGAGACATAACCCAAGTTGCTAATTGTATAAGGGTATAATTTTCAGTTCTTATATACGAAGTCTGTAGTAAAGTGTTTGTTTTTTTTTTTAACAGCAAAATCACTTTATATATGCATATAAAGAGCCAGCAAGAAGCTCAGATACAACAAAACAACTAAAAGAAAACAAAACAAAACGACCAAAAGAAACTCAACATACAATGCCAACTAAATCAAAGCACCTCCAATTGCTCCAATCAGGCTGATTAAGATTAGAACGATTACTGATCCAAAGGAAAGCATCTTCTTTCACGAGCTCTACCGTCTTCATTATAGGAATGAACTTGTCTTCGAACACTTTAGCGTTTCTGGCACTCCATATCCTCCAGATTGTAGCCATAACTATAGTACGAATCAGCTTCTTCCACACCTTTCCTCCGGGAGTCTCTTTAACATAACTCATTAAGTCAGCAATCGACTCGCAGTGGTCAGGGAATCGAATCCTTATCCACGAAAGCACATTCCACTAAATGCTTCTTGCCCAAAGACAATTAATGAAAATATGGTTGGAATCTTCATTACCGAGGCCGCACCGAGGACAAGAGACATCAGGCATAGAGATGCCTCTATGAGATAAACCGACCGACTCGCAATCTTACCAAGGGTAGCTCGCCAAAGAAGGAGGTTAGCTTTAGGCGGAGCCCAACTGGACCACTCGAAACCTGCAAGACATCCCAAATCTGGCCTCATCGAGTCTTCAAGATCACTACGCACTTGCTTAACTGAGAACGAGTCATCCGAGCATGTTCGCCATTTCCAGCTGCCATTGTTAACGACCAGATTATGCTTAACATCGATACCCCTTTTACTCAGCTCCTGAGCCATGGAGCCAATATCCTTCCACACCCCTGGAAAGGACTTAGAAACCGGAATAATTTGATCCGCATAATTGAAATTGTGAATCGAACCAATCACACGAGCCCAAAGCTGATTCGGATTCATTCTGAATCTCCACCACCACTTAGTCAACAATGCTAAGTTGAAGTCACTTAATCTCCCAACCCCCAGACCCCCGGACTTTTTCGAACGCAACATCGACTCCCATCTGACCCATCTAAATTTTTTCTTAGCGTCCGTAATACCCCAAACAAAATCCCTCCTAATTCTATCAATCTTATTATTGATAACCTTTGGAGCCAAAAACAACGACATATAATACGAAGGAATACTCCCCAATACCGACTTAGCGAGAGTGAGCCTACCAGCAAAAGAAAGGTGTCTCGCTTTCCATTTTGATAGTCTAGCTCCCACCCTGCTCACCACCAGTTCCCAAAATTTGGCCCGCTTCATATTAGCCCCGATTGGAACTCCCAGATACAAAAACGGGAGCGCCCCAGCTTCACAATTCAATTTAGACGCCAAACGAGCTACCTCCTCCTCCTGAACTCCAATGCCAAAAAGCTTACACTTTTTATTATTAATTTTCAGCCCCGTGACAAGACCTAACCATCTCAGAAGCCGGATGAGAGTCACCACATTCTGATCTGACCATTTGCCAATAAAAAGAACATCGTCAGCGTAACAAAGACTAGAGAGAGTTGGCCCATCATTTGGAAGCTGAAAACCATGAAAAAGACCAGCAACCATCGCTTTATTAAAAAACAAGTTAATTACTTCCCAAGTGTTTGTTACTTATATAATATATAATAATAATATAATTTTCTAACCGACACGACTTTTAAGCGAAAGGGTATGACCCAAGTAAACTTTTTGTATATATATATAATAAATTTTTAAATGAAGAGATACACACTTATATATAATTTCTAACCAACGCGACTTTTAAACGAAGAGGTACAAACTTATCTATATAATTTCTAACCAACACGACTTTTAAACGAAGGGGTACAAACCTCACGTTGGTAAAGGGTATGCTATATTTAAAAGTAGATTGAAGAGTTGTGACTTTTTTTTTGTATATCTATGAAGGGTTGTGATTTTTTGTAAGAGTGTGATATATACAAAAGTATTTTGAAGGGTTATGACTTTTTGAAGGGGTGTGATCCAAACCATTGTGTCTAAGTTACTTTTTGTAGTATTATATAAGTTGTGACTTTTTTAAGGGGTGTGATCTAAACCATTGAATTGTTGAATCTTATCCCTGTGCGTTGGTTCAAGTATGTCTCGGTTCATTGGAAGAGTTTAATCAGGTACATATGTGAGAGGCAGTTATGTATAAAATGAAAGGGTGTGAGTAAAATGAAGTAAACGGTGTGACTTTTAAACAAATGAGACATAACCCAAATAAATTTATTAAAGGGGTGTGTATATTGGGACATTTATTGATTTGAGTTGTGGTATGTGTTTATTAATGCAAGGGTATTGTTTAAGGGTGTGATGTGAAGAGACACAACTATTAAGTTAGCCTAAGGTACCCCAAGTTACTTTTTGTAGGGTTATATAATTTTGTAAAGTGGTGGCGGGCAGTATGTGGTGGTGGTGGCAAGATGTGGTGGTTATGGTTTTAGGGTTAGTGAATTTGAGAATTTGAGAAGATGATGTATATGTGCAATTTTTTGGTTTTATTTATTAAACATTTAAATAAAAGTATGAATTGACCAGTATATCCTTAAGTGAATAAACATAATTTAAAATTTTAACCTTGTTAGAGTCAAAGGAGGTATGGTGTAATGAATTTTACTAATAAAGGACTGTGACTGTAATTATTGAAGTTAAAGGTCACCCGTTGCAATTCGATACAGACATAAAGAACGAAAAGTGTAATTTGCCCGCAATAATATTTTATTTAAAACAAAAATCGTCAACCAAAAGAATATATTTTTCTTTAAAAAACGAAAAATAATGTACTGATCACCGCGTCCTCTGATACGAAAATCCAAGATTTGGTTAAAACCACTTCTTCCTCCATTCTCCATTTTATAGCAACTCGACGTCTGCCTGGGAGCTTCTCCGATTGGGCCTTCTTCTTGTGGCTTTACTTGTTGACCCTTGAAGCTGACAATTCATCTAATTTTGCGATTGGGTTTCTGGAACCATATCAGGTGTAGGGTCCATTGGGGATATAGGAAGTTGGTGGTGAGGGATGTTTAGTAGCGAAATTTGCGAAGAGGAAATGTTTTGTTATGGGCTAGGATTTTGTTGGGGTAGTCAGGGTTTTGGGTCGACAAAATGGACTGTTTGGATCGAAAGAACGGTTGTGTGGTCTTAGGCGGCACTCTCCTCTCCACGCCCCCACTCCTTGTGGTCTTAGATGACACCTTTTTCAAAGGTTAAATTTTGGCTACAATATATATGTTGCTCACAATTTACACGTTTATTGTTTTAATTGTTTTTTTTTCATGAATCACATTCAAGTATATGTCAATGTTTTTTGTGGACTAAAATTTATCACACATTTTATCAAAGTGACGTGATGAAAGGGGGAAGGGGAACCCCACCCGACCCATGGGGTAGTATTAATGAGGTGGATTAGCTGGTGAGGTGGCGCCTAGGTGGCCATAGGGTCTTTGCGAGAATCGCGTGAATCAAGTGGTAGAAGGAGGAACCACACCCCATGACCTTAGTTTTTTTTAGTATGTCTATTTTTGCAAAGCTATGTTTATTTTGTTAAGTTTTTCTTGTTCAAAAACTTGTTTATTTTAGGAATTTTCCCAAATTAAATTGTCATTCTCAAACAATGAAGGAGAATTATGTCACAACTAGAAAGCAGGTGAGAGGTATCATTATAGTGATATTTTACGTATTCTCTAACCTTCTTGGAGTCATTGTCAAACAATGAAGGAGAATTATGTCACAAATAGAAAGCTAGTGTGGTATTATTATTGTGATATTTTACATATTCCCTAACCTTCCCATGAATAACAAAGAGATAACCTAGAGGGAGAGATAGATAGTCCTGTCTAGAGCGAGTATGGGTGTTGAAGAGAGAGGCAGGATGGTGTATAAAGATGTATTGCCATTTGCAGGGATGATGATAGTCGAGTTCATCCTTGTTGGAGGTAACACACTCTACAAATCAGCAAGTGTTCAAGGCATTGACTCTTACGTTTTCACCTTTTATGTCTTCCTTATTGGCTTCATCTTCCTCTTGCCATGCATCTTTATCCTGCACAGGTATTTCATATTCAAACTTATAAATAATATTTTATAAACAAATTAAGGGTTTTAAATCGGATATTACTGATTTATCATACTTGTTTTAGGTTTTTTATATTAAAGTTATATTTAAGATAACGTTTACGTTTTCATTTACTATTAATTTAAAATCAGTTTGTCCCATTGTCTAATTTAAATTTATTCTTATAGTTTACGATCCATGTATAACATATGTTGGTTTTTTTTTTAAAAGCCTATTTCTTTCGAATGCTATACTGAGCCAAAATGGATATCAATCGAAACCTCAAGCATAGTACGGACAATCTTATCGTTTAATTATAATTTTTGAAATGATTGCTTGTAGAAGGACAAGTGTCCCACCCATCAAATTCTCTGTCGCTGGGAAGATAATTATCCTAAGTGTGATCATGTAAGCGTTATTTTCTTGTAGAATATTTCAGCTATTCATACAATACAATGATTTGGTGTGTTATAAAGACATTACTATTTTCTATTTTCCAATAAGTATTCTTCATTCTTTTTCCCAATAAACATGTTTTATTTGCATCCGTCTTTGATTCTTTGAACACATTTCTGTTTAATAATAGATTTTACCTTTTTTTTTATTAATTATACTACTCATAAGTTGTGAATTGGTACCCGTTTGAAGGTTTCAGATTTGCATACATGGGCCGTGTATCGATCTATATTTAACGAATAGGTTTTGAGTTAACCCCTTTTAACGTATCTTTTATAAAATTTTAAAGGTGTGCTTTACGTGATAATTTAGCATTTTATGTCAAACTTTGAAAAATGAAAAAGAAATAAACATCATTTTTCATATTTTAATTGTAACTATTTTACATACATTTGTATACTCTACTGTAAATTTGTAATTTTAGAGTATTGATATTTTAAAAAATAAAAATTTTAAGAGTTAAACATGTTGTGTTTAGGTAACTCGTGAAAACTTGTGTCATGTTTGGGTCATGTGTCACTGTCTAATACTCTTTTCAGGTTAATGCATGTTAGGTTTTACCGGCTAACCCATAAACGCAACCGGTTTGACACCACTATTTAGGGCAACCCGGCCCGGCCCTAAGATATATCTTTTGGTTGTTTTTTTTTTCTTTTGTACTTTAATTTGTATGGTATGATATTTGCGGTTTCGTTTTTTGCTAGTTGCTAACATTAATGGTCATTCAAAAGAAAAAAAAAAGAGCTAATAATATACAATACCAATTTGTGCCAAGATTGATACATCTCAAGTATTATAACGTGGTAAAAAGTAAATAAATGGTCGCATACATGATGCATTTTCCCATGATTAACCTATAATAACAAAGCTAAAATGTCATATGATAGGTACATGTCACAAATATTCGGATATATTGGTCTCAAGTATGGTTCTCCAACTCTATCATCGATCATGAGCAACCTTTCACCAGCTTTTACCTTCGTGCTTGCATTTTTCTTCAGGTTATCTTCTCAATCATTTTTTTTATTATTATTTAACCATGAATTATTATACGCAAGTAGATCTTGTATATCCAGAGTCCATACCACAAATTCTCAATTTTGGACCACATCCGGTGCCCATACCATAAATTCTCAATTTTGAGACCACATCAGGTGCCCATACCATAAATGTTGAAACACAAATCACAACCTTACATTAGGTTCTTGGTTATGGCGGCCGTCCCCGGGTGTCAAAAGCCAAAAGTTCTCGAAACACTAATCACAGCCAAAAGTTCCATCGAGGACCATCTACACCCCTCAGGCCCGTCCCCGTTCCTTCCATCACCTCACCCACGAATGCGACGAGCCCCCCTTGGTCAATATAGCCATTACAACGGCTATTTTATAAAAAAAAAAAATCTTTATTATATTAACCAATCAAACCCTCATTTTCTGAAATATATTCACCCACAATCTTTAAAAAATCCCGAACTCTATCAAAAAAATCAAACATGTCTTCTTCATTTTCATGGGATTCGTCATCATCTGGTGAAGCCGTACAGTTTTTTGTAAACACTGTAATGCAGACGGCACAACTGATCATTGCGAGTAAAGAAGAAGAAACCATGAACTAGGCAAATGGCCATAAACAGAGACCCGAGAATGTTAGTTTATATATGTATTTATAGATTTTATATCGCTATTATTATTTGTCTTAATAATTTATTTTCACTGTAACTAATTATATCATTATTATATTTTTATTTTTATTTGTAACGTACGTATAGGTGCCCACAATAGATTGATTGGTGGCCGATTACTTTGCCGACGAACCCGTGTACACCAACACGATGTTTAGACGTTAGTTCCAAATGAGTCGTCGACTATTTTTACGTATAGCCGATGACATGTCTAGTTTTAGTATTTAATTTAATTTTACTTTTATATATTGAATATTATTTTCCCATAGCTAAGCGACTTATGTTGTCTCGACTTATAGCAAGTGTTAATTAACTTTAAGGATAGTGATTCTATCACGTCCCATAACTATATTATTTGCATTTTACAGTATGGAAAAGGTACATTTGCGAAGCTATACCAGTCAGGCTAAAATTATAGGCACACTATTGTCGATATCAGGAGCAATTACAGCAACCGTTTATAGCGGTCCATCACTTTTATCGACCTCAATGAACACGGACTGGATTATTGGTGGCATTTTACTTGCTAGTCAATATTTTCTACTTTCGTTCGCTTTAGTTGCCCAGGTATTAGTTAAATTTGAATTATTCATGCATGGTTCCAAGAGGTGCACTCTATGTTCTTGAAAAAAAGTGAATATTGTTGCATGCAGGCAAAGATATTGGTAGAGTATTCTGTGGACCTCATCGTAGTGTTTGTATTCGGCATAAGTGGACTGTTAGTAGCTGGACTTGGAGCGTTAATCATGGCCAGAGATTTAGAATCTTGGAAACTAAGACCTGATGTTGTTTTAGCCACTATACTATACATGGTAAGACTATGTTTAAACTTGCTTAGGTTTCTAGGGAGTTTGCTAATCAAAGGGGCACACTTAGTTGTGTTATGTCAGCGTATTCAAAGAGCTCTTATGCCACAAGAATAACTTTGTGTCATATATTCTTAAAGTCCGCTACCTAGAGAAGTAAACTCCCTAGAAACCAAAACACTTTCAAAATCATCCAAGAAACACTTCCTATTTTTCTAAAACACCTAGAAATCAAAACAAAGTGTTATTTTGTTTGATTAGTTTGGAGTTTACATTGTTCGACCAAGTGTTCAAGAGAAAACTTGTTTTATTAAGAAAAATCGAAAACTGCAAAAAGAAAAACACCATTTTTTAAACATTTTTTGGCTGTAAATTAATCTAGCATTTTTTAGAGACAATTTTTTTTAAAAAAAAAATTAGTATTACACATGTGAACACTACGAAAAAACCTAAACCCTAAGGCTAAAGTGCATGTGCAACTTATAAATATGTTGCACATGTGTAATACTATAATTTTTAAAGTTTTTTATGTATTAAAAATCTCGATTTTTAAGAAAAAAATAAAAATCTAGCATTTTTAAGAGACAATTTAAAAAATTTAGTATTACACATGTGAGTATTACGAAAAAACCTAAACCCTAAGGCTAAAAAGCATGTGCAACTTATAAATATGCTACACATGTGTAATACTATATTTTTTTTAAAGTTTTTATGTATTAAAAATCTTGATTTTTAAGAAAAATTAAAAAAAAAAACAATTGGTGGGTTTTTTAGTTTTCTCGTTTACATCTAGTTTTCTTATTATCCTCTCCCTATATATATGGGTTCAATAGGGAATACTAAAAAATAGCGAATCGAGAAACCATTAATTTAACATGTAACACAATAATTAACAAATCATTTCAAAAAGAAGACATCAAATCATAAAATACACTCATCATCAAATCTTCGCCATTGATTTACACTTGTGTATTAATAATCAAGGGCTGGGATTAGTTCACTAGTGTTCAGTGTAAAATAAGGTTTCCAAGGCCGAGTACTCCTCGAGTAGTCGCTACAAGGTAGGCTGCCGAGGCGACTTTCTTCGACTCCGCCTAATTACTCGGAGTCGGTCAAAGGCGGTCAACCTTGGCCATAATTGGATCAGTAGGTCAACTCGGGCCTAGTTTGACTTAAATAATAATAAAACATAATTTCTATGCATATCATATTAAGGAATGAATATCATTTTCACATATTTTGTTATAAATATTAGTAAATTTGTGTTATTTTACATATATTTAATCTCCAAAAATTAATTTCTATATAATTTAACATGTCCGAATACTCCCCGAGTACTCTCCGCCTAGACCGAGTACTCTCAACTCCCCGGTCGACCGACTAGGGAGCGCCTAGCGACTTTTGCAACCATGGTGTTCACTATGAAGGGGTATATTCACAAATGAACATATATATATACACACACACACACATACATAGGATCAAGATCAAGGGAAAACCCCTCCGAGTTGTGAGAACTTAGAGAACTCGGCATTCCCGTGCGAGTTTTGGCCCCATTTTTTCACACCCCGAGATTAAAACGTTAGAGAAGAGTGTCATAAAAAATTCGAAGTGTTGTTTTTCGGCTCCTTGCAGCAGCTATACAAAGTGATGACATAAGTAGGACATCACTTTTGCAGCATTTACAACTGCCGTAAATGGATAAAAAAGTTTTTTTTTGGAAAAGTTGTTTTTTTAGGATTTTTGGTAAAAAAATTGAAAAAAAAACCTTTCGTAAGGCCGAGTTCTCTAAGTTCTCACAACTCGTATAAGTTTTCATTTTACTCTAAACCTATACATATATATATATATAGGGGAATTTTAACATACAATATTCCTTAACATATGTGCATACGCTGTGAAATTACGCACGGGGTAAAACGTAAAACCCTAATCACGCATGTTGAAAAACCATAGTCACGCATGTTGAAAAGCGGTTATGATTTGTCAACATGCATGCTTATTGTTTTTTTAACATGCGTGATTATGGTTTCCAACATACGTGATTAGGGTTTTGCATTCTATAACGTGCGTAATTTCACACCGTACGCTCGTACATTAAGGAATTTTGTATTTTACACTTTCACTACATATGTGTGTGCGCTTTAAGAATTGAATATGCATTTTTGTATGTTAATATCCGTATAAGAAAGTTAATCCGACTAATGATCCCACCAAAAAAATATTCAATCGCTTTGGTTCTAAAAAATGCAATTACTGGTTTTGCCTAGAAATTCAATCATGAAGAAAAATGTAAGAAAATATACACTTGTTTGTAACATGTGAAGAAAAAACGTAAGAATTTGTGTATTTGTTGTATAGGGGTTTACTTCTGGATTCTTTAACGTTGTGGTACAAATTTGGGTGCTGCGAGTGAAAGGTCCAGTGTATGTGGCCATGTTCAAGCCGTTAACAATTGTGATAGCGGTATGTATGGGTGTCTTGATCCTTGGCGATTCACTGCAACTTGGAAGGTTATTCATCTCAACTTCTCTTTTATTCTCTTATGCGAACAATACCTCAAGTTATTTGTGTTTTATGCACTTGATTATTGTTAGTACTGTTGATAGGGGTGGTCGGGTTGGTAGTGATGCCAGTGGGGTGGGGTTGATCGAGGTGGTGTTGCTTAATCATATGGTGGTGGGACGATCGGGGTGGAGATGATAGATTAAAATTAAATAACAAGGTAAATTGGATTGAATAATCTAAAATATCACTCATTAGCCTATAATGATTTATACGAACAATGTGACACATGAGACTCCTAACTTTCACTCCCGTTACCAACCATAATTTCATTGTGACAAAAGAGTATCTTTGTATGTCCTTAACTAATAATTGACTAATTTTTTGTCCCAATCAAAATGTTTTATGTTGTTATAGAACGATATAAATGAAAGTTAGGGACAACCGAAGTTGCTTGTCCGTTAGAAGGAATTTGAAGTTAAAGTTACGAGTGTATTAATCACATTGCTATACGGATTATTATAAACAGATTTTCCATACTTTACAATCTAAAAGTTCAATATACCAAATAACAGTTAAATAGTTACACATTTGCCTTCACACATAATTTTTTTAATTACTACCAGCGGGAGAACTCACACTTCACGGCGGGGACCTAACAATTTTCAATAAAATTAAAACAAAAACATAGTTAAAAAAACATTTCTCAACAAACACCTAACACGCACGTTGCGTAGTATTTTTATTTTATTAAAAGAACTTCTCAACAAATACTCTATATAAAAAAATAGCAAAACATAATGTGCGGTTTTTTTATCATATTAAAAGCACTTTTCAATAAAAATGTTATATAAAATAAAGCAAAACGTAACACACGTTTCACTTAATTTTTCAATTTTGTTAAAATTAAATTTACCCCGTCTAGGAACACCAATCCCTGATCTCTGGGTAGATTTTTTCACTCAGGCTCTTATATTAATAGTTAAAATACAAATTAAACCCTCTTTATTTTATTTCTTTCACTTAGTGCTTTATATTAACAGGTAAAATACAAGTTAAACACTTATGTTTATTTTAAAATAGTTGATCCTAAAGTTATAAAATCAAACTTAATTCATATATTCTTCTTATAATTATAATTATTTTTATTGATCGATTGATTTATTATTTTAAATACTATATTTCTCCTCTTAGTTTTTTCCTTATTTGTTGTTATTTTATATTTTTTTAATAATTAGAAATGAAACATTATATGTTATAAATAAACGAAATTAATAAGGTTTAGATGTTAAATGAAAAAAAAATCAATTTAGAATTGTTTTAAAACGTACTATGCTTATTGATTAATGCAACTATTTTGGTCCTAGAAAGTATACACACCATATCATAATAATTTGTTAAAACGTACTATGCTTATTGAATGCAACTATTTTGGTCCTAGAAAGTATATACACCATATCATAATAATTTTCTAAAACGTACTATGCTTACTGAACGCAACTATTTGGGTCCTAGAAAGTATATACACCATATCATAATAATTTTTTAAAAAGAACAATGATAAACCTTTTAATTATTCTGTTAAGATACATCAAGAAAGTCAACATTACATAACTTTAAATATATTATCCGATTAAAGAAAGATTAAGATGGGAAATTAAACCCTCGTGAAACTATTCATTGTATGGAAGGATTAGTTTGTTTTTAAAATGTTTAAAAATCTATAAGAAAAATATATAGTAAAAACAAGTCTAAAGCTCAAGATTAGAAATTGAACCATCGTAACATTTTTAAATATAGGTCAACTGGATCTTAATAACTTAAACTATGGCTCTCGTAGCTTTCATTTTCGTTGCTAAGGTTTAACTCGTATAATTATCATAGATTAACATGTGATTTCACTTTGAAAGAAAGAAGGCATTTTTCCTCAATTCGCTCATAATAAGGAAAATCAAATGTAATTCTACAATGATCATGCGAGTGAGATTTTCCTTAACAACAAAGTGAAAGTTCGAAATGTCATCAGTTTAGTTAAACTGAATGTATAGATTATTAGTTTATTACTAACTAATGAGTCAAAGTTTGAATTATTTAATTCCAACTTTCCTTAACTACAAATATATGTTTTATAACTTTAATAATCATTTTTATATTCCTCCAATAGCAGGCTAGCATAAATATAAATATAAAAATTACAAAAAAATGAAGTTTATTTAATCGGTTTAATCTGTTGTATTGTATTTGCATTGTGCAGTGTTTTAGGGGGCTGCATAATAACAATAGGATTTTATGTGGTAGTTTGGGGGAAAGCCAAAGAAGACAACGAAAGCGCATCGACCATCAGTGCTCCTCTGCTCGAATCACATGAAGAAGGTTTTTAAGTTTCCTTATCCTCGAAAACACCTTTGTTAGAAAAGATTTTAGTACTGTTTCATACTAGTTTTTGCTCTAGTTTGTGCTCTGTGCGTGTTGTTGTACCGTTTTTTACGCTTAATTTTTATACTTTTGATTACCGATTTAGTTCATTACGGTACATTCAAACTTTTTTTTTTTAAGTTTGGACAATTCTAAAAAATCAAAGGGAAAACAGAATAAGAGAGGGTCAAACTTATTAAAGTTCAAGATTCTAATTAGACACTTCTAATATAGTAAGTTTTAATATACCAAAAAAACAAAAGTAATGCAAATTATTAAACTAAACAGTAAGTTTTAATGTTTAAGGGGTCGTAACGGAAATTATTAAAGTTCAAGGTTTTACCTAGACACTTCTAATATACCAGAAAAAAAAAACAAAAGTAAGGGGAGGAGGGGTGGTTCACTAGTGATAGTTTCTATCACTCCAACTATTCAATCAAATCATGGCATGTCATCAACCAAATTTCTATCACTAGTGATAGAAATGTAGGGGGGGGGGAGTGGTATCACTAGTGATGAATTCTATCACTCCCAATTTTTTTTAATTTTCATTTTAAAATTAGAAATTTTTAATTTTATTTTAAAACAAAATTATAAATTTCACTAATTTTTTAATTTTTTATTTTAAATTAGAAATTAACAATAAAACACTAAAATTAAAAATTTCATTAAATTTAAAACATACTACTTCAATTTCAATACTAGAAACATACAATTTAAAAAAAAAAAAAACCTACTCCTCGTCCGAATCCGGAAACTCCAAACCTAGAGAACCTACTAGTTCGATTAAATCGTATCTCAACCGAAAGTGAGTTTCTTCATTACGCAATTCTAGTTGGATATTTTGTGGAACTTGAACTTGTGTATGAGGATCCGGCACCCAATCCGGGGATATTGCACGTCCGTCTTGTTTGATCAACGTATTGTGCAATATGATACATGCATACACTATGCTATGTATTGATTTCTTGCTCGTCGCACGAACCGGTCGGTGTAGTATACCCCATCTACCCTTTAAAACACCAAATGCCCTCTCAACATCTTTTCTTGCCGATTCTTGCAATTTTTTTAACGCCTTTTCTTTAGCCTCGACAGGAAATGAGGGAGCTTTCACAAAAACAGACTAAGACGGGTAGATACCATCCACAAGATAAAAGCCCCGTCTGTAATGTCGACCATTAACATAGAAAGGAGAGGAAGGTGTGGTACCATCCGTTACACTTTGGAACAACGGCGACGTGTGCAACACATTGATGTCGTTGTTTGAACCTGGAACACCGAAATACGAATGCCAAATCCATAAATCATTCGACGCCACCGCTTCTAGTATGATGGTTGGTCTTTTGATGTCTCCCCTAACATACGCCCCTCGCAACTCTCTTGGACAATTTTTCCACTCGATATGTGTACAATCGATGCTACCGAGCATCCCGGGAAAATGCCATCTAGCCTCGTGTGCGGCGTAAATACGTGAGATGTCGTGGCTCGTCGGTTTACGTAAAAACTCTTTAGCATACAACTTAATGACCGCGTTGCAAAAAAATTGCAAACATTCACGTGAAGTTCTGGCCGACATAGCTAGGTATTCATCATATTGATCGGGAGGGTTACCTGTCGCTAGTTGGCGAATGGCGGACGTGCATTTTTGTATCGGCGTGAAACTTGGTTTGCCCCTCGCATCGTAACGTTCTTGAAACCATTCCTCGGTTGCTTCGATGTCTCCAACAATCTTTAAAAATAATTCTTTGGGTAAACGAAACCGATCTCTAAACGTTTCGGCATTGTATAGCGGGTTTTCCACAAAATAATCGTTCATCAAAACTTCGTTGGCACGTATACGATCAAGGTCGACCATCTTCTTCTTTGGGCGGGACGACTCGACATCAAGCTCGTTGTACACCGACATAAAATATTTTAGCGTCTCGTTGTCGGAAGACGACTCGGTATCGGTATCGCTAGACATCGGAAACGTCGAATCTGTAGGGAATTCCATTTGAGAAAGATATAAAAATTGTGTGAAATGGGTTTAAATTGGTTTAAAAGATATAGATTGGTGTGTGTAAAATGGTTAAAATGTAGATATATAAATAGATAAATGGTTTAAATTTTTTTTATTGAATATTACCGTTTTAAAACGGTCAAAAAATCAACAAACGGTCCAATTTTTCAAAAGTTCAACGCGTTATCGGTTCAACGCGTTTTGATTTTCACGCGTTATGGATGGTGCGGCGGCGGTGTTCCGTGATACTTCAACGCGTTATGGATGGTCCATAACGGACACCCCGCCTTCTCTAATGCAAATTGCTTAATCCGGGATTCAAACCCACGTCTACGGGTTAAAACTTATATGTTTTTCCACCACACCACTTTCATTGTTTGTGTTAGAATTTGTCTTCACGTGTATATATAAATTAATGTCGCGGTTGGGGAAAGGCAAAAAAAAATTTTACTTTAGTGGGTGCCATGTAACACCCATGGGTTGGGTAGCCCCCCTTGTCAACTAACAGCATCGATTACTATTCCCGGCCATGTTTTATTATCTCAATATAGGTAATTTTTTAAATGGTTGAATTTCGAATTAAGTGAACTTTACATTTTTATTATTTATGAACAATTATTTTCCGCACTTCATGACGGGTTTTTGATTGTTATGGGTTCAATTTATCACAGTACTGATACGATACCGACATTCAAAAAAGCAATCTACACGTGTTTTACATTTATTTTTGTCCTTTTATCTATTATCCTCTGCTTAGCATCGAACATATAATATCAGTTTATGATATTGTAAGTTTTAAGAAAAAGCAAATGTAATATAAGTGCCTAACTGTTATGGTAGGGGTGAGCATAAAACATAATTAACCAACCGTAACCGAAATAATCGAAAATACCGAACCGAAATAACCGAATGCTCAGTTATTTATATTTTTGATAACCAATTGTTGCGGTTTAGTTATGATTATTCTTATTTTCATAACCGAAAATAACCGAACTGAACCGAATGTTTTAAACATGGCTGGATCCATAGGACTACAGGTTTTTAAGTGAGCGTTTAACCATTGCCTAATCCATATGTTTTTTTGGTGAAGTGTTTAAGTGTTTTAACCATAGCCCAACCTCAATGAATTTAAAACTCTAGCCACTTTTTGTTCGTATTTACGCTTCCACATAACACGTGTCTACGCGTGTCTACGATGGGAAGGAAAGCGTGGCGCTGAGTTTTCTTGGGAACTCGAAAGTGAAATGAAGACTAAGTATCCGCATCTATTCGTTGCATCTTCCTAAATTTCCGGACAAAATTTCCTAAAGGAAGGGAGACTGTAACGCCTTGTTTTTTGTAACTTTCCTTCTCTAGCAAGTTTGTTGTACTTTCCATTTATGGAAACTTGTATTCCTTTGTATTCGTATTTCATTTCAAACGTTGTAATCCGAGACTTGAATCATAATGAAAATCCTATCCTTTATATACTTGTGTTATTCATTATTCGTAAATACTTGTTAATTATTCATGATACATACATACTTGATACCATTTACATGCAAATTCATACTTATTATACCTGCAAAAGACACTTATACGCTCCTTTATTTATGCACAACACTTATACAATGCATTTATACGCTTAAAACCGACAAAACCAAGCAAAATTGGAATTGGGCTTATGGGTCTGGCCCTCTCGTACGAATGGGCAGGCCCAATCGTCCGAGAGCCCACTCGTCCCAAACTGCCCACTCAGCCTATAAATAACAATCCATTCCCTTCATTCCAAACCTTCAACTTTTGAATTCTCTCTCAAGCTGACTTCGAGCATTTCACTTGGAGCTTGTCTCAGCTATATCTATGTGAGTTTTAGCTCACAAACATCTGATTTCATCTATCTTCTTCCATTTTCTTCTGGTTTATCAGATCTGCAATGGCAACTGATAGAAACTCTCGAATCATTTGAGGACCAAGTTGAAAGCAAAGTAATTCTTTCAAAACTATTTTAAACAATCTTTCTGGCTTCAAACTCTGCCGAATTTGAGGTTCTCCGAGCTCACAAGCTAAGTCAATAGCTATGGATTCAAGTTTGACCCAATTCCAGCCGAGCAGGTAATCAGTTCAAACAAAACCGAACCGATTTTACCTAGAAACAGTCCCATTCGTCCGAAGTGCAGGCCCAGTCATTCGAGAAGGTAACCCTCTCGTACAAAAGGGGACTCCTAGTCGTCCGAATGCGCCTGTTTCATTAAGTTCCAACGATTTCAAGTGTTGAATGACTGTCTAGATCACTATTTTCAATATAGATGATTCTGGAATGTCAGTGTGTGTTCTGTGGGAACTTTGATTTCCAATCTAGATCCACCACCTCGCTTAACTCGTGTAACGAACACCCAAACAATCTCCTAGACCTAGAACGAGTGAACCCCGTCCAACCTCCGACACTTAGTTAATTCTTTCTTTATCGTGTTGGCACACCTGGGTTGTACATTGTTCAGTTGTTTGGTTACATTTTGTCTTTCCTTTCGGTATTCATGACCAACCGGGCAGTTAACTAAGTTAACTGATTTTTGCTTTGGTGAACAATAACGAGGTTAAACCTCCATGCATGGCTTCTATGAACCTTGTGATTATTCTGGACTATTAGTATACATATATAATAATTAATACACTTAACAGAAATCACGAACATAACTGTTTGATGGTTAAAACGTTCAAACGAGACTCGGTTCACCAGACAGTCCCTTTCGTACGAATGGCCCATTCGTCCCAAACACTCTCTCGTCCAAACAGTTCGTATTTCGGTTTCTCTGTTATTCTGTTTTCCGCGTTCCTTGTCACTGATTCTGTCGGGCAAACTAGGACCCGTAAAACCACAAAAAATCAGTGTCGGGACAAGTGCACGGACATAATATAATTTATGTTTTATTATACTTTCGTACTATACTAAGTACTTTAAATTCCGTAACTTAATCCTTCAACTCCAACTCACGCCTTCGTTTTCCCTGTAGGGTAACCTTGGTGTTTCTATACTATTACCATCAACCCTTTGCTCGCCGGTTAGAATAACCTTGGCGTTCCTGTACTACGTCAACCAACTCTACGCTCGCGGGATTACTAAAGAAGATTTACCAAAACCGTGAGTATACTCGAACACCCTTTCAGACACTTATCACCCACAGACGGATGGTCAAAGTGAGCGCACCATTCAGACGCTTGAGGACATGTTGCGGGCATGTGTTATTGACTTTGGCAAGAGCTGGGAGAAACATCTGCCGTTGATAGAGTTCTCCTACAACAACAGCTACCACACCAGCATTCAGGCAGCCCCGTTTGAAGCATTGTATGGACGAAAATGTCATTCTCCTCTCTGTTGGGCTGAGGTGAGTGACAGCCAGATCACAGGTCCTGAGCTTGTTCTTGAAACGTCAGAAATGATTGTTCAAATTAGGAATCGCATGGCAGCAGCGCGTGATCGTCAGAAAAGCTACGCCGACAAGCGTAGAAAACCTTTGGAGTTCGAAGTTAATGATCAGGTTATGTTGAAAGTGTCGCCGTGGAAGGGTGTTGTACGCTTCGTGTAACACCTCGAAATTTTGTGTCCAATAATGTGTTGACACGTGTCATGAGCTTACCCGTGGCATTAACTATTAAATAAAGGACTAAAGATGACAAACCTTGGAAGTATGTAAATTCGAGGGTTATAAATGTCAACGAAGGGTAAGTATACTGTATAGTAACCCTAAATGATGTTCGTACCTTCAAACGAACATGGATCGTACGGAGCGAAACGTGGGAGAAAGTGAGAGATTACAAGCTACAAGGGTTAATTTTGTCAACATGTTTAATTTATACCTCTGAGTGACCCTTTGACGAACCCGATGCTTTGTAACAGTAAAATACGCTCACTAGAATATATGATATAAATTTCGCGAAGTTCTGTTTTAAAACGAGAAAGTTATGATCAAATTCGTAAGAGAGGGGTTAAAAGCGTCAACAATAAAAGTTAAGGCTTTTCGGATAGTAATTAAACTAACCGGGGACTTAACAATGCGGGTAAAAGGCACGAGGCCCTTAGTGGTAAATAATCGAGGGCCAAATCGCAAAGTTACCCCCTTCGAAACCGAAAGGTCAGGTTAATCATTACAAAAGATTTGAAAATCTTGGAAATCAGGTCTAATGCGGGCCGCGTTAAGGTTATGGGTGATTCAATGCGGGCCGCGAGCCAGATGCTGATTCGTTTTCTGACATTAGGATTCATGCGGCCCGCGTCCGAGTTGCTGAATCCTAATGCGGGCCGCGTACGAGTCCCAGATGCAGAAACTTTGGACAGATTCAATGTTTAAGCTTGTAAACGATCATTGAAGCATTTATTGAAGCATGGGCGCCCTCTACATGTCCCCTAGCACCTTAGGACACCTGCTGATCATCCATGAGCAATCCTAGAGTGAGTTGTAATGATCTTGAGCCAAGTTTTTCACTATAAAAGGCATGGTAGTGTTCCATTGTGAAACACACCTCAAACCTGCCTTCTGATCATTTCTGGAGCTCTCAAGCCTTCTCCTAACATTCTTAGTCGTGCACCAAGCTTCTGTAAGTGTGCCTAACCTTTTGTGGCTTAGTTTATGCATAGTTTAGCTTAAAAGTCAATCCGTCGTAATTAACGATTGACTTTGCGATAAATCACAAATGGTCCAGTGGTTTGTCGAATCAAAGATAGTTATATGTTGGTAATCATGTGGGCTTTAAACCCCTAAAAGGGCACCCTCTGATTCCCACTCTAACTAGTCCAAATGTCGAGTCAAACGTGCTTAGAAAAAAGTCAACAGAAATGTTATTTTGCGATTTCTTGCATAATCGGTAATGTAGATGATATGTAACCTGTTTAAACACTCATAAAACATGATAATAAGTATATTAACCAGTCTAAGCTTGTTTGATACGACCATTTACTGTTTTGACCCGGTTCGGAGCCGAAAGTCGCAAAAGCTTTGACTTTTGCTTTGACTTCAGTTCTGACCCGTTAAAGTTTGATCTAGATATGCCTTAGGACTCTCTTAGGACCAGGTTACATGATGGTATAACCCTCTGTGACCGGTTCGTTGTTTGTCCGAGTCTTTTACACATTTCCATTAAATGCTTAAAAGTTGACCGTAACGCCCTTTTTAATTTAAAACGAGAGTTTCGGACATGTGAAAGAACCATAACCTTAGTTATTGATTTCTAAGCATGTCCCTAAAATTTCACGTCAATCCGAGGTCCAGAATAGGAGTTATGCTAAATAGCGCAAATTATGGAAACTTTAGTAATTTAATAGCGCAATTAGCATAACGCCTATCTAAACCCAGATTTCGACACCAAACCTTTTACTCACTGATGTAAAATAATATTTTGGGATTTTAAAGATTTTTTTATTATTTTTAACCTGCTCATAACCTGCGGTTATGGCAACGGTTCGGTAAATACCGAATATACCCTTTTCGGCCATAACTTGAGTTCTACAAGGTCTTTTGACCCGATTCCAGTTGCTACTGATTTTAAATAATAAATAAAGTATTTTAGACTTTATAAACTGTTCGGGAAACTCAGATTTCCTGTAGAACTCAGAAACCTCTTTTATAATCTTTAAAAAGACCGAAATACCCCTACGGGGCATAATATGAACTTAAACTCGTTTCGGGCATTATGGAAGGTATCCTACTGATACCACAACCTCTTTAAAGCATATTGACTTAGGAAACCAGTGTAGGACTCTTACAGTTACCCGTTACGCCTTTTGTGCGCACGGTTCGGCTTATGTAACTAGTTTACATAAACTAGCCGAAACGGGTCAAACTATATTGTTTTGACCCCAAAATCCAGAGTGTGATTATTATACCCATATAAAACAAGTCTTCAAACTTGTAGGGTCAAAATCACATTCCATTCCCGGTTTCCGCCTTTCACGCGATTAAACCGTAACTATCCGTTGAAACTGACCGGTCTAAGCTACGGCTAAATTAAAGACCCGTTAGGATTCTAATAGGTTAATTTAAACCTTCGTTCCAGATTAGGAGACCAGTAAAAGCTATCTGCAATTTATTTCGATTAAGGATTTATACTTGCAAAGGTAAATACTTTTAACTTATTTTCCGTTATACGGGCTTGGGTTACGGTATGTAGTATACCGCTTGATCGGGCATCAAATTCTCCACCGATTGAGTGGGTAATTGAATAAATTTGATCGGCTCGTTTAAACAGTCTTGTTACTTAAAAGCCTTTGGGGGGTTAATGATCATGTCCCGGATATCCCTGGCATCATTTTACGAAATGGCCATGACCTAAGCGCGGAGTGTAGGCGTACACTCGTCAGTGCATAAATAGTCGATATGGTGTGTCTATTGATCTTTAACCCGGACTTGATCCGGGCTACTGAACGCATAAGGAACATGTAATTCGTTCACAAGATTATAAATAATTCTCCCAAGTTATAAAAGAGTTTGTGCCTTGTGCATTCAAATCAATTTTAATAAACATTTTTCAAAAGTGTCGGTTGAATGTATTTACCAGTGTAAACTGACGTATTTTCCCAAAAAGACTAAATGCAGATACTATGCATAATTGGCTGGATATTCTCCTTAGTATCATAAAGAGTCTCGCAAGCTCAAGTTGCCTATGTCTGTTGAACAACACTTATATTTTTTTTGATCCCCTATGGATACATTTTCGACTATTCGTAATACTTTGATATTGCAAACAATGGTTGAAATTAAATTATCTTTATGCTTCCGCTGTGCATTCATATATTGTGTGGTTTGACTATATTGTTGCCAACTACGTCACGATAATCCCCCACCGGGCCCACCGGTGAGACACGTGGAAATCGGGGTGTGACAGGTTGGTATCAGAGCCAACACTGAGTGAACTAAACACTAGCCTTTGTGTTTAATCTCAGTTACACAATTGCAAATACTTGAGTCTAGACAAGAACATAGGACAAATTCGAATTTTATTCCAGTTTGTCTTTTTATTGTTTATTGTTATTTAAAGTTTTGAAAGCAGGAAATATGCCACCAGCAATCAGGCGAGGAAGAGGAGGAAGAGGCAAAAGGGACGATCATTACTCACAATGATCACGAGGCTGGACCTTCGAACATGCGAGCTCCTTCCAGTACAAGGAGTGAGGAACCACAGAGACGAAGAAGAAACCTCTTTGAACCTGTGAGACATTCCACCTCGCATAGCTCAACACCCTCATACCGTCATTCTTTTGGACCAGATTCAGAAAACAATCCCAATAACCCTCAACCATCCTTTATACCTCTCCAGCGATCTGCTTCGCATCGTTCTTATGGCGATCCTTCACCTTTCTTCGTAGGATAGTTTAACCCGGCGGATTATGTCCAAGAACCAATAGGGTATAACCCTTTAGGACCAGAGGATCACTTTTCTGAAGATAATGCCGTGGATATGGACGAGGATACAGATCTCGTCGAGCCTGCACGGGGTACTCCCAACCATCCAATCGAGATTTCTGATGGGTCATCCTTTCATGGAACACCCTATCAAGGTCCCGACAGTTACCAGGCGAGGTTTGACCAATGTAATTGGTACTTCACACCTTCACATCACTTCTCGCCTCATGACCAACAACAACAACAGGATCCTTCTGAGGATTCGCGGTTCGTGGCAGTTACGCCACCGCCACCGCCACCGATTCAAGCAGTAATCCCAGATCCGCCAAGGCGTAGAAGATCAGGCGCACAGATGTCCACCCGAGGAGGGGAATTCTATT
Organism: Helianthus annuus; assembly: GCF_002127325.2. Lineage (NCBI taxonomy): Eukaryota > Viridiplantae > Streptophyta > Magnoliopsida > Asterales > Asteraceae > Helianthus > Helianthus annuus. The sequence goes on along the minus strand of NC_035435.2, from coordinate 154,158,585 downwards.
TCAGCACCCCTCGCCACTCGAATGCGAGTCACTTTCCGTCAGTGCCAAAGGAAGAACCACAATTAGGGGAACCTTCGGGTCACCCTACAGAGGTGAATTCTGCACCAGTTGCACCACCTCCGCCACCATTCGGATATGACAATCCGATACCAGCGTACGGCGCTTCCACCGCGTACAATCCGTTTGAGCAGCCGACTCACACGCACTACAACTATAACTATGATGCCGATCCATATGTGGTAGCGGCAAATTATAATGCCCTCCATGGAACCTCTTGGAGACCAGATTACTCAGCTCATGGGTATCCAATACCTCCTAGACCTTCGGTTCAGCAACTGTCGCAGCAGCCACATTTTTCTCCACCGGAGCAAGAAGAAATACTCCACCGTTTAAACCGTGTGGAACGAGACTTCGAACAAGAACGAAAGAGTAATCGTGGATTTCTCAAGGGCCTAGCAAACCTACTAAAAGGGAGGAAGAAACGAGATCATTAGTCTCCTTATGTATTGTTGTATTTACAATTTAGTCCCTGCGTGGACATTTGTCGTATTTCAGTCCCTACGTGGACTTATCTTTTAGTCCCTGCGCGGACATCTATCTTGTATTGGTCCCTGCGTGGGCTTGTTTTTCTATAAACCTCTGCGTAGGTAATTATTTATTTAAAAAGTCCCGTTTAGGGCAGCGTGTAATCATATTTGAAATTTATGGAATGTTATGTTATGAATTTCAATTTGGTTATTATATATGAAATAAATAAAAAATCATTCCTTTTAAATTTAAATCTGCCTAAATAAAGAATCTTAAGAGTTAAACCTAGCCAGGTGTCTTTGTAAGACCCGGCCAAGATGGTAAGACCTGATTAAAAGATTCAGATTCCAAGTTAACCTCTGTAATCATGTTAACGTTCATGGCAGATGTGATTCGTTAAAATCGCACGCGTCATTCTTATATAAGAATCCTTTTAAGGATTCCAAAGCCCAAATTAATGATTTATAAATCATGGGTTAAATCGTCAATGAAGACGATAACTTATTAAACATCCATTAGTGATGTAGTGTCTACGGGCCAAACTTATAAACATCCATTAGTGATGTAAAGCCTACGGGCCATAATTATTGTCATATAAGACAAAAAGGCAGTGGTAGTATATGACACCCTGTCAGAAAAGGTAAAAGGACTATGGTTCAAACCTTCATGCCTTGATTCTCTGTAATCCCGGCTAATATTATAAAAAACGTCCTCGTGACTAGGCTTTTATGCCACTAACAATATTGTTTGTAATTAGGATAGGTTATGTTCAAATCCTAAATAAAAGTGAGTAACAAATTAACCAGATATGGTCTCTGTTTACCATGGTTAATGAATTGCCATAAAAGACAATTCCATAATAAACTCCTAAATAAAATTTTACGTTATCTTCTGTAGCAGATTCAAGTTACCATGGCTGATCCAAGTGGGGAGAATAGTCATTCGAAAGAAGACGAATACGATAACGCCCAGGTTCATTTGACGGGCGCTGAATTAAAAGCTCTTGTCGACAATGCTGTTAAGGCAGCCCTGGATCGACAATACGAGGAGTATACTGAATCCCGGAGCAGAACCATATCTAAACCACACTCAAAGCCGAAAACCCACTCAAAATATCACAGCAAACCACCGTCCAAGCCTAAAAAGGACGATGATAATCACTCGTCCAATGAAAACAGTGTCCGTCCAGAAAAAGTGTATACTGATGCATCTCGCGCCAGGGGCTGCACCTACAAGTATTTCGTATCATGCAAACCCCGAGACTTCACTGGGGAGAAAGGCGCGGTCGATTGTATGACGTGGCTAGACGAGATGGACACTGTGGTGGACATTAGTGGGTGCGCAGAGAAAGATGTGGTAAACTTTGTTTCACAATCATTCAAGGGCGAGGCCCTGGCTTGGTGGAGGTCTTTGGTTCAGGCCTCGGGAAAGGCTGTTCTATACAGCATGACATGGGAGGAATTCATTTCTCTCATCAAGGAGAATTACTGCCCTCAACATGAGGTTGAAAAGATAGAGACCGACTTCCTATCGTTGGTTATGACGAACCTTGACTGTCAAGCTTACCTCACGAGCTTCAACACGATGTCCCGGTTGGTTCCGTATCTGGTAACCCCGGAGCCAAAGAGAATAGCTCGTTTTATCGGTGGGTTAGCCCCCGAGATAAAGGCAAGCGTAAAGGCCTCTCAGCCAGCGACCTTTAGATCTGTAGCTGACATATCTTTGTCCCTTACTCTGGATGCGGTCCGACAAAGATCGCTGAGGAACAAAGAGGCTAAGAAGAGAAAGCGTGAAGATGATACTTCACGAAGGTCGGGCAAGAAGCACCGTGGAAACGGTGACAACAAGAGAGGGTCTGAGTCAAGGAAGGATGGGCAAAAGTCTGGTGAGAAGCCCAAGTGCAAGAATTGCAAGAGACATCACTTTGGAAAGTGTAGACTCGAATCAAACTCGCAGACTCAGTCGAAGTCGTATGCTTGCGGGTTATGCAAGTCCAAGGACCACAAGACCGTGGATTGCAAAAAGATAAAGGATGCAACTTGCTACAGTTGCAACGAGAAGGGGCACATTCGAACCAACTGCCCTAAAAATGCCAAGAAGCCAGAAGAGGCCAAGAAGACCAATGCAAGAGTCTTCAGGATGGAGGCGAAAGAAGCAGTGCTAGATGATAACGTGATCACAGGTACTTTTCTCGTAAATGATATCTTTGCAAGAGTACTTTTTGATTCGGGCGCTGATAAGTCTTTCGTAGATCATAAATTTTGCAAATTGCTGAATATGCTTGTCAAAACCTTAAATGTGAATTACGAGGTAGAGCTAGCAGATGGCACCATAGAAACCGTCTCCACTGTGTTAGATGGATGTGTAATATCCATTAAGAACCACTCTTTTCCTCTATCTCTACTTCCCTTTAAATTGGCCGGTTTTGACCTAGTATTGGGTATGGACTGGTTATCTCACAACCAGGCCCAAATCGTCTGCAACAGAAAGCAAATGGTGATAAAGACTCCGTCTGGTGAATCGCTTACCATTCGTGGAGATACCCAGTACGGATTGCCTGAGCAAGTGACTATGCTCAAGGCTTCAAAATGTCTAAAGAAGGGTTGTGTCATCTACATGGCACAGGTGATTATTGAAGAGCCTAAACCGAAGATAGAAGACATTCCCGTCATTTCGGAATATCCAGAAGTTTTCCCTGAAGATCTACCTGGTCTGCCACCGGATAGGCAAGTGGAATTCAGGATTGATATCATCCCTGGAGCAGCACCTATTGCTAGAGCACCTTACAGGCTAGCACCAACCGAAATGAAGGAGCTGAGGACCCAGCTGGATGAACTGCTAGCTAAAGGTTTCATCAAACCTAGTTCGTCTCCCTGGGGAGCACCTGTTCTGTTTGTCAAGAAGAAGGACAGATCGATGCGTCTGTGCATCGATTATCGCTAGCTTAATAAGGTCACGATAAAGAATAGATATCCCTTGCCGAGGATCGACGATTTGTTCGATCAGTTACAAGGGGCAAGTTATTTCTCGAAGATTGACTTGAGGTCAGGCTACCATCAACTGAAAGTCAGAGATGAAGACGTACTTAAAACCGCATTTAGGACTCGTTACGGTCACTACGAGTTCCTAGTGATGCCTTTTGGGCTCACTAATGCACCGGCTGCGTTCATGGATCTCATGAATCGCGTTTGCAAGCCGTAGTTAGACAAATTCGTCATCGTTTTCATCGACGATATTCTTATCTACTCGAAGAACCGAGCTGACCATGAGAAACACCTTCGTTGTATTCTCAAACTCCTGCATCACGAGAAACTCTATGCCAAATTCTCTAAGTGCGAATTCTGGCTTCGAGAAGTCCAATTTCTTGGACACGTTGTCAGCGAACGTGGTATCCAAGTGGATCCCGCTAAAGTTGAAGCTGTCATGAATTGGCAAGAGCCAAAGACGCCTACAGAGATTCGTAGTTTCCTGGGGTTAGCAGGATATTACAGGCGTTTCATTGAAAATTTTTCAAGGATTGCTGCGCCCTTAACTTCCCTGACCAAGAAGAAAGTAAAGTTCGTTTGGGGCCCTAAGCAGCAAGAGTCCTTTGATATTCTGAAGCAAAAGTTGAGCAACGCTCCTGTACTAACATTGCGTGAAGGTGCCGAGGAGTTCGTAGTTTACTGCGACGCATCACACACCGGCATGGGATGTGTGCTCATGCAGAAAGGCAAGGTTATTGCCTATGCTTCGAGACAGTTAAAGGTGCACGAGAAGAATTACACCACCCATGACTTGGAGCTGGGTGCCGTTGTGTTCGCACTAAAGCTGTGGAGGCATTATCTGTATGGTATCAAGTTTGTGATCTATTTTGATCATAAGAGCCTTCAACATCTGTTTAATCAGAAGGAATTAAACATGAGGCAACGCCGTTGGATGGAGACTTTAAATGATTATGATTGTGAAATCAGATATCATCCCGGCAAGGCGAATGTAGTCGCTGATGCCCTGAGTAGAAAGGAAAGGGTGAAACCCATCCGAATCAATGCCAAGAGCATTGAAGTGAAGAATAATTTGATTGAAAGGTTGTTAGCTGCACAGAGAGAAGCTGTGTTGGAAGCTAACTATCCTAAAGAGAAGCTGGGAGTAACTGAGGAGCAGTTAACTCTTAGCAAGGACGGAATTTTACGATTAAATGGACGAATATGGGTTCCAATTCATGGAGGACTATGAGATGTTATCCTCCAGGAAGCCCATAGTTCCAAATATTCTGTTCACCCGGGAGCTGATAAGATGTATCAGGATCTAAAGGCAAGTTATTGGTGGATAGGCTTGAAAAAGTCTGTAGCCGCTTATGTAGCCAAATGCTTAACTTGTGCGCAAGTCAAAGCTGAGCATCAAAAGCCGTCAGGCTTGCTACAACAGCCTGAACTTCCCGAATGGAAGTGGGAATGTGTAACTATGGATTTTATTACCAAGTTACCCAAGACGAGAAAAGGAAATGACACAATATGGGTTATAGTTGATAGACTGACCAAGTCAGCTCATTTCTTACCCATCAAGGAGACGTATAGCTCCGACATGTTAGCCCAGTTATACGTTGATAAGATTGTAGCCTTACATGGCATACCTGTGTCTATTATCTCTGACCGAGATACTAGATACACGTCTCATTTCTGGAAAAGCTTCCAGCAATCTTTGGGCACACGTTTGAATTTTAGTACGGCTTACCATCCTCAGAGAGACGGTCAGAGTGAGCGTACTATTCAAACGTTGGAAGACATGCTACGTGCATGTGCTATCGATTTGGGTGGTAGTTGGGATAAGAACCTACCACTAATCGAATTCTCCTACAACAATAGCTACCATACCAGCATTAAGGCTGCGCCCTTCGAGGCATTATACGGTAGAAAGTGTAGATCGCCTGTTTGTTGGGCGGAGGTTGGGGATGTCCAATTATCAGGACCAGGGATAGTCTTCGAGACGACGGACAAGATTGTCCAGATTCGAGACCGTCTCAAAGCTGCCCGAGATAGGCAGAAGAGTTACGCGGATCCAAAGCGTAAAGATTTTCACTTCGAAGTAGGTGAAAAAGTGTTACTTAAGGTATCACCCTGGAAGGGGGTGATGCGTTTCGGTAAGAAAGGCAAACTAAGCCCGAGATACATAGGACCTTTCGAGGTTATCGAACGTGTCGGGTCAGTTGCCTATAAGTTAAACTTACCGGAGGAGCTCAATGGAATTCACAATGTGTTCCACATCTGCAATCTGAAAAAGTGCTTCGCTGACGAATCAATGGTAATACCCCATACAGACGTGCATATAGATGAGAGCTTAAAATTTGTGGAAAAACCTTTGTCGATTGAAGATCGACAGGTAAAGAAGCTTCGAAGGAAGCATGTACCTATTGTTAAGGTCAAATGGGATGCCCGTAGAGGTCCCGAATTCACGTGGGAGGTTGAATCCACGATGAAAGAGAAATACCCTTATTTATTTCAGTAAATCTCGGGTCGAGATTTATTTTAAGGGGGTGAGGATGTAACACCTCGAAATTTTGTGTCCAATAATGTGTTGACACGTGTCATGAGCTTACCCGTGGCATTAACTATTAAATAAAGGACTAAAGATGACAAACCTTGGAAGTATGTAAATTCGAGGGTTATAAATGTCAACGAATGGTAAATATACTGTATAGTAACCCTAAATGATGCTCGTACCTTCAAACGATTAAATCATGGATCGTACGGAGCGAAACGCAGGAGAAAGTGAGAGATTACAAGCTACAAGGGTTAATTGTGTCAACATGTTTAATTTATACCTCTGAGTGACCCTTTGACGAACCCGAGGCTTTGTAACAGTAAAATACGCTCACTAGAATATATGATATAAATTTCGCGAAGTTCTGTTTTAAAACGAGAAAGTTATGATCAAATTCGTAAGAGAGGGGTTAAAAGCGTCAACAATAAAAGTTAAGGCTTTTCGGATAGTAATTAAACTAACCGGGGACTTAACAATGCGGGTAAAAGGCACGAGGCCCTTAGTGGTAAATAATCGAGGGCCAAATCGCAAAGTTACCCCTTCGAAACCGAAAGGTCAGGTTAATCATTACAAAAGATTTGAAAATCTTGGAAATCAGGTCTAATGCGGGCCGCGTTAAGGTTATGGGTGATTCAATGCGGGCCGCGAGCCAGATGCTGATTCGTTTTCTGACATTAGGATTCATGCGGCCCGCGTCCGAGTTGCTGAATCCTAATGCGGGCCGCGTACGAGTCCCAGATGCAGAAACTTTGGACAGATTCAATGTTTAAGCTTGTAAATGATCATTGAAGCATTTATTGAAGCATGGGCGCCCTCTACATGTCCCCTAGCACCTTAGGACACCTGCTGATCATCCATGAGCAATCCTAGAGTGAGTTGTAATGATCTTGAGCCAAGTTTTTCACTATAAAAGGCATGGTAGTGTTCCATTGTGAAACACACCTCAAACCTGCCTTCTGATCATTTCTGGAGCTCTCAAGCCTTCTCCTAACATTCTTAGTCGTGCACCAAGCTTCTGTAAGTGTGCCTAACCTTTTGTGGCTTAGTTTATGCATAGTTTAGCTTAAAAGTCAATCCGTCGTAATTAACGATTGACTTTGCGATAAATCACAAATGGTCTAGTGGATTTTCGAATCAAAGATAGTTATATGTTGGTAATCATGTGTGCTTTAAACCCCTAAAAGGGCACCCTCTGATTCCCACTCTAACTAGTCCAAATGTCGAGTCAAACGTGCTTAGAAAAAAGTCAACAGAAATGCTATTTTGCGATTTCTTGCATAATCGGTAATGTAGATGATATGTAACCTGTTTAAACACTCATAAAACATGATAATAAGTATATTAACTAGTCTAAGCTTGTTTGATACGACCATTTACTGTTTTGACCCGGTTCGGAGCCGAAAGTCGCAAAAGCTTTGACTTTTGCTTTGACTTCAGTTCTGACCCGTTAAAGTTTGATTTAGATATGCCTTAGGACTCTCTTAGGACCAGGTTACATGATGGTATAACCCTCTGTGACCGGTTCGTTGTTTGTCCGAGTCTTTTACACATTTCCATTAAATGCTTAAAAGTTGACCGTAACGCCCTTTTTAATTTAAAACGAGAGTTTCAGACATGTGAAAGAACCATAACCTTAGTTACTGATTTCTAAGAATGTCCCTAAAATTTCACGTCAATCCGAGGTCCAGAATAGGAGTTATGCTAAATAGCGCAAATTATGGAAACTTTAGTAATTTAATAGCGCAATTAGCATAACGCCTATCTAAACCCAGATTTCGACACCAAACCTTTTACTCACTGATGTAAAATAATATTTTGGGATTTTAAAGATTTTTTTATTATTTTTAAACTGCTCATAACCTGCGGTTATGGCAACGGTTCGGTAAATACCGAATATACCCTTTTCGGCCATAACTTGAGTTCTACAAGGTCTTTTGACCCGATTCCAGTTGCTACTGATTTTAAATAATAAATAAAGTATTTTAGACTTTATAAACTATTCGGGAAACTCAGATTTCCTGTAGAACTCAGAAACCTCTTTTATAATCTTTAAAAAGACCGAAATACCCCTACGGGGCATAATATGAACTTAAACTCGTTTCGGGCATTATGGAAGGTATCCTACTGATACCACAACCTCTGTAAAGCATATTGACTTAGGAAACCAGTGTAAGACTCTTACGGTTACCCGTTACGCCTTTTGCGCGCACGGTTCGGCTTATGTAACTAGTTTACATAAACTAGCCGAAACGAGTCAAACTATATTGTTTTGACCCCAAAATCCAGAGTGTGATTATTATACCCATATAAAACAAGTCTTCAAACTTGTAGGGTCAAAATCACATTCCATTCCCGGTTTCCGCCTTTCACGCGATTAAACCGTAACTATCCGTTGAAACTGACCGGTCTAAGCTACGGCTAAATTAAAGACCCGTTAGGATTCTAATAGGTTAATTTAAAACTTCGTTCCAGATTAGGAGACCAGTAAAAGCTATCTGCAATTTATTTCGATCAAGGATTTATACTTGCAAAGGTAAATACTTTTAACTTATTTTCCGTTATACGGGCTTGGGTTACGGTATGTAGTATACCGCTTGATTGGGCATCAAATTCTCCACCGATTGAGTGGGTAATTGAATAAATTTGATCGGCTCGTTTAAACAGTCTTGTTACTTAAAAGCCTTTGGGTGGTTAATGACCATGTCCCGGATATCCCTGGCATCATTTTACGAAATGACCATGACCTAAGCGCGGAGTGTAGGCGTACACTCGTCAGTGCATAAATAGTCGATATGGTGTGTCTATTGATCTTTAACCCGGACTTGATCCGGGCTGCTGAACGCATAAGGAACATGTAATTCGTTCACAAGATTATATATTTAAATAATTCTCCCAAGTTATAAAAGAGTTTGTGCCTTGTGCATTCAAATCAATTTTAATAAACATTTTTCAAAAGTGTCGGTTGAATGTATTTACCAGTGTAAACTGACGTATTTTCCCAAAAAGACTAAATGCAGATACTATGCGTAATTGGCTGGATATTCTCCTTAGTATCATAAAGAGTCTCGCAAGCTCAAGATGCCTATGTCTGTTGAACAACACTTTTATTTTTTTTTTTTTTGATCCCCTGTGGATACATTTTCGACTATTCGTAATACTTTGATATTGCAAACAATGGTTGAAATAAAATTATCTTTATGCTTCTTCTGTGCATTCATATATTGTGTGGTTTGACTATATTGTTGCCAACTACGTCACGATAATCCCCCACCGGGCCCACCGGTGAGACACGTGGAAATCGGGGTGTGACACTTCGGGAAGCGTGGCAAGCTTAATCCGCGTTATGTTGGGCCATTTAAAATCTTGGAGCGGATCGGAAAAGTGACTTACAAACTTGAGTTACCTACTGAGTTGGGTAATGTACACGATGTCTTCCATGTCTCACAGTTGAAGAAATGTTTGGCTGATGACACATTGATCGTGCCATTTCAAGAGCTGAAGATCGACGATAAGTTGCAGTTTGTCGAAGAGCCGATAGAGATCATGGATCGAGAGGTCAAAGTGTGTAAACATAGTCGTATTCCAATTGTGAGAGTTCGTTGGAACTCAAGGCGTGGACCGGAGTTCACGTGGGAGCGAGAAGATCAGATGAAGCTCAAATATCCACATTTATTCCCAAAGGACAAGTCTAAGCCTGGTGAACCTGAATCTGGTAAAGCTGGCGAATTTCGGGACGAAATTCCTCTTCAAGTTGGGGATGATGTGGCACCTGAGCAAAATCCGCAACAATCTTGATTTCTCACTTCACTCCTCTGTGCTTACTTGTCAAATTTCCTTAAAGCATGACCAATGTTTTGATAGAGACATTGGGGTTGGGCAAACACATCTTGTAGCCATTTCTACAACTCGATATGAGTACCGCTTATCACCCACAGACGGATGGTCAAAGTGAGCGCACCATTCAGACGCTTGAGGACATGCTGCGGGCATGTGTTATTGACTTTGGCAAGAGCTGGGAGAAACATCTGCCGTTGATAGAGTTCTCCTACAACAACAGCTACCACACCAGCATTCAGGAAGCCTCATTTGAAGCATTGTATGGACGAAAATGTCATTCTCCTCTCTGTTGGGCTGAGGTGGGTGACAGCCAGATCACAGGTCCTGAGCTTGTTCTTGAAACGTCAGAAATGATTGTTCAAATAAGGAATCGCATGGCAGCAGCGCGTGATCGTCAGAAAAGCTACGCCGACAAGCGTAGAAAACCTTTGGAGTTCGAAGTTAATGATTGGGTTATGTTGAAAGTTTCGCCATGGAAGGGTGTTGTACGCTTCGGGAAGCGTGGCAAGCTTAATCCGCGTTATGTTGGGCCATTTAAAATCTTGGAGCGGATCGGCAAAGTGGCTTACAAACTTGAGTTACCTGCTGAGTTGGGTAATGTACACGATGTCTTCCATGTCTCACAGTTTAAGAAATGTTTGGCTGATGACACATTGATTGTGCCATTTCAAGAGTTGAAGATCGACGATAAGTTGCAGTTTGTCGAAGAGCCGATAGAGATCATGGATCGAGAGGTCAAAGTGCGTAAACATAGTCGTATTCCAATTGTGAGAGTTCGTTGGAACTCAAGGCGTGGACCGGAGTTCACGTGGGAGCGAGAAGATCAGATGAAGCTCAAATATCCACATTTATTCCCAATGGACAAGTCTAAGCCTGGTGAACCTGAATCTGGTAAAGCTGGCGAATTTCGGGACGAAATTCCTCTTCAAGTTGGGGATGATGTGGCACCTGAGCAAAATCCGCAACAATCTTGATTTCTCACTTCACTCCTCTGTGCTTACTTGTCAAATTTCGGGACGAAATTTCTTTCAAGTTGGGGATGATGTGACAACCCGAACTTCTAAGGTTAGTCTCACAATTTTGATTCCTCGTTATTCCTCCTTCACTTTTGCTACGATTAATTATTTAACGTAAACGCGTCGGGTTATGTTCGAGTGTGTTATTGGGCCAAATATTATTGGGTCGTTCATGTCATGAGTATATTTAACATACACACATTACAATTGGGCCGGTCATCACAGTTATATATTTAACACACACATTACAATTAGTCACTAGCCCATGATATATCTATATTTGCTACATATAGTGATACGCAGCCCAGTACAAGCCCACAATGAGTCCGATAAGTCCTTGATACGTATATCTTTAAAGTATCCTTGTAGGATACATCCACATATTTTGCGTATAATAAACAAACCCTACTCTCCCTTTATGATTGGCGTATGGCAACAGTAGCAGACCCCCTTTGATCGAAGCCTACCTCTTCCCCCTGTCAAGCACATTATTAGATTGTGAATTGCTAATTTTAGAACATGAAACTGTGGGGTTTGGGAATGGGAGTAAATCCTTCAGTTGTGAATATGTGTTTGATGGCAAAAATGTTTTGGTGGATATAAAGATATATTATTACGTGCATGCTATTATATGACAGCTTGTTAACCTGGTTCACTTAAACCTTGAGTTGTTTGGAAACCCTAGGACATCGCATGACTCTATATACGTGTACTTACATTTACTGTACATTAGGTAGTGGGTAACGGATTTAACATTTAAAGTGTAGAAGTAAATAATCATAAACCGAGCAAATCCAAGGTGAGTTTACTGCTCTTTTTCAAGCATGCATCCCGGGGAGGGATATCGGGTAACGTTTCAGGGAGGAACATCAGGTTTTGGGATGTTTGTTATTATTCTTAGTTTCTATCATATAAGACCCCTTACATCTACCGACAGTTGCTAAGGAGGCAACGAGGTTATTAGTTGATAGCGCTATTAGGTTTGGCACCCTCACACCGTACCTGGGAGGACGGGCGTGAACTAATTTCCTTAAAACATGACCAATGTTTTGATAGAGACATTGGGGTTGGGCAAACACATCTTGTAGCCATTTCGGTAATCGAGTTAATAACAACATCAAATCAAATTGTTAAACTGTTTTATACATGTATCTGGTAACTAAACTCGGTAACAAAACCTTGAACTCACCAGCGTTGTCTGACACACTTGTTTGCATGCTTGTAGGTCGTTAGCTGGTTGCATTGGAACTTGCTGTCTGGAGTAGCTGGAGAGGTCATGGGTCGACTGGGGGAATTAATGCTATTGATTTCTTGATACTATATATTGGTTTTCAAACTATTTAACTTCGTTTGATTTTGCTTCCGCTGAATACTTTGGTTTTCTTTTGAACTCGGATGGTGTTTTATTAATAATCAAGAACTTTATTTTAGAAACATGTATGGGTTCTATGTAATTAGTGGCTCATTGCTGGTACGTCACACGCCTATCAGGGACACTCCATAAGTGGTATTTTGGGGGTGTGACACGCCTCCTCCTCTACTTTCGTCCAAGGTCTCCCCTTTGCTCTCGAACCGCTTTTTGGCGCGGTTTCGGGTACGTTTTCAACCTTCTTCCCCTTCCCCTTATTTTTTTTGCGCTTGAGCTCTTGCGGTGGCGATTCGGGGACGACTTCTTCATCATCATCGTCAAGTTGAACCGGGGGTTGCGGTTGGGAAGTTGGCGGTTGCGATTGGAGTTGTTCAAACGTGTTGCATTGCATGATTTGTTGGAGTGCTTGGTATTGTTGCATTTGTTGAAGTTGAGACATTTGTGAGAAGGCGTTGGGTGTTTGTTGGAAACTCGAAAACGGAAATTGCGGAGCCCCCCACGAAGGATCCATAGTTGGAGTGTAAGCGGAAGTCGAAAAAAGTTAGGTTGGTTCGGGTTGGGATGATTCGGGTTGGGGTTGTTTGGGTTGAATGGATTCATAATTAGAGCAAATGGTATAAAAATATGGAGTGTTTTTTATAAAAAAGGAAGAGAATTGGAGAAGAATGGGAGTAGAATGGGAGAGAATTGTACAAAAATGGATGAGATAGAGGTATTTATTTAAATTGAAAAAGTATTTTTTTATTAAAATAGCCGTTACAACGGCTATATGATTCAAACATGGGCCCGTCTTCCCCGGCTGTGGGGAGCCGTTTATGCCATTGCCGAGCCCAAGGGGCGGTGTGGGGGACCGGCGCCGGTCATAGCCGGGCCTCAGCCGGCCCCCATACCCTTTAGTCTAATCGCCCAAGAAACTTTCTTCAATGACTTCAACCTCATCTTCCCTCAATATAATATTTTATCTATTTCTTAAAAATAACTAACCTAACAATAATACTGTTTTAAATTTAAATTCACGTAATATTTAAATACTTATTAAATTAATTATTACCTAACCATATAATTAGTCTGTTTCAACCGGTCTGTACAATGAACACCATACGATCAATAAGACAGTCACTAGGGGCTAAATTATGTGAATTAATTGAATGCATAAGTTGTTATTTGATTGAATGCATAACACTAAGTTGTTACTTAATTGTAATAAAGGACTGAATGCCATAGATGAACTTACTCAATCCGAACTGTCGAATCGACCCGAATATTTTTATGTTCGGACATATAAAATAGGAACATTTTAAAAAGTGAAACCCTTGGAAAATAATCCTGGATCCGCCACTAGATGAAACCTACCCGTTTCTAATTTGTAGAGTATTCATATAATATTTCTTAAAAAAATTATGCATTTCTAGAGTATCCATATACCATTTAATGCAAATTAATGATTTTGAGGAGGACGTATCCATATCCTATTTTTAAAAATTTTAATGCAAAAAAATGATTTTGAGAATTATGCACAAGCCATAACATTTGTAGGGTATCCATATATTGAATTTAGTGGCTGTTTGGTAACATCTGAATCAGTAAGAGATCTAAACTATTAAGAGCCTGTATAATGCTTAACCATTTAGAGATAAATATCTGACCAATTCAGATTAGAGGTCTTAACCATTCAGACTCTGTATAATGTTTAACCATTCAGAGACAAATGTCTGAACCATTCAGACATCTGCTCGTAAAACAAACAGTCTGAACCATTAAGTACTGAACCAGGAAGAAGTTTGAACCATTAAAAGTCTCATTCAAAGGTAAACAAACATCCCCTTACATTTCATGAAAAAGGGCAAGGATAAGAATAACCTTGAGGACTTTGCTGTCCACATCACAAACACTATAAGGTGATTAAGGGCAAGGTGAAAACCCTATATTTTTTAATTAAACTATTTATTTATTCATATTCTTTAGGACAAAACAAAACAATTAAATAAAGAATATTTATATTAATTAAAAAATAGCATTAGTTTAAGAAATAATACCTTACATAAAATTAAAAGAAATCCGAAAAAAAAAACATAATTAAAATAACCGAATTAAAAGCCACTAAAAACATTACTAACTTTATACTATATTTTCCCTAATTCATTTTTTCATATCCTCGCATATTTGTCTTCCGGGTCTGGTAAAGGGATTGACGTTCATAGCGAGGAACTCCAAATCTTCTTAATTTTCTTTTGTCATATTCACTTTTTCTTGAAATAGTGCATGTATACTTCTTTTTCCTCCAACTTTTCTTGTTAAATATTATTAAACGTATCAATAAGTTACGTAAGATTGGCTAAACTTTCGGTGTAGTCTACATTGGTACTTGATGATTTTGATGGTCTGTTTTTGAATTTATCTCTACTGAGTGGACGACTTGATTCAACTTCGACATTATCAGTGCTTAAGTTGAGATCCATTTCGTTATGAGCATCGGAACGAGTAGACAAGCTTGTTTTGCTTCATTTGGAAGATTGGGTGGTGAGCGGTACTTTTGCCCATTTGTTGTGGTGACATACTACCTGCCACGAATCAATAAATTGGAAAGGGTGATGTTTTTTTTCTTTCGTATTCACTAAAGGTTCTCATCAAGAAGTCGGCTCCATTTTCATCGCCTTCTTGCGTTGTTGAAGTAACTATTGAAGGTTGTGTTCCATTTATTCATTTCACACCACGTTGACGAGATATATCACTAAACCAGTATACATCTCCCTTCAAAGTTTCGTGAAATATTTCACAAATTCGGTCCTAAAATCTATCCCCCTTTTGAGCATTCCCTTAATAAAGCAACATATTAATAATAGGGTAAGGTACATTTTTCGTCCTTTATTTTTGTATTGGATTGCAACGGATGACCTTTAACTTCAATAATTACAGTCACAGTCACAGTCCTTATTTAGAAAACTCATTACACCATACGTCCTTTGGCTCTTACCAGATTAAAATATTAAGTTAAGTCAGAACATGTGCCTTGCAAATGAGGGTCGATTGGTAATCTCATTCATTATATTTAAAATATATATTTAACAAAAAAGATAAAAAGAATTTAAAACAATTAAAAAATTGTATATAAATATAATACTCATTGACTTGTAAACAAATACATCTTGCAATTCAAAAACATACTACATATTGTCCATTTCAAGCAACTTTTGTTGCTCTTCTTCTACATTCTCTACTTGACACTTTCAGGCTTGGGCTTCTTGCTAGTAGACAGACTGCTGGTACATGACACCACCGAGCATAAAAATCAATAAACAAATTGTTTCGATAAACGTCGAGTATTTATCCCAAACCATCAAATTGATCACAACAGTTAACAACTTGTTCACAATACTTAGGGGCAGTAGGTTGCAGATCTGAATCAAGGGTTAGGGGCGGTGGGTGTGACGTGGTGGTGGCCCGACTGGTGAATGGTGGCCGAAGTGGTGGTGGTGATGAGATTTGGTGGTGGCCGATAACTAGGTTGCAGATCTTTGAAGGGTCCGACATTGAAGATCAGACGGGATGTTGTGGTTAGGATCCGACAAGGCAGCTGGGTTGCAGATTGTGACTTACGAGTTGACGCTTATCCGCGCGTTGCAGCGACGTCTTGAAAATGAATTATTTTAATATGACTATTCTATTCACAAATTGCATCCAAAGTGGGTTAATTTCAGTGGCGAAGCTTGAAATTTTTACAGGGGGGCGGGGTCGAAAACGTATATACCCAAAAATTTCTATGGAACCGGAGGGTCGAAAACATATATACCTAAAAATTTCAATGCGAAAACTACATATATAACACTACTGCCGAAAAGTTCGGGGGTCGGGCGCCCCTCCCGGCCCCTTCAAAGCATCGCCCCTGGTTAATTTTCAATTCTTTTGAAAATAATAACAAAATCTGACAACAAAATACCACAAAACTGAACTTGGTAGCAAATTTTTATTCGATCTTCGCCTAAAACAAATTTATCATTCTTAAAACTTAAAAGGCATCATATCAAAAGATGGGGCATAACATGTGGTCAGTTGTTGATAAGAAAACCCATTCGACAATAATAGAGATAGAGGTGTTTCTTGAAAAAAAATCAATTGCAAACAAATGTATTTCTTGAATACGTTTCATAATAGGCACAATTTCAAGTGATCTCTTGGCCTGCTGGTACTAACCTCCTTAAAAACCGCATAACCAAAGCTTTAGATGGTTGCCATTTACCACCTATTACATTAAAAAATATTTATAACAAAAGGGACGTTTCAAAACAACACCGTTTACAACCTTTTGCACTAATGAAAGCAAATTGTAACTGACAAATGTGTTTTGAAATTATCCCCATCGTTTTATTAAGTGTTCTTGATATTATTATCCTTAGTCTAGAATATTTAAATAAACAATATATAGGTTCGGATCACACATCTTAAATCAAGGGTGGCTTTGTTGTTTTCTTGCCTTTTCAAATCCGATTTCATCTCCCCTCTTATCATCATCCAACTTAATTCAATTCAATTAATCAAGATCAGAGTTTGGCTATATATAGGTTCGGATTAAAACAGTTATATAATACGCTGGATAATCTTCGTGTTTAGATGACCGGTGATGTCTCAAATTCTTAAAAGTAGCGTTTCAATTTAACATATCTAATAATACGTGGTTAATAATTGTAATGTGTTAGTATATACTTTGGTTTTCTTTTACTTTACTTTGCTAGTTAGTGTTATTATTGTTGTTTCACTTGTTTGTGATATCTTACTTATGAGTTGCAGACGGCCAAATTCAGTTTTACACTTTACTAATACATAGATTTGATGGAAACTTTAATAGGAAATACAAATAACATATATTCCATCTCATAGTTGGGTCAACATTAAATTGTGGACCAATATTTAGAAGTTAGATCACGGTCATTTTGATTTTAGGCAGAGGTTGTCCGAAACACACGAAACTTGTATGAGAAAGAATTATCACCATTAAACCATCCACACAATCATCTACAACAACAATCAATTCAATAATCATAATAATACTAATAGATTAAAAAGCCTTACGGAAGAAAAAGTGTGATGGATCAACAATACAAACATCATAAATGGATCAAAAGCCGCAAAGCAAACGTCAGAAAACATGTTAGAATGTGCAAAAAGGATAATTTAACCAATAGAATAAAAAAAATTGATGAACAAACTGATTTATCTTGAAATACTAAATTGTTAACAAATAAATATGGATCAAAAAAAATTTCAGAACATGTGGATCATAATGAAAGTAGGGTAGATTTAAACACAGAAATAATTTACTATGTAAACAACGGATTGAAACATAAATCATTGACACCAATTTGTTGAAATTCATATTCTTTACTATCAATTTTTTTTGTCTTTTATCTTTTGAGAACCCCAGATTCAAGAAAAAGTTAACTATGCTACAGTAATCACGATTCAAGAAGAAAATAATATGAAAATCATCGACTGAATCAATTGTACACAATGTTACCTTTGATGGAGATGGTTACTTTTGTGTTGTAGTGGGTTTACAAATGAAGTTTGAGGGGTTAATAGAGATTTGGATTTATATAAGAAATTAGAGAGTTGGAAATCGGAATCGGCTAGGAAGGTGTCTTGAACCGACGTGACTGCCACCCCATAAATTGTCTTTTTGTTATGTATATTGTTGAAGCAACAAATAATAGACCAAACGTAGTAGCGAGGGTGGTTAGGCAGAAGGGTTAAAGGGTTTAATCTTGCCTAACGCATGTCGTGAGGTTCCTCCACGTTTGCAAGATGGAAGGAGGTTCACTAGTTTGTTTTTGTTGTTTAAAGATCCTATTCTGAAGCGTGTTCAGAAAAGGATGAAGAAACAAAGAGAATAAGTGTGAGTTAGATGTGAATGAGAGTAACTTGCATGAAGCAAGTACACGATGTGAAGGACCAGAGTTTAAGGAAACAAGTCTGATCGGAATGTCCTGAACCCCTTTCACCAAATGAGTGAGTTCCCCGGACCATAGTGTTCTTCGAAATACATTTTGATACAAACCAAACTTTCCTGTCTAAACGTGGAACCTTCTCAGGGTTTTGCCGTTCCAATGTCTTGGAAGCCTTTTGCCTTCTGAATCTGCTAGCTTGTAGGATCCACCCTTGTGTGCTTCGAGGATGGTGTATGGACCTTCCCATTTTGGGCCAAGCTTTCCTTGATTTTCTTTTTTGCTAGCTTCATTGTTTCTGAGGACTAGGTCCCCTGGCTTGAATCATTCATTCTTGACTTTCTTGTTGTAGTAGGCTTCCATTTGTTGCTTATACTTGGCTTCTTGAATTGAGGCTTGGTCTCGAGCTTCCTCTAGGAGTTGTAAATTCAACATGGTCTCTTTTTGGTTTGTTTCGTGATCCATGTTGACAATTCGTTGGGTTACGACTCCTATTTCAGCGGGGATTACAGCCTCGGATCCAAATACCAAGCTATAAGGTGTTTTCTTGTGGCTTGTTTTTTCGGTTGTTCTAATTGCCCATAGAACACTAGGCAATTCTTCGAGCCAGTTGCTTTCATATCTTCCTAATCTTGTCTTGATACCTTCCACTATGCTTCGATTTGCCCTTTCAACCTGGCCATTTGATTGTGGGTAAGCCACTGAGCTGAAGATCTGGTTGATCC
Organism: Helianthus annuus; assembly: GCF_002127325.2. Taxonomy (NCBI): domain Eukaryota; kingdom Viridiplantae; phylum Streptophyta; class Magnoliopsida; order Asterales; family Asteraceae; genus Helianthus; species Helianthus annuus. Next base: position 154,139,651 of record NC_035435.2, on the reverse strand, counting down.
TGCACTCTTTGCACCAAACGCTGAAAGGTTTTTCAGCAAATTGCTTCCCGTTGTCAGTGACAATCACTCCCGGCAATCCATAACGGCAGATGATGTTTTCCCAAACGAAGTCAATGACCTGTTTGCCTGTGATCTTTGCGAGGGGTTTAACCTCGGGCCATTTGGTGAAATAATCTATTGCCACTAGCAAGAATTTTACTCCCCCTTTGCTTGGAGGGAATGGTCCAACAATGTCCATTCCCCACTTATGGAATGGCCATGCCGAGGTTATTGGGACAAGATCATGCTTGGGATTTTTTGGGATTGGTGCATGAATCTGACAAGCATCACATTTCTTCAATTGCTCAGTGGTTTCACGATGCATCGAGGGCCAAAAATATCCGAGGTTCATGAGTTTTGCAACCACCGACCTAGCTCCAAAATGGGCTCCACATACGCCTTCGTGAATTTCTCTGATCAAATACTTACTTTGCTCGGGGCCAACACATCTTAGCAAGGGGGCAAGGTAACCCTTTTTGTAGAGGGTTTCTCCTTGTAACACATATTGCCTTGCTTTGATTTTAACCCTTTCAGCTTCTACTTGATCATTGGGTAGTTTACCATTTTGAAGGAATTTTTTGATGGGAGTCATCCAATTTGGGTCTTCCTCGGTGACTACGTCTTGAACCTCCAATTCATCAATCGATGGAGCCTTCAACACTTCTACCAACACCTTCTTGGTGAGGTAGGCGAAGGTGAGGGATGCTAGCTTACTTAAGGCATCAGCCTTTTTGTTTTGGGATCTGGGAATTTGTTTGATACTGCATGCTTGGAAGGTATTCATCAACTCCTTGGATTTTTCTTTATATCTTCTCATATTGGGTTCTTTGGCTACATAGCTATCGTTGACTTGGCTTGAGACTAGTAATGAATCTGTGAACACTTCAAGCTTTTGGGCTTTCATCTCTTTGGCCAGCCTTAAACCGGCGATCAGTGCCTCGTATTCAGCCTCGTTATTGGTGGTCTGAAAATCAAAACGAAGGGTATATGTGAATTCCAACCATTCGGGGTTGATCAAAACTAGCCCAGCCCCTGACCCTTCAACGCTTGAAGCTCCGTCGGTGAAGAGCTTCCAAGCTTCAGGGTTGAAGGGTTCAGCGGTGGTAGTGTTTACTTCGTTAATTATTTGGTTTGGGACTTCCACAATGAAGTCGGCCAAGACTTGGGCTTTAATAGCTTTTCGTGGGACATAGGTGATGTTGTGTTCACCTAGCTCCACCGCCCATTTTGCCAATCTTCCTGAGTTCTCAGGTTTTTCAAGCACATTTTTAACAGGTTGGTCAGTGACCACTTGTATAGGATGTGCTTGGAAATACCTCCTAAGCCTTCTAGCTGTTTGAACTAGGGCTAGGGCAAGTTTTTCAAGGGGAGGATATTTGGTCTCAGCCAATTTTAAAGTTTTGCTGAAGAAGTAAACAGGTACCTGAGCCGTGTTTCGTTCGATGGTAAGGACTGCACTTATAGCCTCTTCAGCAACCGATAGATAGACTGAAATTAACTCTCCCGTTTCTGGAGCTGCAATGTCTGGCAAAGAAGCAAGATGTTGTTTCATCTGGTTGAAGGCTTCCTCAGCTTCATCAGTCCACTTGAAATCCTTCTTATCAGAACAATTTTTTAGTGTTTTGTAGAAGGGTAGGGACCTTTCGGCTAGCTTGGAGGTGAAACGCTTCAAGGCAGCAAATTTCCCGTTTAAGCTTTCAACCTCTTTTTTGGTTTTTGGCGGCTGGGCTTCGAGGACAACTTTTACTTTATTTGGGTTGCCCTTGATGCTTTGTTTCTCGACAATGTGACCCAGGAATTTTCCTTCTTCGAATCCAAATGAGCATTTTTTAGGGTTAAGTTTCATGTTAACCTTTCTGAGATTTTTGAAACTTTCTTGGATGTCATCAAGCATTTGATACTCCGTCTTGCTTTTGATTACCAAGTCATCGACGTAAGCTTCCATGTTTTTACCCATTTGGCTTGCAAAAGCTTTGTCTACCAGATGTTGGTAGGTTGATCCAGCGTTCTTGAGTCCAAAGGGCATCTTCTTGTAGCAGAAGATTCCCTTATCAGTGTGGAACGCCGTTTTTTCTTCGTCTTCTTCTTTCATAAGTATTTGATGATACCCTTTGTAAGCATCAAGAAAGCATTTGAAAGGGTAACCGGTGAGCGAGTCAACCTTGAGGTCGATTTCCGGTAGTGGATAGCAGTCCTTGGGACAAGCTTTGTTGAGATCTTTGAAGTCTATGCACATTCTCCAAGAGTTTTCTGGTTTCTTGACCATAACTGGGTTTGGAACCCATGATTGGTACTTGACTTCTCGGAGAATGTCAGCCGATACGAGCTTCTCTACCTCCTGACAAGCAGCCAGGCTTCTTTCGGGTGCTAAGCTTCTTTTCTTCTGGACCACGGGTTTAACATCGGGTGGTATTCTTAACTCATGCTCAACAATGTTTCGGGGGATTCCTGTCATGTCTTCTGGACACCAAGCGAAGACATCGCTGTAATGTGTCAACAACTTTTCCAGATAAGGGAGAGTCTCTTGTGAAAGGCTTGGATTGACCCTTATTCTTTGTTCAAGGTACTTAGGATTTATGATAAGCCTTTGCTTGTCTTATTCACTTCTGGGACTTTCGCCTTCAACTATGTAGGCATCCTGAGAGGGTTGAAGGGTTGCTATCCCCCTCTCGGTTGGGAATTTCAACATGCCATGTCCAACGGATATGGCCATGTAGAAGGCACATTGTCCCGGTCTTCCTATGATCACATCATAGTTTGAAGGTATGTTGATAACCACGAAGGTGAGTGGTTGGATTCTTTCCTTCTGACCTTCGCTAAAACAGACATTTAGTGTCAGCTGTCCTAAAGGCTTGAGGGGAATATCAGCAATGCCTTTTATGGAGGTTCCAGAGGGTTGAAGCCTTAAACGTTCTTCATTACTCAAGCGGTTGAAGAACTTCTCGAACATGATTTCAGTGGCCGCCACAGTGTCTATGTATGCCCTACACATTTTCAACGTCCCCACAGTAGCTTCTACAATAAGAGGGCTTGAAAGATGGTCTTTTTCTGTTGGGGGAAAACAAACACACTGGAGCTCCCAAGCTTCCAACCGCTGTCTTTTATGAGGAACCCTTTCATCAGAGTTCACCATATTGACTTCCTTTCCCTTTCCCTCATCCATTTTGTCCCAAACCCCTTTCACCAAATGAGCGAGTTCCCCGGACTTAACAGCTTCTTCAATCCTTTTCTTGAGCTGGAAGCATTCGTTGGTGTGGTGACCCTTTTCTTCATGAAACTCACAGAACTGTGTGGAGTTCTCATTTTTCCTGCTTTTGGGGAGGGGCCTAGGAGGCCTAAAGTTCTTGTTACACCCTAATTCATATTTGACAAAAAGTCGCAGCGGAAACTCATGCCATAAAATTTCTTTTATTATTAACGTCATGACTTACTTGAAAGTACGTTTTAATATGTATCTTTTACAAAAAAAAAATAAAGCATAAGCCCTGATTACTAATAATACATATTCAGTTATTCCCGTACAATCTAGCTTGTGACTCGCTCTTCGAGCTCTATTCCTCGTGATAACCACCCGTGATTCGTACAACCTGCACTCACCACATACATTCATCACATTAGTATACAATACATAAACAAGACTCAATACATGTACACTTTCCATTCAGCTTTCTCTCTAACTTTAAGCATATCATTAGCGTATCCATTCCCTTGTGAGTCTTCAATAATGTACCTGCGTAAATCTTCGTTTTCCAGGTACATGATTAATATCATTAACACTTAACGTATCCAAAATCATACTTACATATACTCTTGCATACATCCATACCTCAATACATACATGCCTGCACTCATACGTATCTTTATATATTCATAAATACACTTCTACGTATGTACCTACATTCATACGTCTCTACATTCATGCCTACGATCGCACGTACTCCCATACATACACAAATACACATTTGCATACATACGTACATTTCTACGCCTTCACATATATACATACTATCATACGTATCTTCATATATACATAAATACGCTTCTACATACGTACCTACATTCATACGTCTCTACATTCATGCCTACGATCACACGTACTCCCATACATACACAAATACACATTTGCATACATACATACATTTCTACGCCTTCACATATATACATACTATCATACGTATCTTCATATATACATAAATACGCTTCTACATATGTACCTACATTCATACGTCTCTACATTCATGCCTACGATCACACGTACTTCCATACATACACAAATACACATTTGCATACATACATACACCTCTACATACATACATACCCTTCCTACATCGTTACGTACATGCATACTCTCGTACATATCTTTATACATACATACATACACATCTACATACGTACATACTTTAACGAACACGTACTAGATCACGCGTACCTCATACATAATCATACATTATGAACATGGGTCTTAGACTTAGCTTTATAGCCCATAAACATCTAAGGAACCATCAAAATCATGTTTGGAAAGTCCACCGTAGTCCACGGATATCAAACCGAAGCCCACGGTACATAAATTAACTTAAATAACAAGATTTCAGCTTTTGGGACTTGGGAAGGCCGTCACCGACGCCCCTAGGGCCGTCGGCGACGGGCCTTGCATTTACCCGTAGCCCAAAAACCCGTAGACAGGTAATTAACTCGTCAGCACAAAAACTGATTTTCCCTTGCCCGTCGGCGACGGCCCCCTACCCGTCGGCGACGCCCTCTAGTTTTTGCAGTTTTCTGCAGGTTCGTTTCGTCGTCCGTACGCACTAAAACGCGCGTAACTTTTGAACCGTTTACCCGTTTGACCTCCTGTTTCTTCCTACATGCTTGTAAATTCACATTCTATCATATGAACTTAAAATCCCATATCTGGATTAAGGAAATTCTTAACTTACACGCTATCGCCTTATTATTCGTTTATGATTTATTCGACCCGTTCATGCCTTCATCCACAAAACTTGTTTGTTTGACCAAGACTTCTTATGAACCTAATAATGTCAACATTGTATATCATACAAGATTAAATTCTCGGATGTCTTGCATCCTCTTGACCCATTTTCGCTCAAGAGCTTATTTTGACCCGTTAAGGGTATTTGCGCATTTTAAGGTCTTTAGCTTACGACAACCATACTTCTCGCTTTCTTGCTTTTTCAAAACATTCATTTAATCAAATAGCTTGTTTGTAATCAACTTTTAAGACCATTTGCTTGTTTTACCCATCAAGGGCGTTTTTGTCAACTTTGCTCTATCCTTAACAACAAAGGACTCCCTTGCATAAGTAACCAATCCTACTAAGCTACAGTTCTTAATCACACATACCTCGCTCGGATCAAAGCTAAGATCCGTTTAATACTTCATCGGTCTCATACAATTCTTTCCTACTTGACCTCGATCATCATACTTAATTAAATTGCACATAACTTTACATAAACAAGTAAGTAGTGATTACAAAAATCACTTACCTCGTGCGTCCATGTTCATACTCGTTTCCTCGCCACTTTTGACCCGTTAGCCTTCCGTGCTTGATTCCGTCTCGACATGATTCCTATACTTCCATGTCATCGAAATCACATTCTTATTAGCATACATAATTGTGCATGTTAACGATCATATCGATCGCATAATTCCTATTTGACTTTCATTAGTTACTTCTAGCAAGCATAATACATGTGACCAAATTCATATCATTTCAAACTCATGTAAACCATCATGTCATCGCATTAAACACACATTCGTCAAACACGCTCCATATAACTTACCTTAATCTTACAATTATGACAACTCGTCTAACCATCCTTCTTATACACGGTTGACTTTTAGAAGTCAACGGTTCATTTAGTTTAACTTTTGACCTATCATTATATACCCGCAACATCATAATCGACTATACGGACGACAATACATACATTTTATCATACGATTGGGGTGCGTACCATCTTTTAAGCATAACGTACAACTAATTTATGCACAATCTTCTAAATTGATACATAGTTCATCAAATCCTTCTACTAATCAACATGTGGTATTTAAAATTAAACATCATACATATTATCATCACATTTTGTTCACTTCATCTAACAACAATTCACCATTTCTTATCCAATTTCTTTAAACACTCACACACATGTATGATTCCAAACATTGTTAACATAAGCAAATCATCAATTTACATTACATAATCTAAAACCCACTTCATAACTACTTATTAATCACTTACAAGTGATCTAATCTTAAGTTCTTCATAATTTCATCATACTTTTGATATGTGTACTACCTTGTAGGCATAGTGTACAACTAGTTCATGCATATCCTTCTAATTTCATACATAATTCATCAATTTCTTCCTTCTAATCAACATGAATCATACATGCATAAACATCAAACATACTAGTATCACATTTCTTTCAATTCCCCTCATAAGAATCCATCTTACAAATCAAAATACATCAATTTTAAGCAAGAATTTAGACATAGATGATTTACCCATGTCATCATCTTCACCATAACAAACGGGTTTCACCCTTAAACATCAAATTAACCTAAACCATGCATAATCCATGTTCCAAATTATGAATCTAACACATACTCATGCTCAATTTTATACCAATTCATGATCTACAACATAACCCACTTCGTGGGCAATCATCAAATCTAGAATCTAAGACATACCTTATGATCCCCTAGTGTAGGTGATCACAAATTCGCGTTCGGTTCTGAATTTGAGCTTCATTTATCCTTCCAATTTGATGAAAAGGATGAAGCTAGGGTTCTTGGCTCCATGGGAGCTTCCTGCTCATTCTCGAACACACGATATGTGTGTTTGTGTGTGAGAGTTTTGTTATTTAGTAACTTAACTTTCATCTTGTTCCATTTGGCCCCTCATCTTTGTCACTTAACATAAATTGCACTATTTTGGTCATTTAAGACTTTTAACCACACACTTAACTTGGTTAATTAGCCTAGTTAGTTATTTCATACTAAGTTATATAGGAACATACGACAAGTATAAACATTCGGGTTTTGGGGTGTTACAAGTCTACCCCCCTTAAATAAGGTTTCGTCCCCGAAACCTTTCTCATTTCCTCTTACACAAACACACATTTATGTTTGACTTAATAGTCACATCAAGAGTTCTAACATAATCATCAACAATTTAGCAGTTAGCATATTTCATTCGAACATTCATTATACTAGATGATTATTCGTCTATAATCCTTTTACAACTTCTTATGTACATGCTATTACCCATTCCATGTTTCATTCCTTAAGGTTACTTATTTTGCCTATCTTTGTAGTTTGACCTCTTAAGGTTAACTGACTTTTCTTACTTATCATAGATGCATTGGGGTACACATTCGTACTTCCTTCCATTCATGCTTACTTATAAAGGCATTCATTACATCCTTTTTATGTTTTAAATCCGTCCCACGGATTTAAATGTAACATCCATACCCTTCATTCCTTCTATGTTTGAATCCATCTAGCGGTTTCAAACATATCATTCGTACCTTTTCTTCCTTACATGTGTTTAACAAAAACTTAAAGTTTTACCTACCTTCAGCAACAAGATTTTAAAGTTAGTCATCTCAGTTGTCGAATCATAATCACTTCATTTTAGTTCCATCCATATATGAGCTTTCTTCTTTCTTACACATTCGACTACCCAAGTAATTGGGTTCGGCATAAACAATCTCAATGAGAGTTAAGCATACACATTCGACTACCCAAGTAATTGGGTTTGGCATAAACACTCTCAATGAGAGTTAAGCATACACATTCGACTACCCAAGTAATTGGGTTTGGCATAAACACTCTCATTGAGAGTTAAGCATACACATTCGACTACCCAAGTAATTGGGTTTTTCGCTTTTAACATAAATTCTTCTTTCTATCCGTATAACGGATTAAGCTTCTAGCATTCATTAGAGCATTCAAAGTCACCCGTTCAAAACGGATGGTAGCTTATTCTTGCTCGACTTGTTCGCTAGAACCGGTCGGCTCGCATAGCTTATCATAACCTTCGTTAGCATAACCAAATCCGCAATGGGTTTGCTATTTCGCATTCGCTACAACATAGCGCCCACCTGCTACCCAGTTCTACCGGACATACCTGCAATAATTGCCACGGTCTCACGAACGTCATATGCTTCTTGCGTACTGGCCAGGTGCGCAATCCACACACTAGTTTTGTGCCTTCGTGTAATCATCGCCTTATGCCCGAGAGATGGGTTTCAGTTTCGTGCATATTTCTAAAACTTCCCCAAGACCACATCATTGTCTTTCGTTTAATAATTACTCTCCCAAGGAGACCCCTTCCTTTTTCTTTTAACATCGGTACTCATACATATTAGTATTGTGTACCTGGGGTTAATTTGCCTATTTGCACCTTCGCCCGCCTTGGCGTTCATCCTATTTAGCATTCACGTATCACCCTCTTCAAACTCTTAAGCTTACCTTGCACATAACATACTATTAGTTTCCTTCAAATACATAATCTAATACATACTTATATTCGCTTTTGCATTTAGGCCTCGATCGAGTCTTGGATTGTACGGGTTCTTGGTCACGAGAGCACACCGGTTTGAGTTCAAGTATTTACCTCCTTTTACTTGATTCTCTCAAACCAGGGCTCTAATACCAACTTGTTACACCCTAATTCATATTTGACAAAAAGTCGCAGCGGAAACTCATGCCATAAAATTTCTTTTATTATTAACGTCATGACTTACTTGAAAGTACGTTTTAATATGTATCTTTTACAAAAAAAATAAAGCATAAGCCCTGATTACTAATAATACATATTCAGTTATTCCCGTACAATCTAGCTTGTGACTCGCTCTTCGAGCTCTATTCCTCGTGATAACCACCCGTGATTCGTACACCTGCACTCACCACATACATTCATCACATTAGTATACAATACATAAACAAGACTCAATACATGTACACTTTCCATTCAACTTTCTCTCTAACTTTAAGCATATCATTAGCGTATCCATTCCCTTGTGAGTCTTCAATAATGTACCTGCGTAAATCTTCGTTTTCCAGGTACATGATTAATATCATTAACACTTAACGTATCCAAAATCATACTTACATATACTCTTGCATACATCCATACCTCAATACATACATGCCTGCACTCATACGTATCTTCATATATTCATAAATACACTTCTACGTATGTACCTACATTCATACGTCTCTACATTCATGCCTACGATCGCACGTACTCCCATACATACACAAATACACATTTGCATACATACGTACATTTCTACGCCTTCACATATATACATACTATCATACGTATCTTCATATATACATAAATACGCTTCTACATACGTACCTACATTCATACGTCTCTACATTCATGCCTACGATCACACGTACTCCCATACATACACAAATACACATTTGCATACATACATACATTTCTACGCCTTCACATATATACATACTATCATACGTATCTTCATATATACATAAATACGCTTCTACATACGTACCTACATTCATACGTCTCTACATTCATGCCTACGATCACACGTACTTCCATACATACACAAATACACATTTGCATACATACATACACCTCTACATACATACATACCCTTCCTACATCGTTACGTACATGCATACTCTCGTACATATCTTTATACATACATACATACACATCTACATACGTACATACTTTAACGAACACGTACTAGATCACGCGTACCTCATACATAATCATACATTATGAACATGGGTCTTAGACTTAGCTTTATAGCCCATAAACATCTAAGGAACCATCAAAATCATGTTTGGAAAGTCCACCGTAGTCCACGGATATCAAACCGAAGCCCACGGTACATAAATTAACTTAAATAACAAGATTTCAGCTTTTGGGACTTGGGAAGGCCGTCACCGACGCCCCTAGGGCCGTCGGCGACGGGCCTTGCATTTACCCGTAGCCCAAAAACCCGTAGACAGGTAATTAACCCGTCAGCACAAAAACTGATTTTCCCTTGCCCGTCGGCGACGGCCCCCTACCCGTCGGCGACGCCCTCTAGTTTTTGCAGTTTTCTGCAGGTTCGTTTCGTCGTCCGTACGCACTAAAACGCGCGTAACTTTTGAACCGTTTACCCGTTTGACCTCCCGTTTCTTCCTACATGCTTGTAAATTCACATTCTATCATATGAACTTAAAATCCCATATCCGGATTAAGGAAATTCTTAACTTACACGCTATCGCCTTATTATTCGTTTATGATTTATTCGACCCGTTCATGCCTTCATCCACAAAACTTGTTTGTTTGACCAAGACTTCTTATGAACCTAATAATGTCAACATTGTATATCATACAAGATTAAATTCTCGGATGTGTTGCATCCTCTTGACCCATTTTCGCTCAAGAGCTTATTTTGACCCGTTAAGGGTATTTGCGCATTTTAAGGTCTTTAGCTTACGACAACCATACTTCTCGCTTTCTTGCTTTTTCAAAACATTCATTTAATCAAATAGCTTGTTTGTAATCAACTTTTAAGACCATTTGCTTGTTTTACCCATCAAGGGCGTTTTTGTCAACTTTGCTCTATCCTTAACAACAAAGGACTCCCTTGCATAAGTAACCAATCCTACTAAGCTACAGTTCTTAATCACACATACCTCGCTCGGATCAAAGCTAAGATCCGTTTAATACTTCATCGGTCTCATACAATTCTTTCCTACTTGACCTCGATCATCATACTTAATTAAATTGCACATAACTTTACATAAACAACTAAGAAGTGATTACAAAAATCACTTACCTCGTGCGTCCATGTTCATACTCGTTTCCTCGCCACTTTTGACCCGTTAGCCTTCCGTGCTTGATTCCGTCTCGACATGATTCCTATACTTCCATGTCATCGAAATCACATTCTTATTAGCATACATAATTGTGCATGTTAACGATCATATCGATCGCATAATTCCTATTTGACTTTCATTAGTTACTTCTAGCAAGCATAATACATGTGACCAAATTCATATCATTTCAAACTCATGTAAACCATCATGTCATCGCATTAAACACAAATTCGTCAAACACGCTCCATATAACTTACGTTAATCTTACAATTATGACAACTCGTCTAACCATCCTTCTTATACACGGTTGACTTTTAGAAGTCAACGGTTCATTTAGTTTAACTTTTGACCTATCATTATATACCCGCAACATCATAATCGACTATACGGACGACAATACATACATTTTATCATACGATTGGGGTGCGTACCATCTTTTAAGCATAACGTACAACTAATTTATGCACAATCTTCTAAATTCATACATAGTTCATCAAATCCTTCTACTAATCAACATGTGGTATTTAAAATTAAACATCATACATATTATCATCACATTTTGTTCACTTCATCTAACAACAATTCACCATTTCTTATCCAATTTCTTTAAACACTCACACACATGTATGATTCCAAACATTGTTAACATAAGCAAATCATCAATTTACATTACATAATCTAAAACCCACTTCATAACTACTTATTAATCACTTACAAGTGATCTAATCTTAAGTTCTTCATAATTTCATCATACTTTTGATATGTGTACTACCTTGTAGGCATAGTGTACAACTAGTTCATGCATATCCTTCTAATTTCATACATAATTCATCAATTTCTTCCTTCTAATCAACATGAATCATACATGCATAAACATCAAACATACTAGTATCACATTTCTTTCAATTCCCCTCATAAGAATCCATCTTACAAATCAAAATACATCAATTTTAAGCAAGAATTTAGACATAGATGATTTACCCATGTCATCATCTTCACCATAACAAACGGGTTTCACCCTTAAACATCAAATTAACCTAAACCATGCATAATCCATGTTCCAAATTATGAATCTAACACATACTCATGCTCAATTTTATACCAATTCATGATCTACAACATAACCCACTTCGTGGGTAATCATCAAATCTAGAATCTAAGACATACCTTATGATCCCCTAGTGTAGGTGATCACAAATTCGCGTTCGGTTCTGAATTTGAGCTTCATTTATCCTTCCAATTTGATGAAAAGGATGAAGCTAGGGTTCTTGGCTCCATGGGAGCTTCCTGCTCATTCTCGAACACACGATATGTGTGTTTGTGTGTGAGAGTTTTGTTATTTAGTAACTTAACTTTCATCTTGTTCCATTTGGCCCCTCATCTTTGTCACTTAACATAAATTGCACTATTTTGGTCATTTAAGACTTTTAACCACACACTTAACTAGGTTAATTAGCCTAGTTAGTTATTTCATACTAAGTTATATAGGAACATACGACAAGTATAAACATTCGGGTTTTGGGGTGTTACAGTTCTGCTTGACTTCTTCTGTTGCAAGGATTTCTTGAGGAGTCTTTGTGAGGGGTGTGAAGCTCATGCCTTTCTCCCTGGTTGGAGGGTTCCGGCCTTCAGACCTTCGATGGTCTGAACCCTTCTGTCATCTGTCGTAAGAGTTGTAGTTCCCTCTTTTTCTGACTGGGCTATTACTTCGCCAGCTAGACCCTCTCTTCCTTTGTTCTTTGATGTCAACTGCCTCCTCTCCCCGAATGTGGGCTTCCGCCCTCTCGAGGGCTTCTTCCAAGGTCTTGGGCAGGGATTTGTTGAAGTCTCTTGTGAGATATTTTGAAGTGATAGCGTTCATGAAACCGACTACCCTCATTTTTTCATCTGCCCCTACATAGGTTAGACCTTCCTTTTTATATCGTTCAATAAACTCACGAAGACTTTCATTGTCACGTTGTTTTATTTGAAAAATGACTATTGCATCTTTGACATATCGTCTCTGCTGGGAGAAGTTGGCTAGAAAACCCTTGCTAAGGTCATCGAAGCATCGAATGCTTCGAGCAGGTAAATCGTTGAACCAGATCCTGGCAGATCCGATAAGGGTTTGCATGAACATTAGACAACATTCAGCATTTGACCACTTCTCAATCCTTGCTGCACCGGTGAAGATTTGAAGATGGTCCTCTGGGTCCTCAGACCCATCATACGTTCTGATGTGGGACATCATCTTGATCTTTGTTTGAAAATCATAATCGGCTATTTGCTGTGAGATGCATGAAAGGTTACTTGGCTTATAGGGTTTGGCCAAGTCTTCTTCGACCCTTGTACCCATATTATTGTTACCATTGTTGTTCCCTTGAGTGGCTAGCACTTGATTGATGAAGTGTTGCCACGGGAAGCCGGCCATCATCTGGGTCATCATTTGGGACATAGGGTTGAAGCCTTGGAGGCTTCCGGATGTAACCGGGCAGCTAACTCCGAGAGGGGTGCTCATTACCGCACTTCGTGCCAATGGAAGCGCAGACAGGGCTTGTTCCCACGAATTAGCTGTAGAAGCTGGAAAGCTTGATATTGGGGAATGTAGGAGCTGATCCAAAGTCAGCTCGTGGCCCAGAGGAGCACCACTTGTAACTGGCTGAGATGAAAAGAGGGGATGTGTTGTAGGGTTTGCCATGGTAGACAAATATGGAACAAGGTTTGGAGGATTACTGGGACCGGCTTCATTCCTGGTTGTAAAAGGTGGAATGGGAGGTCCGGGAGACAGCGTTGGTTCAGGTTCATCATAGTCTAGACGAATCCTTATTCCCTTATCCTTCTCTTTGCTCACGTACTGGTTGAGAAGAGACCTCAACTCCAGAAAATTGTTGGCAACTCCCTCGGGGATAAGTTCAATACGTGTTGGGGTGTCAGTGACGCCAACATTAGGGGAAGGAACTCCGGATCTAGAAGGAGTCGGAGTGTTAAAGGTAAGAAACTCGGGTGTGCTCCCCGGAGTTGAGACAGAGGTTGGGATAGCCACATGAGCTTGGCTGCTACCCGGAGTTAAAGTGTTTGGTACCTGATTCACTTCACCCGGGGATCCACTTTCAGACATGGCGATTTCAAGAGAGAAGAGCTACACTACTAGGTCTTTTTGAGGAGAAATAGCGGCGTAGCCCCATGGTGGGCGCCAACTTGTTGAAGCAACAAATAATAGACCAAACGTAGTAGCGAGGGTGGTAAGGCAGAAGGGTTAAAGGGTTTAACCTTGCCTAACGCAGGTCGTGGGGTCCCCCCACGTTTGCAAGACGTGGAAGGAGGTTCACTAGTTTGTTTTTGTTGTTTGAAGATCCTATTCTGAAGCGTGTTCAGAAAAGGATGAAGAAACAAAGAGAATAAGTGTGAGTTAGATGTGAATGAGAGTAACTTGCATGAAGCAAGTACACGATGTGAAGGACTAGAGTTTAAGGAAACAAGTCTGATCGGAATGTCTTAACTCAGTTAATGAAGTGTCACTTATATAGGAGAAGACATCTCCCAAAGAGGCATTCATTTGACTAGTGAACTAGCTTGCAGCGAGGGGCTTACCCTTTCGGGGGTTGAAGCCTTTTGACCCCTGGATAATAGCATGTGCTCTGTCGACCTATGTTGCTTTTACGGCTGTGGTTGGTGAGACTGTTTGGGGATGTGACTTATTTACTGTTCCCGTATTGCTTTACTCTATCTTCTCAGCTTTTCCAACCATTAAACCCTTTAACCTTTTGGGCGTTTACATATTTAGTCATTTTATTTAGTCTTGGGCTACCCCCGTCATCATATATTATTTTCAATTCTTATATACGAAGCCTGTAGTAAAGTGTTTGTTACTTATATAATATATAATAATAATATAATTTTCTAACCGACACGACTTTTAAGTGAACGGGTATGACCCAAGTAAACTTTTTGTATATGTTGGAACCTGAAGGTTTACACATGTAGGTTAGTATAGTTAAAGGGTTGTTTCTGTATTTGCTTAGTTTACTTGTGGGTCGATTATGTATGGTTTGGGTTGTTTTGTTTGTAGTCGCATGGGCCTAGGTTTAGGGTCCATTAGTTTTGTATTTAAACAAACCTCAACCATTTGGTTGAGGTTGATCAGTGGTTGCGACTCAAGGGATATCCGAAGTACACAAGGAATCTTGTATCAGTCTTAGTTCATCTTTGAATGCAAGATATTCCGGTTTGTGATTTAATTATTATTGTTTTGTTTATCTATTCGTTCTTGAATCGGCTTGTGATTGTTTTCCGCACCTTCACAAGTTAAAGTTTGATATCATTGAAGGATCCTCACGTGTTTTACAATTGGTATCAGAGCCAAGAAACCAATCTTGGTTCGGTTTTGATATCATTCGGATTCAAGAACATCTTATGCTACTGATCCGGTGTTTTTTCATTGTTTGTTTTGCAGTGATAACATTCAATCTTCAAACGGTTCTTAGGATTTATTGAAAGAAATTACTGATTTTGGTTTGTGTGATTTCAGAAAATTGTTAGCTGATTTCTCGGAGTTTGGAGATCAAAGAAAATTCAAAGATTACAATATCTTTGAATTTTTGAAAAGTGCTAAAAATCAGGGATTACGAGTCAACAGATTTATCTCATATTTGTTTTGCAGGTCTCGACTCGCAACCATCAGCTGTCTCGACTTGTCTTGTTCCGGTCTCGACTCGCAACCATCAACTGTCTCGACTTGTCTTGTTCCGGTCTCGACTCGCAACCATCAGCTGTCTCGACTTGTCTTGTTTTGGTCTCGACTCGCAATCAACCAAAGGTCTCGACTTGTCTTGTGTTGGTCTCGACTCGCAATCAACTACGGTCTCGAGGTGTCTGCATTTAGTCTCGACTCGCAACCATCTGTGGTCTCGAGTTGTCTGCCTTATAGTCTCGACTCGCAACCGTGGTCTCGACTCGCAACGTCACTTTACAACGTGATTTGGACTTGGACTTTGAACTGTTAACAAATTTTTGGACTTAAAATAATTAATTGATTAATTAATTGATTAATTAATTATGTCTACAAATAACGTTGATTTGGCTGCCCTTAACAAACAACAAGAACTGGATTCGAAGCTTGGAACCACAACACGCATTCCAAGGTTGACTGATGCAAATGATTTCCCCGAGTGGAAATGGCGTTTTGAACAACACTTGAAGGTCAAAGATTATAAACTTTGGCGAAGCATTTTGAGGGGGCCAAGGGAGATCATGATGGATAGTTCCACTGAACCAGGTGTTAAGGTAAAGAAACCCAAAAGTCAATATACCGAGGATGATCTACTTATAATTGAAGAAGATGAAAGAGCACTTTCCTACTTAACCATGGGATTGGGTCCAGACATTGCTATTGGTTTTCGCACCTGCAAATCTGCCAAAGAACTGTGGGAATCATTGATCGACGTCTACGAAGGGAATGAAGATATGAAGGAGAGTCGAAGAAATCTGCTGAGACAAAATTTCAACAACTTCAACCATATTTATGGTGAAACTGTTGATAATCAAATTCAGAGGTTCGTGAAGATAGTCACACAAATGCAAATGGAAGAAATTCATACATCAAATGCATCTACAAATAGACAGCTTCTAAATGCATTGCCAAAAAGCTGGGATCATCATGTTGCTATGATCAAGAAAACTAAAGATCTTGCTAGGTGCAGCTTGTTAGAGATGATCTCTCATATTAAAGCCTGTGAACTAGATGATAAACAAAGAGAAACCAACTATAAAAACAGCATGCTAGCCGCAGGATTCTCTGTTGCTCCCACTTCATCAAATGACAATAACACAGCTCTTTTGTCTCAAGGAGGTTTTCAAATGTTTAGCAATGCAACATTTGCTAAATCTACCCCCACTTCAGCAAATGTCTATTGCTCTGGGTCCTCTAATCAAGCTACTCCTCCACATCCAACAGTTGCTTCCGCTTCTACTGTAAATGCTGTGAATGCCTCCACTGCTGCTTCCGCTTCCACTGCGAAAAATGAGATGATTGCTTTCTTTACACAACAGTCGAAAGAAAATTTGGATATCGCAGCCTCCATTATAAATTGTTTGAACGCCTTCGTTGCAGGAAAAATTGATCCTCCTAAATGGTGTGGCGATGACCTACATCAGATTCATCCTGATGATGTTGAAGAAATGGACATCACCTGGCAAATGGCGATGGCTGCTTTCAGGGCAACGAAGTTCGTGAAAAGAACAGGTAAAAACAGATGGGGCGCTTCTTTCACAGGAGCTTCTAAGGTGCCTTTCAACTTACGCTGTTACAACTGTCATGAGGAAGGGCACTATGCTCGAAATTGCACAAAACCACCGATAAATAGAGACCAAACTCCTGCTCAGCCCGTAACACCTAATCGAGAAAGAGCTCTTGTGACCACATCTAGCATAACAGATGCTGCTGCTGCTGGAAGTCCTCAACCGCAAGGATTAGCTCAAGCCCTGGTGGTTCAGCCCAACATCAACTTTGATTGGAATTCATAAATTGAGCGTCTAAACATTTCAGCTCCAGAAAATCAAGCTGCATCAAACAACATTGCCTTCATGACCTCAACTAATCAAGATTCTGAGCCAGAAGAAGAGACTTCAGCTGAAAACTTTGCTTTTATGACTCAAATTCTTTCAGCTCCAGTTAAAGGTCTCACCAAAGAAGAGGTACTTTCTGTTTTCTGTACTCCTGAATGTAGGGAAAGGGTTGAAGCCTATAGAATACACAACACTGAGCTCATTCAAGATTATCAAGACATAAAAAATAAAAATTTTACCTTATCAAAAAATGAAAAACTTTACAAAGAAAAAATTGAGGCTCAGCGAAAAGACATCATCAAACTCAAGGATGATGTAAGTGTAAAAACAGCCCATTTCTTAGAAGCTCAGGAGAAAGTATGCATTTTAACTAAGGAACTAGAAGATATCAGAGACAGATATCAAATAAATGAACTTAATATTAAGAAATTTGATTCTTCCAGCAAACTAGTTAAAAACTTGTGTGATCAACAGCTCGCATACAAGAAAAAGAAAGGGTGTGGTTTGGGTTTCAATCAGGCTCCTCCTCCTCATAACGATAATTATACGTATTTACCTATGACTGAGGAGGAGATGATAAATGAGAGTAAAATGACTTATGGTCCCAAAAACAATAAGTCGTCATCTAATGACAGACCAGTTGAAAAACAAAAGTCTACTCCATTAAATTTCGTTTCTAAAGGCTCAATTGATCCTAACGTTTCGTCTTCATGTGCAGATGATTTTTCTGAAGTAAAGTGTGGAGATGTTCATGGGAGTGAACCAGTTGTTCTTTCAAATATTTCTGAAAATTATTTTGAACAAACTGAATCTGACATTGCTTTTGGTCGTTCTTTATTTGCGTCGTTTTCTGCTTATGTTTCGTCTAGTGAGCCTGTTGTTTTGGGCAAAACTGATGATGTTTGTGTTGAAACTTTGAACAATAAGTGTGGTGGTGATCATTTTTCAGCTAATTTGTGTGATTGTGATGTTTCTAATGTTTCAGTTGATGACAGTGTTACAGGTGAGGTCCCTCAGGACGCATTCAGTGAAACCACTGAAACGACTTCTCAAGAAAATCAAGAGTATCCTGATTCTTCTTCTGAATCTGTCTCAGTGGGTGTCCCTAATGTTGAATCTAGTGGGACCCCATTGGAAACTGTAGTTGAAATTGAACCTGAATTAGTTTCACATGATAAATGCGTTGAGGAAATGCATATTGATGAGACTTCTACATGTTCAAATACTGAACCTGAATTTAGTAATGAAGAAAAGGGAATTGAGATAAGTGAGGAGTCATTAGATCGACAGCCACCAAAATGCTCAGAACAACCACAAGCAAAACATGTTCAGAAAACTAAAATGCCAAATCATTCAAAACCAAGCAAATCTTGTCAAAATTTTCAAAATACTCACAAAATGAAACGTCAAACGTGTTTTAACTGTGGCATTGCGGGCCACATTGCCAGAAATTGTGTTCAACTCCCAAGAGCATCGTACAAGAGGAAGTTTGTGCAAGATCAGAAGGTCAAGTCTAACCGATATCGTTGTTCAGAGTCAATGACGACTGAAAAGACTAAGACAATGAAAAACAACTATCGCAAGACTAAACCTTCTGATCAGGATTGGAATGCAGCCAAACGCAAAAATCAAAATCAACAAAATGATTTTCGAAGAAATCAACATAATGCTTTTGGTAACTACAATTCTAACTGGACAAACAAGCAGTGGAAACCTAAAGCTGAGGCCACGCAATCCAATCCATCTCATACATGTTATCGAAATTCTGCCATTAGAAATACTTCGAAGTTTTTAAATAAAGACAATTTAGTGTGGCAGAGAGTGACTTACATTGATGCACAAGGAAAACCCAGATCCACTATGGGCTGGGTTCCTAAATCTAACTAATCCCGCTAATCGTGCAGGAACAGCTGTGGAGGACTACCGTGCGCCTCTGGTACATGGATAGTGGCTGTTCCAGGCACATGACAGGAGACTTATCTCAACTGGTGAATGTCAAAGAATTTAATGGTGGATATGTCTCATTTGCGGGAGGAGAATCAGGCAGAATCACATTGAAAGGAACCGTACGAAACGGCGTTTTAAGCTTCGAGAATGTTAACTATGTTCCAGAACTGAAACACAATCTGTTGAGCATTTCTCAGATTTGTGATCGAGGAAATTCAGTTCACTTTACAAAGAAAGGATGTCATGTTCTTAAACCTGGGATTGTCATTCCAGAAGATTGGTTCTTAATATCAGCAGAGAGACGAGGAAATGCTTATGTGATTGATATGAACAAGAAACCGTGTGAAGAAATTACTTGCCTATTCTCGAAGATTTCAGAACATGATGGTCTACTGTGGCATCGTCGCCTTGGGCATGTGAACATGAAGAATTTGAACCGACTGGCTAAAGGTCAATTAGTACGTGATCTTCCAATAAAAGATTTCATGTTGGTTGAAAAGTGTGTTGCTTGTGCAAAAGGAAAAGCTCATCGAAAACCTCACAAGGTTAAACCTGCACCCTCGACGAAAGCCGTGCTTGAATTACTTCACATGGATCTTTTTGGTCCAGTGAATGTGTTAAGTATTGGCAAGAAAGCTTATTGTCTTGTAATCGTCGATGATTACTCTCGTTACACCTGGGTGTATTTTCTCAGTCACAAGAATGAAACTGCAGTCTTAGTGAAACAATTCATCACTCTGGCTGAAAATCAATCGAGCACCAAGGGGAAGGTTATTCGATCTGACAATGGGACAGAATTCAAGAACGTTACTTTGGACACATTCTGCACAGAAAAGGAAATTGATCGTCAGTGTAGTGCACCACGAACTCCTCAACAAAATGGAGTAGCTGAAAGAAGAAATCGTACTCTTATCGAGGCTGCACGAACTATGCTGGCTGACTCGAAGCTTCCTAGTTTCTTTTGGGCCGAAGCTGTTAGCACGGCTTGTTACGTCCAGAATCATGCTTTAGTAAATAAACGTCATATGAAAACCCCTTATGAGATTCTGAAAGGACGTAAACCTTCGGTTTCACACTTTCGTATCTTTGGATGTCCTTGTGTATTATTACTCATGGACTCTAATGGAAAGTTTGAGGTCAAAGGGGACGAATGTTTCTTTGTTGGATATGCTAAAGGCTCTACCTATAGGGTATACAACAAAGTAACTAAAAAGGTCGTCGAGTCGTGCAACATTGAGTGGCTTGAAGAAAACGCTACGGATGCTAGAGTCGGACCAGAATGGTTATACGACTATTCTGAATTGTTTAAGTCATTTAACATTTCGTCAAGTGATTTTTCAGATGCAGGTGTGTCTATTCCAAAACAACCATTGTCTTTTGAGGACACTGAAGAAGAAGAACAGACAGAAGGAAGCGTCAGACATCATACCATTGATCCGCCGGGAATGGTGTTTACGCAGCATCCTACGCCTCAGCAAACGTCCCATCAATCCCCTGAAGGTGCTTCAACTGGTGGTTCTGCATCTAATGGTTGAGGATCTGCACTATTTCCTGAATCCATTCCTGAAGATTGCATTGTTACCACTCCATTCGTTCATAATACTGCAGCATCTAATGAGGGGGAGTCTAGCAACACCACCACTGAAGACGAGACCGTACCTGACCTGGCAATACCTACAAATGTCCAACGAAATCACCCTATAGAGAATGTGATTGTTCCTGTAAATGCAGGAGTTTTAATCAGGAGCCAAGCAGGAACCATCAATACATGCTTATATTCTTGCTACATTTCACAAATCGAACCTAAAACTGTTGATATAGCTTTGCAGGAACCAGGCTGGGTAGATGCTATGTATGAAGAGCTGAACCAGTTTGAGAAGCTTGGCGTATGGAAACTTGTCAAGTTGCCAAAGGGAAAGCGCAAACTTGGAACCAGATGGGTGTTTGAAACAAGCAAGATTCTGCAGGGGTTATTGTTCGAAATAAAGCAAGGCTGGTGGTTTAGGGTTTTCGACAAATAGAAGGTCTGGATTATGATGAAGTATATGCTCCGGTTGCCCGACTTGAAGCCATCCGGATCTTCTTAGCTTACGCGTCATATATGGGGTTCACTGTATATCAGATGGATGTCAAGACAACGTTTCTATATGGAGATGTGAAGGAAGAAATCTTTGTTGAGCAGCCACCAGGTTTTGTGCATCCAGATCATCCAGAATATGCCTACAAGCTAGACAAGGCATTGTATGGATTACACCAAGCACCACGAGCTTGGTATGCCACACTAACTGAACATCTTTTGGCTCATGGGTACACACGTGGCACGATAGACCAGACTCTGTTTATTAAGAAAGTGGGCAAGGATCAGATCTTAGTTCTAATTTATGTCGATGATATTATTTTCGGATCTACAAGTGAAGAGCTTTGCAAGGAGTTTGAGAGAGTTATGAAAAAGAAATTTGAAATGAGTGCTCTCGGGGAAATGACACTGTTTTTGGGTCTACAAGTCAAGCAGAATTCTCAAGGCGTTCTTATTCATCAAGGGAAGTATGTGGATGACGTGCTAGCAAAATTCAAGTTTTCAGACGCAAAACCAGCTGAAACACCAATGGCAGAGAGACCGTTATTGACTGAAGATGAAGAAGGATCTCCTGTGGATCAACGTCAGTATAGGTCTATGATCGGGTCGTTGATGTATCTGACAGCTAGCCGTCCGGATATCATGTTTGTTGTCTGCAACTGCGCAAGATATCAGGCTAATCCTAAAATTTCTCATCTTATTGCTGTTAAACGAATCTTTCGGTATCTTAAAGGCTGACCCCGGTTTGGTCTGTGGTATCCGAGGGATTCCAATTTTGACTTGTTTGCGTTTTCTGATAGCAACTTTGGAGGTACTGATAGTGACAGGAAATCTACATCAGCGGGATGTCAATTTCTGGGCGACAGGCTCATTTCTTGGCAATGCAAGAAACAACAAACGGTGGCGATATCTACAGCTGAAGCTGAGTACGTTGCTGCTTCTGCATCTTGCTCTCAAGTGGTGTGGATGCAACATCAATTGCAGGACTACGATTTGACTTATCTCAATACTACTATTTACTGCGATAATGATGCTGCAATACACATTGTTAGAAATCCTGTTTTTCACTCCAAAACCAAGCACATAGACATAAAAGTTCATTTCATTAGAGACTGCTTCGACAAAGGTCTTATTACACTTGAGCAAATCGACACAGATGCAAATGCTGCCGATTTGTTCACCAAACCTGTCAGCAGCTCAAAATTCAAAGTGCTTGTGGATTTTCTGAAAATGATCCGTTTCACTGACTGAGCATGTTTTTGTTTCGTAGGTAAATTTGTTCATAAAGTTTTCTATTCTTAGGTAGTTTTTATTTATGCTCAAATTTAGGGGGAGAAAAATACAAAAACAGTAAAAATTTGAAAAATACAAAAACAATAAAAATTTTGAAAAACACAAAAAGAGGCGTTGCATGATTGGGAAATGAAATGAATTTTCACATTATGGTCAAGGGCTGACTCATGTAAGACCAGTATCGAAACAGTTTGACTCTAGTATTGATGTGTTGGTAGGCTCTACTCTTAAGACTGGAAACATTGGCTGTTTCTGTTCAGAACTAAAATAGTACGTGACCCTAGGAAAGAAAATCACTTGGAATTAGCTCATGTCTATTTGAATGTCTGTATGTTGTCCCAATACACACAATTTTGGTCTGAATCTGAAATCTTTTCTGAAAAAGTCGTGTACCTCCTCTGCTGCATCCAGATACATGCTGACCTGGAGATGCTAGGCAACGACAGCTTCTGCTGCATCCAGATACATGCTGACCTAGCTGTACGTTGTCGCGCTGTAGATCTAATACACCCGAAAGAGGCCCTCTAGTGCCCAAAAGAAACCCCAAGAAACCTATATCAAATTGAGAAAAACTCATTTGATCTGTATATTATATCATCTCTGCAAAAGATATATTCTGTTCTCTTCTTAATCTATTCCCAGTTAAGCTTTCAGAGATTTGGATTGGACTTGTGAAATATGTGGTAGGGAAGTTACATGCATGATAGAGTGTGCTGTTTATGTTTCCGGGATTTGATTAGTATTTGCTTGGGTGTTCATTGTTAAGAAATTAAAACATGATAAAATTTGTTATAGGCAGTTATATGGAAAAGGTCTAGGGAGATGAGTTTAGGTAGAAAAATATACTGGCAATCGTCTAGATCATTCGGTAGTAGATCAGTGTTGATAAGTGAAGTTAAGCCCGAAACCCTGTGATTTGATCCCTAAGTAATCTCTGTTATTTTCCTAATTTATTTTTGTAAATAATAATTTTTATTATTTATTTTTGTTTTTAGGTTTTTGCAAATCATGCTCAGAAAGTTTAATGGGTTGTTAAATTGTTAACTGTTTCTTTTAAAAGAGGATTTTATTATAATTGAATTATTAAAGGAAAATCCTTTTAAGAGTTATCAGCCCAAACAGTTAGTCTCGGCCCAAAAGTCACTGGCCCATTTATTTGGGTTGAGGTATAAATCACAGGTCTCGAGTCGAGACCTCACTTCTCACTCGAGACCCTCTGATATTCTCTCTCAAAGTTCCGACGTGATTCTCTGATATTTGTGTTTCCGACGTAATTCCGACGTGATTCTCCGGTTTCTGCTGCATCCAGATACATGCTGACCTAGCTGTACGTTGTCGCGCTGTAGATCTAATACACCCGAAAGAGGCCCTCTAGTGCCCAAAAGAAACCCCAAGAAACCTATATCAAATTGAGAAAAACTCATTTGATCTGCAAAAGATCTATTCTGTTCTCTTGTTAATCTATTCCCAGTTAAGCTTTCAGATATCTGGATTGGACTTGTGAAATATGTGGTAGGGAAGTTACATGCATGATAGAGTGTGTTGTTTATGTTTCCGGGATTTGATTAGTATTTACTTGGGTGTTCATTGTTAAGAAATTAAAACATGATAAAATTTGTTACAGGCAGTTATATGGAAAAGGTCTAGGGAGATGAGTTTAGGTGGAAAAATATACTGGCAATCGTCTAGATCATTCGGTAGTAGATCAGTGTTGATAAGTGAAGTTAAGCCTGAAACCCTGTGATTTGATCCCTAAGTAATCTCTGTTATTTTCCTAATTTATTTTTGTAAATAATAGTTTTTATTATTTATTTTTGTTTTTAGGTTTTTGAAAATCATGCTCAAAAAGTTTAATGGGTTGTTAAATTGTTAATGGATTCTCCGGTTTCGATTCATCATATTCTGTTTTTCTGGTCTCGATTCATCATTTATTAAGGTATAATGATGTTTTGTTTGAAGATTTGCAGATATTATGAGGATGCGATGATGATCTGATGAAGATTTGAAGATGACCAAGAACCCTAGTTTCTTATATATTTTGGTCTTCAAACAAATTATAAGATGTTTTTGGGATTTTGATCCAAAACTCTGAAAGGATAAAGTTGTTTGTGGGGTTTCGACTCAGATAACATAAGGACTCGAGACCAGTGGTTACGAGTCGCAATCTCATGGTTGTGACTCGAGATCTCAAGGTCTCGACTCGAGATCTCAAAGTCTCGACTCATGGTCTCGACTTTGTGATTCATGATTTCGACTCGAGAACTCATGGTCTCGAGTCAAAAACAACAGTCTTGAGTCAAGATTTAAAATCTGAGTTATGGTGCTGTTGATGTGTTCAAAACGTTGACTTTGAAATTTGAAATTTTGTACAAATATAAATGTCAATGTTTGTAATGCACTTTTGTTTTGTGCAGATTATGGATTTGAAATTCATTTCAACACACAATCAGGCAGGATACTTAGCACCTCCTCCAGAGAAACACAGGAGGATGTATACTTCATTGATGAAAGGTCTCAACAGCTGCCATATAGTTCACGCACTACGAGAAAATCCAGCCATCTATGAAAATCTTATTCAAGAGTTTTGGAAAAATGCAAAAATTGAAGTTGTTGAAGGAAAGGGAGTTATTGTTTCTGAAGTTCAAAAGAAGGTTGTCACTGTAACAGAGCAGATGATTCGAGAAGTTTTACAGTTCAATGATCAAGAAACATATTCGATTGAGCTTCCTTCTGGCACAGTTGAAGCGATATTGCCTAGATTGAGTTATGAAGGGAAGTATCCACCTTTGGTTAAGAAGTTTGTGCATCCTTATTGGCGACTTTTGTTGCACATGTTTCTTTTGTGTATAACAGAGAACAGGGGAGGCACTGATCAGCTGAACAGTACACAGGCTGCTTGTAACACCTCGAAAAATTTCGTCCAATAATGTCTTGACACGTGTCATAAGGTTCCGTTATGTGAAAACATACTTTAGAGGGACTAAAAGTGACAAACAGTGAAAACTATGGAACGTAAGGGTCCAAAGTGTCAACAATGGATAAATAGACTCTATGATAACCCTACATAATGATTATAACCTTAAACGGATGGTTCATGGATCATACGACGCGGAAATTGCACAAAAGTGAAGTATTGTAAACTATAGGGGCCAAAAGTGTCAACATGTTTAATTTATACCTCTGAGTGAACTTTTGGCAGACCCGAAGCTTTGTATAGCTAAAATATACTCACTAGAATATGTGGTAAAAATTTCATGAAGTTTCGTTAACGTATGAGAAAGTTATGGCCAAAACCGTACTTAAGGGACTAAAAGCGTCAACGTCGAATTTCAGGGCTTTTCGGTTGAGCGCAAAGTTATCCGAGGGCATTACCATGTTGGTAAAAGTCCTAAGGTTCTTAAAAACCAAGTTTGGGGGTTTACGGGTCGAGAAAAGCAGCCGAAACGTCGCATACAAGTTCAGGGACCAATTCTGCCAAGTTTGAAACTTGTTGGGCTGATCAGAGGGTCAGGCGACCCGCCTGGACATGCCCAGGCGGGCCGCGTGGGACTGCCAGCATCAGATTTCGCGAAAATGGGTTGTTTGGGTCCGAATTTTGAGTTGATACCAGCTGTGTGCACCTCCATTTTGCTCCAATAATATCCCTTGCATGCCTAGCCTACTAAGAACTCACTATAACATCTGAATTTCACCTTAAATCAGATCATTCACTCATTTTTCTTGGGCACTTGGTAGTAACAATAAGCTCTCAACTCTCAAAAACATTCAAGGCAACTTTCTGGAGGAAATCTGATCATCAAGGCCGACTTCTAGTGTTCACTAAACCTCTATAGGACTCTTGTAAGCTTTCAATTCGTTCTATAATCCGTTTTTGCTTTGATTATTAGTAAAAGTCAAACTGGGTGTTCATAACCTTTGACTTTCCGATTAAACGGATTTCTTTCAGTCATTTCTCGAATTGAAACTTGTTATATGTTGGTAATATTATGGGAAACAAACCCTCAAAAGGGTACTCTCTGATTCCCACTACATGCATGCTAAATGTCGAGTCAAACCTATTTCTAAAAAGTCAACAGAAGCGATTTTTGTGAAAAATGACATGAATAATGATATAGATGACATGCAATCTGTTTGATCTTCATAGAAAGCTTTATTATGAATATAAGAATGTATTTTACCACGATCAACTCGACGATCTTTAGTGTAAACCCGGATTGGAACCGAAAGTCTTAATAAACGACTTTTTCGTAAACTATCGGTTCGGATCCGTACATGCATGTGTGAGATCTGTATTTTAGAGCATTTTTGACCATTGGCATTTTAGTTAAACTTTCTGGAAATTTTATGTCATAAGTCTATGCTTAGCCGATTCGAATGCATGTTTCCGATTTATGCATAAAGTTGACTATTTTGCCCTTTTTGATATAAAACGTGATTTTTGGAAAAGTGAAAGGATAGAAATCTTCATTTCTAATATATAAACTTGCACCGAAAATTTCGGATCAGTTGGTGGTCCAGATTGTGAGTTATGGCCATTAGCGTAAAACTATATTATAAATTTACATAAACGGTCCTTTTCGCGTAGAACCCGTTTCTGGCCACGTTTTGATACGAAACTTTTTACCAACAGATGTAATATAATATTCTGGGAATTTTGATGATTTTTAATTAATTTTTGGCTGAACGGATCCTAGATCGCCTAGTTATTTCGGGTTATGTCGGTTTTGACCGTTTAAGCCATAAAATGAGTTTTACACCTCCTTTTGACCCGAAACCTTTTTCTACTGATTTTATATGATGAATAAATTATTTTAAGTATTCTGGAAATATAAAAATCTCAGATTTAATTTGAAAACCCGAAAACGCCCTTAAATCGCATATTTAACGTTTTAAGCGCATAGTAAGCGTTATACTTGTTTTAAACATATAAGACCTATACCTACTGATGTGTTTAGCATATTTTCATATAAAAACAGTAAGTATAAGTATATGAACTCAGACTTCCAGTTTTGGCACTTTTAGCCCTTGTGAAATTACTAAAATACCCCTACGGTGCATAGTTTGGTTTTAAATGATAAACTTGGTATATGGGTCATACCATACTGATATAATATGTTATATTAAGTATAATTACTGTATGAACCAGACCCGAAACTCAGAGTTCTAATTTTACTCTTTTATTATCTTTTAAATGACCAAAATGCCCTTCTAAGGCATAAATCGGGTTTAAAATTATTCCGGGCAATATAGAACATAACTTACTGATATTATATCATATTTAAAGCATACTACCTCAGGGAACTTGCATTTGACTTATTTGACTACCCGTAATGCCCTTTTTGCGTTCGGTTCGGTTTACGTAACTAGTTTGCGTAAATTGACCGAAACGGGTCAAACATTATCATTTTTTTTGTCTCAAAATCCAGAATGTATTTTGTATACCCATATTACACAAGTATTCAAACTTGTCGGGTCTAAATAACGTTCTATCCGGTCTTCGCTTAATCGTGCGCTTGAACCGTATATTTCCTTAAAACTAACCGGTCTAAGCTTATGCTTAATTAAAGACCCGTTAGTATTCTAATTGGTTATTTATACCGTCGTTCCAGACTAGAGCCTTCCGGTAAATTGTACCTACGCTTACTTAAGTGAATACGGCTGAGTTATTATAATTCTTGCTATTTAAGACAGGAGCTAGCTCAGGTAAATACTCTTAACTTATTTTCCCTATTACGGGCTTGGGATACGGTAATATAAATACCGCATGGTCAGGTATGGGATTCGAAGACCAATGTGTCGGGAAATTCAAATAACCTGTTTTAATTCGTATTGCTTGACTGAAACATTGGGGGTTAATGCGACCGTGTCCTGGATATCCTTGACTCATTAATTGCAAATGGCCACGACCTAAGCACGGGGTGTAGGCATACACCTGACAGATGCTTTATGCTTATTATTTGATTATACCCAATATGGGATTCCCAATAAGGGAATAGTGGTGTGTCGGTTAATCTTGAACCGGCATAGGACCGGGCCCCGTATGTAGAGCAAGTTATGTAAAACTGATAACATGAGATATAGTTTGTCCCAAGTATAAAAGATTAATCTTGCCTTGTGCATCTTAATCAAGTGTCAAAATAGTTTGTGCCTTGTGCGCCTAAACCAATTTTCATAAACTCTTTTCAAATGAGTCAGTTGAGTGTATTTACCAGTGAAAACTGACGTATTTTCCAAAGTCTAAGTGGCAGGTACAAGTACGTAATAGGCTGGAAGCTGCTCAGGGCGTTAGTAAGGAATCTTGCAAGTTCTAGGCGTCTAAAGTCTGTTGAACATTTATCTTATTTTATTTGATCCGCCTGTGGATCCGTTTCAACTACTGGTGATATTAAATATTACGTTTATGTAAAGTTGAAATGAATCTATTTCTGCTTCCGCTGTGCATTTATATATTGTGTTGTTTGACTATGATGTTATCAACTACGTCACGTTACCCCCACCGGGCCCACCGGTGACACGTGGAAATGCGGGGTGTGACAGGTTGGTATCAGAGCCAACATTGAGTGAATTAAACACTAGCCTTTGTGTTTAATCTCAATGACACAATTGCACATTCCTAAATCTTCTGAGTCTAGACTTAACATAGGAATACTCCCGATTCTAATCTGGAATTTACTGCTTCCAATTATTTTATATATTGGATACGTCGCCAAGCGAAGGAGCCGTAATAGGAGTTCTCCACACCTGGAGCCCCGAGATGCTGAGCTTCGTACCGCGGCTAAAGTGAAATGAACACCCAAGGAGAAAGCATTCAGAAATAAAATGAAGCAGAAGCTCCTTTTACTGAAGATCGTTTCCTTATTAGTCCTTATAAGGACATATTTATCATTCAGTCCCTGCGAGGACAACATTATTCCTTTCAAGTCCCGCTTAGGGCAACTTTATACTTTTACTTTTATATAATGGAATGATTACGTTTGGACTTTCATTCTAAATAAGAATATTAAATAAATGGAAAATATCAATTTTTATTTGATTTTCCATTTAAATAGAATCTTAGTAAGGTAAAACCTAGCTTGAATGTCTTAATAAAAGGCCTGGCCAATATGGTAAAACCTGGTTGAAAAGATTCAAATCTCTGTTAACATATGTAAACATGTTAACACTCCTGGCTAAGCGTGACCGTAAAATCACACAAGCCACTCTTTTTATAAATTATCTACAGATTATATCTGTATACAAGTCTGATAATGACTTGATGCCTACGGGTAATAAATTTGAAAAATTGGGATTTATTTAAAATTCCCTGCAAGTAAAATAGCCATCCTTTAAGGATGAAGTGCCTACGGGTAATAAATTTGAAAATTGGGATTTATTTAAGATCCCCTGTAAGTAAAATAATCATCCCTTAAGGATGAAGTGCCACGAGCTATAATACACTGTCCGATTGCGACATCGACAATTGTGAATCTTTTGAGATTCCCTGTCCTAAGGGGGTGAGCTATGCTCAAAAGCCCTCTAGACGATAATCTGGTCGTCATGTCATTATTATGACCGCTGAACGACAATTGATTCAAATTAAAGTACTATTCCTGTCGTTATGTCATTATTATGACCGCTGAATGACAGATGATTTAAATTAAGTGCTAATCCTGCCGTCATGTCATCATTATGACCACTGAACGACAGTTGATTAAATTAATGACACTGATCATGGCGTCATGTCATTACCTTGACCGCTGAACGTATCATCAGTACAATGACTATATGTCTTAACATCTTACGAGATGTTAATTGATAGGCCCACGGGCCAGAAATTTTAATAAATACAGTGGTAGCTATGACTCCCTGTCAGAAAAAGGTAATGAACTAGGTTCAAACCTCAAGGCTTTGATTCTCTGAAATCCTAGCTTATGATTTATAAATGTCCTTGGGACTAGGCCTTGGTGCCACCTCAATATCCGTAATGATTTATAACTAGGATAAATTGTAATGCCTTGATCCCAGACGATCATGGCTTATAAATTAAACTTGTCCACGTGACTAGGCCTTTTGTGCTATTACTAAATGCCTCGATCCTAGACGATCATGGCTTATAAATTAAACTTGTCTACTCGACTAGGCCATTTGTGCCATTACTATCTTATAAATTAGGATTCATGATAAAAATCCTGAATAAAATAAACATTATTCCTTTTCTGTTAAGTGTATGTATTAAAGGAGAATCTTAAAAGGTTTGATCTAGCTTGAATGTCATTGAAGACCTTGCTAAGATGGTAAAACCTGTTTAGAAGAGATTCAGATCCTGATTAACACTTGAAAACGTGTTAACACTCCCGACAACAGTGATGCGATAAAATCGCGATTGTCACCTTTATATTAGGAACTTCCAAACCCCTTAATTAGTCTGTATGATCGATGGGAATCATGGCTAATAAACGTCGAACATGATGTACACATCTAAACACCCACCTGGGATGTATACCTACGGGCAAAGATGCATACATGAAAGCGATAGTTTTATTTCATAACTTCTGTCAAGACAATGAATTATGAAATTTTCCGATCCAAAGGAATCATTGGTTATGATTTAAAATTTCCCTAGTGACAAGGCATCTATGCCATCGAAAAGTCCTATGGGACAAGCCGTTGTGCTATATAAGATGTCGCTACGACATTGACAGTCGTGACTTATGTCCCCTGTCTAGTAAGTATAAAGGATTTATTCCATTTAAAAAAAAAACGCCAAAGATGGTTTATTTAAAAATCTAGGCAAAACATGATCAAATAAACTTAATACTATCTATCGGCCTATATGGTTTGTTTGCACCATGGCTATTTAAATTATCAAGTTCGACAATTCCCTATAATTAAGTAAGCTATTACATCATGGTTAGTTAGCCTTCAAAGCTTTACCATGGCTGACTCCTCTGGGGCTCACAATCATCTAGTTAGTCAGAATGATGTACATTGACTAGCCTTTGTGGCAAATTAAATTATCTTCCACAAGATGACGGTTGTAGTCTTTGACTCTCTGTCCAAAGGTGAAGAACTATGTTCGAACCTTAAGATCTCTGATCCAATAAGATTGCAGCTTATATGTTAATGCCTTAAGTGCCATATTTTGTATGTCCTTTGTGACAAGGCCTTCGGGCCTATGATTATTAATGTCCTTCATGACAAGCCTTCCAACTATCTAAAGATTGTCGTTACGACAAAGACAGTTGTGACATGGTGATCCCCAGTCAATAGGTAATGGACTCGGTCCAAACCATAAACACAATTGATGGTCCTTTTTGACCTAGTCTAAATATAATTGACATACTTTCTAATAGCATACTATAAGGAAGTTACAAACCTAACAGCCATTAAGGTTTAGTAATACCATGACTTTATAAATCATCCATTACGATGATCTCATAATAACTTGCATCTAAGCATACGTTATTTTTGGTGTTAGTACCAAGGCTCCAGAATGGAGGTTTCCGACGAAGCGCACAGCAGTGCAGCGGCTAAAAACAAGAATGCAAGTATAAATATAAATGTTAATGGCACTACTCTTCAGGCCTTGATTAGCGCAGCAATTAGTGAAGTCGTGGAAAAGGTCCTTGAGAACAAAAAGGAACCGAGTGTCACTCACTCAAAGATCCATACGGAAACAAATACACCAGCTCGTAAGGAGAGCTCCGTCTACTCTTCAGATGAAAAGAGCGAACCTCAGGAGTTAGTACTCTATGATAAGCCCCGTTCAACTGAGGGCGGGTGCACCTACAAATATTTCGTCTCATGCAAACCCAGAGATTTCAATGGCGAAAAAGGAGCAATTGATGCTATGGAATGGCTTGAGGAAATGGAAACGGTTGTGGACATCAGCGATTGTGCTGATAAGGACGTAGTAAAATTTGTTTCACAATCTTTTAAAGGAGAGGCTCTTGTATGGTGGAAGGCCATGATGCAGTCCACGGGGAAAATTCCCCTATACCTTATGGGATGGTCCAAGTTTGCGGACCTTATCAAAGAGAACTACTGTCCACAGCACGAAGTGGAAAAGGTGGAGACAGATTTTCTGAATCTCACAATGAAAAACCTAAATTGTCAGCAATATGTTACCGACTTCAACTCCCTATCTAGACTAGTACCCTATTTAATCACCCCGGAACCAAAACGCATTGCGCATTTCATCGGTGGATTGGCACCAGAAATAAAAGGGGATGTTAAGGCTTCAAGGCCAACCAACTACAGATCAGCTGTAGATCTATCCTTGTCTCTCACTCTAGATGTAGTGAGACAAAAGTCGTTCATGAATGAAACTAATGACAAAAGACAAAGGGAGGAGGATAGCTCTCAGAATTCTAAGAAGAGCAAATCCAAGTTCAACAATAACCAACAGGATTCCAACAAAAAGCCTACATGCAAAACCTGCAAAAGAAGACATTGGGGGCAGTGTCGATTAAGCCAAAAGATAAAGCAATGTGGCGTCTGTAAAAGAACTGGCCACCAGTCCCACGAATGTAGGGACATGAAGGATGCAAACTGTTTCAGCTGTGGTGAAAAGGGGCACATCAGTACTAATTGCCCTAAGGCTGCCAAGAAAGGAGCAGCTAGGTCTGGAAAGGATAAGAAAGGAACCACCTAGACTACCGGTTGAATACCTGCGACAGTGCACATCGATAATAGCAATAGGTACGTCCTATACCATTTAGCATTGATAATGACTGCCAAGTATTTTTGCATTGATGCAAGGGATAATAAACCTTTAGCAAACCATAAGCTTAGCAAACTCTGGATTACATTCATGAGGACTTCATATATTAAATATGAGGTATAATTTACCAATGGAATCTTTAATGACCTCTCTCCCATTCTCGGAGATAATCCTTTCATAAGAATCTGGAGTACTCTTCCCCAGAAAGAGTACGACAATATATATTATTTATTTTATTTTATTATTTTTTTTCCTCATTGTTTTCTATCGTCTGCGAATGCCAAACTATGTTTGATAAGAGTACCATATGAGGATTTGCGTATCCTAGTGTGTCCCATAGATTGCTTCCATGCCTGATCAGTATGGAGGTTTAATGCATGGGATCCCCGAAGATATCCCAATGATCATATTGTACTAAAGTCGACTAGTAGTATTCAAAGGAGATATCCAATATAAAAATGTCCTTATAAGTATCTCTACTTAGGGCATCTTTGCAATAGTAAAGGGAATATGTCATTTATCTGACACCGAAAGCGATAGATAAGCTAAAGTCTGAGAATACGGAAATCTCTGACATCTCTATGTGTCATAATTAGCTTCCTTATAAGAATTACCATGGTTACCTTCTGAAATGCAAGAGGATGTTAGGACAAACATCCCGCTTAGGGCTGCAGTTATTGTAAGAATCTTATATCTGTTATTACCAGCGAAATAGGAAGAACTAAGAGCCAAATCCATAAGTTTTGGATAAGGTTTCGAAAGGCTAAAATTCAAGGTTCTAAGAACCCCGATTTCTTTTTCGTAAATAAGAAAGACGGTTCATTTTGCTTATGCATGAAATACCGCAACCCAAAATAGGCAACAATTAAGAATTTCCATCAGCTGCCCAGGATCGTCGATTATTCGACTAAGTGTGAGAATTAACTATCCCCTAAGATTAGTTTAAGCGGTGATTGGAATAACCATCTCACCTTAAGATCAACTTTTCTATAATAGTTGTTATATAAGTATCAAGGTTGCTCCTTGGGAGACCTTGTATAGATAAGATGTTAAACATCTATTGCTAGACAGAAAAATTGGTAAGTCCAATTATAGGCGTTTGAAAGTTGCCTTGGAAACAACGAATAAGATCGAGCAAATCCATAACCATCTATAAGTTGCCAGTATTCGGCAGAGAATCAAGGATTCATGGAAATAGCAAACCTCCTAAGTTCTTGTTAAGAAATAAGGTTCAACAAAAGATATCACCCTGGAAAGGTGTGCCAATCTGTTGATTGTCAGGCTAGTAAGCTCTGAATATATGAAATCATTCGAAGTAATCGAATATATCAAGATCAAATAACTTATGAGCTAAAACCTATTTAAGGAGCTTGGTGGAGCTCGCGATGTATTGCACCCTAAGGATTAAAGGATATGTTCCGCCAATAAGTCAAGAAGCACTATCACATAACGGTTGGCTGACAGACGGACAGAGTGAGCGTACCATCCAAACATTGGAAGACATGCTTCGAGCATGTGTGATTAATTTAGGTGGCAGTTTGGATAACCGCCTACCCTTGATAGAATTCTCCTATAAAAATAGCTACCATACTAGTATTAGGGCCGCGCCTTTGGAGGCCTTATACGGTAGAAAGTGTAGATCGCCCATTTGTTGGGCAGAAGTTGGAGATGTGCAATTGTCAGGACCAGATATCGTCTTTGAGACGACGGACAAGATCGTGCAGATTCGCGATCGTTTGAAAGCTGCCAGGGATAGGCAGAAAAGTTATGCGGATCCTAAGCGCAAGGATTTTCACTTCGATGTAGGTGAAAAAGTGTTGCTTAAGGTATCACCTTGGAAAGGTGTAATGCGATTTGGAAAGAAAGGCAAGCTAAGCCCGAGATACATAGGACCTTTCGAGATAATCGAACGTGTCGGAGCAGTCGCTTATAAGTAAACCTGCCTGAAGAACTTAGCACTATACATAATGTGTTCCGCATCTGTAATTTGAAGAAGTGTTTCGCTGACGAATCACTGGTTATACCGCATACAGATATACACATAGATGAGAGCTTGAAGTTCGTGGAAAAACCCTTGTCGATTGAGGATCGACAGGTAAAGAAGCTTCGAAGGAAGCATGTACCTATTTTCTAGGTCAAGTGGGATGCCCGTAGAGGTCCCGAATACACGTGGGAAGTGGAATCCACGATGCAAGAGAAATATCCCCATTTGTTTGAATAAATCTCGGGGTCGAGATTTCTTTTAAGGGGGTGAGGATGTAACACCTCGAAAAATTTCGTCCAATAATGTCTTGACACGTGTCATAAGGTTCCGTTATGTGAAAACATACTTTAGAGGGACTAAAAGTGACAAACAGTGAAAACTATGGAACGTAAGGGTCCAAAGTGTCAACAATGGATAAATAGACTCTATGATAACCCTACATAATGATTATAACCTTAAACGGATGGTTCATGGATCATACGACGCGGAAATTGCACAAAAGTGAAGTATTGTAAACTATAGGGGCCAAAAGTGTCAACATGTTTAATTTATACCTCTGAGTGAACTTTTGGCAGACCCGAAGCTTTGTATAGCTAAAATATACTCACTAGAATATGTGGTAAAAATTTCATGAAGTTTCGTTAACGTATGAGAAAGTTATGGCCAAAACCGTACTTAAGGGACTAAAAGCGTCAACGTCGAATTTCAGGGCTTTTCGGTTGAGCGCAAAGTTATCCGAGGGCATTACCATGTTGGTAAAAGTCCTAAGGTTCTTAAAAACCAAGTTTGGGGGTTTACGGGTCGAGAAAAGCAGCCGAAACGTCGCATACAAGTTCAGGGACCAATTCTGCCAAGTTTGAAACTTGTTGGGCTGATCAGAGGGTCAGGCGACCCGCCTGGACATGCCCAGGCGGGCCGCGTGGGACTGCCAGCATCAGATTTCGCGAAAATGGGTTGTTTGGGTCCGAATTTTGAGTTGATACCAGCTGTGTGCACCTCCATTTTGCTCCAATAATATCCCTTGCATGCCTAGCCTACTAAGAACTCACTATAACATCTGAATTTCACCTTAAATCAGATCATTCACTCATTTTTCTTGGGCACTTGGTAGTAACAATAAGCTCTCAACTCTCAAAAACATTCAAGGCAACTTTCTGGAGGAAATCTGATCATCAAGGCCGACTTCTAGTGTTCACTAAACCTCTATAGGACTCTTGTAAGCTTTCAATTCGTTCTATAATCCGTTTTTGCTTTGATTATTAGTAAAAGTCAAACTGGGTGTTCATAACCTTTGACTTTCCGATTAAACGGATTTCTTTCAGTCATTTCTCGAATTGAAACTTGTTATATGTTGGTAATATTATGGGAAACAAACCCTCAAAAGGGTACTCTCTGATTCCCACTACATGCATGCTAAATGTCGAGTCAAACCTATTTCTAAAAAGTCAACAGAAGCGATTTTTGTGAAAAATGACATGAATAATGATATAGATGACATGCAATCTGTTTGATCTTCATAGAAAGCTTTATTATGAATATAAGAATGTATTTTACCACGATCAACTCGACGATCTTTAGTGTAAACCCGGATTGGAACCGAAAGTCTTAATAAACGACTTTTTCGTAAACTATCGGTTCGGATCCGTACATGCATGTGTGAGATCTGTATTTTAGAGCATTTTTGACCATTGGCATTTTAGTTAAACTTTCTGGAAATTTTATGTCATAAGTCTATGCTTAGCCGATTCGAATGCATGTTTCCGATTTATGCATAAAGTTGACTATTTTGCCCTTTTTGATATAAAACGTGATTTTTGGAAAAGTGAAAGGATAGAAATCTTCATTTCTAATATATAAACTTGCACCGAAAATTTCGGATCAGTTGGTGGTCCAGATTGTGAGTTATGGCCATTAGCGTAAAACTATATTATAAATTTACATAAACGGTCCTTTTCGCGTAGAACCCGTTTCTGGCCACGTTTTGATACGAAACTTTTTACCAACAGATGTAATATAATATTCTGGGAATTTTGATGATTTTTAATTAATTTTTGGCTGAACGGATCCTAGATCGCCTAGTTATTTCGGGTTATGTCGGTTTTGACCGTTTAAGCCATAAAATGAGTTTTACACCTCCTTTTGACCCGAAACCTTTTTCTACTGATTTTATATGATGAATAAATTATTTTAAGTATTCTGGAAATATAAAAATCTCAGATTTAATTTGAAAACCCGAAAACGCCCTTAAATCGCATATTTAACGTTTTAAGCGCATAGTAAGCGTTATACTTGTTTTAAACATATAAGACCTATACCTACTGATGTGTTTAGCATATTTTCATATAAAAACAGTAAGTATAAGTATATGAACTCAGACTTCCAGTTTTGGCACTTTTAGCCCTTGTGAAATTACTAAAATACCCCTACGGTGCATAGTTTGGTTTTAAATGATAAACTTGGTATATGGGTCATACCATACTGATATAATATGTTATATTAAGTATAATTACTGTATGAACCAGACCCGAAACTCAGAGTTCTAATTTTACTCTTTTATTATCTTTTAAATGACCAAAATGCCCTTCTAAGGCATAAATCGGGTTTAAAATTATTCCGGGCAATATAGAACATAACTTACTGATATTATATCATATTTAAAGCATACTACCTCAGGGAACTTGCATTTGACTTATTTGACTACCCGTAATGCCCTTTTTGCGTTCGGTTCGGTTTACGTAACTAGTTTGCGTAAATTGACCGAAACGGGTCAAACATTATCATTTTTTTTGTCTCAAAATCCAGAATGTATTTTGTATACCCATATTACACAAGTATTCAAACTTGTCGGGTCTAAATAACGTTCTATCCGGTCTTCGCTTAATCGTGCGCTTGAACCGTATATTTCCTTAAAACTAACCGGTCTAAGCTTATGCTTAATTAAAGACCCGTTAGTATTCTAATTGGTTATTTATACCGTCGTTCCAGACTAGAGCCTTCCGGTAAATTGTACCTACGCTTACTTAAGTGAATACGGCTGAGTTATTATAATTCTTGCTATTTAAGACAGGAGCTAGCTCAGGTAAATACTCTTAACTTATTTTCCCTATTACGGGCTTGGGATACGGTAATATAAATACCGCATGGTCAGGTATGGGATTCGAAGACCAATGTGTCGGGAAATTCAAATAACCTGTTTTAATTCGTATTGCTTGACTGAAACATTGGGGGTTAATGCGACCGTGTCCTGGATATCCTTGACTCATTAATTGCAAATGGCCACGACCTAAGCACGGGGTGTAGGCATACACCTGACAGATGCTTTATGCTTATTATTTGATTATACCCAATATGGGATTCCCAATAAGGGAATAGTGGTGTGTCGGTTAATCTTGAACCGGCATAGGACCGGGCCCCGTATGTAGAGCAAGTTATGTAAAACTGATAACATGAGATATAGTTTGTCCCAAGTATAAAAGATTAATCTTGCCTTGTGCATCTTAATCAAGTGTCAAAATAGTTTGTGCCTTGTGCGCCTAAACCAATTTTCATAAACTCTTTTCAAATGAGTCAGTTGAGTGTATTTACCAGTGAAAACTGACGTATTTTCCAAAGTCTAAGTGGCAGGTACAAGTACGTAATAGGCTGGAAGCTGCTCAGGGCGTTAGTAAGGAATCTTGCAAGTTCTAGGCGTCTAAAGTCTGTTGAACATTTATCTTATTTTATTTGATCCGCCTGTGGATCCGTTTCAACTACTGGTGATATTAAATATTACGTTTATGTAAAGTTGAAATGAATCTATTTCTGCTTCCGCTGTGCATTTATATATTGTGTTGTTTGACTATGATGTTATCAACTACGTCACGTTACCCCCACCGGGCCCACCGGTGACACGTGGAAATGCGGGGTGTGACACTGCTGCTCTTGCCTGTGGGATAACAAACGAGCCTTTCAATTATTCAAAGTATATTTTGGAAGCTATGAAGAGAAATGTGTTAGGAGTCAGAAAGGACAAATTTCTCATGTATCCAAGGTTTTTGCAAATGATTTTTAATGCTCGTTATCCAGAGTTGGAGAGATCTGGAAACACATTGGAATTGAAGCCTATGGGTCCAGCTTGTTTTGGTGCTCTCACTCCAAAGAAGGGTACTGAAAAGAAGTTTGAAGGATTGATTCCGTTAGAGAAATTTGGTCAATTTGCAGAGACTGAAGATGTCATTGCTAATCCAGTGATAGTGCAACCTGTTCAAGTGAATGAAGCGCCTGCAAATGCTATTGTTGCTGAAGAACATGATATTCAAAGGGGTGTTGAAAATGAGCCTGAGACAGAGTTTTTAACAATTGATTCTGACGATGAAGGCATTGAGATTATTGTAACAACTGCCACTAAAATCAATAATTAGAACAATCATTAGCTAATAAGAAAACCCTAATTGAGACACCCAAGTAATTTTGCACTAACCCTAAAATTTTCATAGCAATCGGAATCAGGATCAGGGCCCTAAAACCTAGGGGGGATAAACCCTATTTGATAATATCTAAACGAATTTTGCGTGGAAGTTAAGTTTCGTTCGAAACTGATTCAGCAAAGCTATACCCACAGCAAGGCTACCCTAGGCTATATAGGTATCCCAGGCGAGTCGCGACAGGGTCAGGAATATCTTCCGCGACACGCGGGGGAGTCCAATTTCAAGTATAAATAGAAGGGGTTGGGACTTGATTTCAGACGTTAATTCGACGAAGAAATACTCTCTGTAGGTCGAGATATCACTATTATAACACAATTAAACACACACTAATCACGAAGTGCTGCCACAATCAGGGTAATAACTCGATCGCTATTACGATTCAACGTCCGATCGATTATAACTATCCAACGATAGTCCGGGTGCTGCTCAATTGAGCTTGTACTTTGATTATTCGTCGTGATTTCGACTTGAATATTAGAGTGCTGTTCGAATTCGGACTATGCTCTGTTATTCGTTGTGAATCCGATTGAATTATCGAGTATTGCACTGATTAATCGTTGTGAAGGTTTAATCTCGTGAATTGACGTAACTGCTGTATTAGTTACTAACCTGTGTGTGTGCATTGTGTTAAATTAGGTTTAAGCAAAGCTAATCAGTAGGCTTATATCTATTGCTCGTTAATCTGCAATGTGAGTCATTCTTCTTTTTAAATTGTTTTCTCACAGTTTGTGAGTAAATATTACAATACCTCAAATTATTTTCAAGGTTATAATTACAGGGATTAAGTCTTTGTAATCACCAAATTACAGCTGGTATGTGGGGTATTGTGCACAGTACTGTTATTATCACTCTATGTGAGTGAAT
Source organism: Helianthus annuus (assembly GCF_002127325.2). NCBI lineage: Eukaryota > Viridiplantae > Streptophyta > Magnoliopsida > Asterales > Asteraceae > Helianthus > Helianthus annuus. The sequence continues at coordinate 154,098,861 of NC_035435.2, read as the reverse complement.
ATTACTCTATGTGAGTTATTTCTACTCTGTGTGAGTACACCGTCACTAGATGGGCAACGGGACCCACTAGTGGTATGACCACAGTCACAGAAATGAATCGAGTGACAAATACCCATTCTTGATAATTGGTTGATAGAAACATTGTAATCGCTCTTAATACTGTAAATTATAACTAACGGGTCGTTTTAGAAAACAGAATGATTCACTCAGTATTTCCCTGCTGACAAAACCTTTTTCAAACATGTTTCAGGTGATCTGTGTGATCCAGGAAAAGTGCAGTAAAGCACTATCAAGCTCAGAGAGGTGGCTCAGTGTAAATAAATGAATAAAACATGTTTTGAAAAATAAAGATTTCTGTGTGAAATCAACTTATTGTAAATTATGGGATTTATCCCTTAAAAAAAAAATTTGTGTAATATATTAAATGAGTATATTTCACGGATAAAAGATCCTGTTGTAAAAAGACTTCCGCTGTCACATAAATTAAAATACCACGGGTACCACGGAAATCTGCACCGCGGGCCCCGACTCCGTCCAGGGTGGGTCGGGGGCCGCGACAATTATGTGTGATTCTGGGGAAGATGAAGAGCTTCCTCCTGAAGCTGAAGCTGTTACTGCTGTTACTGCTGTTCCACCTGTGATTTCTGCTGAAAGTTTGGCTCTGCTGTTAAAATCTGTAACTGAAAAGATGGGAAATCCTCCTTCTGATCTTTCAGTTTCTAATGAAGAGTCTAGTGAGAACCCAAAGGATCCTGATTCCCTACCATTGAAGCAGAAAAGGAGGGATCCTCGACTCGGAATGTATGTTGAGCAAAACAAAGATCAATCCATGAATACTGCTGAGGATGATGAAGGTCTGTATGACTTCGATTTTGAGAAAAGTGTCACTGATACCACCACTGATACTGAAGATATCTTTGAGTTTGAGGCTGACACTCAAAGAAATGATATGGATGCCACCACTGTTGATGTTCAAGTTACAACTGTTGATACTGATTCTGTTGATATTATGTCACTTGGTGTTTCTGAATCTGCAGGTCCTTCTAGAGTTGTTCTTGATGTGCCTAGCAGTTCTAGTGGTAAAAGACCTGAAGAATCGTTTAAAATGCCGATTGATGATGATTCAAGTCATGATGATGAGTTTATTAGTATGAGAGAGATGAAGAAAAGATTGATGGTACTTGAGCAAGATTCAATTCACAAAGATGCCAAGATTATTCAACTTGAAGACACGATAGTGAAGAAAGATCAACAGATTCAACAGCTTCAAGGAGATGTTAGCTTGTTGTTCAGTGCAGTTTATGATTTACGAGGAAAGTTGGAGAAGAAATTTGGGCAAGAGTTTTCTGATCCGACTGACGTTGAAAGTAGAAGAAAAGCCTTTGAAAAGGATAATGCTGAGAAAAGTGCTGCAATGGAACAATACTTTAAAAGAGTTACTGATCTAGTGGCAGACAAAGAGAAGGCTGAAAGAATTAAGAAGAAAAGAGAGTTGGTAATTTTGAAGAACAAGAATCTAAATCCAGATGATGATGATGCTCATACAACTCACCATTTAATGGATGTTGCTGAAACTCTCTATGATCAAGTTGGTAATCGTTCTGGAGTAGTTAGCTGGGGTTTTGATCATGATCGAAAGAGATGGTGGATAAAAAGAAAAGTGGGCCCTGTCGAGTGGTATAAACACCCAGGTCAGTTTCAGTCTTTCACTAAGGTTGATCTGACAGAGTTGTCCAAGGCACCTTATGTAGATGACAATCCTGGAGGTCCTGGATATGTGTTTTTCGAGAGGTTGAAGAGGGAAGTTCTTCATAACTTTCCGTCGATGCGAACGGCAGAGTGTTTTGTTAAACCAGCTAAAGGTATTAGAGATCCATTCACAAAGAAGCGTATGAAGATTGTGCTCTGGCCTGTAACTGACAAAGAAAAGATGATTCCGTTGGTGAAAAAGATTCCAAAAGGTGCTTTGAAGTCTTTACATTTCTGGGCTTATGATAAGCGTCTTGGTCAGGCTGTGTTTGTTTGTGATGGTGATGTAAGCTTTCGCTTAGTGGATCAAGTGGATTTGCTCAATCTTGCTCTTGAGGATCTGGAGGTGTTGGCACAGAATCAGATTAGAGCTACTGAGAAGTATGAAGAAATTGCTAAAGGATGGACTGCAGCTGTTGCTTCAGCCATTCATATTCGCACAAAAGGTTTTGGTGGACTTAAAGATCGTTTGGGTGGTGATCGTGACAGTTGAAGCCTCAAGAACCTGCATGCATAAACCTAGGGGGAGATTGTTGGAACCTGAAGGTTTATACATGTAGGTTAGTATAGTTAAAGGGTTGTTTCTGTATTTGCTTAGTTTACTTGTGGGTCGATTATGTATGGTTTGGGTTGTTTTGTTTGTAGTCGCATGGGCCTAGGTTTAGGGTCCATTAGTTTTGTATTTAAACAAACCTCAACCATTTGGTTGAGGTTGATCAGTGGTTGCGACTCAAGGGATATCCGAAGTACACAAGGAATCTTGTATCAGTCTTAGTTCATCTTTGAATGCAAGATATTCCGGTTTGTGATTTAATTATTATTGTTTTGTTTATCTATTCGTTCTTGAATCGGCTTGTGATTGTTTTCCGCACCTTCACAAGTTAAAGTTTGATATCATTGAAGGATCCTCACGGGTTTTACAGTATATATAATAAATTTTTAAATGAAGAGATACAAACTTATATATAATTTCTAACCAACGCGACTTTTAAACGAAGAGGTACAAACTTATCTATATAATTTCTAACCAACACGAATTTTGAACGAAGGGGTACAAACCTCACGTTGGTAAAGGGTATGCTATATTTAAAAGTAGATTGAAGAGTTGTGACTTTTTTTGTATATCTATGAAGGGTTGTGATTTTTTGTAAGAGTGTGATATATACAAAAGTATTTTGAAGGGTTATGACTTTTTGAAGGGGTGTGATCCAAACCATTGTGTCTAAGTTACTTTTTGCAGTATTATATAAGTTGTGACTTTTTTAAGAGGTGTGATCTAAACCATTGAATTGTTGAATCGTATCCCTGTGCGTTGGTTCAAGTATGTCTCGGTTCATTCGAAGAGTTTAATCAGGTACATATGTGAGAGGCAGTTATGTATAAAATGAAAGGGTGTGAGTAAAATGAAGTAAACGGTGTGACTTTTAAACAAATGAGACATAACCCAAATAAATTTATTAAAGGGATGTGTATATTGGGACATGTTGGTTTGGGTTGTGGTATGTGTTTATTAATGCAAGGGTATTGTTTAAGGGTGTGATGTGAAGAGACACAACTATTAAGTTAGCCTAAGGTACCCCAAGTTACTTTTTATAGGGTTATATAATTTTGTAAAGTGGTGGCGGGCAGTATGTGGTGGTGGTGGCAAGATGTGGTGGTTATGGTTTTAGGGTTAGTGAATTTGAGAATTTGAGAAGATGATGTATATATGCAATTTTTTTGGTTTTATTTATTAAACATTTAAATAAAAGTATGAATTGACCAGTATATCCTTAAGTGAATAAACATAATTTAAAATTTTAACCTTGTTAGAGTCAAAGGAGGTATGGTGTAATGAATTTTACTAATAAAGGACTGTGACTGTAATTATTGAAGTTAAAGGTCACCCGTTGCAATTCGATACAGACATAAAGAACGAAAAGTGTAATTTTCCCTTAATAATATTTTATTTAAAACAAAAATCGTCAACCAAAAGAATATATTTTTTTCTTTAAAAAACGAAAAATAATGTACTGATCACCGGACGAAAATCCAAGATTTGGTTAAAACCACTTCTTCCTCCGTTCTCCATTTTATAGCAACTCGACGTCTGCCTGGGAGCTTCTTCGATTGGGCCTTCTTCTTGTGGCTTTACTTGTTGACCCTTGAAGCTGACAATTCACCCAATTTTGCGATTGGGTTTCTGGAACCATATCAGGTGTAGGGTCCATTGGGGATATAGGAAGTTGGTGGTGAGGGATGTTTGGTAGCGAAATTTGCGAAGAGGAAATGTTTTGTTACGGGCTAGGATTTTGTTGGGGTAGTCTGGGTTTCGGGTCGACAAAATGGGTTGTTTGGATCGAAAGAACGGTTGAGTGGTCTTAGGCGGCACTCTCCTCTCCACGCCCCACTTCTTGTGGTCTTAGATGACACCTTTTTCAAAGGTTAAATTTTGGCTACAATATATATGTTGCTCACAATTTACACGTTTATTGTTTTTATTGTTTTTTTCATGAATCACATTCATGTATATTTCAATGTTTTTTGTGGACTAAAATTTATCACACATTTTATCAAAGTGACGTGATGAAAGGGGGAAGGGGAACCTCACCCGACCCATAGGGTAGTATTAATGAGGTGGATTAGGTGGTGAGGTGGCGCCTAGGTGGCCATGGGGTCTTTGCGAGAACCGCATGAATCAAGTGGTAGAAGGGGGAACCACACCCCATGGCCTTAGTTTTTTTTAGCATGTCTATTTTTGCAAAGCTATGTTTATTTTGTTAACTTTTTCTTGTTCAAAAACTTGTTTATTTTAGGAATTTTCCCAAATTAAATTGTCATTCTCAAACAATGAAGGAGAATTATGTCACAACTAGAAAGCAGGTGAGAGGTATCATTATAGTGATATTTTACGTATTCTCTAACCTTCTTGGAGTCATTGTCAAACAATGAAGGAGAATTATGTCACAAATAGAAAGCTAGTGTGGTATTATTATTGTGATATTTTACACATTCCCTAACCTTCCCATGAATAACAAAGAGATAACCTAGAGGGAGAGATAGATAGTCCTGTCTAGAGCGAGTATGGGTGTTGAAGAGAGAGGCAGGATGGTGTATAAAGATGTATTGCCATTTGCAGGGATGATGATGGTCGAGTTCATCCTTGTTGGAGGTAACACACTCTACAAATCCGCAAGTGTTCAAGGCATTAACTCTTATGTTTTCACCTTTTATGTCTTCCTTATTGGCTTCATCTTCCTCTTGCCATGCATCTTTATCCTGCACAGGTATTTCATATTCAAACTTATAAATACTATTTTACAAACAAATTAAGGGTTTTAAATCGGATATTACTGATTTATGATACTTGTTTTAGGTTTTTCTGTTTAGTTTTAGGTTTTTTATATTAAAGTTATATTTAAGATATCGTTTACGTTTTCATCTACTATTAATTTAAAATCAGTATGTCATGTTGTCTAATTTAAATTTATTCTTATGGTTTACGATCGATGTATAACATATGTCGATATTCTTTAAAGCTTATTTTTTTCGATTGCTATACTAAACCAAAGTGAATATCAATCGAAACCTCATAGCATAGTGCGGAGAATCTTATCGTTTAATTATAATTTTTGAAATGATTGCTTGTAGAAGGACAAGTGTCCCACCCATCAAATTCTCTGTCGCTGGGAAGATAATTATCCTAAGTGTGATCATGTAAGCGTTATTTTCTTGTAGAATATTTCAGCTATTCATACAGTACAATGATTTGGTGGGTTATAAAGACATTACTATTTTCTATTTTCCAATAAGTATTCTTCATTCTTTTTCCCAATAAACATGTTTTATTTGCATCCATCTATGATTCTTTGAACACATTTCTGCTTAATTATAGATTTTACCTTTTTTTTATTAATTATACTATTCATAAGTTGTGATATTTGATAATAATTGTCATTGGTACCCGTTTGAAGGTTTCAGATTTGCATATATGGGCCGTGTATCGATCTATTTAACGAATAGGTTTTGAGTTAACCCTTTTAACGGATCTTTTATAAAATTTTAAAGGTGTGCTTTACGTGATAATTTAGCATTTTATGTCAAACTTTGAAAAATGAAAAAGAAATAAACATCATTTTTCATATTTTAATTGTAACTATTTTACATACATTTGTATACTCTACTGTAAATTTGTAATTTTAGAGTATTGATATTTTAAAAAATAAAAATTTTAAGAGTTAAACATGTTGTGTTTAGGTAACTCGTGAAAACTTGTGTCATGTTTGGGTCATGTGTCACTGTCTAATACTCTTTTCTTTTCAGGTTCATGCATGTTAGGTTTTACCGGCTAACCCATAAACACAACCGGTTTGACACCACTATTTAGGGCAACCCGGCCCGGCCCTAAGATATATCTTTTGGTTGTTTTTTTTTTCTTTTGTACTTTAATTTGTTTGTATGGTATGATATTTGCGGTTTCGTTTTTTGCTAGTTGCTAACATTAATGGTCATTCAAAAGAAAAAAAAAAAGAGCTAATAATATACAATACCAATTTGTGCCAAGATTGATACATCTCAAGTATTATAACGTGGTAAAAAGTAAATAAATGGTCGCTTACATGATGCATTTTCCCATGATTAACCTATAATAACAAAGCTAAAATGTCATATGATAGGTACATGTCACAAATATTCGGATATATTGGTCTCAAGTATGGTTCTCCAACTCTATCATCGATCATGAGCAACCTTTCACCAGCTTTTACCTTCGTGCTTGCATTTTTCTTCAGGTTATCTTCTCAATCATTTTTTTTATTATTATTTAACCATGAATTGTTATACGCAAGTAGATCTTGTATATCCAGAGTCCATACCACAAATTCTCAATTTTGGACCACATCCGGTGCCCATACCATAAATTCTCAATTTTGAGACCACATCAGGTGCCCATACCATAAATGTTGAAACACAAATCACAACCTTACATTAGGTTCTTGGTTATGGCGGCCGTCCCCGGGTGTCAAAAGCCAAAAGTTCTCGAAACACTAATCACAACCTTACATTAGGTTTGTGGGTATGAGCCGTCCCCGGGTCGTGATGGTCCATCGAGGACCATCTACACCCCTCAGGCCCGTCCCCGTTCCTTCCATCACCTCACCCAGGAATGCGACGAGCCCCCCTTGGTCAATATAGCCATTACAACAGCTATTTTATAAAAAAAAAAAAAAAAAAATCTTTATTATTGTTGGAAATACGTACATTTCTAAATTAGTTAAACTTTAGTTATGTTATGTATAATTATTCGAACAATATGTATGTATGATATGTGAACTGATAACTAGAGTATTAGGGTAAGTATGATAAGCGGTTCAAGGATAAGCGGGTAATTATATTCAAAACAAACTATAATGGCAGTTACCCGCCAAATTCCAACCGCCATTAGTGTGATGTATATTTATGTAATACCGGCAAACATTTGCCGGTTATCAAGACATTTTCCCTCCAAACAGAAAGTGTCCATCAAGTATTCATTTCTTTCAATCTTTATTGTATTGCATACTCGTGTTCATCATGTCTGCAAATTATGTTATTTCTTCCGCTGCAAATGTTCATACATATGAAGATGGTGATGATGTATCGGGTGTCCAACATAGTGGTATCAGAGCCACTACTAGATCCGATGCAGAAATTAAACCAACTGCCACATCAATGCCATGTCAACATTGTATTGATGAGAAGAATGAAAGAAAACGACGATCCCGACGAGAACGTTTATGTTATTACTATCACTTGCCTGGTCATCAGATTTACACATGTAAAGCCAAGGAGAACGATGAAGAGTTACAACTGATTCGGCAAGCGATCAATGCCGGAATAAGAACACAGAATGAAGATGTGCACTGCCGTGATGAGATGATAGTCACGGGGACAGATGGTGGACAATGGAAGGACATCTGGTATGTTAATTCAACTTTTCATCATCATTATGTGGGTAATATCGATGTTTTCAAAAGGGTTAAACACATTATGGGTGTTGAAACGAGATCCGGCATGAATAATTTTTTATTCATACGCGGAGTAGGAATTGTTGAGATGAAAACAGGAAATGAAACGCTGAGAATTCCCAGTGTATTTTACTCACCGGATATTGATCGAAATGTTCTAAGTCTTGAACAATTAACCCTCCAAGGTTTCACGGTCAGAAAATCCGGTGATTCATGTAAAATTTTTCCTATGTTTTCATCTCCGGTGGTGAATTCTGTAAATGATAAAACTGGGCTATCGAAAGAGGAGGAACTGGGGTTAAAAGAGAAAGAGAGGCTGCAAAATATGTGCGGCATTGATGATGAATTCAAGAATGATTATCTAAATTCCTATTTTGAATCGCTGAATGTATCGGAGAAAGAAGAAGACGACTGGAATTTAATGATTTTAAAATCTTTAGAATTTCATGAATTCGGTGATTGCAAGGCCCTGATGAACATGCTTGATGATCGTGAATACGTATTCAAGTATAAAGTTGTTTTACAAAAGAAATTTGAAGAGATGGTCCAGTGGTTTCTGTATGAATATATGGGAATCACTTCAAGGCCTGTTCCCCCCTGCACTACTGATCAAAAGAAAATAGACATGTTAAGTCTATACATTCTAGTGGCAAGTGATGGTGGATACCGAGAAGTTACACCTGAAAATACATGGCCAATCATAGCAAAGGATTTAGGCTTCGGATATGAAGATGGAGATTATATGTGAATAGTATACGCCATGTACCTTGATGTTTTAGAATATTACTATAAATTCAAGACAGTTCAAGACAAGGTGCAGGTGAAGGAAATGATTAATGACAATGCTGGTTCATCTAGAGGCTGCTATAGGAGGACCGAAAGTGCAGATATAGTTCAAGAAGGTGCTGCAGGAATCAATCAGAATGATGCTGGCTCGTCTCGAGGCTGTTACAGAAGGATCAGAAGTGCAGGAGATGTTCGAGAAGATGCTGCAAGGAATAATCAAGCCGGTGCTGATTTAATGCATTATGCATTGTTTGCTGAGAATGGATGGGCAGACAACTGGAGTGCACACAAGAGGAGGAAAAGATTTAACTTTAATCACATGAAGAAGGCAATGGAAGAGGCAAATCGAAGTGTAATGCAGAAGGGTTCCAACATAACCAAAGTTTAAGGGGGTTGTGTTGGAAATACGTACATTTCTAAATTAGTTAAACTTTAGTTATGTTATGTATGATTATTCGAACAATATGTATGTATGATATGTGAACTGATAACTAGAGTATTAGGGTAAGTATGATAAGCGGTTCAAGGATAAGCGGGTAATTATATTCAAAACAAACTATAATGGCAGTTACCCGCCAAATTCCAACCGCCATTAGTGTGATGTATATTTATGTAATACCGGCAAACATTTGCCGGTTATCAAGACATTTTCCCTCCAAACAGAAAGTGTCCATCAAGTATTCATTTCTTTCAATCTTTATTGTATTGCATACTCGTGTTCATCATGTCTGCAAATTATGTTATTTCTTCCGCTGCAAATGTTCATACATATGAAGATGGTGATGATGTCTCGGGTGTCCAACAATTATATAAACCAATCAAACCCTCATTTTCTGAAATATATTCACCCACAATCTGTAACACCTCGAAATTTTGGGTCCAATAATGTGTTAACACGTGTCATAAGTTTACACGTGGCATTAAATATTAAATAAAGGACTAAAGTTGACAAACCTTGAAAGTATGTAAATTCGAGGGTTATAAATGTCAACGAAGGGTAAATATACGGTATAGTAACCCTAAACGATGCTCGTACCTTCGAACGAATAAATCATGGATCGTACGGAAGCGAAACGCGGAAGAAAGTGAGAGATTACAAGCTGCAGGGGTTAATTGTGTCAACATGTTTAATTATACCTCTGAGTAACCCTTTGACGAACCCGAGGCTTCGTAACAGTAAAATACGCTCATTAGAATATATTATATAAATTTCGCAAAGTTCCGTTTTTTAAACGAGAAAGTTATGATCAAATTCGTACGAGAGGGGTTAAAAGCGTCAATAATGAAAGTTAAGGCTTTCAGAATAATTAAATAAACTAACCAGGGACTTAACTAAGCGAGTAAATAACACGAGGCCCTTAGCAGTAAATAATCAAGGGCCAAATCGCAAAGTTACCCCTTCTAAACCCGAAAGGTCAAGTTAATGATTACTAAAGATTTCATTATTAATTACTAAAGATTTTGTTATTATTACCAAGATTTAGTCATGATTATAAAAGATTCAGAAATCTTGAAAAATAAACCTAACGCGGGCCGCGTAAGGGTTCGGGTTAAGTTGAGGCGGGCCACGAGCCTATGATTGAACGCGCCTGATTTTTAAAATTCAGGCGGCCCGCGTAATATGTGTATGGTTCCTCCATGCGGGCCGCGTTAGGCGCCCAGATGCAGAAACATGCTTAAATTGGCTGTTCAGCCTTCTAAAAGCCATGAGATGCATTTAAATCTTTCCAATTGACCCCTAAACAACCCCTAAGCATTAGGAACACATGTTGGAAGGTTGTAGTTAGTTGGGGGACTTGTGTGTCAAGGAGTTGTGGTGAAAACTTTACTATAAATAGGCATACATAGTTCACAACTTAGAACACACCTCACAACACTACCTCTGATCATTCTTGGAGCCCTCAAGCTTCCTTCTATATTCCTAAGTCTTGCATTAAACTTCTGTAAGTTGCCTAACCTTTTGTGGTCTCGTTTTTCAATGGTTTTAGCTTATAAACCAAACCGTCGTAATGAACGGTTGTCATAGCGATAATTCACAAATGGTCCAGTGAATTGTCGGATCAAAAGTAGTTATGAGTTGGTATTTATGTGGGTAATAAACCCCTAAAGGGGTTCCCTCTGACCACCGCTCTAACTATGTCGAATGTCGAGTCAAACGTGCACTTAAAAAGTCAACAGAAAGTCATTTTGCGATTTCTTGCATAATCTGTAATGTAGCTGATATGTAACTTGTTTTGATGTTCGTATAACATGATATTAAGTATATAAACTTGTCTAAACCCGTTTGATTCGGCCATTTGCTATATTGACCCGGTTCGGAACCGAAAGTCGCAAAAGTTTGACTTTTGCTTTGACTACGGTTCTGACCCGTTTTAGTACAATGTAGATATGCCTTAGGACTCTCTTAGGACCAGGTTACATGATGGTATAAGCCTCTGTGACCGGTTCGTTAATTGTCCAAGTCTTTTACGCATTTCCGTTAATTACTTAAAAGTTGACCGTAACGCCCTTTATAAATTTAAACGAGATTTTCAGACATGTGAACGGATCATGACCTTGGTTACTGAATTCTAAACATGTCCCTAAAATTTCATGTCAATCCGAGGTCCAGAATAAGAGTTATGCCAGTTAGCGCAATTTGCGAAACTTTAGTAATTAAATAGCGCAATTAGCATAACGCCTATCTAAACTCGGATTTCGACACCAAACCTTTTACTCACTGATGTAAAATAATATTTTGGGATTTTTAAAGATTTTTAATTATTTTTACCTTGCTCATAACCTGCGGTTATGGCTGCGATTCGGTAAATACCGAATATACCCTTTTCGGCCATAAATCGAGTTCTATAAGGTCTTTTGACCCGATTCCAGTTGCTACTAATTTTAAATAATAAATAAAGTATTTTGGACTTTATAAACTGTTCGGGAAACTCAGATTTCCTGTAGAACTCGAAAAACCCTTTAAAAATCTTTAAAATGACCGAAAAACCCCTACGGGGCGTATCACCAACTTAAACTCGTTTCGGGCATCACGGAAGGTATCCTACTGATACCACAACCTCTTTAAGGCATATTGAATTAGGAAACAAGCGTAGGACTCTCACGGTTACCCGTTGCGCCTATTGCGCGCACGGTTCGGCTTATGTAACTGGTTTACATAATTTAGCCGAAACGGGTCAAACTATATTGTTTTAACCCCAAAATCCAGAGTATGATTGTTATACCCATATGAAACAAGTCTTCAAACTTGTTGGGTCAAAATCACACTCCATTCACGGTTTTCGCCTTTCACGCGATTAAACCGTAACAATTCTTTAAGACTAACCGGTCTAAGCTTAGGCTTAATTAAAGACCCGTTAGCATTCTAATTGGTTATTTATACCATCGTTCCAGACTAGAGCCTTCCGGTAAATTGTACCTACGCTTACTTAAGTGAATACGGCTGAGTTATTATTCTTGCTATTTTAAGACAGGAGCTAGCTCAGGTAAATACTCTTAACTTATTTCCCTATACGGGCTTGGGATACGGTATAATAATACCGCTTGGTCGGGTATTGAATATTTAATCGGATTGTGATTAAGTTATTGAGGTAACCCGGTTTGATCTGTATTGTTTGAAATAAAAGCCTTTAGGGGTTAATGACCATGTCCCGGATATCCTTGACATCATTGTATTATAAAATGGTCACGTCTTATGCACGGGGTGTAGGCATACACCTGACCGCTGCATAAGGGAAACGGTATCTCACGCTCAGTGGGCCTATACTTGTGACGTGTCTGTTAATCTTGACTAGGTTTCTATATCGGGCCCTGAACGTACAACGAACATGTAAATCTGTATACAGGATCATAAATATGATTGTCTCAAGTTATAAAAGATTAATTTTGCCTGTGTGCATTTTAATCAAAGTGTCAAAATAATTTGTGCCTGGTGCATCTAAATCAATTTTCCTAAACTCTTTTCAAATGAGTCAGTTGAGTGTATTTACCAGTGAAAACTGACGTATTTTCAAAAGTCTAAGTGACAGGTACAAGTACGTAATAGGCTGGGAGCTGCTCAGGACATTAATAAGAAATCTTGCAAGTTCTAGGCGTCTAAAGTCGGTTGAACAATTTCTTTGTTTTGATTCACCTGTGGATCCTTTACTTTCCGTCGTAACACTTGATATTATTTCATATCCGGAACGTAATATATTTTATCTTTTGCTTCCGCTGTGCATTCATATAATTATGTGGTTTGACTATATTGTTGCCAACTACGTCACGGTAATCCCCCACCGGGCCCACCGGTGATATACGTTGAAATCGGGGTGTGACACAATCTCTAATAAATCCCGAACTTTATCAAAAAAATCAAACATGTCTTCTTCATTTTCATGGGATTCGTCATCATCTGGTGAAGCCGTACAGTTTTTTGTAAACACTGTAATGCAGACGGCACAACTGATCATTGCGAGTAAAGAAGAAGAAACCACGAACTAGGCAAATGGCCATAAACAGAGACCCGAGAATGTTAGTTTATATATGTATTTATAGATTTTATATCGCTATTATTATTTGTCTTAATAATTTATTTTCACTGTAACTAATTATATCATTATTATATTTTTATTTTTATTTGTAACGTACGTATAGGTGCCCCTTACTTTGCCGACGAACCCGTGTACACCAACATGATGTTTAGACGTTAGTTCCAAATGAGTCGTCGACTATTTTTACGTATAGCCGATGACGTGTCTAGTTTTAGTATTTAATTTAATTTTACTTTTATATATTGAATATTATTTTCCCATAACTAAGCGACTTATGTTGTCTCGACTTATAGTAAGTGTTAATTAACTTTAAGGATAGTGATTCTATGACGTCCCATAACTATATTATTTGCATTTTACAGTATGGAAAAGGTACATTTGCGAAGCTATACCAGTCAGGCTAAAATTATAGGAACACTATTGTCGATATTAGGAGCAATAACAGCAACCGTTTATAGCGGTCCATCACTTTTATCGACCTCAATGAACACGGACTGGATCATTGGTGGCATTTTACTTGCTAGTCAATATTTTCTACTTTCGTTCGCTTTAGTTGCCCAGGTATTAATGAAATTTGAATTATTCATGCATGGTTCAAAGAGGTGCACTCTATGTTCTTGAAAAAAAGTGAATATTGTTGCAGGCAAAGATATTGGTAGAGTATTCTGTGGACCTCATCGTAGTGTTTGTATTCGGCATAAGTGGACTGTTAGTAGCTGGACTTGGAGCGTTAATCATGGCCAGAGATTTAGAGTCTTGGAAACTAAGACTTGATGTTGTTTTAGCCACTATACTATACATGGTAAGAGTATGTTTAAACTTGCTTAGGTTTCTAGGGAGTTCGCTAATCAAAGGTTTTGTCATGTCAGCGTATTCAAAGAGCTCTTACGCCACAACAATATCTTTGTGTCATATATTCTTAAAATCCGCTACCTAGAGAAGCAAACTCCCTAGAAACCAAAACACGCTCAAACACATTCAAGAAACACTTCTTATTTTTCTAAAACACCTAAAAATTATAACAAAATATTATTTTGTTCGATTAGTTTGGAGTTTATATTGTTCGACCAAGTGTTCAAGAGAAAACTTGTTTTATTAAGAAAAATCGAAAACTACAAAAAGAAAAACACCATTTTTTTAAACATTTTTTGGCTGTAATTTAATCTAGTATTTTTAAGAGACAACTTTAAAAAAAAAATAGTATTACACATGTGAACACTACGAAAAAACCTAAACCCTAAGGCTAAAGTGCATGTGCAACTTATAAATATGCTACACATGTGTAATACTATATTTTTTTAAAGTTTTTTATATATTAAAAATCTCGATTTTTAAGAAAAAAATAATTAAAAAATCTACCATTTTTAAGAGACAATTTAAAAAAAAATTAGTATTACACATGTGAATACAACGAAAAAAACATAAACCCTAAGGCTAAAGTGCATGTACAACTTATAAATATGTTGCACATGTGTGAAACTATATTTTTTAAAGTTTTTATATATGAAAAATCTTGATTTTTTAAGAAAAAATAAAAAAAAAAACAATTGGTGGGTTTTTAGTTTTCTCATTTATATCTAGTTTTCTCATTATCCTCTCCCTATATATATATATATAGTAAAAGTATATCGTACATTACGGCTTAACGTACTTCACGTACAACAACGTGCGTGATTTGTTATATAATATGCGTGATTAATGTTTTCAATATGCGTGATTATTGTGTTTCAACATGCGTGATTTTGAACTTTTGAGTTATAACGTGCGTGATTTTAAAATGAACGTGCGTAATTACATGTCGTACGTTATGTACGTTAAGCCGTAATGTACGTTAACCTTCCTCTATTTATATATATGGGTTCAATAGGGAATACAAAAAAATGACGAATCGAGAAACCATTAATTTTACATGTAACACAATCATTAGAAAACAATTTCTAAAAAGAAGAAAATCAATTTTACATGATTTCTCCAGAGCTTTTTCATATAAATGCATATATAAAAGCCGTTCAAATAAAGAAAATGTATTTTTCCCTTTTTTTGAACTTTTTTAATTAAACGACTTCTACATATATTTATATAAAAAAAACTCCGAAAAAGATTAGGCAAAAATTATTTTTATGGCTATTTTTACATGGTTCCCCTATTACTCACATTTTTGTGGTTCCCTAACAAACCTTACTATATATATAGGGTGAGGTTTTAAAGTGAATACTTGTGTATTTGTGAATTGGGTGAATAAATCATGGCCATTAATTTACATCATCAAATCATAAAATACACTCATCATCAAATCTTAGCAATTGATTTACACTTGTATATTAATAATTAAGGGCTGGTATTAGTTCACTACTGTTCACTATGAAGGGGTATATTCACAAATGAACACGCACACACACACACACATACACACACACACAAATAGGATCAAGATCAAGGGAAAACCCCTTCAAATTGTGAGAACTTAGAGAATTCAGCCTTCCCGTGCGATTTTTGGCCCCATTTTTTTTCACACCCCTGAATTAAAACGTTAGAGAAGAGTTTCACAAAAAAATTCGTAGTTGTGTTTTTCGGCTCCTTACAATATCTGTAAAAAGTGATGATATAAGTATGACATCACTTTTTTGCAGCATTTACAACTGCCGTAAATGAAAAAAAAAGGTTTTTTTTTCGAAAAGCTGATTTTTTAGGATTTTTGGTAAAAAAATTGAAAAAACTTTTCGTAAGTTCGAGTTCTCTAAGTTTTCACAACTCGTATAAGATTTCATTTTATTCTAAACCTATACATATATATATATATAGGGGAATGTTAACATACAATATTTCTTAACGTACGTGCATACGCTGTGAAATTACGCACGTGGTAAAACGTAAAATCCTAATCACGCATGTTGAAAAACCATAGTCACGCATGTTGAAAAAACGGTTATGATTTTTCAACATGCGTTATTATGGTTTTCAACATGCGTGATTAGGGTTTTGCATAGCGTAATTTCACAGCGTACGCTGCATTCTACAAAGTGCGTAATTTCACAGCGTACACTCGTACGTTAAGGAATATTGTATTTTACACTTTCATTATATGTGTGTGTGTGTGTGCTTTAAGAATTGAATATGAATTTTGTATGTTAATATCCGTCTAAAAATTTTAATCCGACTAATGATCATGAAAATAAATTACCACCCAAAAAAATTCAATCGGTTTGGTCCTAAAAAATGTAATTATTGGTTTTGCCTAGATATTCAATCATGAAGAAAAACGTTAGAAAATATACACATGTTTGTAACACGTGAAGTATAAACATAAGAATTTGTGTATTTATTGTATAGGGGTTTACTTCTGGATTCTTTAACGTTGTGGTACAAATTTGGGTGCTGCGAGTGAAAGGTCCAGTGTATGTGGCCATGTTCAAGCCGTTAACAATTGTGATAGCGGTATTTATGGGTGTCTTGATCCTTGGAGATTCACTGCAACTTGGAAGGTTATTTATCTCAACTTCTCTTTTATTCTCTCATGTGAACAATACCTCAAGTTATTTGTGTTTTATGCACTTGATTATTGTTAGTACTGTTGATAGGGGTGATCGGGTTGGTAATGATGCCAGTGGCGTGGGTTGATCTAGGTGGTAGTGCTTAATCATATGGTGGTGGGGTGATCGGGGTGGAGATGATAGATTAAAATAGTAAGGCAAATTGGATTGAATAATCTAAAATATCACTCATTAGCCTATAATGTATCACACGAACAATGTGACACATAAGACTCCTAACTTTCACTGCCGTTACCAACCATAATTTCATTATGTCAAAAGAGTATCTTTGTATGTCCTTAACAAACAATTGACTATTTTTTTGTCCCAATCAAAATGTTTTAAGTTGTTATATAACGATATAAATGAAAGTTAGGGAGAACCGAACGTATTAATCAAATTACTAATACAGGTTATTATAAATAAATTTGCCATACTTTACAAGTTAAAATTTCAATATTCCAAATAATAGTTAAATAATTATACATTTGCCTAACACATAAATTTTTTTTAATTACTACTAGCGGGAGAACTCACACTTCACTAGGGGTGTGCATGGGTCGGTTTGGTTCGGTTTTTACTATTAACCATAACCATAACCATAACCGCTAGTTCGGTTATGGAGGTTTGGTAATCATAACCATAACCAAACTTCGGTTATGGTTAATCGGTTATGAAGTCGGTTATGGTTCGGTTTTGGTTAATTTCGGTTAAGTAACCAAGCAAGGTTTTAAATAAATAGGGTTGTGCACGATTTGAACTTAGCTTGAGCCTATTTTATACGATAACGGAGACTAAACTTTTTGGTTAAACTACCGATTTAGGGTTCTTTTTAATAAGGTAATTCTCAAACAAAAACAATTATGGCCATAACATCTTAGTTCTTTATCAAAATAAATGGCATCTACATCAAGATCATTTTGTTACTAACATACTTTTATCTTAGTAAAAACCATCTATATGGTTTTGTAAGACACAAATCCATTATGTAAAGTTAACATCACAAGTTCGGTTCGGTTTCGGTCATATCGATTAACCAAAGCTTCATAACCATAACCGATTGAGCGGTTATACAAAGTTTCATAACCATAACCATTGGTTATATTGGTTATCGGTTATTAGTGGTTCGGTTATGTCGGTTATCAATTATGGTGGTTAATATGCTCACCCCTACACTTCACGGCGGGGACCTAACAATTTTCAACAAAATTAAAACAAAAACGTAGATAAAAAAAAGCATTTCTCAACAAACACCTAACATGCACGTTTGTAGTGTTTTTATTGTGTTAACTCAACAAACACCTAACATGCACGTTACGTAGTGTTTTTATTGTGTTAACTCAACAAACACCTAACATGCACGTTGCGTAGTGTTTTTATTGTGTTAAAAGAACTTCTCAACAAATACTTTATATAAAAAAATAGCAAAACATAATGTGCGGTTTTTATCATATTAAAAGCACTTTTCAATAAAAATGTTATATAAAATAAAGCAAAACGTAGCACATGTTTCACTTAGTTTTTCAATTTTGTTAAAATCAGATTTACCCCGTCCACCAACCCCTGATCTCTGGGTGGATTTTTTCACTCGGGCTCTTAAATTAATAGTTAAAATACAAATTAAACCCTCTTAATTTTAGTTATTTCACTTAGGGCTTTATATTAATAGGTAAAATACAAGTTAAACACTTACGTTTATTTTAAAAAAGTTGATCCTAAAGTTATAAAATCAAACTTAATTCATATATTCTTCTTATAGTTATAATTATTTTTATTGATCGATTGATTTATTATTTTAAAATACTATATTTCACCTCTTAGTTTATTCCTTATTTGTTTTTATTTTAGATTTTTTAATAATTAAAAATAAAACATTATATGTTATAAATAAATGAAATTAATAAGGTTTAGATGTTAAATGGAAAAAATCAATTTTATAACTGTTTATAAACGTATGATGCTTATTGAATGCAACTATTTTGGTCCTAGAAAGTATATACACCATATCATAATAATTTTTTAAAAAATGCTTATTGAATGCAACTATTTTGGTCCTAGAAAGTAGATACTCCATATCATAATAATTTTCTAAAACGTACGATGCTTATTGAATGCAACTATTTTGGTCATAGAAAGTATATACACCATATCATAATAATTTTTTTAAAAAGAACAATGATAAACCTTTTAATTCTTCTGTTAAGATACATCAAGAAAGTCAAAATTACATAACTTTAAATATATTATCCGATTAAAGAGAGATTAAGATGAGAAATTAACCCTCGTCGTGAAACTATTCATTGTATGCAAGGATTCGTTTGTTTTTAAAAGAGTAAACTTCCGTTTTGCTCCCTGTGGTTTGGTCACTTTAACGGTTTTGCCCCAAACCTTTAAAAATAGCCATTTTACTCCCTGATGTTTTGGTTTTGTTGCCAGTTTGCTCCCTGCAGGGAGCAAAATGGAAAAACAAACAGTTTGGATGGAGTTAGAGGCGGGGAGCAAACTGGCAAAAAAACCGAAACATCAGGGAGTAAAATGGCTATTTTTAAAGGTTTGGAGCAAAACCATTAAAGTGACTAAATCACAGGGAGCAAAACGGAAGTTTACTCTTTTTAAAATGTTTAAAAAATCTATAAGAAAAAATATATAGTAAAAACAAGTCTAAAGCTCAAGATTATAAATTGAACCATCATAACATTTTTAAATATAGGTCAACTGGATCTTAATAACTTAAACTACGACTCATTATCTAATAGCCCAATAGTAATATATACTGACAATTTAAATAGTGGCTCTCGTAGCTTTCATTTTAGTTGCTAAGGTTTAACTCGCATAATTATCATAGATTAGCATGTGATTTCACTTTGAAAGAAAGAAGGCATGTTTCTCTAATTCGCTCATAATAGTGAAAATCAAATGTAATTCTACAATGATCATGCGAGTGAGATTTTTCTTAACAACAAAGTGAAAGTTCGAAATGTCATCAGTTTAGTTAAACTGAATGTATTGATTATTACTGATTAATGAGTCGAAGTTTGAATTATTGAAGTCCAACTTTCCTTAACTATAAATATATGCTTTATAACTTTAATAATCATTTTATATTCCTCCAAGCAGGCTAACATAACTATAAATATAAAAATTAAAAAAAAATGAAGTTTATTTAATCGGTTTAATTTATTGTATTGTATTTGCATTGTGCAGTGTTTTAGGGGGCTGCATAATAACAATAGGATTTTATGTGGTGGTTTGGGGGAAAGCCAAAGAAGACAACGAAAGCGCATTGACCATCAGTGCTCCTCTGCTCGAATCACATGAAGAAGATTTTTAAGTTTCCTTATCCTCGAAAAGACCTTTGTTAGAAAAATATTTAATTTCTTCCTTCCATAATAATGTTTCATACTAGTTTTTGCACTAGTTTTTTGTCCAATGCGTGTTTTTGTACCGTTTTTACGCTTAATGTTTATATTTTTATTACCGATCTAGTTCATTACGGTACATCCAAACTTATTTTTAAAGTTTGAACAATGTAAAAAATCAAAGGGAAAACAGAAAAAGAGAGGTTTAAACTTATTAAAATTCAAGGTTCTACTTAGACACTTCTAATATGTCTAATATAGTAAGTTTTAATATACCAAAAAAATAAAAGTAATGCAAATTATTAAACTATATAGTAAGTTTTAATGGAAATTATTAAAGTTCAAAGTTCTACTTAGACACTTTTAATATACCAAAAAAACAAAAGTAATGCAAATTGCTTAATCCGGGATTCAAACCCATGTCTGCGTGTTAAAACTTACATGCTTTTCCATTCATTGTTTGTGTTAGAATTTGTCTGCACGTGTATATATAAATTAATCTCGTGGTTGGGGGAAGGCAAAAAGAGAATTGTTTTAGTGGGTGCCATGTAACACCCATGTTTGGGTAACCCCCCTTATCAACTAATCAGCATTGATTACTATTCCCGGCCATGTTTTTTTTTCTATATAAGGTAATTTTTTAAATGGTTGAATTTCCAATTAAGTGAACTTTACATTTTTCCGCACTTCATGACGGGTTTTTGATTGTTATGGGTTCGATTTATCAAAGTAGTGATACGATACCGACATTCAAAAAAGCAATCTACACGTGTTTTACATTTATTTTTGTCCTTTTATCTATTATTCTCTGCTTACCATCAGACATATAATATCAGTTTATGATATTGTAAATTTTAAGAAAAAACAAATGTAATATAAGTGCCTAACTGTGTATAGTAGGGATGAGCATAAAATTGAATTAACCAACCGTAACCGAAATAATCGAAAATACCGAACCGAAATAACCGAATGGTTGGTTATTTATATTTTTGATAACCAATTGTTGCGGTTCAGTTATGGTTATTCTTATTTTCATAACCGAAAATAACCGAACTGAACCGAATGTTTTAAACATGGTCGGATCTATAGGACTATAGGTTTTTAAGTTATTGTTTAAGTGTTTAACCATTGCCCAATCCATATGTTTTTTTGGTGAAGTGTTTAAATGTTTTAACCATAGCCTAACCTCAATAAATTTAAAACTCTAGCCACTATGTGTTCGTATTTACGCTTCCACATAACACGTGTCTACGATGGGAAGGAAAGTGAGGTGTTGAGTTTATTTGGGAACTCGAAAGTGAAATGAAGACCAAGTATCTGCATCTATTCGTTGCATCTTCCTAAATTTCGGGACGAAATTTCCTAAAGGAGGGGAGACTGTAACGCCTCGCTTTTTGTAACTTTCCTTATTTAGCAAGTTTGTTGTACTCTCCATTTATGGAAACTTGTATTCCTTTGTATTCGTATTTTCATTTCAAACGTTGTAATTCGAGACTTGAATCATAATAAAAATCCTATCATTTATATACTTGTGCTATTCATTATTCGTAACTACTTGTTAATTTTTCATGATACATACATAATTGATACCATTTACATGCAAATTCATACTTATTCATAATTATATACAAAATACACTTATACGCTCCTTTGTTTATGCACAACACTTATACAATGCATTTATATGCTTAAAACCGACAAAACCAAGCAAAATTGAAATTGGGCTTATGGGCCTGGCCCTCTCGTACGAATGGGCAGGCCCAGTCGTCCGAGAGCCCACTCAGCCTATAAATAACAGTCCATTCCCTTCATTCCAAACCTTCAACTTTCGAATTCTCTCTCAAGCTGACTTCAAGCATTTCACTTGGAGCTTGTCTCAGCTATTTCTAAGTGAGTTTTAGCTCATAAACATCTGATTTCATCTATCTTCTTCCATTTTCTTCAGATTTTCATAAACTTTTTACAAGATTCTTCACGAATCTTCACTTGGTTTATCAGATCTGCAATGGCAACTGATAGAAACTATCGAATCATTTGAGGACCAAGTTGAAAGCAAAGTAATTCTTTCAAAACTATTTTAAATAATCTTTCTGACTTCGAACTCAACCGGATGTGAGGTTCTCTGACTTGGCCTGCACAGTCAATAACTGTGGATTCAAGTTTGAAGTAATTCCAGTCAAGTAGGTAATCAGTTCAAACAAAACCGAACCGATTTTACCTAGAAACAGTCTCGTTCGTCCGAAGTGCAGGCCCAGTCGTCCGAGAAGGTAACCCTCTCGTACGAAAGGGGACTCCCAGTCATCTGAATGCGCCTGTTTCATTAAGTTCCGACGATTTCAAGTGTTGAATGACTGTCCAGATCACTATTTTCAATATAGATGATTCTGGAATGTCAGTGTGTGTTCTGTGGGAACTTTGATTTGCAATCTAGATCCACCACCTCGCTTAACTCGTGTAACGAACACCCAAACAATCTTCTAGACCTAGAACGAGTGAACCCCGTCCTCGTCCGAACAATTCATATTTCGGTTTCCCCGTTATTCTGTTTTTCGCATTCCATGTCGCTGATTCTGTCGAGCAAACTAGGACCCATAAAACCACAAAAAATCAGTGTCGGGACAAGTGCACGGACAGAATATAATTCCTGTTTTATTATACTTTCATATTACACTAAGTACTTTAAATTTTGTAACTTAATCCTTCAACTCCAACTCACGCCTTCGTTTGCCCTGTAGGGTAACCTTGATGTTCCACTATTACCACCATCCCTTTGCTCGTCGGGTAGAATAACCTTGGCATTCATGTACTATGTCAACCAACTCTATGCTCGCAGGATTACTAAAGAAGATTTAGCAAAACCGTGAGTATACTCGAACACCCTTTTTCCAATTTCACACTTTGGGTGCAATATGTTAACTTATAAACCTACACAGTTACACTTAGACTTTTATACAATTGCACAAACGATCCAATACATGCATGCTAAGTTCGTTATACTTGATTCGTTATTCTGGATGATTCTTTTGTGTGATAACTTGTCATTAACTTCGTACAAGCCTCCCGTTAACATGTATAGCGCTATAGGAATAACGCACCATCCCTAAACTTGTGGTCGTGTTAAATGCTTATTATTGCAGTAATCAGAGGATTGACTTGAACATTCACATGCCAGTTTTAATGTTAATCTTGATAACTAGTTTGCCATATGAATTCGTTAAACTTTTATACTTATACTATATATCAAAACTTGTATACTCGCCAATACGTTGAATTAAACCATGTATTTTTAACATGTTGCAGGATGATGATGATGATGATGATATTAAAATGGGCGTAGCGACGATGCTTTAGATACACATCTAGAAATATTTAGATTATGTTGTTGTATCAAATTTTGTACTATGTGGTATTTGTTACGTCGTTGTATTTGAAATTATGTTGTATTTTGAATCTCCAAGTGTTGTAATGTGACAAGTTGTTGTGAAATGAAATCAGTTTTATTTAAATTACTGTCACTTTTAGTGTTATGTTGCAATGAACAATCCCGTTCGTCTCACTCCGATGTTTCCGCCATCGGTTGGGGTGTGACATATAGGCCTATAGGTGTAATATTTAATTATCATATCATATCGTATATCATATTGTATCGTATAGGTCTCGTATAGTATAGGTCTCGTATAAGCTACATGTGTAGTATTAGCATAGCATAGGCCTATAGGTGTTGTATAGATCACGTATAAGACTTATATTACACTATATGATACGATACTACACCCATAGATCCATACCAGGCCAATACAGTACCTATACTACTATACAATAGGTTTAGTATCATATAAAAAGGGTCCTAATAAATCCACATGGTATCATCTTATTTACACATGGTTTATACGGCCGTATAAGGTTATACGGCCCGTATAGAATAAAGTGAACTGACAAAGGCTGCTGCTAGCAGCCTTTGTCAGTTCACTTTATTCTATACGGGCCGTATAACCTTATACGGCCGTATAAACCATGTGTAAATAAGATGATACCATGGTCGTATATATGTTATACGACTACTTTATACGGGTCGTATATAACTATACGGCTCGTATACAATGAATTTCCTTTATTTTATTGTTTTATTACTATTTGACGCGACATATTATTCCTCGATTCACGTGCGAGTAGACGTAAGATTCTCTGATTCGATGTTATATTCCTCGATTCTTGTGCGATTTATGTGATTAGACGTTAGATTCCTCGATATTCGTGCGAGTTATTTGATTCGACGTTAGATTCCTCGATTCGCGTGTTAATCATTTGAAACGATGTAATATTCCGTAAAATTCTCTATATAAACGACACTAATTTCATTCATTTTCATTCAACTTCTATTCGTTTCTTCTATTTTTCTCTGTATTCAAATTATTTACGCTATAATGTCGGGTTGGGGTAACTTTTTTAATGTGTTTGATAACGAGGCGAATCAGGGGAGTTATGATAACAATGAAGATAACAAAGCGGGCATGTTTGATCTGAATGCTCCGTTCGATTCCATTCTTGCGTCGGATGCAGGTCAGGATAGTTGGGGTTTGGATGCCATTCAGCCTAATTATGCTGGTTATTATCCATCGCAACACCCGGTTAATTTTGAAGCCCCTCCTGTTAGTTTTGGACCACCGACTGATATTTCTCAGTCTCCTCCCATAAGTGATGGACCGCCGGAGTGTCCAAATGCTGACCAGGAACGTAGTGAGTTTCAAAACAAGCAGGCATAACATTTAATTATACGTTTATTTGTTGTACGTTAACTATTTTAGTGTTTTTACGTTTGATGTTGTTTTTATTAAAACCTTAGATTAGGGTTGCTCAACGGGTCGTGTTCGCGGGTTGGTGGGTTCAACCCGACCTGAACCTGAAAATTTTACACAAACCCGAACTCGACCCGAACCCGAAAATCGTATCATACATAACAACCCGAACACGACCCGAACTTTCATGGGTTAATTTATGACGTAAAATATATTGTTAAAAAACTTAATATAGTATAAATGTGTAACGGGTCAAGCCGCTAACCCGACCATGTTGACCCGAACCCGACCCGTTAACCCAAACGGGTTCGCAGGTTCAACCTGAAACTGACCCGAACCCGTTTATACTAAAACTAAACCGATTGGTTAATCATTAATTGACACATATAAGTGTTTTCGTTAGATATTCGCTAGCATGGATGAATTGGTAGAGTGGTGTAGAGATGTTGGACGCGTAAATGGCTACGCCCTCGTCACCAAATGCACCATCTACGATAAACAGGGTAGCGGTAAGCCGTCAAAAATCTGGCTTACGTGCGATTGTGCCGGCGAGTACAAATCAACAGCCACGGTCAGACGCAGCAGGACCAGGAAAATCGGTTGCAAGTTCCAACTGATCGGGGCATACAAAAAGAGGTTAGGTTATTAGGAACTAAAGGTTGATGAAGCTAAACATAACCACGAACCATTTCTGTATCCAGAGGGTCATCCGTCCCTAATGAGGCTGACTCCATCAGAAGAGAGGACGG
The DNA here is from genome assembly GCF_002127325.2 of Helianthus annuus. Taxonomy (NCBI): domain Eukaryota; kingdom Viridiplantae; phylum Streptophyta; class Magnoliopsida; order Asterales; family Asteraceae; genus Helianthus; species Helianthus annuus. Next base: position 154,073,376 of record NC_035435.2, on the reverse strand, counting down.
TGGAGCAAATGACGCATCAGAACATAAAACCACGAGACATTCTTGCTGCCATTAAAGAACAGAACCCCCATAATGTCTCAACAAGAAACACCATATACAACGCTCGGGCCAAATTGGGTCGAATGGAACAAGTCGGCGAGACTCCAATGCAGATACTTTTCGACCGGTTGGGGAAGGTTGGGTTTGTTTTTTACCATAGAACATCTCAAAACGGCGAACGGGTCGAGGATGTTTTCTTCATCCACCCAGAGTCGAACATGTTGTGGCGCGCCTTCCCGCATGTGTTACTTATAGACGCCACCTACAAGACGAATCGGTACAAAATGCCGCTTGTCCAGATTATCGGCGTTACATCCACGTTGATGTCGTTTTGCATTGCTCATGCGTTCGTAAGCAACGAGAAACAGGAAAACTTCACATGGGTTCTACAGAGGTTGAAACACTCATTAGACAGTGTTATGGAACCCCGTGTAATAGTAACGGATAGAGATCGCGCCCTAATGAACGCATGTGCAACCGTGTTTCCCAGGGCTAGACATTCATTGTGTAGGTGGCACATACAGCAAAACATCTTCAAATATTGCAGGAAAAGCTTTAAAACAGATGATCAATGGGAAAGGTTTCTTTACAGGTGGGGCGAGCTAATTAAGTCAAGACCAATCATGACTACAACTACTGGTACGAGCGAATACGATCAAACTTGCCACGCAAAAAAACCGATGGTAAGTTTTATATAATTTTTGCTTAATAATCGTATTAATTTGACTTGTCTTAACTGCACTTGACTTTGATTACAGAGATTATGAACTATTTGGATTCAATCTGGTTACAACCATATAGAGACCGGTTTGTTTCGTTCTGGAGCGACCAACATCTGAACTTCGGTCAACGTACAACGAACAGGGCAGAGGGTCAACATGCCCTTTTGAAGCAGTACCTAGGCGACTCTAATTACACCCTGGAGAAAGTGGTACCACTTATCGATAAGCTCATAAGAAACCAGGTGACAGAAATCAGAGCCAGCATTGAAACAAGCAGGAGCCGAACATTGGGTCATCAAAACAAACCAATATTTAATATCCTACTAAAGAAGGTTTCACATGCCTGCCTAGAGTTGATATCAGACGAAGTAAATGAAATAGAAAAATTAATGTTATATAACCGTACATGCGCGTGCCGTTTGTATACAAGCTGTGGGTTGCCGTGCGCGTGTCGGTTGGAACCGTATACAACGAATGGTAATACATTATTCGACCAACCACATTTTATAATCATAGCCTTTTATCACGCAAAATCTTATTGACGTTTTATGTTGTTTGTTGATATGTTTCTTAGGTGAAATGATCCCGTTGGAGTTGATAGACCCTTTTTGGAGAAAGTTAAATTTGGACTCCATAGTGGAACCGAGCAAGGTGGACTCTTTCGACTTAAACGGCGAATTTGCGCTTCTCAAACAACATTTAAGTGCTCAGCCGAGAGAACTCAAGAAAAACTTGATTCAAAAAATGAAGGATTTGGTACAACTCAATAAGACGAAGCTTAAACAACCAGTTGTGCAAAAAAACACACGGGGTCGTCCAACTTTAAAAGCTCAGCAACAAAGGAAGGATGATTCGTTTACGGAGCCTTCTAGACACAACTTTTTTACAACGCAGGACCAGCATAGTGATTCACAAGATGGGTTTGGCACACAAGAGTCAGCGATCGAACCTACCAGGCACAGCTCGTTTGTCGAGTCACAAAGTTATTGTACTGAAACACCTATGTTCCTCGGCGAGATTGCGAAAGGCGCTAAGAATTCGAAAACGAAAAACAAGGTCGCAAAATCAAAGGAAGAGCCACCAGATTTACCTTTGCTGCCTGTCGGACAAGTTAATATGTTCTTGCACTACCAAAAGTTCATTCCACCGTGCTTCTATCCACACCTCAGTCACATACAAAATGTGCAGGGTGATGGTAATTGTGGGTTTCGATCTATAGCGGTCGACTTATCGCTTAAAGAGTGGCAGTGGCCATTCATGCGGCAGAATCTTCATGATGAGTGCGACCGGTTCCACGATTTTTGGAAAAACATAAATGACGTTCAGTATCAACAAGTTCTGGAATCATTAGTTTGGTCCGACCAAATAGTCGGAGCACCTGAACATAAGTGGCTACAAATGCCATTCACGGGGCTTCTGATAGCAAACCGATGGAATGTCATTTGTCTCTTATTAAGTGACCTTGGTTGTGCTTCATTTTTCCCATGTTCACAACAGCCGAAGAAAGTATTCCGCATCGAACAGTCGCGCTTGTACATGTAAACAGGAACCATTTTATTCACGTCAGATTAGAAGGGGAATATCCAATGCCAACCCCATCAGGATACTGGCGACAACCGACACAGAATACGCCAGCAGAAAGTTGGTATCACTATTACAAGGAACGTATTGACCATTATAATATGATCGTTGATGAATATAGGACCAGGGATTACATAGATATAGGGATGTTGTGAATATAAAATGTTATTTACATGTTTTGACAATTTGTAATGATCAACATACACGTTATATAAATGTTTTGGCAACTTGTTCAAATTGAATTTGAAAAAACGTTTAAACGAATCAACGTTAACGCATACCGACCGTATTTTTGTCAGTTCCGCATATAGTAATTGAAAATAAATGAAAAATACTGAATTGTATACGGGTCGTATAAACATATACGCCTCGTATACATTGATCGTATATTAAGTATACGACAGAATTATAATAAATTAAATTAATGTATACGAGCCGTATACACTTATACGGCCCGTATACACAGGAAAAAAAATCGTATAAGTTTTATACGACCTCATTTCCACCATACGGCCTCAACATTCCACAAAAATTCTCTCGGTTTTCTCTCGGATCGTTCTTGGACAGCGTTCTTCGGCGTTTTTGGCGTTTTCTTCTCGTTCTTCCTATACGGTACGTTTTCGTATAGTAAACTTTCAAATTCCGTAACATGTTAGATTATGGTCTTGTATAGTAAAACGTAGATAGGCATAACGATTACGATTGTATAATTCAATTTGAAAAAAAAAATTTGAAACATAAAATTGTAACTGGTTATTCAAGTGTATACGGTCGTATAAATTGTATACGATCGTATATTGTTTGATTATTCAAACTGTATACGATCGTATACATTTTATACGACCGTATACACTTGAATAATCAAAGGTTTGTCGATCGTATACATTATATACGCTCGTATAACCTTTGAATATTCATACATTATACGATCGTATATTTATATACGGTCGTATACCTGTTTGAATATTCAAAGGTTATACGAGCGTATATAATGTATACGGTCGTATACTTGTTGAATATTCAAACATTGTACGAGTATATATGATATGTACAATACGTTCGTATACAAGAACAGTATTGGTATAATACGTTAACGATAATCGTATAGTGATTGCTAAGTTGTAATTGTTATTTGTTACAGACGATATGGCTGAGTCATCAGCAGCTGGTGCGGCCCGTGGAGGTCGAGGTCAGGGTCAGGGTCGGGGCCGTGGACGTGGACGCGAACGGGGACGTGGACGTGGACAGGAGGAGGAGGTTGTGCCCGATTTTACTGAGACGGGGCGGTTTGTTAGAGATATCCCCCGAGGTACCGTTGCCTATAGGGTTTTGGGCAAATTACGGGAGATGGTGCTGGATGCGCCTCGGACCATAGATTTTTAGTTTTTGACCGATATTGGAGCGATCGGTCGGGTCCGGGAGCTCATGCCAGCTAACTACCCGTGGGACCGCTTATTTGATGCCGCCGCAGAGCGGGCCCACAGGGAGATTACTTTAGAGTTTTTATCTACCTTTTCATTTACGGACACCCGGGGTGGGGGTTTTCAGCATTTTTTGACGGCAGAGGCCGTATCTTTTTCTATTTGCGGCAAGAGTCAGAGGATGTCACTTCCTCAGTTCGCTGTTGCCTTGGGTCTGTACTCACAGGAGGACTCAAGGTCCCGCACATTTTTTGATGCGCCAGTCACCACGCACACTAACGTGTTGTGGCCGTATTGGCGCACTATTGGGTTCGGGGAGTTCGCCAAACCGAAGCAGCGATCCCCGAAGGCACGAGCGACTGATCTTTACGACCCGTTACACCGATACCTACATCGGTGTATCGCCGTGACGATCGCCGGTCGTCATGATAGCAGGGAATGGGTCACCCAAAATGACCTATTCTTCTTGCACGACTTACTTAGCGGCGGGGGGGCCAACTTGGCGTACAAGTTGGCCGCATATCTCGCCGACTACGCTTTTAAGCGACCCTCTTCCCACATCAGCTGTGGTGCCTTCGTCACCCGTCTGGCGAAGGCTTACTTTCGCCTCCTGTCCCCGCAGGTGGCAAGTGATATGACCCTGATACGCCAGCTTGACAGGGTTGGGAGGGACACAGCCCTATCGATGGGTTTGGCTCGCGAGCTCGAGGGAGGGCAGCTGGTTTGGGCTTATGGTGTGGGTGAGGGACCCCGTGGACAGGGTGGTGGAGAGGGTGGTGATGAGGAGGGAGACGATGGAGAGGGAGACGAGGGGGAGGGAGATGGAGATGGAGGCGACGGAGAGGGAGGCGACGGAGAGGGGGTCGGTCATGCTGGCGATCGATCACAGGTAGCTGCGGAGGAGTTACGGGGTGATCGCCCGTACGTACGACGCAGCGTGAGACAGCGTGTGATGCCTCCACAAGGGGTGGAGGAGAGACTCGTTCAGGTCGAGTCGGATGTAGCTGCAGTCAGAGGGGATTTAGCTGCAGTCAGGGGGGATTTAGCTGCAGTGAGAGAGGATGTACGCTGGATGGTCGAGGCGATTGTGGCAATGCATTCTGCCGCGTCCCTACCTCCACGAGTTGGCGCAGCACCACCACCACCACCGCCGTAGCTGCTTTTTGTATTATTATTATTATTATTATTATTATTATTATTATTTTGTTATTTTACGTTTGAAATTTTGTAAAAGTTTATCTTTTTTTTTTTAGATGTAAAACATTATAAATATTAATCTTATGTTTAGATGTTAACTTGTTTGTTTAATAATTGTTGTCGTAGTTTATCATAATCATATCACATATTTATCGTTTTACATATTGGAAACTTACTAAACATTATAAATACGTTTAACTATAAACTCGACTCGTAACATAATCCGATATATACAATACTATTTTAAAATTTACAAAACTTATTAAACGGTTTCCCGATTGCAACAAAAAATTAACTATTCTATACATATTTATTGTTTTACAAAGTGGAAACCTATGAAACATAATAAATACGTTTAACTACAAACTCGTAACATAATGCGATATATAGAACACTATTTTAAAATTTTCAAAATTTATTAAACGGTTTCCCGATTGCAACAAAAAATTAACTTTTCTATACATATTTATCGTTTTACAAAGACGAAACTTATTAAACATAATAAATACGTTTAACTACAAACTCCTAACATAATCCGATATATACAACAAACGGTTTCGCGATTTCAACAAAAAATTAACCTTTCTTGCTATACGGGCCGTATAACATTATACGGCCCGTATACAGATTTTAAAACTAAAAACCCTTGTCCAACCTTCGAAAAAAGATGCTACTATGTATACGACCCGTATATAATATACGGCCCGTATACATATAAAAACAAAAAAACATTCCACTCATTAAATTCTGTGCATGAACATTCTATACGGCCCGTATAATTATATACGGCCTGTATACAAATTGGGATGTGAAAATAAGATTATAGGGGTGTGGAAATAGAACGGCCCTATAAAAATGATTACTACTGTATAAAAATATAATTTATTTAAGAAAATACTTATTTTTATTAAACTTCGGTAAAACTATTAAGTTTGTATAACCTGTACGCCCCCCGTATATGCAACCCTCTCTTTGATTTTGATTTCAACCGCCCCGTCATTCTCCTCCTGCACATACGAATTCCAGAAAACCCCATCAACAATCACAAAACATTACGATTCTTTTCATGGTGTTCAACAACAGAACACAGACTTCTTGAGAAAAGCTTGATCAACTCACCGACAACACTCCAAATTACGCAGAGTACCACCCTTTTCAATTCTTCAATTTACTTATTTCATTCACCTTGTTGTTGAATTATTAGTGTTTAATTAATCTGCTTATACATATTACATACCAAGTTATTCAATTCAGTTTCTGGGTACTTGAAATCCACACCACACAAATAGTTTCCAATACATACATATATATATTGCCCTAGGGTTATAACTACTTATAACATCATGGACCCAATTCAGGCTGTTAAACCCTTAGAACAACAATTCGAAAACCCCCCCAAAAAATACCCATCATATCTTGACACCAATGAGTTATCATCAAGAGCAAGAATTGTATGTGAAATGTTAGCTAGGGTTTACCCGGGTGAAGTCGAAACTGGATTATCCACATTGGGAATGAATCTTGAGCCTGAAGTTGTTGAAGAAATTATAAAGTTTTCATACGGGTATCCCGAAACGGTTGTTATGTTTTTCAAGTGGGTCGGTTCGAGGCAAAAGCATTCGCCTTTGATGTGGAATTTGATTGTGGATTTACTTGGGAAGAATAAGATGTTTGACCAGATGTGGGAAGCGATTAGATCGATGAAGCAGGAAGGGGTTTTGTCGTTGACGACGTTTGTTTCGGTTTTCGGGAGTTATTGTGAGGTTGGGAAGTTTTCTGAAGCGGTGATGACGTTTGATTTGATGAAAATTTATGGGGTTGAACCGGATGTTGTGGCGGTGAACTCGCTTTTGAGTGCTATCTGTCGTGACGAAACGCAGACAGCGAAAGCGTATGAGTTTTTCGAGAAAGTGAAGACGAGGATATCGCCGGATGGAGATACGTATGCGATTTTGTTTGAAGGGTGGGAGAAGGAACGTGATGTGGCTCGAGCTAAAACGTTGTTTGGAGAGATGGTGGTTAATGTCGGGTGGAGCTCGAAGTACACGTCGGCTTACGATGCGTTCTTGACCACTTTGGTTAACGCTTCACAGATCGACGAGGCATTAAACTTTCTTCAGGTCATGAAGGGGAAGAAGTGTTTGCCGGGTTTAAAATTCTTCTCTAACGCGCTTGATTCTCTTGTTCAGAAGAATGATTCCGTTAACGCTTTATCGTTATGGGATACGATGATGACGGGTGAGTTGACCCCGACTTTGACCATGTATAACACCATGATCGGTTTGCTATGCAACAACGATGAAATCGCTAACGCGTTCCAATTTTTGGATAATATGCCATACCGTGGGGTTTTCGCGGATTCCGTAACCTACAACGTAGTTTTCCGATGTCTGATAAAGAACAAGAAGGTGAAAGAAGCAGGGAAGTTTTTCACCGAGATGATCAAGAACGAACAACCTCCGACACCTGCAAACTGTTCTGATGCGATGTCATTGTTCTTTGATCATGATGATCCTGAGATGGCGTATGAGGTTTGGGCCTATGTGAAGGAGGAGGGCGTTACGCCCGTTGAAGATAGCGCGAATGCTTTACTTGTCGGGCTTGCTAGTTTGGGCCGGCTGTCGGAGTTTAGGAGAAACTTCGAAAAGTTTCTGAAAGGAACAGTTAAGATCTATGAGTCTACGATGGAGAAGTTGAAGATCGCGTGCCAGAGGGAGGGGAAAAAAGCTTGTGAGTTGTACGATGATCTTGATCGGAAATGGAGATATTCGTAGATGTTTTTCGCTGCGTTACTAGTGATTTTAGTCATTTAGGGTTTAAAGTTTAAACACATGAACAGGTACCTCCCGGTAGATTTTTTTTATAATGACTTGTTTTTGCAGTATTTGTTTCTTGTTAAGGCATTAATCTTCTTTTTTAACTCTCCTTTATTACTTCCGGTTTTGGTATTTTTTACGTCTCCTATATTCCATGATCATTATTTTTTTTTCCGCAGTGGAGAACGAGTCGAGTTTTAAGGTAAGAATGTAGATCGCCATTTATGTTGTTATTTAGCTTTTGCGGATAACTGTTTATCTTCTGCTGTGCAAACTTGAAACCTAATTGTTTGACATATTTGACACGTTTCCTTTTTAGCTAAACCTTTTCTTTACCGGTTTGACCCGACCTGGACAGGACTATGGGCTCAGTACGTCCTTTATTGTGACGACACTGATTTTTGTGTTCGTGTATGTTGCTATCACTCTGTATCCTACAGTAAGTTTCTTGACCCTTTTCGGCCAGTTATAATAAAGATTTCGTCCAAATTTTACGTTGCATGGATGTTGCATTAATAAAGAATTTGATAGCTCTGATGCTAATCAATGACATGGATAGTAATGTTTTATTTTAAACATTTCTAATTGGTCAAATGGGTAAAATAACAGAAAAGTTTAGCTAAAAAGGAAACGGGTTAAATGGATCCGCCCACCTGGTGATGGTAATTGGTAAGTTAAGTTATCCACAAATTTAGTAGATGTTACTGTCTGATGCACATGTGAGTAAATTAGAACTAATCTGTTGACCGTTATAGTCGATGTTGATTGGTCATTTTTTGGTTCATTTATTCTCGTCTTCAAAACAAAATTGCCTATTCAACCTTCATATCAAATATCGAATTCAACTATCGGAGTGGCCATTTCAAATCATCTTTGGTCACCATAATAACAAAAAAACAGATGATCGATGGCAAACGATCGTTTTTGTTTTCTGTTGATAAGAAAGTTGGCATGGGTTGAACGCCATATCTCCAACGCAAGTTGTGTTTTACCTGATTTCATTAAATCAGTATAGTATTGGTTCTCACGCTTTCCAATAAATTGACGCGGGACACGTGGAAATATTAGATTGGCAAAGCTAAGGGAAAAACCATGCGTTCCTTAGACCACCCGTAGTGGTTTAGAAAAATAATGCCCCCACCATAGGGCATTATCCGACACGTGTCATCCCAGTCAGCATGGGGCGTTATTGCAAAAGTGACGTAGTGGGAATAATGCCTGATAATGCCCCTTCCAATCATTAAACAAAAAAAAAAAAGCAAACAGATGGATGGTGATTGGCTAGTCAAACTTGCATGGGGGTTCTCCAAAGTTGTCAGACAAATGCTCAAAATTGATTGGTTAAACAAACATGTGCCAAAGTTCATATCAGCGTTATTATTAAAACGCCAAAGTTCATTTTTTGGATTTTTTTTTTAAATAACGCCCCATGTAATGGTAGTGGGGGCGTTTCTGGGCCTTTTTTTTCAATTTTTTTTTTTAAATAACGCCCCACTACGGATGGTCTTAGTTGAATATCACAGTGTCCCTTTATGACTTTTCAAGGTGCTTTAAGACAAGCAAAGTACATTCTTTAGTTTTAATCATATACTTATATTCAAATCCACTTCTAACTGTTCGCTAATTACGTTTAGTCTATAAAATCCATTTGTAACATCCGGCTTCTTATACCAACGAATATCGCCAGCTTTTTACAACTAGAATATGACAATCTTCAAAACTAAAAAATATTTTTTTATACACACAAAAGATTGTTTATAAATAAAATAACTCTTTCAAATAACACGTTTAAACTTCACTATTATAAAACGTATAAAACTTGACAAGTATGTCTTGTAAAGTGTAACAATAACCATTCCAATTAGTAGCTTTCCATGCAGGTAACTTACATTCCCTTTTCTCAACCAAAATGGCATCTTCCTATACCTTCCTTTCCTCTCTACACACTTCAAATCAAACCCTACCTTCACCATAAACAATCCATAATCCCCACTCTATGAATACACCCTCACTCCACCTCTCCCAATGCCGAAACCGCAGGTCCACCTCGGCCAACGCCGCACCAGTTTCCCCGTCTGGGTCCTCGCCTTCATCTGCGCCATCATCGCCTTCGTCATCATAATCGCTGGAATCATCGTCTTCATCGGCTACCTCGCCATCCGCCCCAAAGTTCCCATCCTCTACGTCCACACCGCCCGCCTGGACGAAGCAGTCTACAACCAAGAAGGCGTGTTTTCCGTCCGGTTAACCATCAACATCAAAGCCGAGAATCATAACCTCAAAGCACATGTCAGCTTCTACAACACGAAGCTCTTACTCGTCTACCACGCGCTGAGCATTGCTCAGCTCGTGGCGGACCCGTTTGATGTGATGAAGAATTCATCACAAGAGTTGCATTATGTGGTGGAGTCATCGTCTATTCCGTTGGATCCTCGGGTGCAGGATCTGACGGAACAGGCATTGCAAAACACGCACATGATGCCGTTCTCGTTGAAAGGGACCTCCAGGACGAGATTTCGGGTTGGACCGTTGGGATTTTTAAAGTTTTGGTTGCATATAAATTGTCATATGTGGTTGCCTACTAACAACAGTGTTGTGTACCCGCATTGTAGCACTTCTTCACATTGACAGTTTACAAGTTTATGGATGATTCAGTTTCTTGATGATATGGGAAGATTAGGTTTCTAATTGGTAATAAGTTTGGATCATGGGAATGTTTAGTTTAATATGGGTTAACACTTGGTTGCTAAATGTTGTGTAATTATTATTTAATGCAATAATAATGTAAACTAATATACTTGGCTCTAAGTGATATGATTGGTGTTTTTGTGTTAGACATCATGTGTGTTTGATTGTTTATTCGAGTTTAATAAAATAAGAAAAGAAGGGAAACAAAATCAACGAGAGAAAAGAAAGGCAGAAAGAGCTAGAAAAATATAATGTAATTTTGTGTTTTAGAGTTTGAAAAAAGAAATTAAGGATTTTATGTGTTTCCAAATTAAAAGTTATATTAAGTGGAATGAAATGAAAATGGTATGGATGTGAAAATATTATAAATTCAAACAAACAATTGTATTAATTAAGTGGAATGAAAATGGTATGGATGTGAAAATATTATAAATTCAAACAAACAATTCAAGCAAAGTGGAAAGGAGATGAATTAAGCTCTAAATTTTGTGTAATAATGATCTATTCATTTCAACTTTGGATTTTGAGTAATAACGAGTTGACGCTAACCCATGCGTTGTGACGGGTTGTTGGTTAAAATTTTTATAATGAGTAAATGAGATAAGAAAATTCTTAAGTTTATGCAAAATTTCTTCTCTTTGTTTTATTTTTCATACTAAGCACCACAATAAAGTATTTAACTACAAAACATAATCTTTTGAAGAATAGTAACGTAATCAATGTTACTGTTATCCGGTTTTCTTAGCAAAATAATCAATTGCAGACAAATAGGTCACACATCAACTCCAATTTTACTATTATAATTTGAAAGAAGGTGCTTATTTGACCTATATCTCTTTCAGTAAAATTTCTAACTCATAAACTCCAATTTTATCAAAAAGTTAGTGGGCTCGTGAGTTCTAGAGGAAAAATCCCATTTTCTTCTTCCCTGTTTTATTAAATTCATTTTTTTCTGTATTTGAACAAAGCCAAATGAGTGTTCTTTCTATCGCCAAGGATCTATTTTGCATACATGGCCCAGTTTACCAATGGAATTTTGCGGTTCTTTTTGTATGTTCTATAACCAACAATATTTCTAACAAAAACATATATAACAACAAAAGTTATTAAAAGTAAAAAAACATATAGAAATGTGAAACAACACGTTGAATATCCATAATATTTTTGCAATTAAACACATGCTAGAACTTGAAATAGTCCAATTGTAACTAATTTAAAAAAAAAAAAACTATATCAAATCTTCCTAACACAGGAAAAAATAAGGGGATGGAACAAACAGATATTGCTTATCATTCAAGATTGTTATTCAAAAAATTTGGTATTGATTTATCATGATTCAAAATGTAAAAAAAAAATGGCAAACATGAAAAGGCAGATGCTTGAAGCAATTGAACAAAGTTAGAAACTTAAATGTTGTAAAATATTAACCCGAAATCATGTGTCTGCAATTGAAAAAGAAAAATAACATGGTAGCGACATATAAATCATTTTGAATCAGATTTTTTATTGCAATTCAAGAAGGAAAAGAACGGCAATTGTAATGATTGAATCAATTGAACAGAATTTAAAAAAGTGACTAACGGATTGGATGCGATTGTGATTTGGAGATAGGATGTGATTACGATAAACATAGTATGAATAATTAATAACGCATTTTGGGGATATTGTATGGTGTGACGGTTTGGGTTGAGAAGATGTGTCGCTTGGAATATGAAGAAAAATCCCATACTATGTAAATATCCTTGGTAATATTTGTTGAAGTTGGATGATCTCAACGGTGGGAGTTACGTTAAGAATATTTAATGCATGAGCCATAATAATAATATTTAAGTGTGAGTTATAAAATCCATTTATTAATGCCAATCGTGCCTTTTGAAACGTCACCTTTTTTCTGTTTTTTTTTCTTTTGAAACAACACTTTCTTAGAGTTTGTTAAATGCCAACCTTTTAATTGAGTGGCTTTTTTAACGACGCTTTGAAAAGTTGCTGATGTCATCTCCTACTTGCCATTAGTTACGACGTATCAAAATGAGAGTTGTGTTGATTCGCATATAAAAGGGGTATGTGTGTTAATCAAAGGGTATGTGTGTTAAATAAAGAGAGGTATGTGTAAACTAAAGAGGTGTGTGTTAAATAAAGGGCATGTGTTAATTGAAGAGGTATGTGTGTTAAACAAAATGGTATTAATTGAAGCGGTATGTGTGTTATACAAAATGGTACATGTTGCTTTTTGTATATATAATAAAATGAAAGGGTGTGAGAAAAATGAACCAAATGGTGTGACTTTTAAACAAATGAGACATAACTCAACTTGCTAATTGTATAAGGGTATATAATATAATATAATAATAATTAAGCAAAGGGGTATGTGTGTGTAGTTTTTTAAAAGTCACAACTTTTCATTCTAGAGAGGTAACCCAAGTTGCTTTTTACAGGGTTATATAATGGTCTAAGACTTATGTTATTAATTTATATGCATAATATATATTTGCGTAACACAATTGTATTAATTAAGTGGAATGAAAATGGTATGGATGTGAAAATATTATAAATTCAAACAAACAATACAAGCAAAATGGAAAAGAGATGAATTAAGCTCTAAATTTTGTGTAATAATGGTTCATAACATATATTTGCATAACACAATTATGTGCAAACTATATAATTTATGTATCCGATAGTTGGGTAATTGATTCATGTGATATAATGTTAATAAATTAGCAAAAGGAATGTCTCCTTGCATAATATAGATTTCAAACATTCATGATTGGAATGTTAATAAGTCAAATTACTTTTCTCTAGGTCTATTAGTGAACCTTCTCTCCAGGGATTATGAAACTAGAAATATTCTTGTTATTGCTTCGATTCATATTCCCCAAAAAGTAGATCCCGCTCTAATGGCTCCGAATAAATTAAATATGTGCATTAAGATACGAAGGCTTCTTATTCCACAACAACGAAAGCACTTTTTCACTCTTTCATGTACTAGGGGATTTCACTTGGAAAAAAAATGTTTCATGCTAATGGATTCGGGTCCATAACCATGGGTTCCAATGCACGAGATCAGGGACGGAGCTTAGTGGAAACCCGGGGTGCACCCACCCCCCTGAATGTTTCGGTTAGAAGTGTAAAATTTCCGATTTTTCATCCGAAAATTTTAAAATTATAAAGGATCGCCCCCCCAATTATTTTGCCTAAATATTTATACAATATATAAATGGGTCTCATGACTTTCCGCCCCCCCCCCCCCCCCCCCCCCGAAACTTTTAGTCAAGCTCCGCCACTGCACGAGATCTTATAGCACTTACTAATGAGGCCCTATCGATTAGTATTACACAGAAGAAATCAATTATAGATACTAATACAATTAGATCAGCTCTTAATAGACAAATTTGAGATTTGGCAATCCCAGGTAAGATCTTTTATATATTATTTACGTATCTGATAGTCGGGTAATAGATTCATCGTGCCTTTTTAAAGAGTGACACCATAAAAAAAAGTTAGATATGCTAGCATTTATCTTGCATATATCACCAAACCATGATGCGGTCATTCTCCACAGGGGGTGAGCAACCAATGGTATACCTTTGTACAATCATCACCCATAATATGTAGTTTTCTTTTCTTGTTGTGTTTTGAAGTGTCAAACGTGGTTTTGACTAAAATAAGATGGAGATATCATGTAGTGATTTTAATATAATAAAGTCATTTAAGTTAATCGAAATCTACTTAAGACCAAAGGAAATTCTGAATAAACTTCCGCACGAGTTATGAGTTTGTGGACTGTGTGGTGCATGCTCGTTTAAGATTATCAGATTCTCGTCATCGACAATTTGGAAGTTTAAGGGGGCAACACCTCCTTAGTGGTGTCTCAATTAATGACTGGCGCTCATGACAAGCATAAATTAAATTTCAATAGTTGGAAGCCTCAAGAACTTGCTTCTGATCGACCTGATCGATGGAAACTTCAGTAAAAACATCATGAGCTTGTGTTAGTAAGTTACTATTGATACAAGGCAACGATTAGCCAAGTTATCGATGACAAACACAATTCATTAATAGTATCTAAGTTACTTCTAGCATAAAAAACTAATGGTCAACCATTTTTAAGCTTCAAGCTGACACATTTTTTAATGAAGCAAGTTGTTTTAATTTTGGTCTATTTTTAGGCGTTGTCTTCAAAACAAAAAAAAAAAATACATACTTGTTTTTTAAGCTTACCGTATTGTTCTATTAAAAATACAATCGAAATACTTAATATGTTAATAATTAAACTCGATTCAAAAAAAGTGTCCATAAGATTGCTGTTGATGCAACAAACACGAGACCAAAGATAGTAGCTGAGTTGGTTAGGCAAAAAGGTTGAAGGGTTTAACCTTGCCTAACGCAGGTCGCGGGGTTCCCCCACGTTTGCAAGACGTGGAAGGAGGTTTACTAGTTCGTAGTTGTTGTTTGCTGAAGATTCTTTCTCTGAGATGTTCTCAGATCCAGAAGTGAGAGCAAACGGAATGTGTGTGGTGGATGTGAAAAGGAGTGACTTGTACGTAAGCAAGTCCTCCACACGAATGACCAGAGATTAGAGAATCTGAGCTGATCAGGGGATGTCTTCTGGAGTAAATGAAGTGTCTTTTTATAAGGGAAGACATCTCCCAAAGTAGCATGTACAAGACTAGTAATCCTGCTTGTAGTGGAGGGTTTCCCCTTTTGGGGGTTGAAGGCTTTTGACCCCTGGGTAATAGCGTGCATTGTGCAGACCTGCTTTAATTTTGCGGCCGTGGGTTGGTGAAGCAAGCTCCGGATGTGACTGGCCATTGTTTCCTCCTCGTTTTCCCATCTTACCGCTTTTTAACCATTGAACCGTTTAACCATTTAAGCATTTGCATATTTAGTCACTTTATTTAGTCTTGGGCTACCCCCGTCATCAGCCCCCCAAGTCAGAGGTTTTTGGATAGTATGCTCAAAGACTTCTGACTTTTATGCATGTGTTTTATCGCTTGAAGGTTTCAAGGGTTCGTTGCTTGATGGCTTGAAAGGATGAAGGCAGTTAATATTTTGAATTTGAATTTTAAATGACTGACAGTTGATTTGATTGATGTATGGCAGTTGATAGGGTGGCGGTTTTGCAGAAGTTATTATTTACATTTTTGCCTCTATATTAGCTTGTTTATATTTTTCTTAATTGCCGTTTCATTTTTCCATCCAAGTATTTTCTGCAAGTCTTCCCCTTTTCTTTCAAGGTTAGTGTTGTTTTCTTTTGCTTTACTTTTTCATAGTTTCCTTGCAAAAATGGGTGCCCTTAAGGATTTAGCAAGATCCTTTTCCCGGTTAAGCCAAGAGGAAGTAGAATTGTTTTGTAAGGAATATGGCATTGGGATTGAGTTTACACCTACTGCTCCTGCGTGTGATGCTTCGGTTGATAAATGCCCAACTGGTTTCATCGCCCTTTATTGTCGTCACTTTGAATTTTCAAACCTTCGCTATCCGTTTTCTCTGTTTGTTTTGAATTTGTTAGAGTATTACCGGGTTTCCTTTGGTCAGATTCATCCGAAGGGCATGGCTAGGGTTTTACATTTCGAGGTTTTGTGTCGTGCCCTCGGATATGATCCTTCATTATTGTTATTCCGTCGTTTTTTCCGATTGGCCAAGAATGGCGATTGGTTTACTTTTGAAGCATCTAAGGTTGATTCTGGCCTTATTTCATCTATGGTTACCACACTTGGAACTTGGAAGAATCATTTTTTCTGGGTTTCAGACACTATTGTTCCGTTTAAAACTGTGTGGCGTCACCCGGATGCTGTTCTCAATGAACCGGAACCCCTTGAATCTGATTTAAATGATGCTTTTCTGAAATCTATTCGTAAATGCCCTGCGAGGGTTCGTCCCTTTCCTGAGCATTTGCTGGTTTTATTAGGGGTTAGTAAGTTGTGGGAAAAAGCTGACCGGGATCCGGTTCTGATGAGAGATGGCACGGGTATGCATTTTTGTTTTCTCCTTTCTTTTATCTTTCTAATTTTTGTCTCATGTTCTATTTGTTTGTTGCTTGCAGTTATGTCTGCCTTGGATTTCATCAAAAGTGATAACACTTCGGACGTGGTTTTTGGGGATGTTCCTGTTGTTCCTGATGAAAATGTTGTGGTTAAAGGTACCGAGCAAAGGTTTGAAGGTGGTGGGTATGTTAGTGTGTCGAATGTTAAAGGTTTCTCTAAGCCTCTTGCCCCCAAGACTTCGACTCGGCGATCTACTCGTCGTTTGAAAGCTGCTCCTCAATCCACCTCTACTGAACCGGGGGAGTTGAGTGATGATGTTGAAGAGTCTGAGGACCAAGGTGTTGAGGCGGGTTCTGAAAGGGAGAGGAAGTTAGTTGTTCATGGCAAAAAGGATTCAACCAGAAAGGTTGCTGCTACACCTGTTCAAGGTTCTTCGAGTATGGACGTTGAAGGGTTGAATCCTGATGCAGTTTATGTGCCAAGCTCGTCGGTAAAGGTTGATGATAGCTTTAAAGATGCTGCTGTCTGTGAAGAGGCCTTAAGTCATATTGCTCCTCCTTCGGTTCACAAGACTATCTCCGAGATGGATGATGATGTGATGCTGTCCCGGATGATTCTTAGTACTTGCAACCTTGCAGCTATGCTTCCTCAGGGGGTTGCTCGTTTTCGCCAAAGGATGCGAGAGTATGAAGACTTTTCCAAAAAGAAAGATAAGATGAAGTCTTCGATGGCGTCGATGAGAAAGGAGATAAGTAGCTTTGCTGAGAAGGAGGAAGCTTGGTCGAAGAAGGTTGAAGGCTTGTCCAAGCAGCATGAGATTGAAATGACTGATTTTAAGAAGAGCTTCGAGGCTGATCGGTTGAAGCTAAAGGCGGACATGGAGGCTTTGTCTGTTGCTCAGAAAGCCTTTGATGAAGAGAAAGAGAGTTTGAAGGCTTCGGTATCTCGTGCAACTAGTGATAACCAGTGGTTGATTGAGCAGGGCTTTCAACAGGTTGTCACTTACCTGCTTCATTCTACTGAGTTTAATTCTGCCCTTGGTGATGTGTATACAAAGTTGCTAAACTTGGGAAAACACCAAGGTCTCGTTGCTGCCTACAAACTGCATGAAGCTGGGCATGCTCTGGAAAAGTCTCCGTTATTTCGCCCAGATGCTCCCGATGTATTCAAGAGCTCAGTTGAACAAATGGAGAGGCTAACCTATCCTTATGTTCATCAGGTTTCCTCTTGCTTTGGTAAGCCTTTGTCTGTTTTACAGGATTTGAAACCAGAGGGTCTAAATGAAAAGGTTTGCACTGAGGTCTTGGGCTCCCTTTCAAGGAAGAGATCTTATTCCGGAGATAGTGATGATACTCTCTCGAGTCTGCAGGATGCTTTGAAGGATGTTGGTTTAGAGGCCTCAGCGGTTGGTGGTGATGATGGTGCTAAGGCCAAGAAGTCTAAGAAAGCCAAGAAGTTCAAAGCTGAAGGTTCCAAGCCTTCTGCCATCTGATGTTTATTTGTAGCTTTCTTAGCAAAACACTTTATGGTTTGTAATGTTATTTTGAACAATGTTAGTTTCCAGGAACCCTTAAGGTTCCTGTTGGTGGTGTGTTGGGCCTGTATGGCCATTTGAACACTAGTTTACCTTGCAAGTTACTAGGACTTGCTTTAACTGTTACCTGAAAGTCTTTTATGACTTTCTTTGCTATGATATGATGGTTGTTATGTTACTTCTGTTATGTTTTTATACTTGCTTTGCTTAGTTTGTTCGGTAGGCTCTTAACCCTTCAAGCCTTTGGTTAGCTGTTTTTGGGTTGAAGCCTTCAACGTTTCAAGCTTATTATGCGGGTGGTTTGAAGCCTTGATAGCTTTTGGTTTGGTTTGTATGTTTTATTGATGGGTTTGCTTATTTTTCCTTTGGCAATTGTCATTCTTTTTTAGCCTTGTCTTTGTTGAGTTTACTTTGTCTTTATGTTTTTTACACTTTAAAGGGTTCAGTGCTGCAGACACTTAGCCTTAGTGTTTATGAACAAGAAGACGTAGTATCTATCCTCTTCATTATTTCTTTGTGATTTACTCGATTTCGTAAGCCTATTTGTTGGTTATATTTCTAAGGCTTAAGGAACGATTGGTGTAGGTTGTTCAAACCTGTCTATGAGACATTATTGTTTTGGCTTAATAAGTCTCATGGAGTTGTATTGATTTAGGAACTCACCCCTTATATAGGTTCATTCAACCCTTGAACCTATTGAGCGATATGGCCCGGGAGCTCATCCCCTTACATGGCCCTTGCCATGGAGTTTTTTGCTAGGTTCTCAACTTGATATTAGGATAGAGGGACAAGTTTGATAAAACAACTTCATTCATTCAAGCAGTACTTGCTTCTTACAAAAGGTTTTCATTTTAATACAAACCAAACTTTTCTGTCTAAACATAGAATTTTCTCAAGGTTTTTCCGTTCCAATGTCTTGGAAGCCTTTTGCCTTC
Source organism: Helianthus annuus (assembly GCF_002127325.2). Lineage (NCBI taxonomy): Eukaryota > Viridiplantae > Streptophyta > Magnoliopsida > Asterales > Asteraceae > Helianthus > Helianthus annuus. The sequence continues at coordinate 154,054,456 of NC_035435.2, read as the reverse complement.
TGAGTCTGCTAGCTTGTAGGATCCGCCCTTGTGTGCTTCGAGGATGGTGTATGGACCTTCCCATTTTGGGCCCAGCTTTCCTTAATTTTCCTTTTTGCTAGCTTCATTGTTTCGGAGGACTAGGTCCCCTGGTTTGAATCGTTCATTCTTAACGTTCTTGTTGTAGTAGGCTTCCATCTTCTGCTTGTATTTGGCTACTTGTATTGCTGCTTGATCTCGGGCTTCCTCTAGGAGTTGTAAATTCAACATGGTCTCTTGTTGGTTTGTTTCGGGATCCATGTTGACAATTCGTTGGGTTACAACTCCTATTTCAGCAGGGATTACGGTCTCGGATCCAAATATCAAGCTGTAAGGCGTTTTCTTGTGGCTTGTTTTTTCGGTTGTTCTAATTGCCCATAGAACACTAGGCAATTCCTCGAGCCAATTGCTTTCATATCTTCCTAATCTCGTCTTGATGCCTTCCACTATGCTTCGGTTGGCCCTTTCAACCTGGCCGTTTGATTGCGGGTAAGCCACTGAGCTAAAGATCTGGTTGATCCTATACTCTTTGCACCAAAGGCTGAAAGGTTTTTCAGCAAATTGCTTTCCATTGTCAGTGACAATCACTCTCGGCAGCCCATAGCGGCAGATGATGTTTTCCCAAACGAAGTCTATGACCTGCTTTCCTATGATCTTTGCAAGGGGTTTAACCTCGGGCCATTTGCTGAAGTAGTCAAATGCTACTAACAAAAATTTTACTCCTCCTTTGCTTGGAGGGAAAGGCCCAACAATGTCCATTCCCCACTTATGGAATGGCCATGCCGATGTTATTGGAACAAGATCATGTTTGGGACTTCTTGGGATTGGGGCATGGATTTGACAAGCATCACATTTCTTCAATTGTTCAATGGTGTCACGATGCATCGAGGGCCAGAAATATCCAAGGTTCATGAGCTTTGCAACCACCGACCTAGCTCCAAAATGAGCTCCGCATACTCCTTCGTGTATTTCCTTGATCAAATACTTGCTTTGTTCAGGACCAACACATCTTAGCAAGGGGGCAAGGTAACCCCTTTTGTAGAGGGTTTCTCCTTGTAACACATATTGTCTTGCTTTTATTTTAACCCTTTCGGCTTCTATTTGATCGTTGGGTAGTTCACCATTTTGAAGGAATTTTTTGATGGGAGTCATCCAGTTTGGATCTTCCTCAGTGACTACATCTTGGACTTCCAATTCATCAATCGATGGAGCCTTCAACACTTCAACCAACACCTTTTTAGTGAGGTGGGCAAAGGTGAGGGATGCTAATTTACTTAAGGCATCGGCCTTTTTGTTTTAAGACCTTGGAATTTGCTTGATGCTGCATGTTTGGAAGGTGTTCATCAATTCCTTGGATTTCTCTTTATATCTTCTCATGTTGGGTTCTTTAGCAATGTAGCTGTCGTTGACTTGGCTTGAGACTAGCAATGAATCTGTGAACACTTCAAGCTTCTGGACTTTCATTTCTTTGGCCAGTCTTAAACCGGCGATCAGTGCCTCGTATTCAGCCTCATTATTGGTGGTCTGAAAATTAAAACGGAGAGCATATGTTAATTCTAACCCTTCAGGGTTGATTAGGACTAAACCAGCTCCTGACCCTTCAACGCTTGAAGCCCCATCAGTAAATAATTTCCAGGCCTCAGGGTTGGAGGGTTCAGTGGTTGTGGTGTTTACTTCGTCAATTGTTTGGTTCGGGACTTCCACAAGGAAGTCGGCCAGAACTTGAGCTTTAATGGCTTTTCGTGGGACATAGGTGATGTTGTGCTCACCCAGTTCCACTGCCCATTTTGCTAGCCTTCCTGAGTTTTCAGGTTTTTCAAGCACATTTTTGACAGGTTGGTCAGTGACCACTTGTATAGGATGTGCTTGGAAGTACCTCCTAAGCCTTCTAGCTGTTTGAACTAGAGCTAGGGCAAGTTTTTCGAGGGGAGGATATTTAGTTTCAGCTAATTTTAGAGTTTTGCTGAAAAAATAAACGGGTACCTGGGCCTTGTCTCGCTCAATGGTGAGGACTGCACTGATGGCTTCGTCAGCGATTGAAAGGTACACCGATATTACCTCCCCGGTTTCTGGTGCTGCAATATCTGGTAGGGAAGCTAAATGTTGCTTCATTTGATTGAAAGCCTCTTCAGCTTCATCAGCCCATTTGAAATCCTTCTTGTCTGAGCAGTTCTTGAGCGTTTTGTAGAAGGGCAGAGATCTTTCGGCCAATTTTGAGGTAAAACGCTTCAAGGCTGCAAGCTTCCCATTTAAGCTTTCAACCTCCTTCTTGGTTCTGGGTGGTTTAGCTTCGAGGACGGCTTTCACTTTGTTAGGGTTGGCTTTGATGCTTTGCTTTCCAACAATGTGACCCAAGAATTTTCCCTACTCGAATCCAAATGAGCATTTTTCCGGATTAAGCTTCATGTTAACCTTTCTGAGGTTCTTGAAAGTTTCTTGAATATCATCAAGCATTTGATGTTCCGTCTTGCTTTTAATCACCAAGTCGTCAACGTATGCCTCCATGTTTTTGCCAATTTGGCTTTCGAAGGCCTTGTCGACGAGCCGTTGATAGGTAGCTCCTGCATTTTTGAGGCCAAAAGGCATCTTTTGATAACAGAAGATCCCTTTGTCCGTGTGAAAGGCTGTTTTTTCCTCATCCTCTTTCTTCATGAGGATTTAGTGATAGCCTTTGTATGCATCAAGAAAGCATTTGAACGAGTATCCTGTGAGGGAATCGACCTTGAGATCAATTTCCGGTAGTGGGTAACAATCTTTAGGACAAGCTTTGTTAAGATCTTTAAAATCTATGCACATTCTCCAAGAGTTTTCAGGTTTCTTGACCATAACCGGGTTTGCAACCCATGATTGGTACTTGACTTCTCGGAGAATGCCGATCGACACAAGCTTTTCAACCTCTTGGCAGGCTGCCAGGCTTCTCTCGGGTGCCAGGCTTCTTTTCTTTTGGACCACCGGCTTGACATCCGGTGGTATTCTTAATTCATGCTCGGCAATGTTCCGAGGGATCCCGGTCATATCTTCTGGACACCAAGCGAATACATCACTGTAATGTGTTAGCAGCTTTTCAAGGTATGAAAGGGTCTCCTGAGAAAGGTTTGGGTTGACTCTTATCCGTTGCTCAGGGTATTTAGGGTTTATGACCAACCTTTGCCTGTCTTCTTCGCTGTTTGAGCTTTCACCCTCAATCATGTAAGCTTCCTGCGAGGGTTGAAGGGTTGCTATGCCCCTTTCGGTAGGAAATTTAACCGTGCCATGGCAAACAGACACTGCCATGTAAAATGCACACTGTCTGGGTCTCCCGATGATCACGTCATAGCTTGAGGGGATGTTGATAACCACAAAGGTTAATGATTGGGTTCTTTCTTTTAATTCTTCGCTGAAACGAACATCAGGGGTTAGCTGCCCCAAAGGCTTGAGGGGTATGTCAGCGATACCTTTTATAGAGGTTCCAGAAGGTTGAAGCCTTGAACGTTCTTCATTGCTTAAACGGTTGAAGAACTTTTCGAACATGATTTCAGTGGCTGCCCCAGTATCTATGTATGCCTTACATGTTTGCAGTGTTCCCACGGTGGCTTCTACCACGAGAGGACTGGGAAGTGGGTCCTTCTTCGTAGGGGGGAAGCAGACACACTGAAGCTCCCAGGCTTTCAACCGCTGCCTCTTGTGAGGAACCTTTTCATCAGAGTATACCATATTGACTTCCTTTCCCTTGCCTTCAGCCATCTTGTCTCGAACTCCTTTTACCAAATGAGCGAGTTCTCCTGACTTAACAGCCTCTTCAATTCTCTTTTTTAGTTGGAAGCAATCATTGGTGTGGTGACCCTTTTCTTCATGAAACTCACAGAACTGCGTGGAGTTCTCATTTTTTCTGCTTTTGGGGAGAGGCCTGGGAGGTCTAAAGTTTTGTTTGACTTCTTCCGTTGCCAGGATTTCTTGAGGGGTTTTTGTGAGGGGAGTGAAACTTATGCCTTTTTCTCTGCTTGAAGGGTTCTGACCTTCATACCTTCGAGGGTCTGAACCCTTTGGCCGCCTGTCATAGGAGTTGAAGTTTCCCCTCTCTCTAGCTGGGCTATTGCTTCGCCAGCCGGATCCTCTTTTCCTTTGTTCCTTGATGTCTACAGCTTCCTCTCCCCGAATGTGAGCTTCGGCCCTTTCAAGGGCTTCTTCCAAGGTTTTGGGCAGAGACTTTTTGAAATCTCGTGTGAGGTATTTAGAGGTTATGGCATTCATAAAGCCAGCCACTCTCATTTTCTCGCCTGCCCCTACATAGGTCAGACCTTCCTTTTTGTATCATTCAATGAATGCTCGGACACTTTCATCATCACGTTGTTTTATCTGGAAGATCACCGTCGCGTCTTTGACATATCGCCTTTGTTGGGAGAAGTTTGCCAGAAAACCCCTGCTGAGGTCATCAAAGCTTCGAATGCTTTGAGCAGGTAGGTCGTTGAACCAGATTCTGGCGGATCCAACAAGAGTTTGCATGAACATTAGGCAACATTCAGCGTTTGACCATTTTTCTATTTGGGCTGCACCAGTGAAGATCTGGAGATGGTCCTCAGGATCTTCAGTCCCATCATACGTTCTGATGTGGGACGGCATCTTCATCTTTGATTGGAAATCATAATCGGCTATCTGCCTTGAGAAGCATGAAAGGTTACTTGGCTTATAGGGTTTAGCCAAGTCCTCTTCAGTCCTTGTATCTATATTGTTACTATTGCCGTGATTCCCCTGAGTGGCTAACACTTGATTAATGAAGTGTTGCCACGGGAAGTTGGCCATCATCTGGGTCATCATATTGGGTACGAGGTTGAAGCCTTGAAGGCTTCCTGGACCAACCGAGCAGTTTATTCCGAGAGGAGTGCTCATAACAGCACTTCGTGCTAAAGGGAGCACGGACAGAGCTTGCTCCCATGAGGTTGTTACAAAAGCTGGATAGCTTGTTACTGGGGATTGTAGGAGCTGGTCAAGTGTTAGCTTGTGTCCCAAAGGAGCACCACTAGTAATCGGTTGGGAAGAGAGGATAGGATGCACCGTAGGATTTGTCATAGTGGACAGATAAGGGTGAGGGTTTGGAGGGTTGCTGGGACCAGCCTCACTTCTTGTGGTAAAAGGAGGTAGGGGTGGTCCGGGAGACAGCGTTGGTTCAGGTTCGTCATAGTCTAAACGAATCCTTATACCCTTTTCCCTTTCTTTACTCACATGCTGGTTAAGAAGTGACCTTAACTCAAGGAAATTATTTGCGACCCCCTCGGGGGTAAGTTCAACACGTGCTGGGGTGTCAGATGTCACACCCCCAAAATCCACATGCGGAACACCACCGCTTGGAGGCGTGACTGACCAGGATCCAGCCACTAATCATACTGAGCATTGATTTAATATTAGAAATATTTACTATCCAAAGTAGTTAGCAACATTGCAGTTTAAGTTCGATGATTAGTTTAACAAAACAGCGGAAGCATAAACCAAATAGTTTTAAAGATAGTCCTTAGTTCAAGATAGTTAAACCCAACACACGGGTTTGACGAACACTACACATCCCCAAGCAGCAGCTCCTGAGTCACTGGTTACCTGCAAAGCATGCAGTAAGGGGGTCAACAATAATGCTGAGTGAGTTCACTAGTTGTCCAGTTTTAGTTTACCAGAAACTTAAGTTGTTTAGATAAAGCATTTATAATCACGTCCTGGGGAGCTACCCCATCTGTAAGCTCACTAAACTGTAGATACCGAAACTGTTGACGGAATGTTATTGTGCCCCGAGTCAATGTCTATCGTCATTGACCATGTTGCAAGGTCTACTAGTTCACGCCCGATCCCCCCGGTCACGGTGTGAGGTTGTCAAACCTAATAGCGCTATCAACTAATAACCCGTTCGCCCCCGGCGATTAATCGGTATTGTAAGCAGGGACTTAAAGTGATAGAGTTTCGTTTAGCATGGCTAGTTGTGATTTATAAATAATATCCAAACGTGTCTCCCCCGGAGATAGTAATTACCCAATCTGTTTTCCCCCGGAGTAATGGGTCAAAAGTGTTTTCCCAAAGTTGGTAGTTTGTTCGTGTCCCTTCGCGGGACGCATGCTTTTAGTGTGCGAACTCACCTTGGGTTGCTCGGCAGATTAGGTTACTTGTCAAACACGTTGGTCACCACGTCCTAACATGGTTACCGGTATAGGTCAGGTTTGGTGTACAAGCAATCACGTAAAAATCTACACTTAACTAACACGTTGCATGCATGCAATTAGACGGTGGGTTATTGGGCCGACCCTAACATTTACACAGTCAAACAGCAACACATAGTCCAGTCAACAGGTAGCCCATGTTACACACATTATGGCCCAATAACCAAAGTGGACAGCCCAGTCGCAACCAGGTGGTCTCGAGTCGCAACCATGAGGTTTCGGCTTGTCACGCTGTGGTTGCGAGTCGTAACCGCGTGGTCTCGAGTTGTCATGCTGTGGTTGCGAGTCGCAACCGTCGTAGTTTCGAGTTGTCACGCTATGGTTGCGAGTCGCAACCGTGTGGTTTCGAGTTATCACGCTGTGGTTGCGAGTCGCAACTGTGTGGTTGCGAGTCGTAATGCTGTCCTTTTCATGTTCACGTGCAGATTCAGATACATCAGTCCAATTTGTACTATGTAATCAGGCCCAAATCAAGTAATAGCCAATAAGGTTTCACTAACACTTTTCCTAATCTGACCATTAGTAAAAATAGATCAAACTTTACCCTTTTTGAAATCTTCAAACCATATTCAACAAGTTCATCACAAGTTCATAGTTTTCTAGGGTTTTCATCTTAACATAATCATACATTTCTATGAGCCAAAATCACATATTTTAGCAAGATCATCATGCAAGAACAAGAAAACATACACTTTGTGACTTTAAGCATAACTCGGTTGGCCCTAATCATTCTTAAACCACTATTCTTTAGCCACTTAAACATGTTATCAAGCTTCCATACATAAGGGTTTACACATATAGTCAAACTTCACAAATCATCCTAAAATCATGCATAACACTCTAAACAAGCACTTTCTAGTTCATTCATCACACATAAATTCTATACACAAAAATAGAACAATAACCGGTTATGAAGAAGGAGCCGAAACAAAGGAAGGGAACCGAGAAAGTAAAGTGTCCGAATGATGATGATCTTGTCCGAGATTCCTTGACCGAGATCCTAGCTTGAACCGAAAGTTGGAAGAGAATGGGAGGTTGCTTAGGGTTTTCTAGTGAGAGAGACTAGAAGAAGTGTGGGTGTGTTTGTGTAACAAATGAGGGAAATGGGGAAAGGTTGGGATTTTATACAAGGTTCAAAAATAAGCTAAGGGGTTTCGGCCCAAACCGGTTACGGCCCAAGAGGCCCACTCGAAACCGAGTGGCCCACTCGCAACCGAGTGGTTGCGAGTCATGGTCTCGACTCACATACATATATATATAATACATACATACAACACATATCATGCAAAAGGTCACGTTTCCATTTAATAACATATATATACACAAAAATATTACAAGGTGTTCATTCGGAAAAACCTAGAGTGTCACATTATCCCCAAGTTTTAAGAACTTTCGTCCCGAAAGTTAAAGCAGCCACTGTCAAGCTAGAGTGTTTCAGCGGGGTGTCACATCATCCCCCCGTTAGTTTGGAATTTCGTCCCGAAATTCGGTTGTAGCTTCAGTGCTGGGGTTTTCGTTTGGGAACAACTGGGGATACTTGGACTTCATCTGGTCTTCCCGCTCCCAGGTAAACTCTGGGCCACGTCGTGAGTTCCAACGAACTCGCACGAGAGGTATCTGGCTACGTTTGAGGGTTTTGATCTCTCGATCCGTGATCTCAATCGGTTCCTCAGTAAAGTGTAGCTGTTCATCAATAGTGAGTTCCTTGAAAGGAATTATGAGTGTTTCATCTGACAGACACTTCTTCAGATTAGACACGTGAAAAACATTGTGCACTGCACTTAGCTCTGCAGGCAGGTTCAATCTATAAGCAACCTTACCGATTTTCTCGGTAATTTCGAATGGTCCAACATATCGCGGGTTCAGCTTGCCCCGTTTACCGAAACGAACCACACCCTTCCAGGGTGAGACTTTAAGTAGAACCCGGTCACCGACCTGGAATTCTAGCGGTTTCCTACGCTTATCAGCGTAGCTTTTCTGACGGTCACGAGCTGCCGCCATGCGTTGCCTGATCTGGGCAATCTTTTCCGTTGTGTCTACCACCAGTTCTGGGCCTGTGAGTTGACTGTCACCAACTTCCGCCCAGCAAAGAGGTGATCGGCATTTACGACCGTACAATGCCTCAAAAGGTGCCGCCTGAATACTAGTGTGGTAGCTGTTGTTGTAAGAGAATTCCACCAGCGGTAGATGCTTCTCCCAGTTCTTGCCAAAGTCGATCACACATGCCCTAAGCATGTCTTCCAGGGTTTGGATGGTGCGTTCAGACTGCCCATCCGTTTGTGGGTGGTAAGCGGTGCTCATGTCCAAACGTGAGCCAAAGGATTTGTGCATAGCTTGCCACAACTCGGAAGTAAAACGAGCGTCTCGGTCGGAAATAATAGAAGTTGGCACCCCGTGCCTCGAGACTACTTCCTTTAAATAGATTTCTGCCAAGGTAGAAAACTTGTCTGTTTCCTTAATGGCCAGAAAGTGTGCAGACTTAGTCAATCGATCTACTATCACCCAAATAGTGTCATTCCCGCGTTGGGACCTAGGTAGCCCTGTAACAAAATCCATGGAAATTTGCTCCCATTTCCACTTCGGGATTTCCGGTTGCTGGAGTAGGCCTGCTGGTTTCTGATACTCAGTCTTGACTCTTGCGCATGTTAAACATTTGCTAACGTAAGCTGCTATGTGGGCTTTCATGCCAGGCCACCAGTAAGTGGTCCTTAAGTCGTGGTACATCTTATCTGAACCAGGATGTACTGAATAACGGGACTTATGGGCTTCGTCCATCACAAGCTCTCGTAGATCTCCGTAAAGTGGGACCCAAATGCGCCCTGCCACATAGTAGGCGCCGTCTTCTTTTTGCTCTAGTCGTTGTCTCGATCCTCGCAGGGACTCAGCCCTGATGTTTTCCGGTTTCAGAGCTTCAATCTGAGCATTTCGAATCTGGGTAGGGAGATTAGACTGGATGGTAAGTTGTAACGCTCGCACGCGCTTGGGCGTAGTGTCTTTTCGGCTGAGGGCGTCTGCCACGACATTGGCCTTGCCCGGATGGTACTTGATGGCGCATTCATAATCATTCAGGAGTTCGACCCATCGACGTTGTCGCATGTTTAATTCCTTTTGCTTGAAGATATGCTCGAGACTCCTGTGATCGGTGTAAATGGTGCACTTGGTACCGTACAGGTAATGTCTCCATATCTTAAGCGCAAAGATCACTGCTCCCAGCTCCAAGTCGTGCGTAGTGTAGTTCCTTTCGTGCGTCTTAAGTTGTCGAGAGGCGTAAGCAATAACTTTGTCGCGTTGCATTAACACACAACCGAGCCCATGGATGGATGCATCGCAGTAAACCACAAAGTCGTCAGTGCCTTCAGGCAACGAGAGAATAGGAGCACTACAGAGGTTATCCTTTAGTTTCTGAAATGCGGTTACCTGAGCTTCACCCCATTTATAAACCATACCCTTCTGAGTAAGAGCCGTGAGAGGCTGAGCGATCTTTGAAAATCCCATGATAAATCTTCGATAGTATCCCGCTAGTCCCAAGAATTGGCGGACTTCGGTCGGAGTCTTAGGGGTAGGCCAATTCTTTATAGAGTCGATCTTAGCTGGGTCGACGTGAATTCCATCCTTGTTAACCACGTGCCCAAGGAAATGGACTTCTCGAAGCCAGAAGTCGCATTTCGAGAACTTGGCATACAGTTGCTCATTGCGAAGGAGTTCGAGGATAAGGCGTAGGTGCTGTTCATGCTCTTCTTGACTTTTTGAGTAGATCAGAATGTCGTCTATAAACACAATCACGAATTTGTCGAGGTAAGGTTTGCACACTCGGTTCATGAGATCCATGAATATCGCGGGCGCGTTGGTCATTCCAAAGGGCATAACAAGGAATTCATAGTGACCATAACGAGTTCTGAATGCAGTTTTGGAGATGTCTTCATAACGGACTCTTAGCTGATGATAGCCTGATCGCAGGTCAATCTTAGAGTAGTAGCTCGATCCTTGCAACTGATCGAATAGGTCGTCGATTCGCGGGAGAGGGTAACGATTCTTGATGGTAACCTTGTTCAGCTCACGATAGTCAATGCACATTCGGAACGTGCCATCCTTCTTCTTAACAAAGAGTACCGGTGCTCCCCAGGGTGATGAACTAGGGCGGATAAACCCTTTATCCAATAGTTCCTGTAGTTGAGTAGAGAGTTCCTTCAATTCTGCGGGGGCTAGTCGATAAGGCGCACGAGCTATAGGCGCTGCTCCGGGAGCTAGCTCGATTTGGAATTCAACCTGACGGTGGGGAGGGAGTCCAGGTAGTTCCTCAGGAAATACCTCGGGGTAGTCACGCACTACTGGAAAATCTTCAATCCTCTTTTCCTTTTCCTGCGTGTTGGTGACAAGTGCTAAGATAGCGGTGTGCCCTTTTCGCAACCACTTCTGGGCCTTCAAGAACGAGATAATGCCGGAGATTTCTCCACCTTTGCTACCTTGTACAATAAGAGGTTTGCCGGAACGGCGGGGAATACGAACTACTTTCTCTTGACAGAGGATCTCAGCGCGATGCTTGGATAACCAATCCATACCGATAACGACGTCGAAGCTTCCAAGGGTAACAGGGAAAAGATCGATACTAAATGTCTGACCATACAACTCTAGTTTGCAGCCTTTGATAACATGTGAGGCCTCGATGTTTCTACCATTAGCTAACTCGACGATATGGTGTGAACTTAGTAACGAAAGCGGACGCTTAAGCTTCTTACTAATACGTAGGGACACATAACTAGCATCGGCTCCAGAATCAAATAATACAGAAACATAACGATCATCGAGTAGGAACTTACCCGCCACGACATTGGGGTCACTCCTCGCTTCTCCAGCTCCAATCACAAAAGCCCTTCCTCTAGCACCATTCCCAGCGTTGTTGTTCTGATCGTTGTTTCCAGCTCCCTGATTGTTGTTGCGGTTCTGGTTCAGTTCAGGGCAATTCTTCTTAAAGTGCCCCTCAGCTCCACACTGGAAACAACCCTTGGCATTCCCGTGATGTTGTTGCTGCTGGTTCTGCCCCACGGGACGTGGGCTCCTACAGTCCTTGGCCTCGTGCCCCATTTTGTTACATCGCTGACACTGATTTTTCCCACACGGCCCGCTGTGATGTCGATTGCACTTGTTGCACTTGGGGTGGTTACCGCGATAGCCACCCTGTTGTTGAGTGCCCTTGTTGTTTTCAGTTTTCCTTTGCTGTGCTGGGGCCTGAGTGGGGTTAGCATCCTTGCTTTGATTTCCTTCCCACTTACGCTTGTTGTCACTAGAAGTTCCGACAGTAGCACTGATCCTTTTGGGCAACCTGCCCTCTTCTACGGCCTGATCAGTGAGTTTGTGAGCAAGTCGAACGATCGGCTGAATGGTAGTGAGGTTGGCTGAAGTTACATGGCTTCGAATTTCTGGAGCCAAACCCTTGACGTACAACTCGATTCTTCGATACATAGGTCGAGACATGTTTGGGCAAAGAGCAGCATAGTCATTGGACAGCTTGGTGTAGGTTTCAATCTCTGACCCAACCATCTTAAGCGCATAGTACTCGTTCTCAAGTTTGTGGATGTCATCCCGGTGACAGTACTCCTCCTTAATCATGTCCTTGAAATCCTCCCACGCAGTAGCATTAGCAGTTTCTAACCCAAACATCTGAATTTGCGCCTTCCACCAAGAAAGCGCGTTTCCTTCAAGCGTAGCAGTAGCAAACTTCACCCAATTCGCAGGGGGACACTCACAGATAGCAAAGACAGCTTCAACTTTCTCAATCCAATGTAGAAGACCTATGGCACCCTCAGTGCCGTTGAAAGGGAGAGGCTTGCAATCCATGAAAGTCTTGAAAGTACACACAGGTGGTTGCGCAGGTGCATGCTGACCTGTTCGTGAGAAGCGAAGCGTACAGATTTAGGGATAAAAGGCGATGTGGCGGTAGGATCTAAACATCCTAGGGTAACGAGTTTACCTCCAGGGTGAGCTGCAAAAGCTGCAGCCACCGTGTTAAGCAGGTTAGTGAATTGAGCCTGAGTCATGTTGATGTTTCCTCTTCCACGTCCACTCATTGTCTTCATAATCAGAAAACATAGTATGAGTGTGAGGTCGTAATGTAGCGAGAATGAGATAGAAGAGAGAGGTGTATCTATCTAATTAGGCACACTAGTACGTATAGCAAAACAGGAAACATAAGGTAAGCAAACAAGTAAACACTAGTCCGAGCTATGAGGTCAATGTGTTGAGCCTTGCACTTGGAGTGTAGTGTCGTCGCGAGTCACAGGTTATAATCTGGTTTTTCCCAAAAAGATTTTCCCCTTTTTAAAACCAAGTTCACTATAACCAATGGCTCTGATACCAATCTGTCACACCCCCAAAATCCACATGCGGAACACCACCGCTTGGAGGCGTGACTGACCAGGATCCAGCCACTAATCATACTGAGCATTGATTTAATATTAGAAATATTTACTATCCAAAGTAGTTAGCAACATTGCAGTTTAAGTTCGATGATTAGTTTAACAAAACAGCGGAAGCATAAACCAAATAGTTTTAAAGATAGTCCTTAGTTCAAGATAGTTAAACCCAACACACGGGTTTGACGAACACTACACATCCCCAAGCAGCAGCTCCTGAGTCACTGGTTACCTGCAAAGCATGCAGTAAGGGGGTCAACAATAATGCTGAGTGAGTTCACTAGTTGTCCAGTTTTAGTTTACCAGAAACTTAAGTTGTTTAGATAAAGCATTTATAATCACGTCCTGGGGAGCTACCCCATCTGTAAGCTCACTAAACTGTAGATACCGAAACTGTTGACGGAATGTTATTGTGCCCCGAGTCAATGTCTATCGTCATTGACCATGTTGCAAGGTCTACTAGTTCACGCCCGATCCCCCCGGTCACGGTGTGAGGTTGTCAAACCTAATAGCGCTATCAACTAATAACCCGTTCGCCCCCGGCGATTAATCGGTATTGATGTGACACCCCAGGAAAACCAGTGAACGATGTAACTTACCTAGCTTCCTCAGTGAGTGCGTACCAAATTTCGGGACGAAATTTCTTTTAAGTTGGGGATAATGTGACAACTCGAGTTTCTGACTTTCACTTTCGCATTAAATGCGCGTTGACTTTGACTGTTTAGTTGTTTGGATTGTGGACTTGAAATTGTACGCGTTGTGTTTTAATGAAACGTATTGTCGTTTTGCCTATATGTGATTAACTTGCTGTGGTAGAAAATAATATTAGAATTATATTATTAAAACACTTAGTCTAGATCACGAAACATGACATACAGTTCGAAGGATCTCGAAACATATCCTTCGATTCGAAGGATCAACTTTCGGTTCGAAGGATCTCGAAACATATCCTTCGACCAAGGACCCTATCCTTCGACATCTTTCGGCCCAGTCTTTCTAATGGGCTTGGCCCATTCTTGTGATACGATTTAAATACGTGAATGCATGTAAGTCAACAGTTAGTTTCAAAAACCCTAGTTCTATCGTGTGTGTGTGACGGCAGCCTTGTGACTTCGTGACCCTCAAAAATCGATCGGAATTACTTCCTTGTTCATTGTGGTTAGTGCAAATCATTATCCGATTACGTGTTTTAAAACATTTATTTGAATGTTGTTCTTGCGTGTCGTTTGTGATGATTATTGGTATTTGATAATTATTGACATCATAGTATTCGGCCATTGTATTCTTTTTGGTTCAATGACATCGTGTGCAATATTCCTTGATATTATGTTTGCAAGATGTTGTTTGTATGTTGATCGGATATGGATGTTAATCGGATGTGTATGTTAATCGGATCTGTTGTGATGATATTCAACGATAATGTCTTGTGGATCGGCTATGATATTATGCAATTCGGAATCTTTATTGTTTATGGAACCGGAACATAATATGATTAAGTGTTATTATTGTTCATGTGGTTAAATTAGGGTTCATGAGATTTAATATGAAACTCCCTGTTTGATCGATTCTGAAGTAACTGAATACTTGAATTTGTGTTAATTGATAATCGGATAAACTTGGAAACTGTGTGTAAACGTAACTGTTATTTGTCGAAAGATATTAGTTATTCGAAACATAGTTGTGACCGAAAGATACATGTCCTTCGAACCATAGTAGTGTTGACCGAAGGATAGCTTTGACCGAACCATAGTAGTGTTGACCGAAGGATAGCTTTGACCGAAAGATGACATTGGTTCGAAAACATAACATTCGGTCCGAATGATAACTGTGATAACTGTTTGTCGAAAGATCACTAATGTGTCGAAAGATAACCATGAATCGTAAGATGATAACTGTGTATCGAAAGACGTGTCGAAACATGATTGTGATAATTGTGATAATTGTTAGACCGAAGGATGAGCAATGTATCGAAGGATGGGTAATGTGAATCGAATGATAGTTGATGATTAAATGTGAAATGATACGTGTTGTGCCGTTATGCAAACTGACTGTTATGTGATACCTGATTTATGCATGATATTGGCTATCAAGCACTATGTGACATTAGATTGCATGCGTATCATTGCGAACATGAACTGATTTGTTATACGTGCATACAATAGGACGTGATTAATTACTTGTGAGTGCATAACCTAGCATACCGAGCAAACCAAGGTGAGTTCACACTCTTACCAAGGCATGGGATTCCCGGGGTGTTGGGAATGGGATTGAAAGGATAAGGTTGAATAGATACACTACTGACACTATGACTAGACTACCATATTACTATCCTCGGATGTGAAGGATACTTATACTGATCACTATTCTCGGTTGTGAAGGATACTTATACTGATCACTATCCTCGGTTGTGAAGGATACTTATACTGATCACTATCCTCGGTTGTGAAGGATACCTATACTGATCACTATCCTCGGTTGTGAAGGATACTTATAGATACGATAGTCTAGTGGTTATACAACATGGGAAGCCCCCACCAATAGAACGTACTAACGGCCCAGTAGAGCCACCTGTTACATACGAACTTACTATTACGCATTTACTTTCTGTGAACTCGCTCAACTAGTTTGTTGATCATTCTGTTACATGCCTTGCAGATCGTTAGGTACTTGGAGCTTGCACTGGAGAAGCGGGTCGTTGTGGGCAAGGATCGTGGTTTCTACGATGAAACTATTATGACATTTAAAACTATTAACTATTGTTGGTTTATTTACTATGCTTCCGCTACACTTTAAAACTGTGGTTATGTTTTGAACACCTATCATAATGAATGGATGGTTTACATTTATTTTACTTAATATTAATTACATGTTCAATATGATTGGTGGCTTGATCCTGGTCAGTCACGCTCCCAAGCGGTGATACTCCGCGTGTGGATTTTGGGGGTGTGACAGATTGGTATCAGAGCCATTGGTTATAGAGAACTTGGTTTTAATATGGAAAAACGTTTTTATTAAAACCAGACTATAACCAGAACAGTGCTCTCAACGATCCACAACGACGCTTCGCTCCACGTGCAAGACTCAACTTCCTAGGTAATAAGGTTTATGTTTATTGCCTACATTGCTAGAATTTGCATAGAACTTTGCTCGTAGTATGCTTACATTACCTTGCTCACAACTTGTCATTGCATGAGAATACTTATGTGCTTACACTCTTCTGTCATCGCACTATTCGCGAACCTTTCTCACTTATGTTGCCTTTGATGTGAAGATCAATGGCCGCACGAATTACCATGACTCAAGCCCAGCTAGAGGCTCTCGTTGCTGCGGCAGTTGCAGCCGCCCAAGCAGGTAGTATACCCTGCAGTATAGACACTAGGATCTTTAGATCCTACATTAATTCTCGTACTTAACTTTGCCCTATTCGTACACAATAGGTCAACCCGCTCAGCAACAACTTGGGTGCACCTTCAAGAATTTCATGGATTGTCGTCCTAGCTCGTTCAGTGGCACGGAGGGAGCAGTTGGACTCCTCCACTGGTTTGAAAAGCTCGAGTCGGTTTTCGAAATGTGTGAATGCCCTGAGGCTCGCAGGGTGAAGTTCGCCACTGGCACACTTGAAGGGATTGCGCTCACTTGGTGGAACGCACAAGTGCAGATCTTAGGGTTGGCAGCTGCTAACGCCACACCCTGGAATGATTTCAAAGAACTGATCAAGAGGGAATACTGCACTAGAGAAGACATCCACAAGTTGGAGGACGAGTTGTATAACTTGAAAATGGTGGGTTCGGAAATCGAAGCTTACACCAAGAGATCCAATGAGTTGGCTGTGTTATGTCCAACTATGGTGGACCCTCCATACAAGCGTATTGAGTTGTATCTCAAAGGGTTGGCACCAGAAATACAGAGCCACGTTACCTCGGCTAACCTCAACAACATCCAGGAAATCCAGCGTCTCGCCCATCGCATCACCGATCAGGCAGTGGAACAGAATAAACTGCCAAAGCGTATCAGTGCTACTGCTACCGCTACTGCTTCTACTACACTTGCTACTCCCAGTGAAAGTAAGAGAAAATGGGATGGGGATTCTAGCAAGGGGTCAGCTTCAGTACAGTCACAAGCTCAGCAACGAAAGACAGACAGTTACCAGAGTCCCAGTCAGCACTCCTCAGGCAGCCACAGACCGGGAGGGTATCGAGGAAACCTTCCAAAGTGTAACACCTGCAACAAACATCACAGTGGCCAGTGTAATAAGGTTCGTTGTCAAAGATGCCTCAAGATGGGTCATGAGGCCAAAGATTGTAGAAGCGCTCGACCTGCGAACCAGAACCAGCAGCAGCTACCAGCACAGCAGAATCAGCAACAGGGCAACAAGGGGTGCTATAATTGTGGTGCTGAAGGTCACATCAAGAGACACTGCCCTCAGCTAAACAGGAACCAGAACAACAACAACAATCAGGGCAACGGGAACAATAACAACAATAACGGGGGAAACAACAACAACAATGGCAATGAAGCTCGTGGTCGTGCTTTTGTGTTGGGTCGAGGAGATGCAGTGAATGATCCCAATGTGGTTATGGGTAAGTTTCTTCTCGACGATATTTATGTTACTGTCTTATTTGATTCGGGTGCTGATACAAGCTATATGTCATTGAAAATGAGTAAATTATTAAAACGTACACCAACACCCCTAGACACCAAACACGTCGTAGAACTAGCCAATGGTAAAAGTGTAGAAGCCGCACAGGTAGTCAAGGGTTGTAGTATTGTTCTAGCGGGTCAGACTTTCTCGATTGATCTCATACCCATAGTTTTGGGTAGTTTCGACGTCGTCATCGGAATGGATTGGTTGTCCCAACATCACGCGGAGATCTTATGCAAAGAAAAAGTTATTCGTATTCCTCGCTCCAGTCAAGAACCTCTCGAAGTACAGGGTGACAAGAGTGGTGCTGTGGTTGGCATCATCTCTTTCTTAAAGGCGCAGAAATGCTTACGAAAGGGACATACTGCCATTCTGGCACTTGTCACTGACGCATCAGCAAAGGAAAAGAGGCTGGAGGACATACCAGTTGTGCGTGATTTTCCTCAAGTGTTTCCTGAAGATTTACCTGGTTTACCTCCTCATCGTCAAGTCGAGTTTCAGATTGAGTTAGCTCCTGGAGCAGCACCAATAGCCCGCGCACCGTATCGTTTAGCTCCAACCGAACTGGAAGAACTGTCGAAGCAGCTACAAGAGCTCTTGGAAAAGGGCTTTATTCGTCCAAGCTCTTCGCCTTGGGGAGCTCCAGTGTTATTTGTGAAGAAGAAAGACGGTACGTTCAGGATGTGCATCGACTACCGCGAACTCAATAAGGTGACGGTGAAGAACCGTTATCCTCTTCCGCGCATAGATGACTTATTCGACCAGTTGCAAGGGTCGTGTTACTATTCCAAGATTGATTTAAGGTCAGGGTATCATCAGCTGAGAGTCCGGGATGAGGACGTCTCCAAAACCGCTTTCAGAACTCGCTACGGTCATTACGAGTTTCTTGTCATGCCATTCGGGCTTACGAACGCGCCTGCAGTCTTCATGGATCTTATGAACAGGGTGTGCAAACCCTATCTCGACAAGTTCGTCATTGTTTTCATCGACGACATCCTGATTTACTCCAAGAGTCAGGAGGAACACGAGCAGCACTTACGTCTTGTTTTGGAACTTCTTCGAAAAGAGCAACTGTACGCAAAGTTTTCAAAATGCGACTTCTGGCTTCGTGAAGTCCACTTCTTAGGCCATGTGGTGAACAAGGATGGGATTCATGTCGATCCATCCAAGGTTGATTCGATCAGAAACTGGCCAGCACCACGTACACCGACAGAAATACGCCAATTCTTGGGTTTGGCGGGTTACTACAGGCGATTTATTAAAGACTTCTCAAAGATCGCGCAACCACTTACTATGCTAACACAGAAAGGTGTCGTTTACAGATGGGGTAATACGCAAGAGACCGCTTTTCAGTACTTAAAGGATAGGCTTTGCAGCGCACCTATTCTCTCATTGCCAGAGGGCACGGATGACTTCGTGGTTTATTGTGACGCATCGATACAGGGGCTTGGTTGTGTATTGATGCAGCGGGATAAAGTTATTGCCTACGCCTCTCGGCAACTCAAGGTTCATGAACGGAACTACACGACGCACGATTTAGAGCTGGGAGCAGTTGTTTTCGCGCTTAAGATATGGCGACACTACCTGTACGGTACCAAGTGCACGATTTACACCGATCACAGGAGTCTCGAGCATATTCTTAAGCAAAAGGATTTGAATATGCGTCAACGAAGATGGGTTGAACTTCTAAACGACTATGAATGCGCCATCAAGTATCATCCAGGCAAGGCCAATGTTGTGGCTGATGCCCTCAGTCGGAAAGACACTCTACCTAAGCGCGTGCGAGCGCTACAGCTTACTATTCAGTCCAGCCTTCCTGCACAGATACGAGCTGCTCAGTTAGAAGCACTGAAACCCGAAAACGTCAAAGCTGAAGCCTTACGCGGCTCAAGGCAACGCATGGAACAAAAGGAAGACGGCGCCTACTATGTAACGGGGCGTATTTGGGTCCCACTTTATGGCGGTTTACGCGAACTTGTAATGGATGAAGCTCACAAGTCTCGCTATTCGGTACATCCAGGGTCGGATAAAATGTACCACGACATCAGTACTGCTTATTGGTGGCCTAGTATGAAGGCTCACATCGCTACGTATGTCGGAAAATGCTTAACCTGTGCGAGAGTCAAGGTTGAATATCAGAAACCATCAGGCCTACTTCAGCAGCCTAAGATACCGCAATGGAAATGGGAAGAAATTTCCATGGATTTTGTTACAGGTCTACCTAGATCTCAGCGTGGGAACGATACAATATGGGTCATAGTTGATCGACTCACCAAGTCTGCACACTTCCTGCCGATCAAGGAAACGGACAAGTTCTCCACCCTCGCAGACGTCTATCTTAAAGAAGTTGTTTCGAGGCACGGAGTGCCCACCTCTATTATTTCGGATCGCGATGCACGATTCACGTCAGAGCTTTGGCAAGCGATGCACAAATCTTTCGGCTCACGTTTAGACATGAGCACAGCATATCATCCTCAGACGGATGGGCAGTCTGAGCGAACTATCCAAACTCTAGAAGACATGCTTCGAGCGTGTGTCATCGATTTCGGCAACGGCTGGGAAAAGCACCTCCCTTTAGTGGAGTTTTCATACAATAACAGTTACCACACCAGCATTCAAGCCGCTCCATTTGAGGCATTGTACGGACGTAAATGCCGGTCATCTCTCTGTTGGGCAGAGGTGGGGGATAGTCAAATTACGGGTCCAGAGATTGTAGTGGACGCCACAGAAAAGATTGCACAGATACGACAACGCATGGCGGCAGCACGCGACCGTCAGAAAGCCTACGCGGACAAGCGTAGAAAGCCATTGGAATTTGAGGTCGGGGACCGGGTTTTATTGAAAGTTTCACCCTGGAAGGGTGTGGTTCGATTTGGTAAACGAGGCAAACTGAATCCGCGGTACGTCGGACCATTCGAAATCTTAGAAAAGATTGGCAAAGTAGCCTACAGATTAAACCTACCTCCTGAACTCGGTGCAGTTCACAATGTATTTCACGTGTCGAATCTGAAGAAATGCCTATCAGATGAGACCCTTATAGTTCCTTTTAAGGAACTCACTATCGACGAGCGGTTGCAGTTCGTCGAGGAACCAGTTGAAATCACGGACCGGGATGTTAAGGTCCTCAAACACAAGAGAATCCCTCTTGTTCGAGTTCGTTGGAACTCCCAGCGTGGCCCAGAGTATACCTGGGAACGCGAAGACCAGATGAAAGAAAAGTACCCCCAGCTATTCGAAACCAATGCATCCACTTCTGAGGCTGAAGCTACTACTACTGAATTTCGGGACGAAATTCCCAATCAACGGGGGGATGATGTGACACCCCAGGAAAACCAGTGAACGATGTAACTTACCTAGCTTCCTCAGTGAGTGCGTACCAAATTTCGGGACGAAATTTCTTTTAAGTTGGGGATAATGTGACAACTCGAGTTTCTGACTTTCACTTTCGCATTAAATGCGCGTTGACTTTGACTGTTTAGTTGTTTGGATTGTGGACTTGAAATTGTACGCGTTGTGTTTTAATGAAACGTATTGTCGTTTTGCCTATATGTGATTAACTTGCTGTGGTAGAAAATAATATTAGAATTATATTATTAAAACACTTAGTCTAGATCACGAAACATGACATACAGTTCGAAGGATCTCGAAACATATCCTTCGATTCGAAGGATCAACTTTCGGTTCGAAGGATCTCGAAACATATCCTTCGACCAAGGACCCTATCCTTCGACATCTTTCGGCCCAGTCTTTCTAATGGGCTTGGCCCATTCTTGTGATACGATTTAAATACGTGAATGCATGTAAGTCGACAGTTAGTTTCAAAAACCCTAGTTCTATCGTGTGTGTGTGACGGCAGCCTTGTGACTTCGTGACCCTCAAAAATCGATCGGAATTACTTCCTTGTTCATTGTGGTTAGTGCAAATCATTATCCGATTACGTGTTTTAAAACATTTATTTGAATGTTGTTCTTGCGTGTCGTTTGTGATGATTATTGGTATTTGATAATTATTGACATCATAGTATTCGGCCATTGTATTCTTTTTGGTTCAATGACATCGTGTGCAATATTCCTTGATATTATGTTTGCAAGATGTTGTTTGTATGTTGATCGGATATGGATGTTAATCGGATGTGTATGTTAATCGGATCTGTTGTGATGATATTTAACGATAATGTCTTGTGGATCGGCTATGATATTATGCAATTCGGAATCTTTATTGTTTATGGAACCGGAACATAATATGATTAAGTGTTATTATTGTTCATGTGGTTAAATTAGGGTTCATGAGATTTAATATGAAACTCCCTGTTTGATCGATTCTGAAGTAACTGAATACTTGAATTTGTGTTAATTGATAATCGGATAAACTTGGAAACTGTGTGTAAACGTAACTGTTATTTGTCGAAAGATATTAGTTATTCGAAACATAGTTGTGACCGAAAGATACATGTCCTTCGAACCATAGTAGTGTTGACCGAAGGATAGCTTTGACCGAACCATAGTAGTGTTGACCGAAGGATAGCTTTGACCGAAAGATGACATTGGTTCGAAAACATAACATTCGGTCCGAATGATAACTGTGATAACTGTTTGTCGAAAGATCACTAATGTGTCGAAAGATAACCATGAATCGTAAGATGATAACTGTGTATCGAAAGACGTGTCGAAACATGATTGTGATAATTGTGATAATTGTTAGACCGAAGGATGAGCAATGTATCGAAGGATGGGTAATGTGAATCGAATGATAGTTGATGATTAAATGTGAAATGATACGTGTTGTGCCGTTATGCAAACTGACTGTTATGTGATACCTGATTTATGCATGATATTGGCTATCAAGCACTATGTGACATTAGATTGCATGCGTATCATTGCGAACATGAACTGATTTGTTATACGTGCATACAATAGGACGTGATTAATTACTTGTGAGTGCATAACCTAGCATACCGAGCAAACCAAGGTGAGTTCACACTCTTACCAAGGCATGGGATTCCCGGGGTGTTGGGAATGGGATTGAAAGGATAAGGTTGAATAGATACACTACTGACACTATGACTAGACTACCATATTACTATCCTCGGATGTGAAGGATACTTATACTGATCACTATTCTCGGTTGTGAAGGATACTTATACTGATCACTATCCTCGGTTGTGAAGGATACTTATACTGATCACTATCCTCGGTTGTGAAGGATACTTATACTGATCACTATCCTCGGATGTGCAGGATACCTATACTGATCACTATCCTCGGTTGTGAAGGATACTTATAGATACGATAGTCTAGTGGTTATACAACATGGGAAGCCCCCACCAATAGAACGTACTAACGGCCCAGTAGAGCCACCTGTTACATACGAACTTACTATTACGCATTTACTTTCTGTGAACTCGCTCAACTAGTTTGTTGATCATTCTGTTACATGCCTTGCAGATCGTTAGGTACTTGGAGCTTGCACTGGAGAAGCGGGTCGTTGTGGGCAAGGATCGTGGTTTCTACGATGAAACTATTATGACATTTAAAACTATTAACTATTGTTGGTTTATTTACTATGCTTCCGCTACACTTTAAAACTGTGGTTATGTTTTGAACACCTATCATAATGAATGGATGGTTTACATTTATTTTACTTAATATTAATTACATGTTCAATATGATTGGTGGCTTGATCCTGGTCAGTCACGCTCCCAAGCGGTGATACTCCGCGTGTGGATTTTGGGGGTGTGACAATTGTAAGCAGGGACTTAAAGTGATAGAGTTTCGTTTAGCATGGCTAGTTGTGATTTATAAATAATATCCAAACGTATCTCCCCCGGAGATAGTAATTACCCAATCTGTTTTCCCCCGGAGTAATGGGTCAAAAGTGTTTTCCCAAAGTTGGTAGTTTGTTCGTGTCCCTTCGCGGGACGCATGCTTTTAGTGTGTGAACTCACCTTGGGTTGCTCGGCAGATTAGGTTACTTGTCAAACACGTTGGTCACCACGTCCTAACATGGTTACCGGTATAGGTCAGGTTTGGTGTACAAGCAATCACGTAAAAATCTACACTTAACTAACACGTTGCATGCATGCAATTAGACGGTGGGTTATTGGGCCGGCCCTAACATTTACACAGTCAAACAGCAACACATAGTCCAGTCAACAGGTAGCCCATGTTACACACATTATGGCCCAATAACCAAAGTGGACAGCCCAGTCGCAACCAGGTGGTCTCGAGTCGCAACCATGAGGTTTCGGCTTGTCACGCTGTGGTTGCGAGTCGTAACCGCGTGGTCTCGAGTTGTCATGCTGTGGTTGCGAGTCGCAACCGTCGTAGTTTCGAGTTGTCACGCTATGGTTGCGAGTCGCAACCGTGTGGTTTCGAGTTATCACGCTGTGGTTGCGAGTCGCAACTGTGTGGTTGCGAGTCGTAATGCTGTCCTTTTCATGTTCACGTGCAGATTCAGATACATCAGTCCAATTTGTACTATGTAATCAGGCCCAAATCAAGTAATAGCCAATAAGGTTTCACTAACACTTTTCCTAATCTGACCATTAGTAAAAATATATCAAACTTTGCCCTTTTTGAAATCTTCAAACCATATTCAACAAGTTCATCACAAGTTCATAGTTTTCTAGGGTTTTCATCTTAACATAATCATACATTTCTATGAGCCAAAATCACATATTTTAGCAAGATCATCATGCAAGAACAAGAAAACATACACTTTGTGACTTTAAACATAACTCGGTTGGCCCTAATCATTCTTAAACCACTATTCTTTAGCCACTTAAACATGTTATCAAGCTTCCATACATAAGGGTTTACACATATAGTCAAACTTCACAAATCATCCTAAAATCATGCATAACACTCTAAGCAAGCACTTTCTAGTTCATTCATCACACATAAATTCTATACACAAAAATAGAACACTAACCGGTTATGAAGAAGGAGCCGAAACAAAGGAAGGGAACCGAGAAAGTAAAGTGTCCGAATGATGATGATCTTGTCCGAGATTCCTTGACCGAGATCCTAGCTTGAACCGAAAGTTGGAAGAGAATGGGAGGTTGCTTAGGGTTTTCTAGTGAGAGAGACTAGAAGAAGTGTGGGTGTGTTTGTGTAACAAATGAGGGAAATGGGGAAAGGTTGGGATTTTATACAAGGTTCAAAAATAAGCTAAGGGGTTTCGGCCCAAACCGGTTACGGCCCAAGAGGCCCACTCGAAACCGAGTGGCCCACTCGCAACCGAGTGGTTGCGAGTCATGGTCTCGACTCACATACATATATATATAATACATACATACAACACATATCATGCAAAAGGTCACGTTTCCATTTAATAACATATATATACACAAAAATATTACAAGGTGTTCGTTCGGAAAAACCTAGAGTGTCACATCAGATATACCGACGTTGGGAGATGGAACCCCAGATTTGGACGGAGTTGGTGTGTTGAAGGTAAGGAACTCAGGTGTGCTCCCCAGAGTCGAGAAAGATGTTGGTATAGCCACATGAGCTTGGCCACTACCCGGGGTGGAAGTGTTTGGAATCTGATTTACTTCTCCCGGAGATCCACTTTCAGACATGGTGACTTTAAGTGAAGAGAGCTACACTACTAGGTCTTTTTTTGGAAGAAATAGCGGCGTAGCCCCACGGTGGGCGCCAACTTGTTGATGCAACAAACACGAGACCAAAGATAGTAGCTGAGTTGGTTAGGCAAAAAGGTTGAAGGGTTTAACCTTGCCTAACGCAGGTCACGGGGTCCCCCCACGTTTGCAAGACGTGGAAGGAGGTTTACTAGTTCGTAGTTGTTGTTTGCTGAAGATTCTTTCTCTGAGATGTTCTCAGATCCAGAAGTGAGAGCAAACGGAATGTGTGTGGTGGATGTGAAAAGGAGTGACTTGTACGTAAGCAAGTCCTCCACACGAATGACCAGAGATTAGAGAATCTGAGCTGATCAGGGGATGTCTTCTGGAGTAAATGAAGTGTCTTTTTATAAGGGAAGACATCTCCCAAAGTAGCATGTACAAGACTAGTAATCATGCTTGCAGTGGAGGGTTTCCCCTTTTGGGGGTTGAAGGCTTTTGACCCCTGGGTAATAGCGTGCATTGTGCAGACCTGCTTTGCTTTTGCGGCCGTGGGTTGGTGAAGCAAGCTCCGGATGTGATTGGCCACTGTTTCCTCCTCGCTTTTCCCATCTTACCGCTTTTTAACCATTGAACCGTTTAACCATTTAAGCATTTGCATATTTAGTCACTTTATTTAGTCTTGGGCTACCCCCGTCATCAATTACAAAACTACAAAACCTAGGTATATATAAGTTATCAACAAAAAATGAAGAAACCTTTAACCAAACACCAAGTATAAGTAAAAGTTACATTTAAAACAAAACACTTTGTTGAAATATTGATGATATCCACACCATACCCACCACTCAAAAAAGGATTTTTGTATATAACTTGCCAAAATTGTACGTCAAAAGTTGTGTTTCTCACATTAGATTCTACTAAAGTGATCCCCCAACAATTATATTTCCTGTTTTTTTTTTTTTTTTCACATGCGTCACTATTAGTAATTCACTTACTTTTTACTATATAAAGTATAACATTTAGTTTTTTTTAACACGACTTTCTTGTGTTTTGGCCACCGCACTTTCCATATTGAAGAGTCTCGTTGCTTCACTCCAGTCAGACTATGTTATCTTAATCGGACTCATAGCTTCAAAGTTTGGCTTGGACATTCCCTCAAGAAACCATACCACCGGCTGCCACTGGACAGTCGTTGTGTCACCCCAAGAGCAGAACTCTCTGGCGTAACACATGGCGGGTCGAAAACCCGGATGGGCTCGGGATTCGAATTGACAACCTCGCACAAGGCATAACTCAAATTCTTCATTGTCTTAATCCATCAAAAGTGATACAAATAGATATCGAACTTAGGTCTCCATCGAAGAAACCAAGCTCCAACCACTAAACCACATACGTACAACATTTGGTTAATAAAAGGTTCATTCTTAGTTTTTTACCTTAACAACTTATCATATTAATCATTCGAAATCATTTTAACAAAAAGTAAAATCATCTAGCTTTTAATAATTGCATATAAAAAAAGCTTAATAATCTCCATTAGCTAAGAGCATCTATAATGGGCGTCAACAAAGACCATTCGTTAGTCAGTCTAAGAGACACGACATCTTACCGCGATCAATGTGAAGGAGAGAGGATGGGCCACCATCTGTGGGATCAATGCATCCGTTAGAGACTATATGACGAGAAGAAGAAAATGAGACGCAGTTGTGTACACTTGTGTGATACTGTGGCCTGTCCCAGACATCGCCAACATAACTTTAAGAATCCATCAAAGATACTCAAATATCATTGTTCATTGATCAGCGGTACATGTTAGGCATCTCGTAAAATTCAACCCCGTGGTGTCGTAATAAAAAATTACCCCTCGTGGATTGTAATGGTTCTAGAGCTTGAACATTTTACCCGGCCAAAGGCCAATATTCAATGTGTGCCAACGTACTTAACAATGAGAAGTTGACCTTTTTTTCATAGTAAGTAGTAACCCTTTGTGATATAACGACTGTGTTTCTATTTTTCTTTTATTTCTACAAACTTATTATTATCCATATATCAATCGATATTTCGTGTTTCTATTTTTCTTTTATTTCTACAAACTTATTATATCCGTATATCAATCGATATTATTTCTTTACTTATTAGATATTTTATGCTTACAACTTTATTGAAAGAATATTTTAATACCTTTGATGAAGGGGTTGTCACAAATTATATTCCAATTTTCTTTATAAACCCACAAGTTTCATTTAAGCCTTTTGTATTACCCTATTTTTAAGTTTTCTTTTGTTGTCTCCCACGATTTCATTCTTCATACTTTAGTTTTCGGAAGGAAAGAAAAAGTGATTCCATTTAACCAAACACAATGAAGGTAATACTAAATGGGTAAAAATCAAATAAAAATGGGTTTCAACATACATAATACCTTTAACATAAAAAGTGGAGGATTTTTTTTTTTTTTTTGAAATTTTTTCCCTATTATTTAAGAATGATGTTTAATTACGAAACGTAAAAAAAATCGTGATTTTACGGTAGTAGAGTAATTTTTTTTTTTTTTTTTTGGATTTTGGAACTAAATTACATACTTAATAAGTAGTGAAAAAAAAAATAAAAAAAAAATTCATTCTTCACTTCTTACATTAAGGATATTTTGTATGACTAGTGGGTTAACCCGCGCGTTGCAGCGGGAGCTTCTTTATTGTAATCAATTTTACAAATGGCCGTAGTCTTATGTTTATTGCTCTCGAGACATGGTTTCATCGCATTTTCTGTAATATGTCACTAATATTGAGATATATCACAGGAGTTTTAGGCTTTTAATCTGCATCTTTGATGGATAATTGTTTAAAAGAAACATAATACTTGATATACTCTTATTTAATATATCCAATGGGAAAAACATATGTTCCCATCTTTTCTCTTTCTTCATCTATTGTGTTCATGAAGATAAGAACAACACAAGAGTTCTTATTATGGTAAAACCAAATAACACATGAACCATGGATTCTCTAAATATGAATTTTACACAAACCCTCTTTACCAACCAACTCTACAACATCCATATCCCAACCTGAAAGGGTATGGTCCCAGATCTCGCGTCAGCATTAACCACGAGTGACCATTACCCTTATCAAAACCCCCACTAGCTAACAACCTACTTGTGCCCATGCGGGAACGCATCGGCACAAGGGTTGAATCCAATCTATCTAGTAACGAAGGAGGACTTACATGGAACATGAGAACGGTAGAGTGATGCGACATAGCATCACATCTGGTGTATGAAAACGGAAGTATTCACAGCGATGCGGCATCGCACCGCATCCAGTGAACACTTCTATCAATACAGGAAAGCCTTACCTTAGGCATAGAAGAAGATGAACGTAGCGGTGCGGCTGACACCGCGCCGTACGGGCATTTTCGTCACGACAAGGGATGCAGGCAAGACGACGATATGGCTAGCACCGCATCTCGCGTATTCCTTGATCACAAGTAGGAGACGCGGTAACTTCAGATGTTACCGCACGTAGCGATGCGGCTTGCACCGCATCCTATGCACTCAAGCAAGTGGTACTGACACCACAGTGCAAGTGGCACCAATGGCAGTTACCTGTCAGAGCTACGTAAGCAATGGACTGACGTGGCGTAACCTCCATAACCGACAAGCCTGACACACCTGAAAAGGTGCAGCACGTCGTCAGTCCATCCATCATCATCCTCCTTCACTCCTCGGCTATAAATACCAACCCCAAACCAGGTTTGAGGTATCTCTTCACAACTCTCTCACTACTATTACTATCTTACTTTGCTTCCCAAGCAAACTACTGATTCTCACGCCGGAGAGTGGTAACAAGGAGCACCCCCCACCCCATCCTCCTTGTTACGAGTCACGGCTTGTTTCCTTGTGCAGGAGATCAACCACCGGTGATCCAGCCAGCGATCCTCGAGAGGAAGGGATTAACCCTTCTTGACGAGACCAGTGTGTTAACCCTGCCCGGTTAACCATTGTTTCATCATTGGCGCCCACCGCTACTCTTTGCATTTTCTAAACCATCCTTTTTCCTCTCTCACGATCATGACTGATCACCAAAACAACACTGCGGATAACCAAAATCCTCCAATCCCAAACCCGGTAGGGGTCAATGCCTCGACCTCCCAACCCGGACACATCGGCACGTCCACACAAAGGAGCCCCTCCTTTATGTTCGGACATGACTTATCACAGTTCCCATCTGTGATCCCACGAGGCATGACCATTCATGCCTGGTACGAGCAGCAGGCAGCCACGCTGACCGCAGCATACAACCGCGCTTGTACTGAAGCGAATATACGAGCTGGGCTTCCCCCAGCACCGCACACCCCTGTTGAGCGTATTTTACAATACGACGGCAGGATACATTCACGCCCGGCTTCAAGAAGCCGACGTGAAGAACGGGGATCGTCTTACTGTTCGGTCCACACCCTCAACGAGGACGATTCCTCATACGGGTCCCACACCAGAGGACCGGTACATACCCGCCTTAGCCCCCATGGCGAGGACTGGAGGCGATCAACCTCCAGACGCGGCCCAGGCATTCAGAGCCGATTGGGCCCACAACCATACACCGAAGGGTACGGTCATACCGACCCTGACGACCATAGCTACCGCGGTGATTCGCATGACACCAGTAGCAGACCGGGAGGACGCAACTATGTTCCTCCAAGTCACCCCCGCAACACATACCTCAGGGCGGCAAAGCGCCCTGCGAACGAGCCATACAGGCCAAAGGCAGCGGCCGAAAATTCCAAGTTCGGCACGCGGATTGCCAACGCCCATGTCACCACGACAAAGTTCCCATTCAACGTTGGGAAATACAGTGGTTCGACCGACCCGGACGACCACATGAACATCTTCATGGGCGCGGGTATCAACGGCCAGTGGGATGAACCCACTTGGTGTAATTTTTTCCCCTAGACCCTTACGGGCATGGCCAGGGCATGGTTCGATTCTTTGCCAGTGGGATCACTGGATTCATTCGAGGACTTGCGTACCAAGTTCCTCGCCCATTTTTGCCAGCAGCGACGCCACGAACGAGATTCGTTGGACGTCATGAACATCTGGCGAAGGGACGACGAATCGCTGGAAGCATTCGTCGTCCGATATAATAAAGAGTTCCTGGAGATAGGTGACGTGGCAGACCAAATGGCACGAAACCACTTCATCCGGGCCGTCAAAGACAGAGAGATGATCATGACCATCTCTGGCAAGGAGGGCTTGCCCAAAAAATGGGAAGATGTCATGACCGCGGTCAAGACATACGCCCAGACACAGCGGTCACTTGAACCGCATGTGACAAAGGCAAAGCCCCAAGCCGAAACATCCCACCAAGGGTCCAAGCGTAACAATAAACGCAACCGGGACGTTGGAAATCGCGATATTTCCAAACCATACTTCCCGCGAACCAACACGTTCGACCCAAAGAACTACAACCCCGCCCGAGACAGTCGGGCGTCAAAAAAAGAATCTCGGGACCGCAACTGGACCGAGATCACCATGTCGCCAAGTGAGGTCCTCCTTGCGGACCCACAGTTCTTGCGACCGGCCCAACCAATGAAGTCCAAGAAAAATCAGGACCTCACACTCTACTGTGAGTACCACAAGGACTCGGGCCACACCACCAACAACTGCATCAGTCTCCGACTGGAGATTGAGCGCGCCTTAAAAAAGGGGAAACTGCAACATCTTTTGCCAGGTGGGCAAAAACCCACCAAGCGCATTACCCCCCATGGCGAAGGTACCTCCTCCGGGAAGAGAACCATGCACGTGGCCTCCACCCACATGATCCACGGAGGCAAGGGCAGGCCGCGAAAAGCGGCAAGAAGGCCGGAATGTGACTGGAAAGACGAGCAAGTCGTCTTTCCAAGAGTCCGAGGCGGACCGCGCGATAGGCGCGCCGTCGTCATTTCAGGCCAACTGGCACACTACTGCACCGAGCGTATATTCATCGACCCGGGCAGTACATCTGATATAATCTACGAACAATGCTTCAACCAGTTCGACCAGGAGGACAAAGATCGGTTGCAAGCAGTAGATTACCCGTTAACCGGGTTCGCAGGGGAAACTGTCTTTCCCCTAGGCCAGATTACTTTCCCTGTGCGTCTTTCCAGCGGAAACCGCACAAGGACAGAAGAGGTAAACTTCATGGTTTTACCTCACACCTCCAGATATGACGTACTCCTCGGAAGAGAATCCCAAGGAGAGTTCAATATGATTACGTCGGTCCCCCACTCTGCGGTTGGTTTCCCAACCGAATCGGGGGTCGCGATAATCTACGCCCGCAGGGACGTCATGATGTCGGACGAAGTACGTCCGACCAAGGTCGCAAGGCCCACTCCCAACGACCAACCAGAAAAGTGGGTTCTCAACGCGAGATACCCAGAACAAAAGGTCACATTGGGTCACGCCTTATCCCCGACCACCAAGGCGCAACTGAAGCAGCTTCTCTTCAGGAACCAAGACATCTTCGCGTGGACACCCGCAGACATGACCGGGGTCCCACGTGATATTGCGCAACATCACTTGAATACCATGCCAGGTATTAAGCCAGTGATCCAAGGCCAACGCCACCTTGGGTCAGCTAAAAATCAGGCGATGCAAGAGCAGATCGAAGAACTGCTCTCCGCAGGCATCCTGCGGGAAGTCAAATACCAGACGTGGTTATCCAATCCAGTCATGGTAGAAAAACCGTCCGGGGGCTGGCGCATGTGCGTCGATTACAAAGACCTTAACAAAGCCTGCCCCAAGGACTGTTACGCGCTTCCAGAAATCGACGAAAAAGTCGATAATCTCGCACCATTCAGGTGGAAGTGTTTCCTCGATTGCTACAAAGGGTACCATCAAGTACAAATGGCAATCGAGGATGAAGACAAAACGGCATTCCGGACTCCCACCGGAAATTACTGCTACACAAAAATGTCGTTTGGGTTGCGCAACGCGGGCTCAACCTACCAAAAGTTGATGAACGACACTTTCCGCGGCCAAATAAGCAAAAGTGTCGAAATCTACATGGACGACCTGGTCGTCATGAGCATGGAAGAGGATACCATGCTCACAGATATTGAAAGAACATTCCAAACTCTGCGCAGCGTTAACATAAAGCTCAATCCAGGAAAATGCTCGTTTGGAATGGAAGAGGGCAAATTCCTTGGGTTCATCATCACTAAAGATGGATTCAAGGTAAACCCGGAGAAAGTCCAGGCGATCGAGCGCATGCCATCGCCTTCATCGATGAAGGATATGCAAAGGCTAGCCGGCAGGCTAGCGGCACTTAACAGATTCTTAGCCAACCACGCAGCTAAGTCTTATCCGTTCATCAAGACCCTGCGGAGCTGTTCAAAGAAAGAACAATTCCAGTGGACCGCAGAGGCTGAACAGGCCTTCCGGGAAATGAAGGAGTGTTTGATACAACTCCCAACTCTAACCGCACCACGCAAGGATGAGCCACTCATCTTATACCTATCCGCCGCGGATAACGCGGTGGGTGCGGTATTAATAGTGGAGCGAAAGGGGGTTCAAACACCCATCTATTACATCAGCAAGATGCTCAACGACCCAGAGACGAGATACTCAATAATGGAGAAATTGGTGCTAGCATTAGTGCACGCTTCAAGACGGTTGCGACGCTACTTCGTAAACCACGTCATCACAGTGCTAACCAATTACAGGATCGGCCCGATCCTATCCAAACCCGACATATCTGGGAGATTAGCGAAATGGGCAATCGAGCTGGGCGCGCACACGATACACTATAAACCGCGCCCCGCGATTAAAGGCCAGATCTTAGCTGATTTCGCTGCCGAAGTACCGGTGAATCGCATCCAAGAATGCGAAGAAGCACAAACTCCTGCACCAACGCCACCCTCCTCAGAGACATGGGCACTCTTCACAGATGGTGCCTCCAACGACGAAGGGGCGGGTGCAGGTCTGCGACTCGTCAGCCCTGACGGCCAAGAACTTACATATGCAATCCGCCTCGAATTCAAAAGCACAAACAACGAGGCAGAATATGAGGCTCTGTTAGCGGGGCTACGTCTAGCAGTCAAAATCGGCGTGCAACATTTGGAAGCACACGTCGACTCTTTGTTAGTTGCAGGCCAAGTACGCGGCGACTATGCCGCAAAGGGGGATATCATGATCCTCTACCTCGAGCAAGTCCTGCAACTAAAATCCAAATTCGCTTCGTTCAATATTCGCCATATTAATCGAAGCGAAAACAAGTCCGCAGATGCACTATCGAAGCTTGCATCTACCAGCTTCCAACACTTGGCAAAGGAGATACGCATCGAAATCCTGCAAAATCCTTCGGTACCCCTGCGCCAAGTCAACGTCATTCAATACGGTTCAACAACATGGATGACACCTATTATCGCATATCTACAGTCAGGTGTGACTCCCGAAAGCAAATCAGAAGCACGCAAACTACAATACAAAGCGTGCCATTATCAAATGGGAGACGGTATCTTATACCGCAAATCATACCTCGGGCCACTACTACGATGCGTCAACCCCCAGGATGCCACATACCTCATTCGAGAGATACACGAGGGCATATGTGGCATACATGCTGGCCCACGCATGGTAGTGGCCAAAATCATGAATGCCGGGTATTACTGGCCCGGCATGCACCTGGACGCCGTCAAAGAGTTGCGCAAGTGCATCGACTGTCAACGTCATGCTCCAAAAACCTTGCGGCCAAAAAACAACTTAGTCCCCGTCACAACCGCATGGCCCTTTCAGAAATGGGCAATTGACGTGGTGGGACCTTTCCCTGACGCTCCAGGCGCGGTTAAATTTATCATAGTAGCGGTGATCCCCGCGGAAGTAGGTCTCCCCTCTCCTAGAATGTTGGCTATTGAAAAACTAGACAACAACATGGAACGCGTGATCGATTTGGACCTCTTGGAAGAAAGGCGCGAAAACGCTGCCATCAACGAGGCCAAATATAAATCCAAACTTGAAAAGTACTACAACGCGCGCGTCCGCGTTTGTACTTTCAACCCAGGAGACCACGTCCTACGCGACAATGAGGCATCTAATGCCGAGCGCCCAGGCAAACTCGCCCCCAAGTGGGAAGGACCCTACCTCATCAAAGAGGTCTTAGGGAAAGGCGCGTACAAATTGCAAACACTAGAAGGCGAACCTATCGCACGCA
Organism: Helianthus annuus; assembly: GCF_002127325.2. Taxonomy (NCBI): domain Eukaryota; kingdom Viridiplantae; phylum Streptophyta; class Magnoliopsida; order Asterales; family Asteraceae; genus Helianthus; species Helianthus annuus. Next base: position 154,020,443 of record NC_035435.2, on the reverse strand, counting down.
CATGGAATGCACAACAGCTTCGACGCTGTTATATGTAAGCCATGTTCTTACATTTCTCTATGTAACCTATCGGGCCGCAGGCCATTTGCAAATAAATAAATACGCAATTTTATACATTATTGTTTGTTATTACTATTACAAATGCGTGTTCCACTTTGCGGTATCCCAAAAACAGATTGGCAAAATCTTCATTCGCGATACCCATACAAAGTGGTAACCACACACAAATATTGTAATAGGCCAGCAAAAGGCAAAAAGACTTGCATGTTTATCCGGCCGGATAAACAAGTTTTTGTTAAACACTTACACAATTCCTGAGCCCAAAAAGGCAAACAATGGAATTGACGCGGACTCATACGACAAAGGTATGGAGTACACTTGACCCCATTCACAAATGGGTAGAGTTCCGGATATATTAGCTTTTACAAAGCTTAAGCAATTCTAAAACCCTCACACGGTAAATAACAGAATTGATGCGTACTCATACAACAAAAGTATGGAGTATACTTGACCCCGTTCATAAATGGGTAAAGTTACGCATACATACGTTCAGACATGCAAGAATTAAAAACACTTGTACAAACTGAACAAAGAAACTTTTTATTCAAAAAATTCAAGCACCTACATGATGCTTAAATGAATTTACATAAAGTTCCTATTCTATACAAGAGGAATAAAAAAGGAGGCACAATAGCCAACCTAAACCCTATTTTGTACCGCTGGTTCCCGCATCTCCTCCGGCACCACCAGCAGGTTCTTCCTCTTCCGCATCCGGATAAAGCATCCGCAAGCGGTCAACATAGTCCGCAACCTCCAAACAATCGTCCAGTTCCCCTACACAGGCAAGGGGCGTATCATAAAAGGAGGCTACGGCCGCTTTCAGGCGACCTTCGGTGTCCACATCACGGAACCCGGATCCCTTATCAGTATAACCGCCTGCGGATAATACATTGATATGCCCAATGCAGCGGTTATAACCAGCTTTAAAGCCAGCATCGCGCGCACGTTCCTTAACCAGGTCCAAACCAGATGCGGTCTCAGGGGCATTCATGATAGCCTCAACAATCTGCAATAAAAGGATCATAAGTCTTGAATACTAATCCAAGCAAATGTAAAGGCAACGGATACTTACACGCGCGATGCCGTGAGTCCGCAACCACTCACGGTCAGCCTCTAGCTGGTTAAAAGAGGACACCAAGGCATCCTTGGCCTCAGCAGCGGCGTCAGCCCGCTTCTCCGCAACAGACACGCGGGCAGTAAGGTCTGTAACCGCGACCTCCCGGGCCTGAACCTCAGCCTGTTACAAAAACAGCAAACAGTTCACTCGATAAATATTTTCAAAACAATAAAGGAAATATACAACAGAGGTAACGAAACATACCTGAAGGCTGGAAACAACCTTATCCAAACGAATGCGCTCCGCATGCGCCTCTTCAAGAGCCTTGGAAGAACGGCTCTCCTTCTCTGCGGCCTCTTCAAGGGCCTTTGAGGCACGAGCCCCGACTTCTTTGGCCTCTTCAAGCGCCTTCAGGGCGTCGGCCTTCGCCTGCAGCGCTTTAACAGAAATGGCCTCAGCCGCAGCTTTCTCCTGGCTCAAGGTAGCGTTCGCTGCCTTGGCATTTGTCAACTCCTGCCGAGCATGAAACAGAATGTCATTCTGTTTAGCCCAAGATGCATTCCACTTCTTGCGCTCATTGGACATTTTTTCATTCCAACTCTTGCGCTCATCAGCAAGAAGTTTAGCAAGGGTACGCACCTGTTTCAGCTGGGCAGCGGCAGCCCATTCAGAAGTCTGCTTCTGCTTCTCAAAAGCAGCCTTGTCCTTCTCGAGCTGCTCCGCACCCGCACGAGCAGCCTCGACCAACTTCTCCGCCTCGGCCCGCATGCGAGCAGCTTCTTCCTCGCGGCGGCCCAGCACCTTATAATCTTCCAAAATGGCATTTGCCACAATGGAAGTCCCTACCAGCATTGATGAGAGCTGGTTTATACGCAGCTCTCGGGGTGCGGCACGGGAACGCTCGACTTCAAAAGGGGTGCCCAGACCACCCAGAATCTCCTTGCATGCCGCAGGGCCATTCGAAATATCGTCCCCCTGCATAACAGTCCAGGGGGGTCGGTGATACACCATACTGCGACCCTGGGAGTATGTGCGGTAGTAATACTCCAATTCAGACTCCCCAGGCTGAATTGGAGGCCCGTCATAACCCGCACCACCAGCAGACGAGCCGCTACCCTTCTCACCAGCAGGAGACTTCTGCGGCTCAGCATCCTGCTGCCGCACCTCAGCATCAGACTTCTGCTTACCGGCATCGGAAAACCTCAAGTCCAATCCATCACCCTCATTAGGAGAGATCAGATTGTCCGAGGAATCCACAGTGTCAAAAATCTGGTCAGCAGTCGTTTCCACCGTCTTCTCCAAGGGGGATCGCGAACCGGCCCAACCAAAGGTACCGTAGGCTCCTGGGGCACGACAGTCTCCTTCGATACCCCCGCACCCGCAGCAGCGGTATGCGGAGGAGACGCAGGGAAGTCAAAGAAAGAATACCCCGCATCTCGGGATTCTGCAACACAAAGAGCATTAATGAGTATTCCCACCTATTGTACATACAAAACAAGGAAAAGGGATATACTTACCAGCAGCAACTGCAGGTTTCTTTTGCGCCGGAGCGACTCTCTTGGTCTGCAGTCTCCGACGTTTCGGTTCACCACCACCAGCAGCCCTCTGCTCTGGTCCCCGTTTCTCTCCAACAACGGGGGGAACCACAGCAGTTCCACCCGCAGCCGCACCACTACCTATAACACCCAAACCCTCAAGGGTGTCAGATACTACGACGTAATCGGTATATCCCCGAGAACAAGATCGATAGGTACCTGCGGCTTCAGAAACTGAAGAAGGGGCAGCTGAGCCTTCAGCACTCCCCTTGCCACGACCCCGCACGGTCTTCTTCACAGTTTTCTTCTCCACAGTCTTTTTGGGGACACGTTTCTCAAACTTCCCCAAATCCGCAAGGATACCTGGATTGACACAATCAACAAAACCAGTCAAAAAGATAAACTGAAAAAACTAATGTCACATACGACATACCTCTTGCGTCTCCCGGAACCGGGGCATCCAGCACCGCACGCGACGGTACGCGGAAGTTGCTAAGAATTTCAAGGTTGAAGCCTTTCTTCAGCTCAACCGCAATCAGTTCAACCTGGCCCTTGAAATCGGGCTCAAACATTCTCCACAAGCCAACCGCATCCGCTGATACATGCATGGAGGTTACTACAAAGGTTTAGGAAGTAAGGAAAATAACAAAGTGTAAAGAACTTACCACCACCCTGTTCCCGCAAAACGGGCCTTTCCTTCCTATCTGGTCTCGAGAGCATCATCCGCAATATCCACAGTTGATCATTATCCAACTTCTTGAGTTCAATAGGCCGCAGCCTAGAGAACCAGTCCACGGTCTTTGCGGTAGCAACAGGAATATCTTCATCAGAAACTCCAACGTTGACATTCCTGAAGGACATGGTAGCATAGACCGCACAGGCTTTCACATAGAAGAACCTCTTCTTCCAGCCTGTCACACCCTTAGGGGGCGTCATCAACTTCAGACTCCCATGCCGTTGAGTAAACGAGAAAAAACCGGTGTTCACCGTCAACTGGTAGAATTGCCGGAAATTTTCCACTGTAATGGGCAAGCCATGGGCACGGAATGTGTATTCAAAGTTCCTAATTCGGAACATTCCGAAAGGACTAAGTTGGGAGATATGGAGATGATAATACTCCAATACCTCCGCAACAAACACCGTCACCGGCAACCTAAGGTTGCCGTCGTTGAAAAAATCAGCCCACAAGGTTATGTAACCGGCCGGAGCATCGGCACCGGTGTCCCCCACTTGTGGGTAGGTAGCATCCCAATCTTTGGCCATCTGCACAGTGGCCATCAGGGTTTTAAAACCACCCTTTGACCACTTCAACACCGGTAACCCACCACCGGGAACGTCAACGTCATCATCTTCGTCTTCATCAGCCGATACTACCGGCTGTTCAGGGTTTTCACCCTCCACATTGTGTGGATTTGATGGTTCAGCCATCAGAAAATATCAGAGATATGAAGGAACGTGAGTAGAAAAACCAAAACCCTCACTGGAACTTCAAGGAATTTCGTCGGAGAAGACAAAGAACAAGTTTTCTCTCACCGGCAAATTTTTGAAATTTCAAACAAGTGAGGGGAAACCACGAACGGTTTCCCCTTATATACCCATCGCAATTAATGCGGGGGGAGAAAACAAATCATCACGTTCAAAAAGCGCGAATCATATGACACCACGTGTCGAGCGCCGTTTCCGCTGACGGTTATCACGCGCGCGTGGCCGCCCACGCGCCTGACACAAGAGACGTTTACACTCTTCGCTACAGTGCATTTAATACCTCGGGCAGTGCAAACGTCCTTTCATTTCAGCACATGCCAGGAAGATCTCACCAACTTCCACCAACTCACACGTGAGATCAGCCACGTATGCAACAAAAAGCGACTACATTATCCAATTATAAGCGGCATGCGGTTTCTCTGGTATACCGCACCATAACCCATACCGCATGTCGTTTTTTAACATACCCCTAAAAATAGGTAAAAATATATATCTCTACACTATAAGGGGGTATAATACCTATCCGCACTACCCACGAGCACACGTGGAATATGCGGACATGACACACACGAGCCCGTTCAGGTGTGTCAGATGCTCAGAACCAGCGTTGTCCGTTGGACTGAACCGCATCTCAGATACAGGGGAACCGCATTGCCTTCATTCTCTTCAAGCTTCAAATCCCTCCTGTCCGGTTCACAACCGCAGAGGGTACATGAACACCTTCTTTAACAAAAGGAAGGAAGGGAATGCACGCGAACGCACATCAGCAACCCTGTCTCCTGAACCTTCAAGAGCTACATCCGAGCAACACACCCGCTTCGAGCGAATGTGGTAATGCAAAACCACAGACACTCACGAGGAGCTACGGACATAACCATAGCTTCCGCAGAGTGGTTGCTACGGAAGAGCCAAGCTCACTCCACATCACCAAGCAATGCTACTTCAAGGCAAACTCGCTATTGGAGGGGGAAGGTAAGTGGCTACAAAACGAACGCAGATAAGCACTCTAACCGAGCCCTCGTCGCACAACAAGCGTCCGAACAGCGGTAACAAGTCTGCTTATGACTTTGTTTGCCCGACTATGGGCCGCATAGAATAAACAATGGTGGGCATACCCTTGCCTATGACCATGTTTATTTACCCATAGTACGAATATACATTGTTCGACCAAACATGGCCAACAATGACGCAACGAGGTAACCGCAAAGAACGTGCGGTTACTAGAGAGCTATGACGACAAACACGAAAACCCAACAAAAAAGGGATCGTCGTCTCATAACTAGATGCTGAACATAGAGCTTGAGCAAAGCACTTGCAAGCATCAACAACTTTTGATCCCAGTCTCAAAGATTGGTCCAAAAGTTTCTTTTCTTCTTCATGCACCAATTCAACAATTGGTATGAAGAAAAGACCACCTTTAAAGGATGGGAAACCTCCACATACCTTCAAACCACCATCTCAGAGGTTGGTTCGAAGTTTGTGCAGCATTACTAACAAGGTCTCCAAGAGACCTTCGGCACAACAACAGGTGGCAAACCACCTGGTGACATAAATCGGCTGAGAATCTCGCATCAGACGAAGATTCCTTCACCGATACGGAAGAGGCGTCAGATGACCCTTCCAGACCTCCAACTTGATTTACATACAGAAAAGACCACACATGGTCTAGGATCTTCTCCAGACTCCAAACTACCTTCCAAACACCATAGTCCAGTACTCCTCCCACATACAACTTGTATGTGGCAGCAACACTAGACTGGGGGGACTTGAAGGGGTATGGTCCCAGATCTCGCATCAGCATTAACCACGAGTGACCATTACCCTTATCAAAACCCCCACTAGCTAACAACCTACTTGTGCCCATGCGGGAACGCATCGGCACAAGGGTTGAATCCAATCTATCTAGTAACGAAGGAGGACTTACATGGAACATGAGAACGGTAGAGTGATGCGACATAGCATCACATCTGGTGTATGAAAACGGAAGTATTCACAGCGATGCGGCATCGCACCGCATCCAGTGAACACTTCTATCAATACAGGAAAGCCTTACCTTAGGCATAGAAGAAGATGAACGTAGCGGTGCGGCTGACACCGCGCCGTACGGGCATTTTCGTCACGACAAAGGATGCAGGCAAGACGACGATGCGGCTAGCACCGCATCTCGCGTATTCCTTGATCACAAGTAGGAGACGCGGTAACTTCAGATGTTACCGCACGTAGCGATGCGGCTTGCACCGCATCCTATGCACTCAAGCAAGTGGTACTGACACCACAGTGCAAGTGGCACCAATGGCAGTTACCTGTCAGAGCTACGTAAGCAATGGACTGACGTGGCGTAACCTCCATAACCGACAAGCCTGACACACCTGAAAAGGTGCAGCACGTCGTCAGTCCATCCATCATCATCCTCCTTCACTCCTCGGCTATAAATACCAACCCCAAACCAGGTTTGAGGTATCTCTTCACAACTCTCTCACTACTATTACTATCTTACTTTGCTTCCCAAGCAAACTACTGATTCTCACGCCGGAGAGTGGTAACAAGGAGCACCCCCCACCCCATCCTCCTTGTTACGAGTCACGGCTTGTTTCCTTGTGCAGGAGATCAACCACCGGTGATCCAGCCAGCGATCCTCGAGAGGAAGGGATTAACCCTTCTTGACGAGACCAGTGTGTTAACCCTGCCCGGTTAACCATTGTTTCATCACAACCTGATTGCAAAATTTTGCCATTATAGGAGGCTTCCATCTCTTACTGCAAAAATAGTGAATTGTTACTTTAGGTACAATTGCAATATACAAATTAATAAAAGTTAGCTAGATGGAAAAAAAATCAACATGTCAAAAATTTCCAAAGCGCATTTTCTAAGGTACTAAATCTTTTTATTGTAATCGTAGAGCGTTTATAACTTTCTGATTTTAAAGGCGGACCAAAACGATGCCAGGTCAACTCAACCATATCCCAACCCGATTGAGCCCTCCAGTTCGACACATGTACTAAATCCTATATGTACTGATCCCCATTCCGAAGCATTAATAGACAATTGTCATTACCTTGAGCGATGGCTGGAAGAATGATTCTTTAAAGTATCTGATGTACATACCAGTTGAGGTTCTTTCCCATACTGGCGTCAATCCACAAACAATAAAATACATTTTTCTAATTTATTAACGCGGAAAATAGTATTTAAGAAAATGTTCGGTTTAGGATAACATGCGTCAATATTATAATACCGGGTGTATCATGCATGGATGACAAACTTCATTCATGTTTCAAAACAGATGAGATCCGTAAAATATATTCAATTTAATTATTCACTTGTATGAAGAGCTTTAAATCTGTAAGGAAATAATAAGTTGAAGGAATTATGATATTCTGAGAAGCATACCTTTCTCATGTGTGTATGGTTGTGACTCATCTAATTGAATACATGATGAGGGTGACAACTATGGTTGTGACTCCTCTCAAGAAAATAAGAAACGAAAGAAGGCAATGGTACACTGGAGAAACCAGGAGCAATGATGGTGGTTTGCATAGCTTACGAGAGAGAAGTCGTAAGATCGAAATTTGAGATCCACCAAATGATTTCCTTACGGGTACTTATAGCCACCATGCATGTGAATTTGAACTCTAGATGTATCTGTCAATGATGGCCATTGGACACTATATTTATCTTTCAATGATGGCCAAAGGTTTGATTGTTTCCAAATTTAATTAATTCGGTCAGTTACGAAACATTTGAATTTTTTTTTGTTATCACTACGTCTTTACATTGAATACTATATTTATTGTATTTATTTGCCAATTATGGTCATCGGTTTAACCATTTCGAAATTCAATTGGGTCAATTGGCTAGGAAACCATCCATTAGACAATTCTTTGAATTCTTTTACATTATCATTATGTCTATACTTATTTATCAATTTAATTGTATTTAACAACACTTCAATTATAAATTTATATTTATCAATTAAATACCTATGTAGAAAGACCATTTTACCCGCTTGCTTACCCCATTGAGATCCACCAAATGATTTCCTTCAATTATAAACTTATTACACGGATTCCTTCAATTTCATTTTAGGCATCTTTTAATTAAACAAACATTTCTGATTATTATTACTCTTTTTTTTGAAAAGAAAACTTCATTCATAAAAACAGACCACTCGAAACCGAGCGGCAACCCCCAATTACATATTTACAAAATTACACCAATCGCCCCAAACTATACTTCTATTTTTCGACCTATTTTTATACCAAACAAAACCCAACGATCTAACCTCACTAAAAACCTCATTGCAATTAAACCGCCTACCGGAAAAAGGTAAATCATTCCTAGCCTTCCAAATGCTCCAACAAGCAAGAATAGCAATACCGTGAAACCCTTCCTTGCTGTTGTCGTCCAAACCAACCCAATTATGAATCTCTAAAACATCGCGAAAAGAGAAGAAGACCAACGGAGGAATCTTACACCAAACTTGAATCTTTTGCCAAATGACCGACGAAACACTGCAAGAAGTGAAAAGGTGGTCCACAGATTCCACTCCCATATGACACAACGGACAGCTGCTATCCTCCACCGAAATATTCCTCCTAATTAGCGCCTCTCTGGTAGGAATACGATCCTGTTCTGCTCTCCAAGCAAAGAGGTTGCACTTCTTAGGAAGCCATCTACTCCAATTCCAAACGAACCGAGTGCTGAAATCCTTACTTAACTCGAAAGTTCTTTTGACCGCTCCGATCGAGAACCCATCCGAACCCGCCCCCTCCCAGCTCCATCCGTGACCGACAACGAAAAAGAATGAAGTAAATTACACAGGCGACTCCACTCCGCAAGCTCCGCATTCGAATCCGGAATCGACCTCCATTCCCATCTACCACTCGGATTAGATAACGACCTCACTATACGATCCTTAACCTTACACGATTTGTGAGATTCCAGCCTAAACAAATTGGGGAACTCCTCCTTTAAAGGCTTCGAAAGTAACCATGGATCCAACCAGAACATAATTTCCAGACCGTCCCCAACCTTACCACGCATGAGATTTTTTAAAGAAGCTCCATCCCCCAATTGGCTCGAACAGACCTTATGAATGTTTTTCCACACTCCGGAAATAGAGGACCGAATCGGTAAAAATTCCCAACACCGGCGATGACGATGAATGGCAGAAATCACCTTCACCCAAAAACTGTTCTTCTCAGTCTTGAATCTCCATCCCCATTTGACTAGAAGAGCTTTATTTATGATGTCGAGACTGCACAAACCTAACCCTCCGGCACGAACCGGCGAAGCCACGCGCTCCCAAGCCACCCAATGAAGCTTAGAACCCTCTCTAGATCCACCCCAAAGAAATCTCTTGATTATTTTTTCAAGATCTTTAATCACCTTAACCGGGGCCTTAAAAAGGGAAAAGAAATAGCTCGGAAGACTCTCAAGAACAGCTTTAATAAGAGTCACTCTACCTCCTAAAGACAGCACCGAAGCTTTCCATAACGACAATCTGGATTCAAAGATCTCGAAGACTGGCCTCCAATTGCAGATCCGATTCATATTTGCCCCCACAGTAATCCCAAGATATCTGAAAGGAAAAGTGTCGACTTTGCACCCAACCCGCTCCGCCACCATCTCCAAATCACTAGCATCAACCCCCACTCCATACAAATTGGATTTATTAACATTCATTTTCAACCCCGAACAAATGTAGAAAACCCTTAAGATCCGGATCACAGCGAGGACATTTTCTTCGGACCACTCTCCCAAAATAATGGCGTCATCGGCGTAAAAAAGGTGAGAAACACACGGCCCACCATTAGGCAGAGAAATACCTTTAAAAATGCCCGCCCCCACCGCTTTATTAATGAAAAGAGAGAGCGCTTCCATAACCACCAAAAATAAAAACGGGGACAAAGGATCGCCTTGCCTCATCCCTTTAAAGCAAGGGAAATCAAAGGTAGGAGCCCCGTTAACTAGAACCGAAGCTCTAGCCGAAGACAAAACGCCACTGACCCAACTACACCACCGCGGAGGGAACCCCAACTGCTCCAAGACACCAACCACGAAATTCCAATTCACGTTGCCGTACGCCTTTTCGAAATCAATCTTCAGGACAAAAGCAGGCTTTTTCTCTTTTTTCAACCAAGAATATATCTCATTCACCACCAACGGCCCATCCAAGATGAACTTGTTTTTGAGGAAAGCTGATTGCGAGTCCGAGATAACACTCCCAAGAACCAACTTCATCCTATTCGCTAAAATCTTAGATATCACCTTGTTCACAACTCCCACCAAACTAATAGGCCGATAATCACCTAAACCGCTAGGGTCTTTTTTCTTAGGAATAAGGGCAATAAATGAACCCGCACAGCCACGGTTAATTCTCCCTGAAGAATAAAACTCATCCAAAATACTCCAAAAATCCGACTCAAAAACACTCCAAAAATGCTTGAAGAATCAAAAATTAAAACCATCGGGGCCAGGGGCCCTATCCGAACCACACTCGAACACAGCCCTCCTTATTTCGCCACTCCCAAACTCCTCAACTAAAAGAGCCCCAAGAGAGTCTGGCAACCTCCTCTCACTATCCAAACTGAAAGACGGTCTAACTATGGCCTTCTCTTTGAACTTATCCCTGAAAAACTCAAAGACATACTTTTTAATGCGGTTGGGCTTATCACACCAAGCACCGTTAATAATCATCCCAAAAATACCATTCCTAGCCTTCCTGCTATTAACCATCGAGTGAAAATACTTAGAGTTCTCATCCCCGTCCCTGATCCATCTATCTCGCGACCTTTGCTTTAAATCCTTCGTCTTATTGTCTTCAAACTCTCTGATAATTCTCTTGGCTTCAGACATAGCCCAATCCTCCTCTTCAATTAAATCCCTCTCCTCTAAAATCCGCTCCAACCCTTCCAGCTCGACCCTCGCCGTAGCAATCTCACCCTCCACTCCTTGATACGGTCTCTTATAAATTTGAGTTTTTTACATAACATAACATCAGGAGGCCCCTCCCCTCTAAACGACGCAGCCGCATTACAAACAACCTCCTCATACCCTGCCCGACCAATCCAAGAGTTGAAGACACGAAAAGGCTTAGGGCCAAAATTAGAGCTTTTAATGGATAATAACAAAGGACAATGGTCAGAAAACAAATTGGACAGAGCCCGCAGACAAGCATCAGTCCATTTGTTGAAGAAATCGGCACTGACTAAGAACCTGTCAATCTTGCTCATTTTCCTCCCAGAGGCCACCCATCTCGTGTACTGTCTGTCCTGCATCTTATATTCCAGAAGGCCAGCATTAAAAATGAAAGAGTTAAAGTTACTAGCACAACGGGGTTTAAACATTGAATTCTTCCACTCCTCCGGGAATCTGACCGCATTAAAATCACCAGCTAAAACAAATAAACCAGAAAGACCAGACACAATCCCCTCCAATTTATCCCAAAGCGCTTTTTTCGCTGATATGCCTTGCGGGGCATAAACGTTAATGAAACTAAACGGATCCCCACTCCCCTTCAACACCCCTTCAATCAACAGAAAATTCCTATCCTTGACACAGCCAGAGACCGAGAAGACCGAGGGATCCCATAAACAAACTAAACCGCCCGACTGTCCCGACGATCCCACATAATCCGACTCGAAGCCCCTATCCCCCCATATCTTAGCAAGAGACACATCTTCCACCACAGACAGTTTAGACTCCTGAATCGCGATGAAATTAACCCCGAATTTCGACCGAATATCTCTCAACCATCTAGCCTTCACATCTCCCCCCCAAACCTCTAATGTTAATGGAAATAAAATTCATTGGAGAACAACATTAATACCTTCACCGATGATGGAATCCGTGACCAGCTGCTCTTTATCCTTTAAGTCAACACCGAGCATCGCCCCCACCCTTACAGTAGCCGCCACTTCATCGACCAGTCTGCAACCCGAGACAACTTCGTCAGCCATATTAGGAACCACTGGATCCAAGACATCCTCACATGCCGGCTGCCCATGAGAACACGAGGCCCTCCTATTCAAATCCAAAGAAGCTCCTCCATCCGAAGCAGTACAGACGTCCGCAAAAGGGACCTCCACGGGCGTCACTTTTTGGAAAGGGTATGGGCCCTTACTAATAAGATCGTCCAACCCAAACAAATCTCTCTTCTCCATATGGGCTCTGGAGCGCTTTTTGGGCCTGAGTTCAAGAGAGGAGCCCACTGGGGACACACTCTTTTTTCCTTTTCTACTTTTAAAAAGCCTGGGCCCACCTACCTTTATCTGATTGGCCTTGGAGCTTTGGCAGACAAACATAGGAGACACCGCCGCCGAAGAATTAACATCCTCATCACCAACCCCAAAAAAGGTATCATGTGTCTCTTTCCCAACGTTATCGGAAATAGGAACGTCACCCATGGCCTCATCCACCTGTTCGACTTCCTTAACGTGACTGTTCAAACCCGAGATCTCCTTCTCCTCCTCCGGTGAACTCTCCTTCTCCGCCTCCGATGACCCGAGGTCTACCTTTGACCTACTCAAGCAATCCGGCACCCAAACTTCATCTTCCTCCATAACCCAAACCCTAAAAGATTTGTCTTTCCACCTGAGACACAAAAACTCCTTAATTCTGGCATCATTGCCCGCTAAAACTGCCACCCGATTGAACGACAGGTCTGACTCCTCCCCCACATCCTTAGGAACATACAGAATTTTCCCATATGCTTCCCCAATCTTCCTGAGAATCTCCGAATCAGCGAGATGTAAAGGAAGCCCTTGAACCCGGATCCAAGCAATCCTTTCAACCGCTAGAATCTGACCCTCCCATAAATCGAGATTAGAGAACCAAGGTCCCCAGAGCTTATTATTCTGCAAAAAAGACTCGGCTTCCTCCATGCTCTCGAAAGACACCATGATCGACAACCCACCTAAGTATTGAATTTTCACGAACTTCACCTTACCAATACTCAAAAGACGGTCAAAATAGACAAGCGTGTCCAAATCCACCGTACGACCAACAACAGCTTTGCGATGTAAATCCACACACCCACTAACGTCTTCAGGAACCGACACCACCTTTTCCGACGAACTACCTTCCACTCTAATCTCCGACGCCGTAGCACCATGTCCGACCACATCCCTGAACGACCTACCCCCCCCCCCTCAAACCAAAGGATTTCGGTCCATCATGACTAAAGGAGCCAACACCTTGTCCCACAGTCGTTTTCAACCTCTCCGACTCCCCATCTTCGTTCATTTTCCTCTCTGGCTCCCTTTCGATACCATTATTCTCTACCGCAAATCTGGCTATATTGACAATCAGCTTACAACCTCCCATGTTGACCCCGTTTATCTTCTTTACCAACTCCTTCCAATCTCTAACATACTTGAAGGATACAAAACCAAACCTATTGCCAGCCTTGTCTCTCTTCTTGGCCACATAACTAATAGAAAAAATGAATGAAGTTAACCCAATAGACTAAAATGGCAACGGTGAAACCTTTTTGGAACCACAGACGAAAAATAAAACCTTTAGACTAAACTGCCAAAATGACCCAAACCACAGGAACTAAAATGACATTTAACTCAAAAACAAATAAAAAGTTATTTTTCTCTAAAAAATAAAATTTAGAAAATATGTAATATATAATCTAATCTAAATATTTTTTTTTTGAACGGCTAGGAACGACGTCCCAACCACCGTGTCACTGGGCGCTGTGGCCAAGGTCGACTACTCGACCGCCACCAGCCCCTTGGCTCTCCCAGATGCGCGGAAACTCGACCTCCACCCGCCCGAAGGCACGACAGTGGAATAACCGGTAAAACCTCGCCTCCCATCCAAGACGAACCGGCGCCACCCGTATTCGCCCTTCATCTGGATGCTGCAGAAAATAATGGGGAGAGTGGGAGTCGAACCTGGGTCACAAGGAACACCAAGTTTTTCCCCAACCACTCCACCACTAACTCATTGGCAATATAGCTTAACAATTTATTAATATAGCCTAACATCTTTTTAAATTATACGTCATACATGATAGGTTAATTTGCATTACAAAATAAGGGAAAATAAATTTTAGGGTTATAAAAATATGTTTTCAGTGTTTAAATATACGATGTAAAAATAATTACAAAGCTTCCTTTAGAATTGATGATAAATACTTTAGAAGCAGGTTGAGTATTGATTAATATGAGCAAAAGATTGCAAGTTTGTGAGATGATTATTATGTACATCTACTTGTCTAATTATGTTATGCAAACAAATAGTTTTCATTGTTCAAATCGTGTAATACACGAGACTTTAATCTAGTACTTCATATATATATATAAATATATATATATATATATATATATAGGGTAGGTTAACATACAAAAGGGCTTATCATACTTCACGTACGCTACGCTTCCAACCGTCCGATCAGGGGAATAATCACGCTTTGGACATGTAATCACGCATGGGGGTTAGTTTTTTTGGGAAAATCACGCATGGAACCAAAAATAACGCACGTTATTTTGCTCAAAAATGTAATTACGCACGTTATATCCTTTGTCGCGTACGATAATGTAGGATAAGGCCTTTTGTACATTATACTTATTTTATATATATATATATATATATGTTGTCAAAGACGCAAGGCGCAGGCGAGGCGCATCGAGTGATTGTAGACAGATTAACAAAATCTGCTCATTTCTTACCAATGAAGGAAACTTTCAGTATGGAACAGTTAGCCAATCTATATGTAAATGAAATAGTTTCATTACATGGAATTCCTTTATCTATTGTGTCTGATAGAGACAGCCGTTTTACTTCTCATTTTTGGACAAGTTTCCAAAAGCAATGGGAACCAGATTAAATCTAAGCACAATTTATCATCCTCAAACGGACGGACAAAGTGAAAAGACAATTCAGACAATGGAAGACATGCTTAGAGCCTGTGTAATTGATTTTGGAGGAAATTGGGACGATCTCTTACCTTTAATAGAATTTTCTTACAACAACAGTTATCATACTAGCATCAATGTTGCACCATTTGAAGCACTTTATGGACGAAAATGCCGAACACCAGTGTGTTGGGTAGAGATTGGAGAAAAACAACTGTTCGGACCTGAAATTGTGCAAGAAACAATGGACAAAATTATTCAAGTCAAGGAAAGACTGAAAGCAGCACGAGATCGTCAAAAGAGTTATGCAGACAACAGGCGAAAACCATTGGAATTTCAAGTTGGAGAGAAGATTTTGTTAAAAGTTTCTCTATGGAAAGGAGTTGTCAGATTCATTAAAAGAGGAAAGCTAAGCCCAAGGTATGTTGGACATTTTGAAATTATCAGAAGAATAGGACCAGTAGCATATCAGCTACAATTGCCAGAGGAAATGACAGGAATACATGACGAATTTCATGTATGTAACCTCAAGAAATGCTTAGCAGATGAATCATTGATAATACCTCTTCAAGATATAGAGGTAAATGAGAAACTTAAGTTTGTAGAAAAATTGATTCAGATCGAAGATAGAAAGATTAAGAATCTCATACACAAGAGATTAGTTCTGTTCAAAGTGAAATGGGATTCAAAGAGAGGACCAGAATACACCTGGGAGTTGGAATCTGAAATGCAAAGGAAGTATCCACACCTATTCTAGTGAATCTCGAGGACGAGAATTAAAACAAGGTGGGGAGGGTATAACAACCCTCGAAAACGCCTTAAATAAACCCGTATATTCGTAACCGAAACCGTATAACATTATTTTTATTAAAAATCAAATAAAATAATGTTTTTATGTCGCTCGCGGGCCGCAACAGGATCAAAGGGGTGTGTCGCGGGGCGCGACATGCCCATTTCTTGGCGGACACCCAACATGCCACGTGGCATAACACGTGCGGAACCTAGGGCAAACTCAGCAACCCTAGCTGTAGCTAGGGGTGCTCTCGCGGGGCGCGACAAGAGCAAAGGGAGGCTGTCGTGGGGCGCGACGGACTCCGTTTTCACGTATAAAAATAGTAGTTAAGGCACTTTCAATCCTCGTTCAGTTTTCTTTTCTCTGTCTCTATAATAGCTCGAGAATACCAGTTAAAATACCCCCTAAAACATGAAGCTCTGCTCCGTTGTAAGTATTTTAACCCCCGATCACTAGTTCGTTACCCTACTCGATTGATTTAGGACCCACCAACGCATGTCGAGGCTCTGCCTGACTAAGTTCGTTGGGGTTCTGTCTCGTGTTGTATGGCTAATGTGATTTGGGTTATTTTACTAACACATGTGCATTGTATGTTTTTAATAGAAACTCAAGAAAATAATCAAGAAATATTGCCAGGAAGCCCGTAGAAATACCTAAGTTTATAATGTGAGTCATTCTCTTTTTCTCACAGTTTGTGAGCCAATATTTCAGATGTTTTACAAAACCTTAAATGTTTATCAATTATAATTACGAGGATTAAGTCTTTGTATTCTACAATTGCTGCCAGTATTATGGGGTTTGTATACAGTACTTGATAACCTTCACAATTGGGCACGGGTATCCAATGTGTGATATGACCTTAGTCACAGATCCGTCGAGTGACAAGTACTGAACGAGTAATTGGGTAGATATAAACATTGTAATCGCCCTTAATATTGTAATGTTATAACAACTGATGCCTTTATAAATTGGAATGTACTCGCCAGTATTTCTTGCTGATAAAATATTTTTAAAACGCGTTTCAGGTAACTTGATGTGAAAGCTATAAGAAGCCAGCTATGGAGCACTGAAGGCTTAAAGAAAGTGGCTATAAAGTTACCTAAATAAAAAGTTTATGTTTTCAACAATTAGGGTCTATCCCTATAAAGATGTTATGAATAAAACATAGGTTTTATCCCATTTGTTTATTATAAAAGTTTGGTTTTTCGAAACTCTGAAATATATTTTCTAATTACGATCCTGATGTCTCATTTCCGCTGCCAAATTAATAAACACCGATACCACCGACTGTTGCTCGCGGCTCCCGCTCCCGAGGTGGGGTCGGGGGTTGCGACGTTATATACGTCATTTAAGATCATGTAGCTAATAGTTAGTAGCAAAAGTTTAGGACTTATATGTTGTATGTTTTGGGTGTGTGAATAAAAGTTTCAAAAGGTGGTTAATACTTTGTCCCACATTGGTGGGGAACAAAGTGAGTGGTTGTTTATAAGGTAAAGCATTTACTACTTTATTGTAGCTTTATGACATGTTTTACCACAAGTCCTTCCCACGCGTAGGGGGGGGGGTGCAAAAATGAGTTTCTGAATTGCAATTTGGTTGAACTTGTACGTGCCCGCGCTTGATGTTTTGTAAAATCTATATAAATATTATAAGGGGTTATTGGACACCAAATGAATATAGCTACCGCTTGTTGTTTTATTATTTAAGCTCATCAAGTAGTATATATAATCATATATTAAACCTGTCACTTGTGAGTGGCCCAAAGCTCATTTGCGATTGAATAACTGCACATGATGAAATCCGGGTATATACCTCAAATCTCAACGATCAGATACAGATTGCTTATTTAATGTAACTAGTCTAGTCTTTAAATTTTAAAATTCATCTGGAACCATTTAATGTTTAATTAATGGGTGGAGATGCAACTGAGATAACTAATCACGTGTTAATCTTATGTGATTGTACAATATCTATATGAGCAGAAATCAGTGGTTGGTGTGATTTATCCCCCGTCTGTTGCAATACTGTTGCTGATTTGGTGTAAATTAATGTTTAACTAGTAAATTTCTCCCGCACGTTGTCGCGTCATCGAAACGTAAATTAACTCAAATTTATATCGTCTAATGAAAACGTATTATATTTGACTGCACACGTTTCCGAACAAAATTTACGTCAAAACGTACACAAACTGAAAACACATATAAAAATAAGCATGAAAACGTATTACATTTAATACGACAGAATTTACGTCGAAGTGTAAACCAACTTGAGTTTATATCGACACGTACATACACAAAAATAAGCACTTAAGACTTGAGGGTGTCAAAATGACATTTCATAAAGTTTTTAGAAAGGTAAGAGGGTCTAAGTCTAAAAACTAAAAGTGAAAGGGTTAAAGTAAAAAAAAAAGACCAAAAAAAAAATGTTATTTTAGTGCGATATGATGGACGCTACATTAACCTTCAAGTTGTTCTTTAATATTATTGGTAATGGTAATGGTAATTAGTGGGTGGAGATGAGACTAAAATAACTAATCACCCATCTCATGTGATTCTACAAAATCTATATGAACAAAAATCAATGCTTGGTGTAATGTATCCCCTCCCTGTTGCAATACGGTTGCTGATTTGGTGTAATTTAATGTTTAATTAATAGGTGGAGATGCGACCAAAATAACTAATCACCTATTGATCTCATGTGATTCTCCAAAATCTATATGAACATAAATCAGTACTCGGTGTAATCTATCCTCTCCCCGTTGCAATACAATTGCTGGTTTATTAGCCATCCCTAGTCAAACGTCTCATTCCACACTACATAAAAGGTCCTGTGACTATCTTCTTGATTACTTGTTGGTGTATATGGAGAGCTCAGAATGATAAAACTTTCAACATCAACGCAACATCTACCTACATCTAAGATAATTAAAGAAATCAAGTCATATTGATTCCTATGGATAAAAAAGAGAACGAAACTCCCATGATTAGAATGATCAACATGGTGTCACTCAACTTTGTTAATCTCATGATCTCTTGCAATAATTGTACACTTGACTCTAGCTCCTGGTCGATTTTTTTTAATCGAAACAACCAATTAATTTAAAAATACAAATGGTAACTTAACTGTTACAAATACTTGTTGCGTGTTTACTTGCCACTCTTACGTAATTTTTCTATCACAGCAATATAACGTGGTAATTTATTATAAAAAATAATTTCATCCAATCAGAATTTGCAACATTGACCTGAGATCAAGATAATAGATCTCGAATGGCACGGCATGGACCTAGTATATCGCAAAATAGCATGGTTTAGCGAAACATTAGCGACCAAACCACTTGTTATCTATTTTTTGAGATAAAAATTGTGAGATTGTGTCTAATATTATAAATTTGAACAAACTAGTATTAAGCACCCCCCGCGTTGCGGCGGGGACGAGCACTAATGGTACACTACTGTCAACGACCACCGACACTAAAGTTGCGGTGTTAATGCGAAGAAATTAAACCGAAACGTAAAACATAGAATAAAATAACTAAGTTGATCTAGGACTCGCGCGTTACGATGAACCGCGTCAATTTTTTCTCGTTTGACAGGTTCATCGTAATCTATATATAATATATATCATTACCACTATACAAACCATAATGCATACATTACAACAACCATTCCATCAATATGTTGCAAATTATATTTTTACAAGATTTTGGCTAAATTAATTAGATTATTATAAATAATAATAATTTACAAATAAAACAACACAACTTTGAATGGATCAAACCGATTGAATATGGTAAGATAATGAAACCATTATTTGATTAGGGTACAACCACTTAAGCATGATTTACAACCATACATGCATACAAAACAGATTGAATATGGTAAGGTAATAAAACCATTATTATTTGATTAAGGTACAACCACTTAAGCACAATTTACAACCTATATTTGATTAAGGTACAATCATTTAAACACAACTTACAATCAAATATGCACACAAATGTTTCAAATAAATAGTATATAAATATAAATATAAATGATTATAGTGATAACCGGTGTGATTTTCCTGTTAATGACACTTTTTGTCCAAACGAATATATTTTGTTTTTTAGTCCTGTTTTATGCAATTGTCTAATTTTGGAATAAAAATATTCCTAACAATCTCCATGTGTAGCAATCAATTCTTGTGACCAGTCCACGTGACTTTCCTGTTCCACCCTCACTCCTACAGTGAATCTTCACAACTACCCTTTCTGGCATTTCCGTAAATACCACCACAAACTCAGCCCCATTTCAACACCCACTTGTCACTCCATCTCTTCACATCTAACAAAGTCGGTCACCCATCCACAAAATAACATCCTCAATCACGACCGCTCTGATGACCTGATTCGTCACTAATATCATAAAAAACCTAATGCCAGAAGGCCTACTCTAATAAAACCTCTAACTCATACATAATATTTTCTTACAAACAAGACTCTACCCGATAGGGGTGAGCAACAACTGACAAAACCAAACCGAAATTGACCGAAACAGAATTGACCGAAAATCATTTATCGGATATTTATTTGTCATCGGTTAACTGAGCCATTTAAATCAAAAAAATGTTTCTAGTTTTATACCTCTATTTGATGTTTTATACTTCCATTTCATGTGTTTATATCTCCATTTTATTTATTTATTCATCAAATTCATGTATTATATATCTATTTCATATATTTATACATTCATTACATGTATTTCCAAACAAAAGTTTTAACCAATGTTTAATTAGGTTATTAACCAAAATTAACTAAACCGGACTGAAAACTAATAAATTAACCAAATAAACTGAACCGATTAACTGATGACTTCAGTTACAATTACTGATAATGCTAATAAGTAATAACCGAACCGTAAACACCCCTATCTCCTTCCACTTCACATGTTTGTAAAGTTGCACCAATCTTTGTATCTTCAATCTTCCTCCACGTGGCGTCACTTGATTCGTCTGTGACCTCCATAAGTAACCGCCTTCAACTCCCTTACAAGAGAATCTCTCTCTAAAAGCTGTCAAAGATAGGGTTTTAGAATTTTATTCTCTCTAGAAAGTTTGAATTAACATGACATACATGCAGAAGATATAGATCTATATAGATATAGATACATAGATTGTGTATCTATATCTCACTTTATTGTGCTTATCTGTCACGGCGGTTTTCCGATTCGCTTGGTACAGGTCGGGAACAGATTGTTAATCGGAGAATATAGTTCCCGCCTTGTATCAACTGAATCAGAAACTGCTGTGAGTCACTTCTAGGATGTTTCACCTTCAATTTGGAAGAAGATTCTGGAAAGAGTGTTGTTCATTTGTTTATAAATTTAATTAATTTAATTGTTTGTTAAATTTGTTTGTGTAGGTATGGATCTGCAGTTTCAGGTTTGTTTTAAAATTGATTTGATTTACTGCATTTGCTATTGAGTTCTGATTCTAATGCTGTGATTAGATGTTAGATGTAGATCTCTGTTTTTGTAGGTTATTTGGTTATTAGTTATGTGAATAGTGGATTAGATTGATTTTTACTGTTTAGTTTGTGTTTGTGAGGTGTTAGGGTTGAGATTGTGGATTTAGTTGTTTGATGTTAGCTGATTACAAGACATCTGTGTTATCTGAAGTTGTTCTTCAAGCTTTTTGATGTTGTAGAGGACAAACAAGTTTATTAAAATTGAGTTTTAAATCTATTATTAGCAATTTCTGAATAAGATTCAGCTGTGTATTTTACTTTAGAGACTGAAAAATGACATTAGTTTTCCTTGTTAAAGTTCTGTTTTTTTTTTTTTTTTTTTTTTTTTTTTTTTTTTTTTATAACTTATGCCATATGCCCATAAAGTTCTCTAGGTGCAACTTAGGTCCTGGACTCGTGGTGCGAGACATTGCTCTATCTACAACCAAATAAGTTCGTTTCCATAAAAAAAGTATCTTTACTATCGTTTTTAAACCGTGGTAAGCCATTTATAATCTCGTCATACTTTTGGTCATTTTGATGTATTAGCCTCCAGACCCTATATTTGGCCGATTTTGACCCACGTGTACATGAAGCACCGCCTCAAGGCCCTGAGATGTTTTAGTTTTTTCCAGTTGTGTCGAACCGTTTTAAAATTGAAGCCGTATGATATGCCTTTGGTTGGATTCGAATAGTAATGGTAGTATATGTTGTTCATTAGCATGATATCTATTTTGTTGTCTATGTTTGGAATTCTATTGCATAAAGGTTGGTGTTGGGCACTGTTAGCATAAAAAATAAATCTTTATTGTATTTAAAAGATACAGTTCATGTGATTATAGTGAATAGTACTCAATTAGCTTTTTATAATTCTTGCATTTATGCGCCATTGTGACAATGTCTTCCCCAAATTGACTTTCTATCCACAAATATCGTGTTCTTATGTTTGATACTTGCAGTTCGAATACATGAATTCTTTAGGTCAATAGTCGTATGTAGGCTGTAAACGAACATGAACAAGGCCTTGTCCGTGTTCGATCATTAAGGAATTAGCATGTTTATGAATAGTTCACGAACGAGATTTCTTGTTTGTGTTAGTTCATTAAGGAAATGAACATGTTCATGAACATTATTGAACGTAAATAAACACAAACAAATGTTCATGAACATAAGTGAACACAAACCAACGTTATATATTCATATTGATATAAAATATGCATTTTTTCGTTTTTTAAAAAATAGTTTACCTAAACCCCATTAGGTAAACCACCGCCAATGTTTTTGAGCATTAGGTAACTTATTTAGGTGAATTGACATGGCAATGTGTGATTGAGTGAATTAGGAGTTTACCTATTTGGAATAGGTAAACACTCCCTTCACCCTAAACATAGTTAACACAAAGATTAAGAAGTGTGTCAAGCTTTAACACAAACTGAAATTCAAATGGTCAAATGAGGGATGTTGGCGGAGACGTATAGTATAACGATGGTTTCAAATTTTTAAAAACTAAAACCAATAAAATATAAATTAACCTAAAAAAGCTTTTAAATGAATGAACACAAATGAACATAAACAAGTGAACATAAATGAACACATTTCCGAACGTTCACGAACATAAAGGAACGAACGCAGCCTTTGTTCATGTTCGTTTGTTTAACTTATCGAACGAAATTTCGTGTTCGTGTTTGTTCATTTATTAAAATAAGAACATAAACAAACTTCCCGCCGAACGGTTCACGAACTATTTACTAAACGTTCGGTTTGTTTATAGCCCTAGTCTTTTGTTTCTTTGCACCGGAGGAATTAGATAATTTGATTCTAATAGTTTGATAAGATGTAGACCTCTGTTTTTTTCTTCTTTTGGTTTTTAGTTATTAGTTTTGTGAATAGTGGATTATATTGGTGTTTAGGTTGTGTTTGTGGATTCAGTTATTTAATGCTAGCTAATTACATTTTTTTTAATGGCAAATGTTACTTCTACTATAAATTATACCAATAAATCTACGTTACACCATTGCCTAGATTTGAACCTAGGACCTCCCCTCCAAGAGACACAAGCCTCTACCAAGTAGGCTACCCCACATTGGCGCTAGCTAATTACATGATATCCGTGTTTTCTTAAGTTGTTCTTAGTTATGCAGGACAAATAAGTTAATGAAAATTGACTTATATCCGGTTCTGAATCCATCTGCAATTTAGAATACGATTCAGCTTTGTACTATACTTTAGAGACTGAAAATGACTTTGGTTTTCCTTGTTAAAGTTCTTTTTTTGCAACATATGTCATAACTCTGTATAGTTCTGCAGGTGCAACTTAGGTCCCGAACACGAGTTCTCTAGCTGTAACTTAGGTCCTGGACGCGTGTCGCGTGGTGTTGCTCTATGTACGGCCAAATAAGTTATATATGCAACAAAAAGTTGTATCTTTGCCATCTCTTTTACGTATCAGGTATCGGTCTTTTAATCACAATAAACCAATGTATCTTTGTCCTTTTGGGCATTTTACTATAAATGATCAATTTTGACCCGCATGTTCCGCCCTAAGGCCTGGAGATGTTTTTGCCAATTGGCTCACGCCATTTTAGCATTTAGCCTAGTAATGTAGTATATGTTGTTCATACGTATGATGGCTGTTTTGTTTTCAAGCTGCTTCGGGAATTAGCATTTATGATTCTTACATTAAACACCATTGTGACACGGACACCGTCTTTTCCACATAAACTTTCTATCCACAGATATTGCATCCTTAAGTGTTATACTCACAGTTTTAATTACATCAATTTTTTAGTTCAATAGTCTAATGTCTCATTGCACTAAAGAATTAGATAATCTGAATATCTGATATTTTATGACATGACAAAAAGTTTTGCATATTCATTCCCACTAATATACAAAGTACATGTCTGTCTTTGCGCCATAATCTTATCCAGATTAGAATCTAATCATACGGTGCATTTCTCCGTTTTTCCCAGATGGAGCATTTAACTTTATTGTTGAAATTTGGAATAATGGATTTTAATAAACCCAACTATTAGTTGTTGGCCGACAACGGTCTCAACTTCAAAAATAACTAGTGGTGGTCCCACCTTTTCACATATTGAAAACTAACGGACTTTTGCTAAAAGAACTTTAATTTATTTTTGTCTCCTTTTCCTTTTCTATTAGCAAAGGTCCATTGGTTTACAATATGGGAAAAGGTGGGACCACTACTGGTTATTTTTTAAGTTGGGACCGTTGCTGACCAACGGCATATAGTTGGGATTATTAAAATCCATTATTCCTTGAAATTTCTAAAGAAACAAGTGCAAAAGTGGAGGTTGCTACTGATGAAGTATTCGCCCTCATTAAGCAAGATACCAAAAAAAGGGAAACTTAGATGCTACCCGTAAGCTATTCATTTTTCGTATTCGTAATTTCATAATTCCTCCGCCATGCAGTGACTTTTGTTGCTTATGATCGATCTTGTTTGTGTTTCTTCATTTAACCTTCTCTTTGCCATTTTCAGTCACATGGCTAGAGTCTTGGTTTTAAAAAGCGTGCCTGAGGCGCGAGGCGCACTAAGGCGCAACTTCTAGGGCTTTTTCGCTCAGCGCCTTGTGTAATTACAAGAAGCGCCTAAAAGGCGCAGATTTTTGGGGTTTTTTGGGGGCTTTTTGGCCTGAGGCGCGCGCCTCATGTATCTGAGGCGTTTTTCTGCAGATAAAAGTTGTACCTTGTTTTTTTTACTTGTACATGTAAGTAAAATGGTATAAAAGCCTTATTTATAGCTATATTTAGGTTAAAAGAAGCTAAAAACCTATGGGATATATAAAAAATTATATAAACACCTTGCGCCTCGGGTACGAAATTAGTCAAAGACCACCGCTTTTGCGCTTCGCGCCTGAATGTTAGACCTCGTCGCTTTTGTGCACCTATCGCTTTTTAAAACCAAGGCTAGAGTGCTACAAGAACTTGATCGGAAAGGGTTTAACGTTATCATTTATTGTGTTGTGTATGCGGCAGAAATTCTCTATTAGTTTTCCGGATTAAATCACCAATGCGTTTTGAGCGTATTGGCTGTGGAGCAGAAGTCCACAGTTAAGCGTGCTCATTGGGGCAAAGCGGACGATATTGGTGGTACGAGAGGCAGGTATGTTACACAAGAACTCTTTTACTTGAATTTGTTTTTATATGGCTCACATTTTCTAACCCATGAGAAAACACTTCGTATGTGGTTCACATGTTACATCATTTCGTTCACATTTTTTCTCATGTCATACGAATGCAGGTCAAACCTTTGGAATCTTTTTTCAATACATGTGGTTCACATGCCATCCAGATCTAGGCTTATATAAATTCTTTTCTTTTCTAGTATGTAAGCAACTCAAATTACTTGGATACATGTAAAGTGATCGTTAATTCACAGTGGTCTCTGGCTTGCTTGGTACAGTTCCGGAATAGTTCAGCCTAACTAGTCCCGGGATGTACCAAACAAGTCTGAGATACCAGTGACTCAAGTTCTATGTCTCACGAGTTGGGTCTGAGGCGGTTTGACATGAGTTGGTTGGTTTTGTCGGAATTTAACATTTTGGGAAAGTTGAAAGTTATTGATGTTTTCTAGACATGGTAATCAGATTTTT
Organism: Helianthus annuus; assembly: GCF_002127325.2. Classification (NCBI taxonomy): domain Eukaryota; kingdom Viridiplantae; phylum Streptophyta; class Magnoliopsida; order Asterales; family Asteraceae; genus Helianthus; species Helianthus annuus. The sequence continues at coordinate 153,994,541 of NC_035435.2, read as the reverse complement.
TGCATGCTCTTTATCATGTTGCGTCGATGTTTTCCATATATGTTAATAAGATTTTTTGCATGTTTTTTTATTATGTTGCGTATATAGTGATTTCGCTTGTTGCAGGTCATTGCCGCCTTCTCATTATGTTGATTTCTTCTTGCATGTTGCTTGGTCCAAAATATCATGCGGTGATCATCCAACGGTGCGTTTGGTTGGTGAAACTTTTTAAAGGGGTTGGACTTGGAATTTAAAAACATTCCAAAACGAATTGGAATTAAAGGAATTGTGATCATAAAAGAAATTTGAATGTAGAATAAATTTGGACAATCATAAAGGAATTGAAATCTATCATGTGGCCAGCGTTGGCCCCGACTTGATGACAAACGTAATTTATCTGTAGACTGTAGTTTTTTGAACGGCCAACAAACTCAATCCCGAGCACTCTCAGGGCACCCACTGGACAAACAGAGTACTCCGAGAGTAACCCGAGTCCACCACCAATTCCGGGGAAAACCCGGTAACCCACCCGTCCGTAGGCACGACGATGAAATTACCGGTAAAACCCGTTTGGCTCAAGGATCCAACCCAAGTTTCCCTGGGTCTCCTATCATTGCCCACCAATGCCTCACTCTGCACCAAGTGGGAGTCGAACCTGCATCTCTCAAGAGAAATGCAAGCCCTTCACCACTTGATCTAGATATAATTGGCTGTAGACTGTAGTAACTAAGTAACTACTAACATAAACAATTTAAAGGTCAACTATTTTTAAACGTCAAGTCGACACATTTTCCAATGAAGCATATTGTTTTACCAAATCGTTGATAGTTCACAACCCCTATAGAATGGACATTTTGATTTATTTTTGGGCATTGTTTTCCTGACAAAGAAAATACATATTTGTTTTTTTTATCTACGGAATTATTCGATTAAGATTTTAAAAATATTATCAAAATATTTTAATCTGACAATACATAAACTCGATTCAAAAGAAGTATTTAGAACATTGCAAAATAACGAAACCTAACACATATATAAATTATGAAGAAAAAACGAAGAAACCTCTTAAATAAACACCAACTACAAGTAAAAGTTGTCATTTAAAACAAAATACTATGTTGAAATATAAATTAGGAGAAAAAACGAAGAAACGTCTTAAATAAACGCCAACTATAAGGGTGAACGGAGTGGAATAGGTAAAGGGTTCGGTAAACACCTTACCGATCGAGGAAGCACCGCCAACCTTTGGTTTACCGATCGTGAAGGTCAATCTCGGTGAACCTTTACCGACTCGGTGAGAGGGAGGGAAAGGGGAGAGAGATGGGTGTGTGATGAGGTCCATTCCTTCTCAACCAATCACACATTTTTTCTTTTTTTTTTAAATAGTTTACCTAAACCCCATTAGGTAAACCACCGCCAACGTTTTTGAGCATTAGGTAAACAAATTAGGTGAATTGATGTGACATTGTTTGATTGAGTTAATGAGGAGTTTACGTATTTTGAATAGGTAACCACTCCCTTCACCCTAAGTAAAAGTTGTCATTTAAAACAAAATACTATGTTGAAATATTGATGATATCCACACGATACCCACCACTCAAAAAGGAATTTTAGGTCAAACCGAAAGCTTAACGGCTAGGAACGGTTTTCATATATCAAAAATAGAAACTGAACGTTGAAATATGTAGTGACATTTGTTGCTTATGATCAATCTTGTTTGTATTTCTTTATTTTATCTTCTTTTTGCCATTTTCAGTCACACCACTAGAGTGCTACAAGAACTTGATAGGAAAGGGTTTTAACATTATCATTTATCGTGTTATATATGCTGCAGAAATTCTCTATTAGTTTTCCAGATACCAAATTATTCTAACGCACAATGCACATAGCACAATTGATGTCCGTTCAATTTATCCAACCTTACAATATGTATCGCTAAGTGACACATACACTTGTAGAAGTTTTATGGGATCAAGTTTAACGATACTAAAAAGATTAATATGGACCATTGTAACACCCCAGACAAATCCCATATCAGATTATCAGCCGTACCCAGGAGAGATTCTTAGTTTATTAAGAAATGCCTTGCCACTTAATCATCAACACGTTTTAAGCGTATTGGCTGTGGTGTAGATGAAAAGTCCACAACCAAACACGAATTTGTGAGTTATTGGATGAGCAACCCATCGGGGACAAAGCGGACAATATTGGTGGTACGAGAGGCCAGATGTTACACAAGAACTTTTTACTTGAATTTGTTTTTTAATGGCTAACATTTTCTAACCCATGAGAAAACACTTCGTATGTGGTTCACATGTTACACCATTTAGTTCACATTTTTTTTCTCATGCCATATGAATGCAGGTCGAACCACTGGAATCTTTTTTCAATACATGTGGTTCACATGATTCTCATGCCATCCAGATCTAGGCTTATATAAATTCTTTTCGTTTCTAGCATGTATACAACTCAAATTACTAATATACTTATATACATATTGATCGTTAATCCACAGTGCTCTCTGGCTTGCTTGGTACAGCTCGGGATTAGTTCAGCCTAACTAGTCCCGGGCTATATCAAACAAGTCTGAGATACCAGTGACTCTAGATCAGTTTGGACCACCATTAAAACAGGTGGCTCGGTGAGCTTGACATACCTCTCATGTGATGGGTCTGAGGTGGTTTGACATGAGTTGGTTTGTTTTGTTGGGATTTAATATTTTGGGAAAGTTGAAAGTAATATTGATGTTTTCTAGACACGGTAATAAGATTTTTTGCATGCTCTTAATCATTTGGAATGATGTTTTCCAGATGTTAAAAACGTTTTTTTGCACGTTTTTTTGTTATGTTGCGTATATAGTGATTTTGCTTGTCGCAGGTTATTCCCTTCTTCTCGTTATGTTGTTGATTTCATCATGCATATTGCTTGGTCCAAAACATCATGCGGTGATCATCTAATGGTGCGTTATGTTTGTGGAACTTTTTGAAGGGGTTGGATTTGAAATTTTAAAAGGCCCCCCTTATTCCCACACCCCCTAGATCTTATTTTCACATCCCTAGTGTATACGGGCCGTATACAAACTATACGGCCCGTATAGAATGTTTTTGAATAGGAAAATGCGCAGAGAATTTTTTTTGATTTTATTATATACGGCCCGTATATAGTTATACGAGCCGTATACAAGTGTATACGATTTATAAAAAGTATACGGCTCAATGGATTTATTTCTGAGGTTTTTATGTTTACCAAATGTATACGGGCCGTATAGATTGATGTTTTTCAATTATCACGTTTTTTCCCGTAAAAACACCATCATTCTAGGGTTTCTAAACTCTTCATCACCTTTAAACAACGTTGATCGGAACACGCCGCTTAAATCGGAGCACAAGTAGAGTAACGTTACCGATCAGTCCGTTGATCAAGTAACTAGCAGAACAACCCGACACAAACAAGTTCTCCACAGTTTGTTATTCAGATCTCTATTCGGTCATCTTTCCAAACTACAACACACGATAACTTTAAACTTTATAGTGTGTGATTTGACCAGGAAATGATTGGAGGTGATTGCTACTTTTAATAAGCTGTCATAGTTGTCAAATTCGATTTCAACAAATCTTTTCCTTTTCCTTCAATTTCTAGAACATTCTCCGTAACATGAAGACGTGTCGGGTTCTTCTACTAGTGGTATTTTAATGAAGTATTGAAGATTGAATGTGCAAACCCAACCGTTTTTACTACGGAAACGGTGGCTATGCGAAATACAAACCGCAACCGTTTTTTACTACGGAAACGGTGGCTATGCGAAATACAAACCGCAATCTTTTGTGACTATGGGAAACACAAGTTTTCTTTTTGAGCTTGATGGATGTCCGTTATCTCAGTTGAGGCGGGCATTGTTTAAATCTGAATATAAGTAGATGTTACGTGTAACTTCATTAAACCAATAACAAAGCCTATTTCGAAACACATGTGTTCGTATCGGCGTTGTTTATCACCCTGTGTGAGCATTGGAAACCCGACAAACAGTCTTCACAACTGTGACAGCTTATCTATCTGTGTGTGTCACATCCATCCTGTTATAGCAATCGATATGATTAATTTTACAGATTTTTTTCTAATTAGCGTTGTTAACTACCAAAAGAATGCATACACAAATAGTTCTAGTGGACGAAGCAAAGAGACCGTTGTGTATATGAATCACGTTTTTTTTTTAATTAGCGTTGTTAACTACCTAGAAATTGATATGGTGAGTTGGTAATCAAAATCAAGATGTCAGACAACGTGCCTTTCGAGATCCAAGAGGAAATAATCAAACAACTTCCAGTAAAATCACTGATTCGATTGCGATCAGTCTCCAAATCATGGAAAGCTATTGTTGTTATTGTGCCTATCTCGGTTGTTCAGTACTTTCGTGATAATAAAACAAGAAATAATCAAACGGCTTCCAGTAAATCACTGATTCGATTCCGATCAGTCTCCAAATCATGGAAAGCTGTTGTTGTTATTGTGCCTATCTCGGTTGTTCGGTACTTTCGTGATAATAAAACAAGCAGACATTGATTTTGCCAAGATTGAAGGAAAGAATCTGGCCATAAGCGTTGTGGATTCTCAGCGTTATTCGAATGTAAGTGGATCGGGTTCTGCTAGTTATTCGGAATGTTTCGAATCATCACAGAAGACGTGTCGGGTTCAACTCTCCTATATCAACATACTCTTCTCCAGACGCTTAGTTGTTACGAATGACAACTTGAGGGGTCTAGTTAACTTTCAGATTCAGATTCAATTCAGGAAGCAGATGATTGGAGCGCATGAATCAATGCAAAACCCTCACCCTCAAAATCAACCAGAAACCAAAGGAAAAAGGGCAGATAATGGCTGATGGTTCTTCGTTGAGGAAACCAAACGTAGACGGAAATGATAGGCCTGGTAACCAGAAGAGAAAAACCCTAGTGCATATTCAATCTTCATTGCTTCATTAAAATTACAACACACGATAAAATGCTTGGAACTCACCTGATAACAAATAATCAGTTCAAACTTTCAACAATCGACATCTGGTCCTTGTTTTTCCACATCATTCTGTCACTTTGTGTGTTGACGAAGCTGACAAACACATTGGTATTTTCTCAAAATGTGCAAACTTGAAGAATCTCACTTCATTGTGTATGTGCTTGTGCTGTAGAAACCGGTGATGAATTTGTGTATCTAAATCAGGTTCTCTGCCTTAGATCGGTCATTCCTTGTGATACATGAACGTTGTATTCTTGTCTTTCAAAAGAGTTGGTATTGAACCAAGAATACTTCAAACATTCTAAACCCTACTTGGAAACAAACCAACAAAATCCTTATACTCTTCTAGCAGAACCCGACACGTCTTCTATCATGTGACGGACACAGATGCAAGAAAATGGCGAGTTATTTTTAGTTATTTCTATTGATCCACAAATTCCATTGTTTAAATCAGAATCAGGTTCTCAAAACAAGGATCGTTCTAATAGATTAAAGAGAATAAACCAATTTTTACCATTTTTTACCCATAGTATACGGGCCCGTCTAACAATATACGACCCGTATACATCGTTCGTATACATTGTATACGATCGGTAAAAAAAATTTACCGAGAGTATACGGCCCGTATAGATATGGTAAAAACCTCTGTAATCTTTATATAGTGTGTGATTTGACCGGTTATATTAAGTTATCTCTGTTGAATTTGATTTCAACAAATCTTTTCCTTTTCCTTTTCCTTCAATTTCTAAAACATTCTTCGTAACATGAAGAGAAATCAATTGTATTTTTTTAGTTGCTTCTCTTGTTAAGTTTCTGAACCAACCGAAATCCACATATTACAACAGTTACTTCGTTTTTACCGTCCGGTTTCCAAACTCTTTCACTCAAAGTTAATATTCACTGTGGTGGATGCAAGCATAAAGTTAGAAAAATACTCAAGAAGATTGAAGAGTACACAACTGAAGGTTCAGTGCACGAAAAGTTTCTTACGAATGATATGTATCAGGAAGCTCAGTATCAACAACTTGTGAGTGGGAATATGGCTATGAAGAATAGTATGGATAAACAATCACCGGTACGGATTTTGGTGTTTTGGTAGGTTGAAAGAGGTGAATGGTCCTTGTTTTTCCATGTATCAACAATCACCGGACGTGTCGGGTTCTTCTGCTAGTAGTATGAGTCTGAGTCCATTGTGGTTCGTGAACGTATTGTTGAAATCGTCCATCACTTAAGACCTTGAAAGATTTGTTGAAATCGAAGAAAAGAGTAACTAGCAGAAGACGTGTCGGGTTCTTCCAACAAATTGTGTATGTGCTTGTGTTGTAGAAACCGATGATGAACTTGTGCTGTAGAAACCGGTGATGAACTTGTGCTGTAGAAACCGGTGATGAACTTGTGCTGTAGAAACCGGTGATGAACTTGTGTTGTAGAACGTTGGAAACCCGACAAACAGTCTTGACAACTGTGACAGCATATTCAATCTTCATTGCTTCATTAAAATTACAACACACGATAAAATGCTTGTAAAATTGCATCAACTCTCCTATATCAACATACTCTTCTCCAGACGCTTAGTTGTTATGAATGACAACTTGAGGGGTCTAGTTAACTTTCAGATTCAGGAAACAGATGATTTGTAAAAAAAACTGGTTGATGAAACCGAAGCTGTTATTTCTGTTGTTCAGTACTTCCGAGATCTGATCCAACCGAAATCCACAAATTCCAACAAATTGCATCAGGAAGCTTAACTTTAACGGACGATATGTATCTTCTATCATGTGACGGACCCAATTTTTGCAAGTTAAATCCACAATCAACGTATACAGGTGCAAGAGAATGGCGAGTTATTTCTGTTTAATCTATTACAAGCTACAACACACGATAACTTTACACTTTATATAGTGTGTGATTTGACCGGTTGTATTCAGTTATTTCTGTTGATCCACAAATTCCAACAAATATTTCACTCCAGTAGCTGAAGCCAAACGTAGACGGAGATGATAGGCCTGGTAACCGGAAGAGAAAAAACCGCAGTGATTCGGAATGTTTCGAATCATCACAGAAGACGTGTCGGGTTCTTCTGCTAGTGATTCGGAATGTTTCGAATCATCACAGAAGACGTGTCGGGTTCTTCTGCTAGTAGTATGAGTCTGAGTCCATTGTGGTTCGTGAATGTTTCGAATCATCACAGAAGACGTGTCGGGTTCTGCTAGTAGTATGAGTCTGAGTCCCTGCGACGGACACAATTCTTGCAACTTAAATCCACAATCAACGTATATAGATGCAAGAGAATGGCGAGTTATTTTCAGTTATTTCTGTTGATCCACAAATTCCATTGTTTAAATCAGAATCAGGTTCTCAAGACAAGGATCGTTCTAATAGATTAAAGAGAATAAACCAATTTTTACCATTTTTTACCCGTAGTATACGGGCCGTATAACAATATACGACCCGTATACAATCATGTATACATAGTATACGATCGGTAAAAATATTTTTTACCAGTCGTATACGGCCGTATAAACAGTATACGACCCGTATACGCATGGTAAAAAATGGTAATAGGTTGTGGTTCAACCAAAATGATATCTAGCATTACTAACGGTTCAAGTAAGTATCTAAAATTTTGAAAATTCAGGTTTACCTTGTTAGTTTCTCAAACACTAATAAACATTTGCTTCCTGAATCTGAATCAGAATGTTAACTCTTTCACTCATAAACATCTGCTTCCTGAATCTGAATCTGAATGTTAACTCTTTCACTCATCAACATCGAGGGTTGTATCGGAATCAGGCGTTGGAAGGATTGTAGTAGTAGGACATTGGTACCACTGTGAAAGTTGCATCAGGAAGCTCAACTTTAACGGACCGGTTATTCGACCGAGTAATCAATTGTATTTTTTTAGTTGATTCTCTTGTTAAGTTTTTCTGACCCAACCGAAATCCACAAATTCAAGTCAAGGATCGTTCTAATAGATTAATGAGAATAAACCCTCGTTTCTTCATCTTCATCTTCATCTTCAAGAACAATGATGAACAGATGATGTTGGGAATTAAACGCATGTACGTGACAAAACAAGGATCGTTCTAATAGATTAAAGAGAATAAACAAGGATGTTGTGAATTCGCATAAACATATATTCGTTTCATAACCTCCTGCTATAAATCAACCACAACTGACAAAGAGCCTGTATTAGAAACCATCCTATGTCTTTTACCAACCGAAGAGGCAGCAAGGACAGATAATACTTCATTTGTCGAGAAACCATATTGTCAAGAAACTAACATCTTTTAATACTTCATTTGTAACCGTAAGGATAATGCAAATTTGTACGTAAAGATCTCTACACAAACTGTGTATGTGCTTGTGCTATAGAAACCGGTGATGAATTTGTGTATCTAAATCAGGTTCCCTGCCTTAGATCGGTCATTCCTTGTGATACATGAACGTTGTATTCTTGTCTTTCAGAAGAGTTGGTATTGAACCAAGAATACTTCAAACATTCTAAACTCTACTTGGAAACAAACCAACAAAATCCTTATACTCTTATAGCAGAACCCGACACGTCTTCTATGATGATTCGAAACATTCACGAACCATAATGGACTCAGACTCATACTACTCACCCTCCCCTGAGGAAAAGTTTTCCCGACGACTCAAGACAAAGCAGTTGGTTTGGGTTCATATCAGCGTTGTTTATCACCCTGTGTAAGCATTGGAAGCCCGACCACTAGCAGAATCATTGCATTACATCCCCGTTAAAAACAAGTGATTAAAACGCTTCTCCTTACAACTCTCATCAAATGCCTCATCCTTCCTTTTTATTACAGTCATACGACACGTATTTTTGTTTTTAAGTCTTTGTTACTTGTTAAAGTTTTATTTTTTTCTACTTTTAGAAAGATTTGACCACCTAACGACTGTAAAATGTCTCGTGTGATTGACACCTTAAATCCATTAAATACTTTGGGTAAAATCTAACTTTCTTTTCATACGGGCCGTATACAGTTATACGGCCCGTATACATTATTCGTATCTATTGTATACGACCAGGCAAATTCTTTACACATGGTGTATACGGGCCGTATACAGTTACACGGCCCGTATGGAATGAAAAAAACTGACAAAGTCTGAAGGCACAAACTTTGTTAGTTTTATTTTATTATATACGGGCCGTATAACTGTATACGGCCCGTATACACCATGTGTAAATAAGTTTTTGCCATGTATTAATATTAGGACCCTTTTAAAAAATCTTTAACGAATTGGAAAAGAGAAATGTAAACGTCTTTAATGTCTTACGTGGCGCTCACGTGACGCCTACATGTTGATACTTTTTCCCCTTGAAGCCCTAATAAAACTCCCCACAAAACTTAGGTATTGTTTGTTTTTAAGAGGTAAAATGTCTACAGTCTGCGGGTCACATCTGCAGACATCTGTAGAATAAGAGGTGGACCAAACTTCTACAGTCAGCAAGAAGAAGGCTGTTTGTTTTTTAACGTACGTAGAATTCTAAAATAAACTGGTGGTGGTGTACGAACGGTGGTGGTGGGTGGTGATAGACAATGGTGGTGGATGGTGGACGACGGTGGTGGTGGTGGCTGGTGGACGATGATGGTGGAGGTGGTGATGGACGGTGGTGATTGGTGGTGGACGGTGGTGGTGGTGATGGACGGTGCTGGGTAGTGGACGGTGGTGGTGATGGACGGTGGTGGTGTTTAACCCTCTACAGACCTTAGAAGATCTTAGAAGTGGCTGGGCCAAGTTTGCACCAAGAAGAGCTCGTACAGACGTTTTTAATGAAACGTCTTCGGAAAAACAAACAGTCTGCGCGTGGTCTGCACGACGCAGACAGAAGAGCCTGCGCAGAGCTTTTTAGAAAAAACAAAAACACCTTAGTGTAATGGTTGAGGCCCAAGTTCCAATATTTTCATTTTTGTTTTCAGTGGTCTGGAATTGTGTATTTTCATTTGTGCGTACGTTATATTAGACTGCGGGGTATGGGGTGGGAGTTTGGACGTGGGTAGGGGAAAACGCCCAAGCCACCACCCCGGGTGGACATGGGTTTCGGCGTGGCCCTTGGGGCATGGGTTTTAAGCCGGGCGTGGGGCGGTTTGGCCATCCTAGTTGGCTGAATATCATTGGCTCACCCGCCACGTCATAGCGGGCCATCCCAAAAGTTTTGAATTTTTAAATTCAAACCGTTGGCTTGGCCAAGCGGTCACCCCAACCGGTCACCCAAACCCCAACATCCTCTATAAATACCCCCAAACCCCAACCGGGTGGTCCATCCCAACCCCCACCGTGGTCCCAAAAATTCGACAAAACCCACCCGCTGCCCCAGCCGGTCACCACAAACCCAACATCCCACGAACCCGCTATGGCATCCTGGACCCACCACGAAGAACTTGCCCTAGTCACAAGCGTCGTTGACGCTATGAAGGGGCGGCCACCGGGCCAAACCAAATATTGGCCGGAAGCTTTCGCGGCCTACCGACTAAACGTCGGTAACGACCGCCACAACATGAACGCGTGCCAACATAAATGGCGCGAGCTACGTCCCAAGCTCGAGCCTTTCAAGGCTTACTACGAAGCCGTTCCCGGGGGCGAGTTAAGCCACGAGGACCGGGTGGCGGTGGCGAACATAGAGTTTCGCGGCAAGGAAAAAAAGGCGTTCGACAAGATCGACCTTTTTGAAATTTATTTAACGCTTTAGGTTTCTTATTTTGTAATTTTTAGGTTTATGTAATTTTATAAATAATGAAGTTGTATGTTTTTTTTTATAAATGTTTGTGTGATTTTTTTAAATTTTGTATATATATATATATATATTTTTATAAACTACCCTGCCACGTGGTGCACCCAACCAAGCCCAACCCACGCCCCACCATACCCCGCGGACACGTACCAGGCAGTGGGGGGGCTCCCATTCCATGTGTCATCACCCGTCCCAACCCACGCCCAACCCAAGCCCCACCATACCCCGCAGTCTTAGGTGGTAAATTTAAATTATTTAGGTAAATATAAAAATAATGATTTTTTACCACACCTACATCGTGTTAAAGAACCTATCTAGAAGATTAATTAGGAATATATATAATGAACATGTGTTTCGTTTATGTACACTCATCTTGTGTTAAGGAGTTTCCCGCTTCTTTGAGGGTTCATGTATAGTATGCTAAAAGGTGGTTCATAAACACATATTAAAAATAGACTAGACTAGGTTGGCTTGCTTTGATTCGTGCTATCATAAAGAGTTAATATGTTAAATATGATTCTAAAAAGTATGTTATTGTCGACTAAAACTTGTAATAGATTGCAAGTATTTTAGTACATTGTTGTGGACTTTTAACACTTCTAACCTAATTTACTCATATCTTTTAAATCAAGTATTTTATTGCTCCCCATTTGACCGACGAGAAAATTAAAATAATAAATATTAGTTTTATTAGCTTTCTTTTAGTAAAACTAGGATGAAGTGGTCATATAAGGAAGCCAAAAGTGTCACATTCCGCAAGTTTCTATATATTCCTGAAAATCCACAAATTTCTCGATGCAATTCCTTTTGGTTTTGACATTATTAGAAACAAGACAAATGAAGGAATAGTGAGGAGACAAAATGAGGTGGGTACGACTTTGTTTCTTGCAAAATTATATATATGGAATGTGCCACAAAGACAAAACAACATTCTCTCTCACCACTCGAGATATCTCGAGGGTTGTGTTTGTTCATATTGTAATAAGAGTGAGAGGGGCACTCCCCTCTTAGGGGAGTCCCCTCTTTTACACACATCCAATCAGGTTATGCCACGTTAACTCCCTTCTTAAACTCCTCTCACACCCTCAATTTGATGACGGCACTCCTCTTTTGGGGGAATTGTTTTTTTATTCAAAATAATAATAATAATAATAATTGATTGGTTGAAAATTAGGGTGGCCCACCATCTCCTCTCTCCTTCATGCGATGAACACTCCCCTCACACCCTCCCCGATTTGCTTCCCCTCTTGGATGGCGGCACCCTTCCCGCACGGCAAACAAACTCCCCGCATGGGGTCACCGAGGGTGCTGCCGACACCCTAACACTTAGGGGCAGGGGCGGACTTACGTATTAACATCGGTTCCCAGGAACCCATTCGATTTTTAATTTTTAGCATAAATGTATAAGACAAACTGAAAAGGAACTCATAAGTAAAATATTGGGGAACCCATAAAACAAATGCTTTAGTGTTCCACTGGTTAATTGTGCACTCCTTTACCTTGACACCCCAAGTTCAAATCCCGCATTAGCCACTTTCATGCGTTATTTTTTATCTGATTTTTTATCTTTTTTTTTTTTAATTTAATGGAACCCATGGTAGTACTATATACTGCCATTAATCCGATGTTCATGTGATATGCATTGAATGGCGTGTGCTATTAATTCAAATAAACTTCTTGGCAAACTTTATTTTAATTTTGAAAACTGTTTAGTGTAATTCTATGTATGGGGCTTTTGCATAATCATTGTATGTTTAAATGTTAATATATACTTGATGTTCACGTGTATGTTTTAAACTATCATACGAAAAAAGTGACTTTAGTGATAAAGCCCGATCCGACCCGGACGGAAATTCTAACGTCAAGTTGATGGTATTTAGTGCACCTAAAAGTGAACCCAGTGAAAAAAAATCCTGGATCCGCCACTCCTTGCTGTTTGGCAGCCTTTTAATGACCATTCAGATGTTACCTCTTAATGGTTTAAAACCTCTGAATAAATAAGAGGTGACCTCAAGTCTGAATGGTTAAGAGGTAACATCTGAATGGTAAATCATCACATGTCACATTCTTCTACCTTCTCATTGGTAAAATTCTTAATGGTTCCATTAAGAGGTAGCCTCTTAATGATCATTCAAAGGCTACCAATAATTTGAGAACTTGCCGTTCAAAAAAAAAAAAAAAAAAAAAAAAAAAAAAAAAAAAACTTTGAGAACTATTCTTGTAAACCAAAATCAATTTATCACCGTTACATATTTTATATTGTAAAGAATCACATGATGGCAGTATTATTAGTATTATAATTAAGGGAACTATCATGTATTCTAGTGTAACTTAAACTTATTGAGGCATTAATTAAACAAATTAAATGGTGACATTATAATGAGTAAAGTATATCGTGCATATTTATGTTACTTTAATTTAATGTATTAACTGATAATATTTCTATTATTTAAGTTATGCATGTGATGAAAGGAAAAGACGATAAAGCTAATAATGAAGAAAAATGGTATTCAATTTGTTATAATTAATTAAAAGATTTGTACAAATAAGGGTAGATGCAATTAATTAAATGATTCAACTTATATTCATAAACTAGTTTTTTATATCGCGTGTCGCAGCGAAACCGAGCAAATGATAATGTAAAACAAACGTGATTTGAAAATAAAGCATGTTGTTCATTTTGTTTCATATTGTTTGTGTATTCTTTACATAAGAAAAGGTAAAATAGGCCTTTTAATGCTTAGTTAACAAATGCAAGTTAGTAAAAAGAACCAAAAATATATTACCGATAAGACCATGCGTAACGCTCATTATAGAGGCGGAGCTTAAAAACGTCCTCAACACCGCCTCTTGGGCGTTATAGGGAGGACGTGAAGAGGAAGGGGTGTTGTTAGTATAACGCTAAATGAGGGTAAACAAAGTTGGAAAACAATGATTAAAAGGGCATTAAGAGGCGTCAACTATATATTACACATTTTTTTTAAAAGAGCGTTATGATGTTGACGTGACAGAAACCGACCCTTAGAACTAGGCCTGTCAATGGATGGATATGGATCGGATAATGATCCGATCTATTAATGATCCAACTTAAATGTATCATGATCCGATACAACATCCAACATAATGGATCGTAATCCGACCCATAGCCAAATAATTTTAAATGGACGGATCACTATCCGAATCGATCCATATTAAAAAATCTTTCTATACTAATAAACAAAAATCCTTTTTGGACACGTGTCATTCTCTGGTAATTTCTCACCCTTATTTTCTTATTTATCTCTTTTATTAAATAATAATAATATTAAACATCAATTTAACTAAATCTATTTATCTCTTTTGTTTAATTGATTTCTTTTTTAACTCTAAAGTTTCAATCTTTGGAAATTTAAGTCTAAAGTTTCAATATTTGGTATTTTAACCCCTTTGATTAATTTGAATTTTCACTTCTAATTCAAAAGTTTTCATCTTTTGCAATTTAACCCCTTTAATTTTTTTACTTTCAATCCAAAACTTTTCATCTTTTGCAATTTAATCTCAACATTTTTTTTACTTTCAACTTTAGCCTCTTATATATTTCTCTACTTTCATAAGTTCTCTGTTTAATGTGTCGTTCTAAATTTCCGACTTAACACGCCGCAACATGCGTGTGGGGTTCAACGTTTTTCATCTATTTTTTTCCTGTTTGACATGTCCATCGCAGCGCGTCTATTTTTCCCCCATTTGATAGGTCTGTGGCAACGTGCGAGTCAGAGATCGACTTAGTTATTTTTTCTCGGTTTTACACACAGGCTCGTGGTCATGTGAGAAACATTTGCCTTTCATCTAACATGATATATAACTATTGAATCCCCCGCCGCATTGCGGCATATTAAAAAATATATATAATAAAAAAACTCTAAAAAAAATCATAAAATAATTATAAAAATTCTAAAAAAACAAAAAATAAAAAATGGTAAAAATTCAAAAAATTAAAGAATTCAATAAAGTTCATAAAAATCAAAAAATTCAAAGAAACAAAAAAAAATTCTAAAAAAATTCAAAAGAACTTCAAAAAAATTAAAAAAATTCTAAAAAATCAAAAATATTAAAAAAAAATCAAAGAAATAAAAAATTCAAAAAAATCCATAAAATTCTAAAAAATCAAAAAACTGTAAAAAGTTCAAAAAATTAAAAAAATCAAAAAATTTATAAAAAAATTAAAAAATAAATAAAATTCAAAATAAAAAAAATTAAAAATATTTCATAAATTTTAGAATTTTTTATATTTTTAAATTTTAGACTATTTTTACTTCTGAAAATATTTTTTTAGAATTTTTTTAATTTTTTGATTTTCTTTTAGATTTTTTGAATTCTTTACAATTTTTTAGTACGTTTTTGGATTTTTAAGGAATTTTTTTTGAATTTTTAGAATTTTTTTAAATTTTTTTAATTAATTTTATTGATTAGGTTTTTTTATTTTTATGGATTTTTTGAATTTTTAGATGTTTTTGATATTTTTGAATTTTTATTTTGTTTGATTTTTTTACAAATTTTTTAAGGCTTTGAAAGAAATTATCCTTTTTCTTTTTTTTAATAGAAAAAAATTAATAGTGGATCGATCTGGATGAATCATGGATCGATCTATATAACTAATTGGATAAATGAATCGATTTATTGGATTAATTAATAGACTAGTGAGTATTTTTTATGATACAATAACTGTTTAAAATGGATTGGATTGGATATGAATCAATATCCAATCTATTGACAGCTGTACTTAAACGCATTAAGCATTACTAGGAAACCATATAAGCAAGTTATTAAAAGAAACCACAAATATAAATTTACAATCGTTCGAGTAATTTTGTGTCCTTATATTTAAATAGTAACCGTTTAAATACAAAAATAAAACTTTTCTATACATATTTAGCAAAAGAACATAAAATGTTGTGGCAGTTGCCTTTAATCTTCAAGTGACAACTCGTGTCACGCCTTATTTTACCACCTATTTGTCACCAACAAAATTATATTTTATACATGTATTTGAACTTTTCGTAAAAACCCAAAATGAATACTGTGTGAAGCCAAGACTGGCAAGACAGTCACCTCCCATACATGTCCCTTAGACCATGTGTAGTGGTATAACACTATAATGCCCCCACCATGGGGCGTTTTACGCCATGTGGCGTCCTAGTCAGCAAGAGAGCATTATAGCAAAAGTGGTGTAGTGGTATAATGCCCCATTCAATCATTTTACAATCATTTCACATTTATTTTTTTTTTAATTTAAAACATAAAATAACCTTCATTAATTTAAAAATAAAATTACATTACTTGAAAAAAAAATAAAAAAAAACTTAAAAAAAACCGAAAGTAAAAAAAAAAGCAGAAAATAAAAAAAAAACGAAAAAAACTGAAAAAAATAAAAAAAAAACATAAAAAAAATAATATGATCTAGAGTCCATATTTTTCTTTAATTTTTTGGCGACGCATTTGCGCAAGGATCAACGCATCGCCTTGTAGGTGGTCGATAGGTTTGGACAAAAACTCGATGTCCTTTTCCATTTGCCTCGCCTCTTGCATCTCGTTAAATTTTTTTGTTTCGGCCATTCGTTCCTTCATAATTTCATAACGTTGGTGGCCGAGATCTCGAATGTCTTGGAGACGACGGTTCATCTCCTCGAAATCATCCTTTAACTCGAGATCGGAAGACGACTCGAGCGTTTTTTTCCCGGCTCCCTTTCTTCTACCGCCGGGTCGGGCCAACTCTTCTTGAATGCCCTCGTCCACCGCCTCGTTTAAATCAACATTGCGGGCATCCGATGTCGGAGTTGACGGGTCAACGGAGGATGATGTTTTTGACCTTTTAGCCCGACGTCTACTACTAGACGTCATTGGGTTAACTACCGCCCACTTTGGACTTTTTCGAAGTAGCTCCCAACACTTGTAGTACGTGAAAGGGCCTTTTGTCCTCTCGAACTCCTCCAAACTCTTCGTTAAAACCCCCACGTCACCTTCACCGCTCGGGCGATCATCGTAGTTACGTTGGAAGACTTCTTGAAACCCATGACACTTGTTGTTGATGTCGGTCCATTTGCTAGAAATTGAGTCTTTGTCCCGATGTTCGCCTTGACCCCACGTGCTAAAGAAGAGTGCACGAACCCTATCCCAAAAAACCGGGCCCGTTTGAAAGTTTGCTACAAAAAAAAAATAAGTTGTTTGTTAAAAAATAAAATAACAAAGTAAGTAAAATAATATTTATATAAAATAGTTACCGGTCTCTTCGTCCTCCGAAATGTCGACATACGCCCGAGTCAACGCGTATTCCTCTTCCTTCGTCCATTTGATTATATTTTTTGTACGCCTCGGTGCGTCCTTATCTTTCTTCTTATGCGACCTTTTGCCGCGTTTCGATGTTTCTTGCACCGGTTCGGGTTGCGTCTCCGGTACGACTTCCACATCGGGTTCGGCTTCGGGTTGTGACGGTTGAGACCCGCCGGCTTGACCATAGCCGAAAGTTGGAGGAACAAACGGAGGGGCGCCACTTAAGTAAGCCGCGTAAGTTAAAAAGCTCGGGTCCATTTCTTGAAGGTTGAATGGGGTTTGCGGTTGGGTTGTGTTCGGGTTTGCGGGTCTAGCGGGGACACCAAAAGGAGGGCGGAAAGGATGCATGATTGTATAAAAATAAGAAGAAAGAGGGTTTTTTTTATAAAAGTTGGAAGAAAGTGGGAGAGATAGTGAGTTTTTGTATAAAAAATGGTGTGAATGTGGGGTAAATATATATAGTGGGAATTATTTTAAATTAAAAAAAAATAATAAAGAATATTACCGTTTGAACAACGGTCGGATTTTTGGTGGCCCCACATGTTTAGCGTTATTTTTAAAACGCCGGCCCCCTTTTTTTCGAAAATAACGCCTGAAAACGCCCCCTGTAATGGGGGGTTGGGCGTTATAGGGCGTTTTCGGGCAATTTTTTAAAAAAAAAACGCCCCATTACGCTTGGTCTTAAAATATGGGACAAGGCGCCCCTCCAATTTTACTTTCAGTTCTTGAAATATATTAATATGATATTTTTAGCTACAGTATCCTAGTTTAATTAAAAGAAAAATGTCCGAATAGTTATGTGGTTTGCTTTGTTTACACCTTGATATTGAAGGGACTAACTGTGTAATAAATAAAACATATTCTCTCTCCCTCTTCCTCCCATCTCTCTCTCTCTCTCTCTCTTCACCCACTACCACCACCTCCACCTCCCACCACCAACACCCACCGCCGCAACCTCCCACCACTACCCTTCAGCCGTCGCCACAGCCTCCTACCACCAACCTTCAGCTGCCACATCCCATCTCCCACCACCAACACCCAACCACCACCTCCATTGCTCAGAGCTGAACCGCCGTCACCGCAAAAAATTTACATGCTAAGTTTGCACCCCTCCATAACCATACACAACAAATGCAAAACATACATTCAAACAAATCATACACCACTACCAAAGTATTACTATAAAATTATCCAAACTGAAAACCTAAATACAATCATGAACCGAAACCATAAACAAATCTGAACCACTTTCACAAGTAGATTCAAAACATCAAATCAAGTATAGAACAAGAGCAAATCACCTGAAACCTGCATATATAATAATCATTCCCAAACATCTTTCGCATCGATTCAATCGGCTTCCAAACCGGATTCTTAGGGCTAAACACAACACTCATCTTTCGCATCGATTCAGCGGCGGAGGTAGGTGCGTCGGTTCCGCCATATCCGCGGAGGTCCGAAGCGATTGTCCGGTAGCCAGAGGCAGAGAGGTGGAGCAGCTGGTAGCGCCACGTGTACCAGAGCTCCGGGAAACCATGTAGGAAGAGGATTGGTGGACTGGAGTTTGAGATCTGTGTTACGTGCGACGGGAGGAGGGGTGACCGGTGGCAGGGTGTTGGTGGTGCTCTGAAGGTTAGAGAGAGAGAGCGTGTAGGCTGGAGAGAGAGAGAGAGTACATGTTTTTCAAAATTATATATTTTTCATTATATTACATAATAGTCTCTAGACATTAAGCATTTACACAATAATCCACGTAATGGTCAAAAGACAAATATGCCCTCATGTGCAAGGCACATGACCATATTTAACTAAAAAAATCTAACTAGGTTTGGTCTAAAGGTTAAAACGTGCAGGATTTTGAAACGTTAAGGACAAAACTCGTCAAATTTAAAGGCAAAGGACACCGCCTGCAATTTGGTACAAACATAAAGGACAAAACTTGTAATTTACTCTTGTTTTTATTGAAAAAGTAAGGTGATGTTTGTTTTGCTAAAAAAGATTTGCGCAGGCTCTTATGTCTGTGCCGCGCAGACCACCCGCAGACATTGCTATATGCAGATTGGTTGTTTTTCCAAAGACGTTTCATTAAAAAAAACTTATGCGTGAGCTCTTCTTGGTGCAGACTTGGCCCAGCCACTTCTAAGGTTTTCTAAGGTTTGTAGAGGGTTAAACACAACCACACACCACCACCACTGTCAACCACCCACCATCGTCCATCACCATCACCATCACCATCACCATCACCACCACCACCACCAACGTCCACCATCCACCACCACCGTCCATGTAACACCTCGAAATTTTTGCGTCCTATAAAGTAATGACACGTGTCATAAGTTTGCACGTGGCAATAAATACTACAGAGGGACTAAAGTTGACAAACATAGAAAGTATGTGAATTCAAGGGTTCAAGATGTCGACAAGGGATAAATATACTTTACAGTAACCCTACATGATGCTCGTACCTTCGAACGAATGAATCATGGATCATACGGAACGAAATGTGGAAGAAAGTGAGAGAGTACAAGCTACAGGGGTTAAATGTGTCAACATGTTTAAGTTGTACCTCTGAGTGACCCTTTAACAAACCCGGGGCTTTGTAACGATAAAATATGCTCACTAGAATGCACGATATAAATTTCATCAAGTTCTGTTATAAAATGAGAAAGTTATGATCAAATTCGTATGCGAGGGGTGAAAAGCGTCAAACATTGAAAGTTATGACTTTTCGGGTAATAATAAAATAACCGAGGATTAATAAGTTGGGTAAAAGTCCCGAGGCCCTTATACGTAAATAAGAAAGGCCCAAAATGCAAAGTTACCCCTTCGAAACGCCAAGAGCCGACTATAATAATTGAAAAAGATTTGAAAATCTTACAGCAGGTCTCAGGCGGGCCGCGTAAAGGTTGCAAAGGGCTTTACGCGGGCCGCGCTAGCAGTAGAAGATATGGGCTCTGACAAGGAGATTCATACGGGCCGCGTAAGTGTTGCGGAACCTCTTACGCGGGCCGCGTCAATGGCCCAGATGCAGAAAACGTGCACAGAAGCACTGTTTGGTGTTTTAACCGACTCTAGACATTATTACAAGAGCATGGGCGCCCCCCAAACGACCCCTAGCACTCAGGGACACTTGTTGGTGATCTGGTTACACTTGTAGCCTTAGTTGTAATGATCCTAAGCTCACAAATTCACTATAAAAGGCCATGAGATGCACACTTTGTAACCACACCTTCATTCAACACTTCTGATCATTTCTGGAGCTCAAGTGTTCTCTCTACTCATCTCTGGTCGTGCATAGGACTTTAGTAAGTGTGCCTAACCCTTCTTAGTTAAGTTTTTGCTTAGTTATAGCTTAAAAGTCAATCCGTCGTAATTAACGATTGACTTAACGATTAATCACAAATGGTCCAGTGATTAGTCGAATCAAAGGTAGTTATATGTTGGTAATTATGTGGGCATTAAACCCTTAAAAGGGCACCCCCTGATTCCCACTCTAACTAGTCCAAATGTCGGGTCAAAGTTGCTTAGAAAAAGTCAACAGAATGCCAATTTTTGATTTAACACATAATTAACAATGTAGATGGCATGTAACCTGTTTTATCACTCATATAACTTGATAATAAGTATTATAACTGATCTAAGTTTGTTTGATCCGACCATTTACTGTTTTGACCCGGTGCGGAACCGAAAGTCGCAAAACTTTGACTTTTGCTTTGACTTCAGTTCTGACCCGATTTGGTATGTTTTCTATATGCCTTAAGACTCTCTTAGGACCAGGTTACATGATGGTTTAACCTCTGTGGCTGGTTCGTTGTTTGTCCGAGTCGTTTGCACATTTCCGTTATATGCCTAAAAGTTGACCATAATGCCCTTTTGATCTTAAAACGAGAATTTTGGATATGTGAAAGGACGATAACTTTAGTTACTGATTTCTAAACATGTCCCTAAAATTTCATGTCAAACCGAGGTCTAGAATAGGAGTTATGCTAAATAGCGCAATTAAGAAAACTTTGTTAATTAAACGGCGCACTTAGCATAAAGCCTATCTAAACCCAAATTTTGACACCAAACCTTTTACACACTGATGTAAAATAATATTTTGGGATTTTTAAAGGTTTTTAATTATTTTTAACCTGCTCATAACCTGCGGTTATGGCGTTGGTTCGGTAAATACCGAATATATCCTTTTCGGACCTAAAATGAGTTCTACATGGTATTTTGACCCGAATCCAATTGCTATTGATTTCATATATTAAATAAAGTATTTTGAACTTTATAACCTGTTCAGAAAACTCAGATTTCCTGTAGAACCCGGAAATCTCTTTTATAACCTTTAAAATGATCAAAATACCCCTACGGGGCGTATATTGGGATTAAACTCGTTATGGGCATAATGGAAGGTATCCTACTGATACCACAACCTCTTCGGAGCATATTAACTTAGCAAACCTATGTAGGACTCTTACGTTTACCCGTTACGCCATTTACGCGTTCGGTCCGGTTTATGTAACTAGTTTACATAAATTAGCCGAAACGGGTCCAACCTTGTCGTTTTTACCTCAAAATCCAGAATGTGTTTAGTTTACCCATAATATACAAGTTTCCGAACTTGTTGGGTCCAAACCACATTCCATTCCCGGTTTTCGCCTTTCATGCGACTACCGTATTTATCATTTGAAACTAATCGGTCTAAGCTTAGGCTAAATTAAAGACCCGTTAGGATTCTAATAGGTTATTATAAACCTTCGTTCCAGAATAGGAGACCAGTAAAAGATACTTGCATTTGCTTTTTGTGGTTATTACTTGCTCAGGTAAACACTTTTAACTTATTTTCCCTTATACGGGCTTGGGGTACGGTATATAAAATACCGCTTGGTCGGGTAATTGACCCTAACTCATTAGTAGTTGGGTATTATCAATGTGACCCGCTTAAAAACTGGTTTTATTTGTTTTACGCCTTTGGGAGATTAATGACCATGTCCCGGATATCCTTGGCATCATTTTACGAAATGGCCACGACCTTGACACGCGGGTGTAGGCGTACACCCGACAATGTGTCCATACTTATAAAGGTATAACCGTTGGTTTTCCCGCCGCGGTTTTGTACTATGTGGTGTGTCAATTAACCTTAAACTCGACACGAACCGGGCGACTGAACGCATAACGAACATGTAATTCTTTTACAAGATTAGATTTGATTAATTATCCCAAGTTATAAAAGTTTGTGCCTCGTGCATTCAAATCAATTTTATAAAACATTTTACGAAAGTGTCGGTTGAATGTATTTACCAGTGTAAACTGACGTATTTTCCCCAAAAAGATTAAATGCAGGTTCTACACAAAATAGGCTGGCCACTCCTTAGCATCGTTAGAGTCTCGCAAGCTCGGATGCCATTATCTGTTGAACATTATTTACTATTTTATTTTTGACCCCTGTGGATTATTTCGACTACTTGTGATACTTGGATATTACATTTGTTGGTTGAAATATATCTATCTTTATGTTTCTGCTGTGCATTTAAATATTGTGTTGTTTGACTATATTGTTGTCAACTACGTCACGGTAATCCCCCACCGGGCCCACCGGTGAATCGTGTAGAAATCGGGGTGTGACAGGTTGGTATCAGAGCCAACGTTGAGTGAATTAAACACTATCCTTATGTGTTTAATCTAAATGACACAATTGCACATACTCGAGTCTAGACAAGAACATAGGACGAATTCGAGTTGTTGTTCTATTTGTCCTTTATTGTTTGTTGTTGATTTAAAATTGTTTAAGCAGGAAATATGCCACCAGCAATTAGAAGAGGAGGAAGGGGCAAAGGGCCGATCACTACTCACAATGATCACGAGGCCGGACCTTCACACATGCGAGCTCCTTCCAGCACAAGGAGTGAAGAACCTTAGAGGCATAGGAGGAACCTCTTTGAGCCCGCTAGACGGTCTACCTCACACAGTTCGACGCCTTCATACCGTCACTCTTTTGGGCCGAACTCGGAAAACGAGCCCGGTAACCCTCAACCTTCATTCATACCTCTCCAGCGTTCTGTTTCGCACCGTACCTATGGCGACCCCACTCCTTTCTTCCAAGGCCAGTTCAACCCGGCAGACTATGTCCAAGAACCAGTAGGTTTTAACCCTTTAGGACCAGAGGACCATTTCTCCGAAGACAATGCGGTAGACATGGACGAGGACACGGATCCCATCGAACCTGCAAGAGGCACCTCCAACCATCCAATCGAGATCTCTGATGGGTCATCCTTCCACGGAACACCTTATCAGGGTCCCGACAGTTATCAGGCGAGGTTCAACCAGTGCGAGTGGTACTTTACACCCTCTCACCATTCTTCACCTCACCAGCAACAACAGCAGCAGCAGGATCCTTCCGAGGATTCGCGTTTCGTGGCAGTTACGCCACCGCCTCCACCGCCACCAGTTCAACAAGCACCTCCGGATCCGCCAAGGCGTAGGAGATCAGGCGCGCGGATATCTGCACGAAGAGGGGATTTTCATTTCAGCACCCCTCGACACTCCAGTGGCAGTCATTTTCCGCCACTACCAGAAGACCCACAAATGGGTGGACCTTCGAGTCACCCTGCAGAGGTGAATTCTGCACAGTTGCACCACCTCCGCCACCATTTGGTTATGATAACCCGATACCTGCGTACGCCGGTTCCACAGCGTACAACCCGTTTGAGCAGCCAGCTCACACTCACTACAACTATACGGGTGGCGACCCATACATAGAAGCGGCGGCAAATTACCACGCCCTTCATCCTGAAGTACCATATGAAACACCTTGGGGAATGGGATACTCAACTCATGGGTATCCAATACCTGCTAGACCTCCGGCTCAGCACTTATCGCAGCAGCCGCGTTTTTCCCCACCAGAACAGGAAGAAATCCTCCACCGTTTGAACAGAGTGGAACGAGACTTTGAGCAAGAGCGTAAGAACAATCGTGGATTCCTCAAAGGCCTAGCAAACCTGTTAAAAGGGAAGAAGAAGCGAGATCATTAGTCTCTAGATGTACTATTGTATTTCCTATTTTAATCAAGTCCCTGTGAGGACATTTATTTGCTTTAGTCCCTGCGTGGACATTTATTGTGTGTTTAGTCCCTGCGTGGACTTGTCTTTCAGTCCTTGTGAGGACATTTATCCTAGTATTTGGTACCTGCGTGGACTTGTTTTCTGCATAACCTCTGCGTAGGTATTTCGTCTTCTAAAAGTCCCGTTTAGGGCAGTGTGTAACTTTTTATATATATTGGAATGTTAAGTTTATAAATTTCATCTCTGTCATTATATGCATTATATATGAAATAAATAAATCAAAAAATCATTCCTTTTAAATAAATTTGCCTACCAGTTATTAAATAAAGAATCTTAGTGGTGAAACCTAGCCTGGTGTCGTTATAAGACCCGGCCAAGACGGTAAGACCTGATTAAAGGATTCAGATTTCGGTTAACCTCTGTAAACATGTTAACACTCCTGGCAGACGTGATTCGTTAAAATCACACGTGTCATTTTACACAAGGATCCTTCTAAGGATTCCAAAACCTAAATTTATGATTTATAAATCATGGGTGTACATCATCAAGTAGATGATCACTTATCAAACATCCATTGGTAATGTAGTGCCTACGGGCTATACTCATTTCCATATAAGACAAAGGACAGCATGCCTTGATTCTCTGAAATCCTGGCTTATAATATAAAATGTCCTTGTGACTAGGCTTCTGTGCCACTAACAATATTGTTTGTAATTAGGATAAGTTATATTAAAATCCTAAATAAATATGAGTAACAAATTAACCAGATATGGTCTATGTTTACCATGGTTGATGAATTACCCAATAAGGGTAATTCCATAATAAAATCCCGAATAAGACTTCTGTTATTATCTTTTGTAGCAGATCAAGATTTCAATGGTGACTCGGACGAAAATAACAGTCATCCAAAGGAGAATGAGAATGATAACGCCCAAATTAATATAACGGGTGCGGAATTAAAAGCGTTAGTAGACGACGCTGTTAAAACGACCTTAGAGTGGCAGTATGAAGATTATAGCGTATCTCGAAGTAGGACCCGATCTGCACCACACTCTAAACCAAGAACCCATTCTGAATCTCACAGCAAACCACCCTCGACCCAGTCTAAACCTAAGAAAGATGATGATCGGCACTCATCAAATGAGAACAGTGTCCGCCCCAAGAAAATAGTGTTCGATGATGCACCTCGCGCCAAGGGTTGCACATATAAGTATTTTGTTTCCTGCAAGCCCCGAGATTTTACTGGGGAAAAAGGCGCTGTGGATTGCATGATCTGGCTGGACGAAATGGACACTGTTGTGGACATTAGTGGTTGTGCTGAGAGGGATGTGGTGAAGTTTGTATCCCAGTCATTTAAGGGTGAAGCCCTAGCGTGGTGGAGGTCATTGGTTCAAGCCTCAGGAAAGGTTACTTTGTACAGCATGTCATGTGAGCAATTTGTTGCTCTCATCAAAGAAAACTACTACCCTCAACACGAGGTCGAGAAGATAGAATCTGATTTCCTATCACTGGTCATGAAGAACTTGGATTGCCAGGCATATCTTACAAGTTTCAACACCCTGTCCAGATTGGTTCCGTACCTTGTGACCCCGGAACCCAAAAGGATAGCGCGCTTCATTGGGGGTCTGGCCCCAGAAATCAAAGCTAGCGTGAAGACCTCTCGGCCCGCTACATTTAGATCCGTAGCAGATATATCTCTGTCTCTCACACTGGATGCAGTGAGACAGAGATCATTAAGAAATGCTGACACTGAGAAAAGGAAACGTGAAGATGATAATTCACGTCGGTCAAACAAGAAGCATCGGGGGAATCGTGACCACAAAAAGGGATCTGAAACCAAGAAGAATGACCAACAGTTGGGCGATAGGCCCAAGTGAAAAGTTTGAAAAAAGCACCATTTCGGGAGGTGCAGGTATGAACAGAAATCCCAGCCGAAGGCATGTGGGATTTGCAAGTCCTCTGAGCATAGGACTCTTAAGTGCAAGAAACTAAGGATGCAACTTGTTATAATTGCAATGAAAAAGGGCACATCAAGACTAACTGCCCAAAGCTGGTGAAGAAGGCTGAAGAAGGGAAAAAGACCAATGCCAGGGTCTTTCAGATGAATGTTCAAGAGGCTATCCAGAACGACAACGTCATAACTGGTACGTTTCTCATTAATGATGTATTCACAAGAGTATTATTTGATTCTGGAGCAGATAAATCCTTTGTGGATAGTAAGTTTTGTGAGTTGTTAAAATTGCCTGTTAAAGCCTTGAGTGTGAATTATGAGGTAGAGTTAGCTGATGGGACTATGGAAACAGTCTCAACTGTGTTAGATGGATGTGTCATATCCATTAGGAACCACTCATTTCCTTTATCCCTGTTACCCTTTAAGCTAGCTGGTTTGGACATAGTGTTGGGTATGGATTGGTTATCGCATAACCAAGCTCAGATTGTGTACAACAAGAAACAAGTGGTGATCAAGACTCCGTCTGGAGAACCACTTACCATTCAGGGGGATACTCGGCATGGATTGCCTGCGCAAGTGTCTATGCTAAAGACATCCAGATTATGGCACAGGTGACCATTGGTGAGGAGAAACCCAAGATTGAAGACATCCCAGTCATCTCTGACTACCCTGAAGTTTTCCCGGAAGAACTGCCTGGTTTGCCACCAGATAGGCAAGTGGAATTCAGTATCGACATCATTCCAGGAGTAGCGCCTATTGCAAGAGCGCCTTATAGATTGGCACCAACAGAAATGAAAGAATTGAGAACGCAGCTAGATGATCTGATAGCCAAAGGTTTTGTTAGACCTAGTTCGTCTCCATGGGGAGCACCAATCTTGTTCGTCAAAAAGAAAGATGGTTCGATGCGTCTATGCATCGATTACCGTGAGCTTAACAAGGTTACTATCAAGAATAGGTATCCTTTGCCCAGGATCGACGATCTGTTCGATCAGTTTCAAGGAGCAAGCTACTTTTCCAAGATTGATCTAAGGTCAGGCTACCATCAATTGAAGGTCAAGGACGAAGATGTGCACAAGACTGCATTTAGGACTCGTTATGGTCATTTCGAGTTCCTAGTGATGCCTTTTGGGCTCACTAATGCACCTGCCGCATTCATGGATCTCATGAATCGTGTCTGTAAGCCTTATTTGGATAAATTTGTCATTGTCTTCATTGATGACATCCTCATATACTCAAAAAGTCAAGCTGACCACGAGAAGCACCTTCGATGTATTCTTAAACTGCTTCATCAAGAAAAGCTTTATGCGAAATTCTCGAAATGTGAATTTTGGCTACGAGAAGTTCAATTCCTTGGACATGTAATTAGTGAGTGTGGTATCCAAGTGGATCCCGCCAAGGTTGAAGCCGTCATGAGTTGGCAGGAACCGAAGACGCCTACGGAGATTCGCAGCTTCTTAGGGCTAGTGGGATACTACAGGCGCTTCATCGAAAATTTCTCAAGGATTGCTGCACCCCTAACTTCTTTAACTAGAAAGAATATAAAGTTTAATTGGGGCCCTAAGCAGCAAGAAGCTTTTGATATCCTTAAGCAGAAGCTAAGCAATGCTCCCGTGTTGACATTGCCGGACGGAATGGAAGAATTTGTAGTATACTGTGATGCATCACACACCGGGATGGGATGTGTGCTTATGCAGAGAGGCAAGGTCATTGCCTATGCTTCACGTCAGTTAAAAGTGCATGAAAAGAATTACACCACCTATGACTCGGAGTTAGGTGCCGTTGTATTTGCACTAAAGCTATGGAGGCACTATTTGTATGGCATTAAATTCGTGATCTATTCGGATCACAAGAGCCTCCAGCACCTGTTTAATCAGAAAGATTTGAATATGAGGCAGCGACGTTGGATGGAAACTCTGAACGATTATGACTGTGAAATAAGATACCATCCAGGCAAGGCCAACGTAGTCGCAGATGCCTTGAGCAGAAAAGAAAGAGTGAAACCAATAAGGATCAATGCCAAGAGCATTGAAATCAAGAACAGTCTGAATGAACGATTGTTAGCTGCACAGAAGGAAGCTGTGTCAGAAGCTAACTATCCTAACGAAAAGCTAGGAGTAACTGAAGAACAGTTATCCTATGGCAAAGACGGAATTCTGAGATTAAATGGAAGGATATGGGTTCCTGTTTATGGAGGTCTTCGAGATGTTATCCTTCAGGAAGCCCACAATTCCAGATATTCCGTGCATCCTGGAGCGGACAAGATGTACCAGGACTTAAAGGCAAACTTTTGGTGGATAGGCTTGAAGAAGTCTATAGCCACCTACGTAGCAAAATGTCTGACTTGTGCGCAAGTAAAAGCTGAACATCAAAAGCCGTCAGGCTTGCTGCAACAACCTGAACTTCCCGAGTGGAAGTGGGAAATGGTGACGATAAATTTCATCACCAAGTTGCCAAAGACAAGGAAGGGAAACGATACGATATGGGTAATAGTTGATAGACTAACTAAGTCAGCACATTTCCTACCCATTAAGGAGACTTGTAGCTCCGACATGCTAGCCCAATTGTACGTAGACAAGATTGTATCTCTACATGGCGTGCCTGTGTCTATTATCTCTGATATAGATACCAGATACACGTCACATTTTTGGAAAAGTTTCCAACAATCTTTGGGCACGCAGCTAAACTTCAGTACGGCTTACCATCCTCAAACGGACGGGCAGAGTGAGCATACAATCCAAACGCTGGAAGACATGCTTCGTGCATGTGTGATCGATTTAGGTGGTAATTGGGATAACCACCTACCATTAGTCGAGTTCTTATATAACAATAGCTACCATACGAGCATTAAGGCTGCTCCTTTCGAAGCCTTGTATGGTAGAAAGTGTAGAACGCCCGTTTGCTGGGCGGAAGTTGGAGATGTCCAGATGACAGGACCTGATATAATTTTTGAAACAACGGACAAGATTGTCCATATTCGCGACCGTTTGAAAGCTGCCCGAGATAGGCAGAAAAGCTACGCAGATTTGAAGTGTAAACCTTTTAACTTCGAAGTAGGTGACAAGGTACTGCTTAAAGTATCACCCTAGAAGGGAGTGATGCGATTCGGTAAGAAAGGCAAGTTAAGCACGAGATACATTGGACCCTTCGAGATAATCGAACGTGTCGGATCGGTTGCCTACAAGTTAAACTTACCAGAAGAGCTCAGTAGTATTCATAATGTTTTCCACATCTGCAATCTAAAGAAGTGTTTCGCTGATGAATCACTGGTTATACCGCATACAGATGTACACATCGATGAGATCTTAAAGTTTGTTGAAAAACCGGTGTCGATTGAGGATCGACAGGTTAAGAAGCTTCGAAGGAAGTATATACCGATTGTAAAGGTAAAATGGGATGCCGTAGAGGTCCCGAGTACACGTGGGAGGTAGAGTCCACGATGAAAGAAAAGTATCCTTATTTGTTTCAATAAATCTCGAGGTCGAGATCTCTTTTAAGGGGGTGAGGATGTAACACCTCGAAATTTTTGCGTCCTATAAAGTAATGACACGTGTCATAAGTTTGCATGTGGCAATAAATACTACAGAGGGACTAAAGTTGACAAACATAGAAAGTATGTGAATTCAAGGGTTCAAGATGTCTACAAGGGATAAATATACTTTACAGTAACCCTACATGATGCTCGTACCTTCGAACGAATGATCATGGATCATATGGAACGAAACGTGGAAGAAAGTAAGAGAGTACAAGCTACAGGGGTTAAATGTGTCAACATGTTTAAGTTGTACCTCTAAGTGACCCTTTAACAAACCCGGGGCTTTGTAACGATAAAATATGCTCACTAGAATGCACGATATAAATTTCATCAAGTTCCGTTATAAAATGAGAAAGTTATGATTGAATTCGTATGCGAGGGGTGAAAAGCGTCAAACATTGAAAGTTATGACTTTTCGGGTAATAATAAAATAACCGAGGATTAATAAGTTGGGTAAAAGTCCCGAGGCCCTTATACGTAAATAAGAAAGGCCCAAAATGCAAAGTTACCCCTTCGAAACGCCAAGAGCCGACTGTAATAATTGAAAAAGATTTGAAAATCTTACAGCAGGTCTCAGGCGGGCCGCGTAAAGGTTGCAAAGGGCTTTACGCGGGCCGCGCTAGCAGTAGAAGATATGGGCTCTGACAAGGAGATTCATAAGGGCCGCGTAAGTGTTGCGGAACCTCTTACACGGGCCGCGTCAATGGCCCAGATGCAGAAAACGTGGACAGAAGCACTGTTTGGTGTTTTAACCGACTCTAGACATTATTACAAGAGCATGGGCGCCCCCTAAACGACCCCTAGCACTCAGGGACACTTGTTGGTGATCTGGTTACACTTGTAGCCTTAGTTGTAATGATCCTAAGCTCACAAATTCACTATAAAAGGCCATAAGATGCACACTTTGTAACCACACCTTCATTCAACACTTCTGATCATTTCTGGAGCTCAAGTGTTCTCTCTACTCATCTCTGGTCGTGCATAGGACTTCAGTAAGTGTGCCTAACCCTTCGTAGTTAAGTTTTTGCTTAGTTATAGCTTAAAAGTCAATCCGTCGTAATTAACGATTGACTTAACGATTAATCACAAATGGTCCAGTGATTAGTCGAGTCAAAGGTAGTTATATGTTGGTAATTATGTGGGCATTAAACCCTTAAAATGGCACCCCCTGATTCCCACTCTAACTAGTCCAAATGTCGGGTCAAAGTTGCTTAGAAAAAGTCAACAGAATGCTAATCTTCGATTTAACGCATAATTAACAATGTAGATGGCATGTAACCTGTTTTATCACTCATATAACTTGATAATAAGTATTATAACTGATCTAAGCTTGTTTGATCCGACCATTTACTCTTTTGACCCGGTTCGGAACCGAAAGTCGCAAAACTTTGACTTTTGCTTTGACTTCAGATCTGACCCGATTTGGTATGTTTTAGATATTCCTTAGGACTCTCTTAGGACCAGGTTACATGATGGTTTAACCTCTGTGGCTGGTTCGTTGTTTGTCCGAGTCGTTTGCACATTTCCGTTATATGCCTAAAAGTTGACCATAATGCCCTTTTGATCTTAAAACGAGAATTTTGGATATGTGAAAGGACGATAACTTTAGTTACTGATTTCTAAACATGTCCCTAAAATTTCATGTCAATCCGAGGTCTAGAATAGGAGTTATGCTAGATAGCGCAATTAAGAAAACTTTGTTAATTAAATGGCACACTTAGCATAAAGCCTATCTAAACCCAAATTTCGACACCAAACCTTTTACACACTGATGTAAAATAATATTTTGGGATTTTTAAAGGTTTTTATTTATTTTTAACCTGCTCACAACCTGCGGTTATGGCGTTGGTTCGGTAAATACCGAATATACCCTTTTCGGACCTAAAATGAGTTCTACATGGTATTTTGACCCGAATCCAATTGCTATTGATTTCATATATTAAATAAAGTATTTTGAACTTTATAACCTGTTCAGAAAACTCAGATTTCCTGTAGAACCCGGAAATCTCTTTTATAACCTTTAAAATGACCAAAATACCCCTACGGGGCGTATATTGGGATTAAACTCGTTATGGGCATAATGGAAGGTATCCTACTGATACCACAACCTCTTCGGAGCATATTAACTTAGGAAACCTGTGTAGGACTCTTACGGTTACCCGTTACGCCATTTACGCGTTCGGTCCGGTTTATGTAACTAGTTTACATAAATTAGCCGAAACGGGTCCAACCTTGTCGTATTTACCTCAAAATCCAGAATGTGTTTAGTTTACCCATAATATACAAGTCTCCGAACTTGTTGGGTCCAAACCACATTCCATTCCCGGTTTTCTCCTTTCATGCGACTAAACCGTATTTATCCTTTGAAACTAACCGGTCTAAGCTTAGGCTAAATTAAAGACCCGTTAGGATTCTAATAGGTTATTATAAACCTTCGTTCCAGAATAGGAGACTAGTAAAAGATACTTGCATTTGCTTGTTGTGGTTATTACTTGCTCAGGTAAATATTTTTAACTTATTTTCCCTTATACGGGCTTGGGGTACGGTATATAAAATACCGCTTGGTCGGGTAATTGACCCTAACTCATTAGTAGTTGGGTATTATCAATGTGACCCGTTTAAAAACTGGTTTTGTTTGTTTTACGCCTTTGGGAGCTTAATGACCATGTCCCGGATATCCTTGGCATCATTTTACAAAATGGCCACGACCTTGACACGCGGGTGTAGGCGTACACCCGACAATGTGTCCATACTTATAAAGGTATAACCGTTGGTTTTCCCGCCGCGGTTTTGTACTATGTGGTGTGTCAATTAACCTTAAACCCGGCACGAACCGGGCGACTGAACGCATAACGAACATGTAATTCTTTTACAAGATTAGATTTAATTAATTATCCCAAGTTATAAAAGTTTGTGCCTCGTGCATTCAAATCAATTTTATAAAACCTTTTACGAAAGTGTCGGTTGAATGTATTTACCAGTGTAAACTGACGTATTTTCCCCAAAAAGATTAAATGCAGGTTCTACACGAAATAGGCTGGCCACTCCTTAGCATCGTTAGAGTCTCGCAAGCTCGGATGCCATTATCTGTTGAACATTATTTCCTATTTTATTTTTGACCCCCTATGGATTATTTCGACTACTTGTGATACTTGGATATTACATTTGTTGGTTGAAATATATCTATCTTTATGCTTCCGCTGTGCATTTAAATATTGTGTTGTTTGACTATATTGTTGCCAACTATGTCACGGTAATCCCCCCACCGCGCCCACCGGTGAATCGTGTAGAAATCGGGGTGTGACAGTCCACCACCACCCACTCACCGTCCACCACCACCACCACCCACTACCACCGTCCCGCAGCACTGCCACCACTATTTTATTTTTGAAGTGTATATACCAGGGCCGGCTAAGCCCAGGTGCAGAATGGGCCTGTGCACAGGGCCCAAACCAGCATGGGGCCCAACTTCATGACTTTGTTTTTTTTGTTCTTATTTTTTAAATTTTGAATATATAATCTGATTAGGGTTTTTTTGTTATTTTTTTACATGTTGTTTGTAGGTTTTGAAGATGATGGAAAGTTCGTCAAGGTAATTTATTAGTATCAGTAGGTTATAAGTTTTAATATTTAAAAAAAAAATTATGTATGTTTTTATATAGGCCCAGACGGTTGCAATGAATTGAAATAGGCCCAATTACAAACAATAAGGGCCCAGTAATCTGTGATTGATATTTCACACACAGGAGGGACGAGGGAAAGTGGGAAACAAAAAGATGTTGATCAGTATTGCACGCACAGGAGACAAAAGGTCGAATCTCAATTCTGAGTCAGGATTTCAGTTTTTGTTCCTAATATCAAGTGATTCGGATTTCGGAATCGGAGGTATATCAGTCGCAATTATCATCAGACATTCAGACTTTCGAAATCGGTCATCGGAGGTATGTTAATATCAGTCGCTGATTGCCTGATTTCATATGTTTTTTTGTCTTTTTGATTTCGTTTTTGATTGAATCAATGAATGTCTTTTTCTTTTTGATTTCATAAGTCAGTGTTGATGCACTTGTGTCTGTACTTTGTCTGTATCTTGTCCGATATAAAACGATGTCTTTGTCAGTCTTGTAAGTTTGACCAAGTCAACCATCCTCCTGGTTTGACTTGGTCAAACAGTTAGTAATTGGTTGTAACATGTCTGTGTCGAAGGATGTCACATCGAAGGATAGTTTAGATCCTTCGATGAGCTCGAAAGATGAACCTTCGATGGATGATTGATAGACCTCGATAGATCATCCTTCGAAGTGTATGGAGATCCTTCGACAGGATTCACATCGATAGATGATCCTTCGATCAATCTATCGGATCCTTCGGACAGACAATCTGTGACGGGTATATATACCCATGTAGTGTGTTCATTTCATTTTAGACACTCAGAACACAAGTGACAGAAAGATAGACACTCGAGAGAGA